>NC_086317.1:32683793-33377126 GCF_036172605.1 Pelobates fuscus
AATTTTTTTAAAGACACTGAAGGCTCCTATTATGCTTTCTCTTTCATTTAATTTCCCTCAGCAGCGAAGAGAGGTGTATACAAAAGAGAAATGAATAAACATAATATTGCATAGAAAATGTGTAACCAATCAGCATCCAGCATGTGGTATATCAGGGGTTGTACTGCTCAACTCTTCCTCTTTCTTTGCTGTTCCCTCAGACCAGCTAAGTACAATTTGCTCCTTCTTATTTTGCTGTATTTTAGAGCTATTCATTATATTATTAAAAGAAAAGAAGGGGATGATAGGGGTTTAGTGTAACACCCTCATCCCGTACCTAACCCACAAAAAAAAGGTCACCTAGACTGGAAAAGTAGGGGATAACCCTAGGGAATACAGTAAATAGTAGAGAACCAAAGGTGTCGCTTGAATAGAAAGTGACCACAAGGTTAAATTTCCAATCCACTCCAATAAGATCTTAAAGGAGAAAATAATAAATAACAAAAGAACTTTATTAGCAACTCTAAAAACTAGGACAAATTAAACAGTGTAGCCTGATATGAGGGGGAACAGCCCTGAGTGAGATGCTCAATAATAGATAGTTAATAATAAAGCATACCATACTAGTTCCAAACGGGTATGGTTTGGCTGTACGAGAATTAACTGAAGGGATAGAAATCTCCCCCTTTATGTGTTTACGTTTTTTTCACGGGTCTCTCCGTTATGGAGCACCTTATCACTATGCACGCACTTTTTTCACTTTATTTATTTTAAGAATTTTTTTTTTGTCTTTTAGTACTTAGACAGCAATTGAGAACTTGAGGGAATTACCCTAGATGGAGTATAAGCATAGAACACCCATGAAGGTGTTTACAGGAGATTTGGGGTCAAGAGACTAGGGACGCCTTTACCAGATACCTCTAGTATTTATAGAGAGGTGGAGTCATTTGTATATATCCCTATCACCTATCTCCTTGTATATATACCATTGACTTTATATATTATTTCCTGTGCTTATTTCTCACTGTTTGGCATATCTCTCACTATTCCTTTGTGTTTTGACTTTTGCCTCTGGATGATTACACTAGGCTCTGTTGTAGCCAGTGTTATATAGATTCCCATGAGGGCTTATAAACACAAAGGTGGAGATTGCTACTTTTTCTGTTAGTTCTCATAGTGTTACATTTGTATCCTGTGGAGTTAATGCGGCATGCTTAATTACCAATCATTAGCTATTGAGCATATCACTTGGTTTTAGACAGCTATTTGAGAATTTAAGGGCATTTTTTTTCTTCCCTAAACTGAATTTAAGCATAGAATATCTTTGAAGATGTTACATGAGACTTAAGGTCTAGTGACTAGGGATACCCTTACCACAGACCTCTGGTAACCCTAGAGAGGTTGATTTAATTGGTTATATCCTTATTACTTATCTCTCTGTATATACCCTTCTTTTTATATATTTTTTCCTGTGTGCTTTGTTCTCACCATTTAGCATATCTCTCACTATTCCTTTTATGTTTTAGTTTTTGCTTCTGAAAGATCACAGTAGGCTCTGTCGTAACCAGTGTTGTATATACTTCCACAAGGGCTTAAACACATAAAGGGGGAGATTGCTTCAGAGAAAAGGCAGTGTTTACATTGCTTCCTAGTGACACCTCTAGCGACAAACACTCAGAAGGCCACCTCCTGTGTAAGTGCAGATTGGCTGAGATCATCAAGATTGATGATCTCAGCCATAGAGGCAGGGCCAGTCGAGGGAAAACAAGCACGACGTGGGGAAAAGAAAAGTGAGTTAAAACACTTTTTTTTTAAAACACACACAGACACACACATACACCATGACACACACAGACACACACACATACCATGACAGACATACACACACCTTGATGGACACACACCATGACAGACACACACACACCATGACAGACACACACACACCATGACAGACACACACACCTTGACAGACACACACAAAAACATACACACACCATGACAGACAGACACACACACACACACCATGACACAGACAGACACACACACACACACACACCATGACACAGACAGACAGACACACACACACACACACACCATGACACAGACACACACATACCATGGCAGACACACACACACACCTTGACAGACACACACTGACCTTGACACACACACCATGACACAGACAGACCGTGACACAGACAGGCACACATTACATGGAAATAAACTGTGTTGTGGAGAGAGGCATTGAGGCTAGTGGTGTTGTGGAGAGAGGCACTGAGGCTAGTGGTGTTGTGGAGAGAGGCATTGAGGCTAGTGGTGTTGTGGAGAGAGGCACTGAGGCTAGTGGTGTTGTGGAAAGAGGCTTGGAGACTATGGTGAGGTCTAATAGAAAGCAGTTGTTGTTAGGGGATTCCATCATAAGAGGTATGGAGATGGACAATGGTGGTTTTGTGAGGTGTCTTCCCGGAGCTACTGCTCACAGAGACAGGAGACGTTTCTGTAATATTGTTAAGCAAGCAAAGCAGGAAGGGGAATTGGATGTACTTGTCCATCTAGGAACTAATGACTTGGCTTGCAATGAGGTTTCAGAGGTTAAGGAAGTTTTTAGTGTTTTTGCCATTGATATACGGCAGGTTGCTTCCACACTGTCATTCTCTGAAGTTCTGCCTGTGCATAACACTCAGAACGACAGGCGGATGCGTATTAGGAACTTTAACTTGTGGCTTGGTGAATGGTGTCGGGAGCAAGGATTTGGCTTTATTTCTCATGGTAGCTCTGTTTGGAATGGAAATAAACTGTACAAAAAAGATGTATTGTTCGTTTATTTTTTCTTGACTAGCTTAAAAAAAAAATGTGCAACTATATCTTATGCCACAATTGTTTAACCGGGTTTTAGCTTGGTACATGCTACTGCTGCTGTGGCAAAGCATGAAAGCTTGTAATAATAACTCTTGCACGAAAAAAATAAAGAATTTAAAAAAAAAAAAAAAAAAGATGGTTTGCATCTTTCTCAGTGAGCAGTTCAGAAGTTTTTCTAGGATGTATTTAAACTAGGGGGGGGGGGGGCAAAAAGGTGATAAAACATCAATCCAATTGTCCCCCAAAACAAGGACAGAAGGTGCCTGTAGCAAGTGTGTTAAAAAATGATAAGCTTAAAGGGGGGCGGGGCCTGATCTCAGAGCGGAGCAGTCGCACGTTACCGCAGCTCCTGCTCTGGGTGGCGGTTTCTTACTTATTCTCGACTAACACAAGCACTTTTTGACCTGAAACCAGCCACCAGACACCAGGGGACAATGTAAGCTACACATTCATGCCAAACACAATGCTTTTCGGGTCAGCCTCACACACACGACATCTGCGGCCTGCAAGCCTGGCTAGAGTGGGAGAGACGGCCGCTCTCCCGCCGCGGCAACCAACAGGGACGCTCGAGCAAGGTACCCGTTCCCCCCCCCACAGACCGGTGGGGGTTATCCCAGTCTACAATGTGACAAGCAAAACTCACCTAACGACAGCAGATCCCACGAGGTTCAAGATGGCCGCTGAAAATCTCGCTATGAGTGGTGAGGGGTCGGCCGCCCGAGAATGGGAAACCAAATTCCTAACGGCATTTGATGATATCGGCCAGCAGTTCTGGAGGAGAGTGGAGGCAAGGAGTCGACGTCTGACTACACCCGCTCCCAAGGCGCAACCTCCGGACAGAACGCTGGCTCGGCGACCCACTCCCTGGCATAGATCTAAGAGGCTAAGCGCACCAACCTACAGACCCAACAAGAGGAGGTCCTACCGCCGCCCGAGACCCCGTAAATCACGCCTCACAGCGACACGACGGCGGATCCCTCCAGGGGAGACAATGGCCCCCGCTACGACCCAAGCTGGAGACGGTGAGAGGGGCTGGAGCATTCGATGGCCTAACGAAAATACCCCTTCCCACAGCCTTAACAACTTGCAGCACTCACCAGAGTCGCGGGACTGTGCCCATCCCATGGAGGACATCGGCTAAGCTGTGCCTGAGGGACACCCAGATCATACCCTGCCCTCAGTGGGGAAAAGGGACATGACATACAGGATCCACATTTAAGGGACGCTATCCTGCCTTCTATATCTCAGTCATAGTCACTTTTATGTTTGCTTAACTATTGCATATGGCTGCCCATTGTTTAATAAGGCCTAAACAGTCTTGACATACAGGCATCCTACTCTCCATAAATTCTGAAATGTGTAGCCTGTGTGTAGTGCCAAACTACTAGTGTATTAAGTAGTTTCTTGCATTTTCGATCCACAACCTAGTCCACAATTCTCAATCTGACAAGCACTTTCCTAGAACCTTATGGTCGCTGTTTAGTTGTTTTTAGTTAATCTGAATCTAGCATGTCACACTTCTACACACCTTAGTCATGCAAGTCATTAAGCATGTCATTACACCTTCTAGTCATACAGTATAGTCAGTATGCTTAGATTATTTATCAAATCTCTCCATTTACTGACATACTACACCAGCATGGGTTTAACATCAAAAAAGGTGCGATACTAGACTTTGTTACATTTCATTTATTATTTATGAAATTGTGCTGTCACTCTGCATGCCACATTGAATTGTTATGCCATTTGTTATTACTGAGCCTATCAATGTTGTTGTGGCATTGTCAGCTCATCTGTTTATTCTTTGCACAGCAAAAATAAAGAATATAAAAAAAAAAATGATTGAGTCATGTCTACAAATGCTCACAGTTTAGGGAATAAGATCCATGAACTTGTGGCAATAATGGGAACTGATAGTGTAGATTTAGTCGCTGTTACTGAGACATGGTATAATGAGAAAAATGACTGGGACATAGCAATACCAGGGTACTCTTGGCTAATACACACCACCAGGTAGTCGTTTATGGCAAAAATGCAGGGTAAGTAGCTTAATTTTGTGGATAAATTCAATTTATGCAAGGAGCTCACTCTTCGCGTGGCCGCTCAGCATGGCCTCCTGAAAAATTATTTTTTTGTTTGAGTTCTGCTTCCATAATCTGCATTTTTATACATTTTTTGGGGTCTTTACAGCTGTATCACTGCTGAGAAGTGCATGTTCTGAGTGTGCCCCGAAGTCCCCCTTTTTCTGTATTGCAGGAAGCTATATTGGCCTTAATGAATATTTTTCAAACCTGTGTGAACCCTCCGAAAATACTATGAGGAGCCAATTTTGGATTTCAAATTAGGAATAAAAACTAAAATGATTTAGAAGGTGATTATTAGTATATTAGTATACTTTTTCTAACCCCTCCCCCTTATACACACATATTAAATATAACATATATAGGGTAACATATAAATACAAAAAGTATTTCATTTTAAAATGCAAAGATTTTTATTTTACCATAACTCCAATTATCAACTCTGATATAATTTGTATAAAAATAAAAAATAAAAAAATACAAATAAATTGAAAAATTGAAAAGGAAAAATTGAAAAATGTCCCACCCCTCTGTTTGTCCTGTTTCTTAACAAAAACAGCCAGTTACACTGAATAACTTGCTCACTAAAATATTATCTTATTAAATAATGCTCACACAGATGTAATTGCAAATTAATTAATTTCATCTTTAAACAATTTCCATGCGTTATTCAAGGTGAAAGCAGATGGCCGTGTGTTGCAAGCTCTTTCGTCTCATTTTTTTGTCTAGATCGGCGTTGTTCCTTTAACTCTCGCCTTACTGGGATACAAGTTGATTTCCAACAATAAGCTATTAATATTTTGGATCGAAGAAAAAACTCACGATAAGGGAATCTTTTTCTAATACACAGAGATACTTGGTGAAACAATATCCAGTATCTAAGTTGTTCTCTAAATTTTTAATCAGAGTTAGGATTTACATCATTAAATACTTAATTCCAATAAATTACAATAAATTTATTTTTTTTAATTATTTACGGTACTCACAAACTTTCTCAAATATGAGAACATCGAATGGCAAAATGTAGCTTCTACAAGTTTCTGTGTACAACCTCTTGTTTTTGAGCAATTTTGGGTGGTTTCACATGTTTAAACAACTAATTAATAATTAAACGTTGACGCCTTTGCAGTTGGTCTATGGCACAGTATATTGCTTTGGTAGCATTAGTGTCTGATTGGGTTTCCTTAGTGAAAGTGAGCTCACAGAAAACACAAGAAAACACAGACTACTTTGTTAGCGCTCATTTAAATAAATATGAAAAGTTTAGCTGTGAAGAAACGATCCTGAATTCTGAGTTGTATCCTAAGTGCTCTCAGCTATGTCAATAGCCAAAAGGTGGGAATATTTTTTTTCACTTCGGTTTAATTACTGTTATAACATACCTCTTAATTATGCAGCAAATTCTAAATTGTGTTGTACAGCGGGAGGATGCCTCTAATTGGAAATGGAACGTTGGGGGGAGGAAGGATTTAAATAAATTGACTTGCAAAATACTGCAAGAACACATTTTGTACATGCGTTAAATTATAAGTAAATCACTTTTTATTCATAAGAGTAAAGGAGTTTTTCAAATTTGTTCAAAGGAATATTTTCACTAAAAGATGTTTAATGGTGTTTAAAAAAAGCATTTTTTTTGTGTATTTTAATATAACAATTAATGGACAATGTATTTTTTTATAGTTATTCAGTTATAAGGTTGGATATGTTGATTCATAATCTTTTTTCAAGGTCTAGCATTTACATTGTGATTGCTTTATATACAAGGTTTTAAAGGGTAATTTTTGAGGTCCTATCCTTCTCTGGTATGTGGATGAGGGTATCATGAGAAGCCTCCTGAGCTGGGGGATGTCCTATTGCAAGGAGCAATTTGTGACTTAAAGGGACACGGTAGACACCCACACCACTTCAGCTCATTGAGGTGGTCTGGGTGCTGTGCCCCTTTTGCACCTAGTCCTGCAATGTTAAACATTGCAGTTCCAGAGAAACGGCAATATTTACATTGCAGCACTAAGTCTGCCCTCAGCCTACCAGACAGCGACTAGAGGGCTTCCGGAATCATAACAGACTTTTGGTCCGTTATCTGATGCTGGACGTCCTCACGCTCTGCATGAGGACCTCCAGCGTCAGATTTTTTCCCCATAGGAAAGCATTGATACAATCCTTTCCTATGGGGAGGTCTAATGCACGTGGGGCATATACTGCGCATGCGCATTAGACCCCGTTCGTCTGGGATCAGGTAAGTAAATAAAGGCATTTTAACCCTTTATTTACCAGGTAGGGGGCGCAAGGGAGGAGGAAGGCAGAGGGATCAGTAGTGCCAGGAATACAGCTTTGTATTCCTGGCACTACAGTATCCCTTTAATAAAAGACAAGGGGGTGTCAGTAAAGGGACCCAGACCATCTCAACAAAGAGGTCTCGTTGCAGTGGCTCTTTATCTATAACACTGTAATGTGACATATTGTTGGTTAGCAGATACGGCAATGTTTCCATTGTAGGATAAACAGGCCTCTAGTTACCGTCTTCCTTACAACCTCTAGGGGGTTCTTCTGTTTTGAGAGACATGTTGCCTCGTGAGTGTTTATTTTTAAGAGCAAAGTTTAACTTCGGGCTCTCTAAATGCAGAAAGCATTATTAATTCCATTATCTGGTCTGTTTTCTGTTATTGTGTGTATTTCAATCCAGAGTTGATGTTTAAATACATATACCTTTTAATCTGCATAGTTTTTGCAATTGTGTCAGCACAACATACTGTTCAAGTTAGTAAAACCTACCTTAACAGGACCCTGTCATTCAGATTTTTTTATGGATTTCAAAATCCCTTTAATTAACGATGATTTAGGCAGAATACAAATATTTTCTGGAATATCTCATGCCCAATTGCATATTGTGAATTTTATGCTTAATACATTTCATATTTTTAACCGGAAGTAAACATGTGCCCAGTCAGTGTGCTAAAATAGTTCTAATTTGTATGTATTTGTGCAATTATGAAATTTGCAGACAATATGCTAAATGATTAGTAAATCACTACCAGTGCCAAATGCAATATAGGTAGTGTTGTATAGTATAGTATAGTAGTATTATGTGTTAAATTGTATTTATTTATCCATACACACCCAATATGAATGTCTACAAAATAATTTGTAGCTATATATGTCTTTACAACTTTTTGTTTTCAACAATTGCAAATAGGATACAATGTTGCTAGCTTTATTTTTTATTTATATACTCATTTACACACAATAAATGTCCCATTCTATCACCATGACAACTTCATCGCGTTCCAGAGCCACCCACAAACATACTTCCCATTTACCTGAGTACTTTTAGACTTTTGAGACCATACAATACAACCATTCAATACAACCATGCAATATGATCATGCAAGATTACATGTAGCACTGGGTTGGCCTTCTGCTTCCCAAATGATTCATTAATCTGAGTGCCCAGTTTTTAATTAGATGAATCAATATATTGTAGCACATCACAAGGGTTGGGTTCACATAGAAAGCTGGTAGTCACAGCCCAAGCCTAAGTTTCACTTGGTGAATACAGTGACTGACTTGTAACACACGATGGACAAGCGTGAAGCAAAAAAAAAACATAAAAACTCAGTTTAAAAGGATACGTTTTTGTTGTAGGTGAAACACAGCTCAGACACTGAAAAATTCTCGCACGCCGTAAAAAAAAGCTCCAAGCAGATAATCTGTGCAATGCCAACACACAGTGTTAGTGTTATGTCATAAATGGGTAAATACGCAAAGCTTAGAGTGGCTTAACCATATAATAGTAAAAGAACACAGTGCTCTGACTAAGAATGATGGGCCTGTCCTCTTGCCCTGTAGTATCTGCACACTATGTAAGCCGAATTAAGCCCTCGGCCAGTTCACCAGCAGATACCAAGCTATTTTATTTCTTCTTAATGACTGGTTTTGGGGCGGCGTATTTGCTGATGCTCGGCCCTTTGGCAGTGAGAGAACAGGTGTGTTTGTCAAGGTGTTTACGTTATCTTTAAAGTAAACACGTTAAATAGTGTTCTTATATTTTTGTCTGTTTGCAGAACTTTCTGGGATTTTACCACCTCTACGAAAAGTTTTTCAGACTCAGACGGAAGTTGCTGAGCATCTGGCCAGGCCACAGTAAACTACAAGGGTTACAGTGAGGGATAAAAGTATTTGATCCCCTGCTGATTTTGAACATTTGTCCACTGACAAAGAAATGATCAGTCTATAATTTTAATGGTAGCTGAATTTTTTTTTTTTTAATTCTTTATTTTTCCAGTCAGGTTTGAGTTAACAGATCAAGTTCGACACGAAGCTCAGTATACATTTGAACAATATTACAACACCGTGTCAATTCCTGAGTATTTAGGTTTTATAGAGCAGATTACAGCTGTGTCTAGGGCTTTTGGGATACTTATGGTCATTATGAACAGTAGAAGAAAGGCTAGGAACCCCCTAAACAGGAGGTCCCTAAATTGGGACAGAGATAGACCTCTAAATTCTGGTAAAAAAAAAAAAAAAAAAGGGGGTGGGGGGGTTTGTACAGTAACAGGCAGGGATGTGTTTCAACTTAGGAGCTAGTGTGGACGGTGTTGGTAGGTGTATTTTAACAGTGAGAGATAGAATAACAAAACAAAGAAAATCCAGAAAAACACACATCAAAAATGTTATAATTTGATTTGTATGTCAATGAGTGAAATAAGTATTTGATCCCCTATCAATCAGCACGATTTGTGGCTCCCAGGTGTCTTTTATACAGGTAATGAGCTGAGGTTAGGAGCACTCTCTTAAAGGGAGTGCTCCTAATCTCAGTTCGTAACCTGTATAAAAGACACCTGGTCACAGAAGCAATGAATCAATCAGATTCCAAACGCTCCACCATGGCCAAGACCAAAGAGCTTTCCAAGAATGTCAGGGACAAGATTGTAGACCTACACAAGGCTGGAATGGGCTACAAGACCATCGCCAAGCAGCATGGTGAGAAGGTGACAACAGTTGGTGCGATTATTCGCATATGGAAGAAACCCAAAATAACTTTCAGCCTCCCTCGGTTTGGTGCTTCATGCAAGATCTTGTGGAGTTTCAATGATCATGAGAATGGTGAGGTATCAGCACAGAACTACATTGGAGGATCTTGTTAATGATCTCAAGGCAGCTGGGACCATAGTCACCAAGAAAACAATTGGTAACACACTATGCCGTGAAATCCTGCAGCACCCGCAAGGTCCCCTTGCTCAAGAAAGCACATGTACAGGCCCATCTGAAGCTTGCCACCGAACATCTGAATAATTAATTCAGAAGAGAACTGGGTGAATGTGTTGTGGTCAGATGAGACCAAAATCGAGCTCTTTGGCATCAACTCAACTCGCCGTGTTTGGAGGAGGAGGAATGATGCTATGACCCCAAGAACACCATCCCCACCGTCAAACATGGAGGTGGAAACATTATGCTTTGGGGGTGTTTTTCTGCTAAGGGGACAGGACAACTGCACCGCATCAAAGGTATGATGGATGGGGTCATGTACCATCAAAGCTTGGGTGAGAACCTCCTTCCCTCAGCCAGGACATTGAAAATGGGTCGTGGATGGGTATTCTAGCATGACAATGACCCAAAACACACAGCCAAGCCAACAAAGGAGTGCCTCAAGAAGAAGCACATTAAGGTCCTGGAGCGGCCGAGCCAGTCTCCAGACCTTAATCCCATAGAAAACCTGTGGAGGGAGCTGAAGGTTCGAGTTGCCTAACGTCAGCCTCAAAACCTTAATGACTTGGAGAGGTTCTGCAAAGAGGAGTGGGACAAAATCCCTCTTGAGATGTGTGCAAACCTGGTGGCCAACTACAAGAAACGTCTGACTTCTGTCATTGCCAACAAGGGTTTTGCCACCAAGGACTAAATCGAAGGGGCCAAATACGTATTTTACTCATTGACATGCAAATCAATTTATAACTTTTTTGACATGTGTTTTTTTTTGTTATTCTGTCTCTCACTGTTAAAATACACCTACCATTCAAATTATAGACTGATCATGTCTTTGTCAGTGGGCAAATGTTCAAAATCAGCAGGGGATCAAATATTTTTTTCCCCTCATTGTATTTACAAAGGGGATATAAGTTAGAGAGAATCAACTCCACCATAAAAACTCCTGTGTTTTTCAACAATGGCTAGTCATTGGCAGTAGTAGCAGTATCAGTTGATATCAAATGTTTATGTCTGTGGACCACACTAAAGAGATAAGTACGCAAGGGCACTTCCCTACTTTGTGTACTTTATTTATACATTGAAAATAAACCATTGAATACATCAGTAAAGGCAATATATTGCTGAAATAGGTATTTAATTGGTCAGATGTGTAATTTGTTAAATTGTTAGCGCCACATGAAATATATTAAAGTCATAACAATAATTGATAAAGTTTTAATTTGGAAAGTTTTAGAAAGATTAAGATTTTGATTTCATTTTTACTTTTTCATCCTGAAGAGCTTTCTGATAGTAAAGGCAAAAAGTGGGCAAATTAAATATTATTTATTAATTAATTGATCCTAAATCACTTATTTGTAAACATTGTTTGTCTTTTAGCTATGTGTTTTATACACATTATGATGAAGCTCAGGACTCTGCTTGAGTGTCTCTGTCAAGGGTCTCTCTCTTTCAGCACTGGATACCTGGAGTGAGTATATCTGTTTTAGCTATCTCACACAAACACTAGCCGAGACTTTGTGAATGGTGAATAAGTACTGGTTTATTGGGAACAAAGCACAATTTATACACACGACCCCAACAAGGGGTCCATGGCTTGAAATTTCATACTGGCGCCTCTGTCTGTGAGATAACTAGATCAGTAACGGTTAAGCTAATTATCCCCCGGGCATCAAAGTGCCACTACAATATACCCCAAAACATGAAACTACACAAATAACCCCTGCATGTCTTATGTCCCAGGATAGATCTCCCCCTTGCCTCCTTCGGTCAAAAAAAGTACTCTTCTCCCACTCATGGGGTTCAATTGCCACCCAGGTAAAGTCTTAACCGATCTGATGGAGAGTTCAATGCAGCCGGCCAAACTGACCGCTCGGAGACTCGTGGCTTTCCCTGCAAGATTCAGTCACTGGCTAGGTTTGAGTGAGGGAGCTCTTCAGGTCAGAGCCTGGTGAAGGATAGGTGTGACTTCAGCTCTTAAGTGAGAAATTGGGGTGATTGTCTCTACATAGTGGCATAACTGTGGTTGTGTCACACACGTACTTTGTTGTAACAAATAATTATAATAAAACTACTTTATATTAATAAATTATGGCTCTGGGGCCAAACTCTATACTGTCCCAAAAATCTCAAATGCCAGGTACCAGGTTTAGTAGTAAAGATCGTTGCTCTGAAAGATTTTAATGTGGTATCATTCAATTATTTGTAGGTTAAATGATATTTTAGAAGATCAAGATGAAATTTCTTCCTGGACAAAATGTTACTTTGACAATGAAAAAAAAAAAGTATTAACTTCTGCAATTGTTGAAAGGATTTCCTTGCAAAGTAAAGCCAAAAAGCAATTTTCAGTATTAATTTACAGTAGTACACACAGAACTCAGAATTAATAAATCACCAAAATTCAAATGAGTGGGTTGATGTAAAATAGGTCTTTGTAAGGGCTCGTAGAGTGGAGAGAGGAATTATATTCTCAGCAAAACCTTTCCAGACGATTTTAATAGCCAAGACGAATAATTTTTTGTATTTTTTTTTAAAAAACATACAGTTTCCATGTGAATACATGTTTTGGTATGTTCTATCAGCACAACCTTAATATATGTAAATAAAACAAAACTTAAGATGATGAACACTGAATAATGAAAGAATTATTCTTTAATCGCACACATTCACTTCATTCATTTCTGTATAAAGTGTTTACGCTGGTTTCATATGTAACTTTGGGTTAAAAAATTAATGTTTATATTAATTATTTTAAGCATAATTCAAATATGCAGTTTCACATGAAATATTCCAGAAAATATTTTTATTCTGCCCACGTTAATAATTAATTAACTAACTATTAATTATTCTGCCCATAATTAATTAAAGAAATTTTGATATCCATAAAAAAAATCTGAATGCCAGGATCTCTTTAAAGAGACACGTTAGGCACCATATAGTCACCATAGTCACCACCTCTTCTGATGATGTTAGCAAACAGCAGACAGGACAGAGGCAGACATGGGCAGAGCCAGCAGCTGCAGTCTTGAATCCAGGTAAGATTTTACTATATTTAGGGAGGCAAGAGGGGGGCAGGGGGGCTAGATGGTGGTTTTAACACTATAGTGTCAGGAATATATGTTTGTCTTCCTGACCCTATAGTGTTCCTTTAATCCCATATTATATATTTAAGGATCAATCTCCTGTCAGAACTTAATACCTATGTGCTTCATTAGACTCCATTCCTCCACAAAACTTTCCAAGATTTGGCTTCTTGGCAGAATATTGGAATCTCCTGGTTTGGAAGAAGTACTTCTATAAAGATGACCTTATTGCCATATATGTTTGGTATAAAATATCTGTAACGTTTCCTTAATAGATATGCTATCTTCTCTCACCATAATTCTTTATGCATGATCACCCCACCATAAAATGATCTTATTCAATACTTAAATTTTTTTTCATTTTTTCCAGAACTGTGCTTTTATTCTATTTATTCCACTGATATTAAACTTTTGACTACTTCCAATATTTGCAACTCCGTAATTTTTTTTAACACTTGTCACGCATTTAGGCTGGAAGAAAGGAGATTTAGTCTAAGGCAAAGAAAAGTTTTTTTTTTACAGTAAGAAGTATAAGGATGTGGAATTCTCTGCCTGAAGAGGTGGTTTTATCAGAGTCCATACATATGTTTAAACAAAAATTGGATAAATACTTCCAAAAACATAACATACAGGGATATAATTTCTAATTAGTGGTGTAATAGCTGCTTGATCCAAGGAGATACCTGGCTGCTATTTTGGGGCCAAGAAGGATTTTTTTCCTAGTTTGTTGCAAAATTGGAAGCGCTTCAGACTGGGTTTATTGCCTTCTTTTGGATCAACAGCAAAAACATATGTGAGGAAGGCTGAACATGATAGAAACAAGTCTCTTTTCAGCTATGTAACTATGTATGCTTCCAAAAACGGCCACTAATGCCTTAACTAAGGCCTTGATTTAATAAGCTTTCCAAATGATTAAATATGGTTAGAAAAACATTCAGAATGATTTATCTACAAAAACTTCCTGACTTCTCCTGTCAACTGCTCATTCTCGCATTGCGAACTCTCATCTGCAGGATCTTTCAACTGCTGCACAATTCTTATAGACTTCCCTACCTTGTGCCAACAGACTCTCCAGTAGCCTCCAGCACTTTAACCCCTTAAGGACCAAACTTCTGGAATAAAAGGGAATCATGACATATCACACATGTCATGTGTCCTTAAGGGGTTAAGAAGTCCCTGAAAGCACAACTCTTAAATTTAGGATATGTTTGAAAATCTGGTACTTTGTGTATAATATGGCTCTTAAATTTTTATTATAAAATGTATAAATAGCCGCTACCACACTCTAATGGATATTTCTCTCACCCAATAAAATAAATGTGATAAAAATAGGAAGGTCTATGAGTGAAACCGCACCTACCACCAACCCCTGGAGTGGAGCATTCAGACTGAATAGTAGTGGAAATTAATATAGTCATGTCCCTTTCGATACATGAGAGCTGAGAATACTTATAATAAAGATGGCGTCCAACGGCATAGAAGTGGAAACACCGCGTCACTTCTGCGTTTGCCAGGCGATCTGGATAGAGAACAACTGGAGATCGGAATAACTAGCGAATCAATGGAGAGACTGGCAGACTTAAACAACCATGAAGACGGATAGAGATTTACACTGGTTGAAAAAGTCCATGAAGTGGGTGAAACGTGTTTTGGATTTAAGCAGAGCCTTGGACACTTATAGTGATTATTTTATTGTTTTGTATTTGTTTTAAAACCTATTGGTAATAAGAAATATTTTCAAGCCCTTTTTGCTACATCATTCATCTATTCCACAAGAAGAGGTTAAGAAACCCTTCTTAGCGTCTTGCTATAGTCCGTATGTAAGTTAAAAATGTGCAGTGGAATATGTTCCTGTTATACGGAATATGTTGGCACTTATAAATGCCTCTAGTAAATACAAATAAATAATAATAATAATAAAAAATGTATATTCTTATCATTTTGACCTAAAACGCTATATAATAGCTAAATAAATAATTAGATGAAAGAATGGATGGACAGATTACTGGACAACCTGAGGGATGGATAGATGGACGGACAGACAAATAGGTTACAGCTGTTTTTTTTCTCTTTCTCAATGCTTGTGTTTACTATTTTCTAGTCCTCTAAATCCAAAAGGGGAAATGCTAGCACAACATCATCCATAAGACATTCTCAAATTACACGATTTCATCTTGGAGAGAACTCCCTCCAACATAAAGAGTTATGGTTAACTGGAGTCAGAATTTTCATCCAGCTGTCAGACTTATGTGCCTTATTTATTATAGTTTTGACATGGAAAACATATCACTATTTTTAAGAAGAGAGTCTATGTCTCAGTGTCACCGCTGAACTCGCACAAATTTTCTCATCCTGATGAAATGAAATTTGTAGAACTGATAATATCCAGAGCTTAGAGTCGATGATTGGTGAGATCACCGGGAAGGAGAGCTGGCAGTGGGGACTCTTTAAAGTATTACAGCTGGTCGCTCTCACAGTTTTACAGTTTATGGATTACAGAAACCATAATTTTAAAATGTTTCATTTCAACTGAAATTGTGGTTTTATCTGATGTTTGATATACCAGGTGGGGCAGATGTTAAATCACATTGATTCCAACGATCTGAAATTAGTTTTGAGAGTTGTGACATCGCGTTACTCACATTTTCCTCTTTTCCCCCTGTGGCCACCAACAGTTAAATTAGATCACCAACATTTACAGAAGATCACCAACAGTTCTGCAGTTGGTTAAGAGTATCTCGGGTCGTTCTCAAGGTTGCGCCCTGACATAAAGCACTGTGTGAATGCTAGTGAATGTAGGCTTTCTGAGATGATCTGATGGACAATAATGGTGATTTCATACAAAACCTTTTTAACTTAATTAAAGGGTTACTCCAAGTTTCATGGCCATTTCAGTGATTTTGAAGTGGTCATGTTGCCTTTCGCAATGCAATGCTGCATATACAGAGATTATCTCCTCCTTCTGCCAAAAGTATAACTCCAACTCTGGCCACATCATTGAGACATCATTAGACATCTTGGAACAAGAGATCCAGGGGCCAATGTGAAATTTGTATCACCCATCTCACCCCCTCAGCCTTCCCTCATTGACATCCTACCCCTCAAAGATCAGAAAAGAAAGTTCAGGCTGTACGAAGAACTTGACCCACAAAAATAAATGACATAAAGCAAGATAAAAATACTGAAAAAAAAAAAGGTTTTAACCCTTTGAGTGCACAGCTCAGCATTTTGGTGTTCTATAGATTAAAGGTAATATTATGTTATTATAGATAAAAAAATATATATATATGCCAATAATTCCCTCTGCATCAACTTACATTGATTAATTAACTGTTTCTCCACTTACTTTTTGAAAATAATTCTTCGATATGATGACATAATGCCTCATGGGTAAAACACCAGGTCTCATAGTTTATTTGCAGATTTAATACAACATGACTGAAGAAGGACGATTTACACATCTGGAAAAAGCGATCATTTATCAGATCTATCTTTTACACTATAATTCAGTCCAATCACCGGGAAATAATGAAAGAATCTTAGAAGCAAAGAGCATAAAGCAATGTCTTCCAAGCTCACTTTATAAGATATCACTGACATTTTATCAGGCTCAGACTCGTTATAAAAGCAGATTAATCAAAGTGTTATTACAAGTGTAAGAATTGCGTTTTCATGGATTGAAAAAGTTTAAATAAATATTCCTTCTAAAGCAGGGTGAATTAGGAACATGTGTGATTTTAGAGCATCAGTATGAAGTTTCCTTTACACCATCACCAGTTGAGTAATTATCCATCTAAGAGTGTTTTGTTATTATTTTTAACGTATTGCCCCTTGGAAACCTGGTAAATAACCCTTTTACCCATTCAGTCGTCCCTTCGTCCAATCTATAAATTCTCATATTGGCTCTGTTGGTTGCCTGTAAACAAGTAAATAAATTTAACCCAAATCTCGATGCATTGAGAAAATAATGCAATAAAGTACAGACTACTTTGTCTCCTGTGTATGTCAAAGTTTAGCAAAATATGGCTTCAGCTACCACATCTTGCCATTTCGCAAAAGCCTTCACTTGCGATGCCTGGTGGAAAAAAAAGTTTTGAAAATCTTTTTTGCACAATGCATAGTAGATGCATTTCACAGAATGGCAGACAAGAAGGGTTATTTGGTAAATAACTATGGCAAGCATGGAAACAAGTCATCTCATGACAGGGGTGCTTTCCCCCCTCCTATTTGCCCTCTCTCTGGAGCCAATTCTAGGGGCGGTCAG
The DNA here is from genome assembly GCF_036172605.1 of Pelobates fuscus. Lineage (NCBI taxonomy): Eukaryota > Metazoa > Chordata > Amphibia > Anura > Pelobatidae > Pelobates > Pelobates fuscus. Next base: position 32,701,259 of record NC_086317.1, read on the forward strand.
TTGGGACGGGAGTATAGCTGGGTTTACCCTGAAAGGAACGATGCATAAAATTGCTGCCTATGCAGATGATATACTGTTCTCCATCAGCAATCCCCTGATCTCCTTGCCGAACTTACTAAAGGCTTTCAGTGAACACAGCCGAATAGGGATCCTAAAACTGAATACAGGAAAGTCCAAGGCATTGATACTCTCGAGTGGGGAGGCAGTGGCCGCACATATTCGTACACAGTTCACATTCAAGTGGTGCGAAAATAAACTTAAATACCTCGGTAAATGGTTAACCACTAACCTAACCCAACTGTATACTCACAACTTCACTCCACTATTGCGTGCACTAAAAGTGGATATGTCACGTTGGGCCAGCCTATGTGTTTCGTGGTTCAGCCGAATGAATGCTATGAAGATGAACCTCCTCCCTTGTCTGCTCTATTTATTCCAGACGATTCCAATCTGCTTACCCACATCTTTCTTTCGACTTATAGATTCGGCTATCCTCAGGTTCATTTTGCGGAACCAAACGCCAAGAATCAAACGAGCCCAACTACATTTTCAAAAGGTGCAAGGGGGAGTCGGACTCCCTTCCATCCGAACGTATCACAGAGCCACACAACTACTACCAATAGTGGAATGGCATGTATCCAAAACACTGAAGAGATGGATTAACATGGAGAGGGCTCAAATGGAAGGGGCACTTCCAGTGGTGGTTTGGTTATATACACCTGGTAGCGGTACTTGGGCCCGAGGCAACCTGCTAATAGAGGTCACCAGCGGACATACCTGTAGAGAGACTACCACATAGGTTAGCTGCTCTAACGCAGCACACTAAAATTGGAGCACCGAACTCCTCCTGCCCCCTCAGCCTTACCTGGAGTTATTCCACCCCAATCTAGTGTGGGTGTATGTACAACACAGTCGGGAGTACCACATGGCATGTAACCCACTGGGGGAAGAGTTGGGGGAGGGGGCGGAGATGTAAGAGCAATGGCACTCAACGACCCGAAAAGTACACAGCACAATGTGACGAACACACCAACCTATGGAGCTTTATCCCCTAACGCAGTAGGATTAGCCATGTTCGGGGTCCCTGGCAGTAGACATGTACACTGGGGCTGGAAATGGAGCCAAGATGTGAAACTGTCCCTTGCACACTCGGATACAGCCACAAAACATGACATACTCTAAACTTGTTTTATAAGCAAAGATGTACACATGGCTATACAGCGTAATTGATACTAACTTCAAGATGTACTTACTATGTCTAACTTTTCTATACATACTGTATTATTCCCCGCAAATATTGAAAAATAAGGAGTGACGGGAAAAAGTAGTGAGATGGGCCATATTTCACAATTGCACTGTTTTAATGTGACTTTTGTATGGTTTTCGAGTGTATCATGGAACGTGGCACTAATGCACAGTTCTCATATTCCTTTTTCTGTATCTTCTTTGTTTTTGAAAATTCAAAATAAAGATTGTCAAAAAAAAGGAAACGAGTCATCTGACTTTTTCCTACTATTTACCCCCTCTCAGTTTCTTTTTCATCTAGCTTCCAGACAACACTGAATGTTGATCAGCAAATTGGGGCCCAGTCTGTCGATGAGGACTTCTTTCCAGCGATCTCAGTTAGTTCTTTGTGCAACGTTGGCCAAAACCATCCCGACACTCGGGGGAAAAAGTTTGCAGCTTAGAGGATACATTTTACAACATGGAATATCTAATCGGTGAAGGGCCAGCTACCTGGGGCATGCTAACTAAGAGAGAAAGACATAGACATTCAAAAATGGAGACTATTAGTCATTTTGCTATGGACCATACCTCAAAAGACCTTTTGTCCTAATATGTCTTTAGACATTAGTATTGCTAAGAGGATTTTTTCAGCATGGTAAGCTGGGTTCAGTAAATACACTAAAAATTTTACATATCCATTAACTTATTTACAGTGCAAAGTTTTTGTTATGAATCGTAGCATTGTTCAAAGGCAGCATTAAAAGGCCACATAGTCTAATTCGGGAAAGTACCAAAAAGAGTAAAAGTCTTGTCCAATCAGTTTCACCTAAAAAATCTGTGGCTGTTTTTTTTATCATATTTTATTTGCCACCTTAAAGGCAATCAGGTATAATAGATTTTGACACATTGCATATATTTGCATTTGGCAATGATTTGCCTATTAGTACTTACAGGATAAGATTACTGACACACTGCGGCAAAATACTGAGGTTAAACCCACGAAAGCAGCATTTCACAACCAGACACAAGTCAGCGAGGAGTTTGTGTTTTTTGAAGGATGTGTATATGTGTTGCTAGGTTAGCATTTTGTACATTTTGAGGGATTTTTTGATACATTTTGTGGAGTGCAAATGCAGTCTGGTCCCCAGATTGTAGACAATCTATGTCTGTTTTGCGTTTAGCCACACACCGTGGATGACAATCTGAATCCCGTTATTTGTGATAGAATTATGGCATAATGACATGATTTGTAATATAACACTAGTCTGAGTAATATGATCCATATGGAATCATGTCTCTCGAAATGTCATATGAAATCAATGTACTCTACAAGTCTTCATTCAGTAGAACAGCCTCTGGAACTCTTTAATGTCTGCTCCTCTTCTCTATTTGGATCTCTGAGCTTGTTTTGTTTATCGAGTCTGCTAGTTAGGGCATAGAAAGGAAATTGTTACACAGGATAACAGGATAAAGGTTTAATTATTCTATTTTATGATCCTTACCAAGTAGAAACGAGTATGAAGATATTAAAAATAGCATGTAAAATAAAGATTGCACTTCTCAACCACTGAGGGCCACAAGGGCCATATATGATTAGTATGGAATGATATGGTTTAAACTATAATAATTTACGGTTTTAGAAATACATTTTTTGCATTGTTTACATTTATTTCTGTCCCCATTGGTGACATCATTTGTTAAATGAGATAATATATAAAATAAATGATATGCTTCAGTAGGACTACCATCATGTTGTGGGTTTTTCGGGGAATAAATATCTCTGCCCCCCCCTCCACCAATTGTCCCATTGTCACCTCTGATAATCTTTGTCTTTGAAATGCTTTTTTCCTGTCTTCCTAATTCACTTTTTTCTATTCTCTCGAAGGCATTCAACTTTTTTTTTCTGTATCACTCTCAAAATGTTGGGTTTATTCGAGACAGGGAACTGTGTGAATAAACAAGAATAATTTTAGGACAAGATAGAAATGTTTTGAAAATTCTTCAGCTACTCTTCTCTTTTTGTTGTCTAAAACGTTCGATTCTCCACCTACTCAGGGAAGACATTTTAAACAATAAACAGTCTATTAAATAAACATCTATTTATATACCAAAGAGTAAAAGTCATAGTCATACAGTTTTAGATCAAGATGCAAGAATGTTTGGTGATAACATATATGAATTATATTTCGTACTTTCCGATTAGACTTTTAATTTCCACTTGAAGGAAAGGACTGTGTGTTATAATTAAGAGACATTCATTTTTAAAGAAATAGAGAGAAATAAAGGATTAGAAAATAACAAAGGATGATTTTGGTATTTGAAATTACTGCTGGCTTGGATTGAGCATTTATGAACTATTAAATAACAATCTCTAATATTTAAAAAATAAAAAATACACATCTATTAAACAAAAAATGTGGAGAAAATGACAAAAAACAAGATTTGCACCTATAGACACATGAACAGCAATAACTTAAGAAGAACCACAATTTTAAGGATGATGACTAGCATACATTGCTAAACTGAACCTGGTGCAAGAGTTGAGTGTTTGATCTCTGGACTAAAGCCAAAAACTCCTGCTGGTGGGATCAGTAATTAAGTATAGTTACTACAGAACTACTGCTGCTGAGGAGTCCCAAGTACACACCTTAGCAACAGACCATGCTATGTTCATACAAAGTAAAGTAAAAAAGTAGCATGTAGTTGCAAATATGTCTATTTTAGATAAGGCACCATGGAGGTCATCTAATGTCACTCTTGGCATTGCGTAGGGCAGCCGTGGAGCATGTTAGTAGACTCGAACACTTGAATAGGCTCCTATGAACAAGAAACCATCGCCACGAGAGTTCACCCACAGTACAATGAATTTCCAAGGGCCTCCAAACTGGCCAAGTTCTGGCCTCCAAAACTGCTAACAGGATCAGATTTAATATTGGACCTGAGAAGCTCCTTTGTGATGTGCCTTCATAGTTAGCTGTCAGCTTAATTAGTCTACATAATTATGAAGGCATCATTGGTTAATATTGCTTGTACATGTCATCAAGTTAGGTGAGGAGCTTATGGTGGTTTTTTTCGTCATTTTTATTTTTCCTAATATTTTGGGGTCTTGGTTTTTAGTTAGTAAAATACATTTTCAGGTCTTTTAAAAGTCCTTTAAGATGTTGAATTCAGTAAGCGTCCAATGGTCCTGTTAAAGTGTTGATAACTCCCTCTTAAACAGGATTGTTCTGTTTGAAACCTGATTTCAAAATAAGGTATAAAACCCATTTCAACCGATCTGGTAACCTAATGCTGTGTGCTTTCAAAAAGTTGCAGAGCAGTGCGAATGTGATTGCTTCCACGTGAGTATGGGTTCATCATCAGACATCAAAGCGTTGATAAATAGTGAATATGAGATTGCAATTCACTCCCCTTTCCTGTTGGCTGATCTATATATCTTTTTTCTGGATGCGTAAAATGTGCACCCTAGCATACCTTTTTGCTTCTTCTTCTTCTTGTCTTCAGTTCCACATTTGTAAAGTTTTTGTAACATTTATGGAGTGTGCCATTGAGAGTTTTTATTGGCAGTACCTTACTTAAGTTGGCAGAATTCTCCATTTAGTGGAACATTTGCTAAAAGGTGATTTTTCTCCTTTGAATACTCGTCTATGATCAGGCAATCCATCAGCAGCAAAATCCAGACTCTTGGAAAACTTTGTAATAGAGCATTGAGGGGCAATTATTTTTGGAGGAAAAATACATTATCGGGGCTCTTAGGTTTTGCCAATGTTATAGCCAGCCAGCGCAGGCTGAAACAGTGAATAAAGCATTGGCACTGTATGGTTTCTGTTTCATTTGGTACGTCATTTGGCCAGATACCTTGCAAATCATATGGTTCTATGAGTCAATAAATACTCTCCCCCGATGGAATAAAAAAGGCTCAATCTGGTGTGTCTTGGCAGTGATTTGTAAGACCGAAACTGTTGCAAGCAACATCAGATTCTCATCTGTACCTGGTTAGAACCCTGTCAAAGAAAGACTTGAGAACTCCTGTGAAAAACTATTGTTTGCTAAATTTTCCTTTCAGTTTATGCTATTTGTAGATTAAAAGGTTGATCTACTTAAAGGAAAAACTATAGTGCCAAGAAAACAAACTCCTTTTCCTGTCACTATAACTACCCACTTTGTCACCCCCTCCCCCCTCCCAGTAGTGCAGAAGGGTTTAATAAGCCCTTCTGTCATTTACCTGGGTCCAGCTCAACTCCACCCTTGCTCCTCCCCTGCCGACGTCCGCCGGGAGACCTAATGCGCATGCGGGGCAATCAGAGGCCGACTGACAGTGGCCTGGGACCACATGCACAATTAGCCCCCAGCAGACCAATCTATATGCTGGTGTATTTGATTGTATGTACATGTAAAGTGAATGTATGTTTCTGTGTGTATATTCACTGTGAGCCAGCGGCGTACATACCGCTGTCGCTGGGGTCGCAGCTGCGACCGGGCCCGCCACTCCATGGGGCCCGGCTGCCCTGCGGACCCCTGTGACCGGGTATGCGCCGCCATCATCTTCTGTGGCCCCGGCCCGTGCAGCAAAGCATGCTGTCAGGGTCACCCGATGGATATGGATTGTCAGGGGGTCCGGTCAGCTCCGGGCGCTTTAATAGCGCGACCAGGCCCCCTGTGATGACATCACAAGCTGGGAGGAAGTGACCGCACGTCACTCCTCCCAGCTAACACTGAGAGCCGCGCGGGAGGAAGAACAGGGAGTCAGAGTGGGAACTCTGACTCCCATCCACCTGAGCCACCACTGGGCCCCAGGGAAAGTCACCCTCCTGCACCTTACAGGTAGGAAACAGGAGGGTGACTTAAACATTTTGTATATGTGTGTGTTTGTCTGTATGTGTGTGCCTGTCTGTCTGTATGTGTGTCTGTCTGTGTGTGTGTCTGCCTGTTTGTATGTATGTATGTGTGTGTGTGTGTGTGTGTGCCTGTCTGTGTATGTATGTGTGTGTCTGTGTGTGTGTCTGTGTGTGTGTCTGCCTGTATGTATGTGTGCTTGTCTGTTTGTATGTATGTATGTATGTATGTGCGTCTTGTGTGTGTCTGTCTGTATGTTTGTATGTGTGTATGTCTGTCTGTCTGTGTGTGTCTGTCTGTATGTGTCTGCCTGTGTGTATGTGTGCCTGTCTGTTTTTTTATGTATGTGTCTTTGTATGTATGTGTGTCTTGTGTGTGTCTGTCTGTATGTGTGTGTATGTGTGTCTTGTGTATGTATGTGTCCGTGTGCCTGTCTGTGTGTCGGTCTGTATGTATGTGTCTGTATGTATGTGTCTATGTGTGTGTGTGTCTCTCTATGTATGTGTGTGTCTGTCAGGGGGGAATAGGGAGGGGGGGTGGCACGGATCATTTCCACACCTGGGCCCCATGGTTTGTGTGTACGCCACTGCTGTTAGCCCTGCTGTAAGTGAATGTATGTATGTCTTTGTATGTAGTGTCAGGATATGTGGATTCAGAGTATATCTGAATACATGTTTTTGGTTTTGTAAATAGGGTTGTATTTGTTTTATGTGTGTTTGTGTAGCATGGCAATATGTATAAGGGGGTATTAGTGAATTTTAGCAATGTGTTTGTATGAGGTATGCAGGCCTCCAAATGTTGCGTCTTAAATTACAAACCAAGTGTTAAATGTTACAAGCCACCCTAAAGGAACACTATAGTGTCAGGAATACAAACGTGTATTCCTGACACTGTAGGTTTATACGCCCCCCCCCCCCCCCCCCCCCCATTAAAAAAGGTGATTTACGGGGCGTGGCTTAACGCTGGAGCCAAGCAGACGCATGTAGGAGCAGCTCCCTGCACAGAAACCAGAACGGGCACTAAATAAGCGGTATACCGAGCGGCACTAACTAATTACCGGGGGCTCAAGGGAACAATGTCCCAAAGACCCAAAACCAAAACGGGGAAATCAAAACGAGCCTCCTTTTTCGGAGCGAAAACCTCGGCCTCCAAACAGCGCAAGGGAGAAGAGCCTGCGCAAGATGGCGGCGATCCGGGACCGCGGGAAAACTCCCTCTCACCTCGTTCCTCTCCCACACAGAGTGCAGATGATCAACCACCTACAATGAGGGGAATACGTGCATTAATGGCAGAATTCTCAGACACCATACAGAAAAACATGCAGCTGCCGATACAAGCCATGACAGCAGACCTGCAAAAGGACATACAAGATATTGGGAATCGCACAGCTCAAATGGAGTCCAAGATGGACAAATATGCGGAGGCACACAATAGTTTGGCAGATAAAATCCAGGAATTTGAAGAAAATCTGGAAGCCCACAGACTAAAACTGGCTGACATGGAAGACAGGGCGAGAAGGAACAATCTCCGGTTCAGGGGAATCCCGGAACCCGTTACAAATGCCGGGCTGCAAACCTATCTGTCAGACATGTTCCAGTGCCTGGTCCCAGAAATACATCCAGATCAACTGATCATAGACAGAGCGCACAGGCTGCGCAGGCCGAAACATCTGCCGCAAACGGCTGAGAGAGATGTAATTGCCAGGATACATTTTTTCCACGTAAAAGTCAAGCTCATGCGTGTCAGCAGGAATTCGGGCATGCCAAAAGAATACAGCACCATTAAGATCTTTGTGGACCTGTCAGCAGATACGCTGAAGTTCAGGAAATCAATGTCGCCGATTACTTCCATTCTACGTGAGCACAACCTGAGCTACCGATGGGGATTCCCTGCTAAGCTTTTGATCTCCCATCAAGGAGTAATACACTCTATTACCACCCTGAAACAAGGTATCCAAAAGATGGGAGACTGGGGGCTCCCTACGCCGGCCCCAGAACCAGCTAAAGCAACAGGAGTGCCAAGGACGTCGCCAGAGTGGACTGTCAAATGAAAGACTGGTACCCTCCTGGAACATACGTAACTAACCCAGCACTACGGTGCAAAATTAGATGTTATATTACTATTTCCTATTAGAGGTAGCTTGATATTGCCTTAGACTTAAGATAACTTCCTAAATGTTGATGTGTATATCATAGTATACCCTAAAATAAGCAGCAAGGATTGCTGGTTAGATTATGACGCTGCCCACTAAGCCTTTTAATCCCCCTCCCGTGGGGGCATAAGCACAAATGTTGACTTGACTAATTAGAACAATATTGTGTATAGAGGCTATGTTTAGTTATTTGTTAAGCTAAGTCAATGTTTTGTTTTTGTTTTTAATGACTTACTAGCTTGTATAACTATGTGTTACAACTGCCCCTCTGGTTTCACGGTGAAAGTACACTATGAGTGAACACTTCCCCACCACTACCCCCACCAGACGTACCTACTCACTAGGTAAGGTCACACGGCCCCAGATCTTGGAGTCGAGTTGGGTGTGTCACCCACAAGTTCTTATAACCCCACCCTACTTACCTACTTACCCCCCGCCCTGCCCTACTCCTGCTCCCCCTAGTCACGAACCATACAGCTCAAAACGGCAGTACTATAGCAGATGCGCAATGTTGGCGTACACTACTGACTTCACAACTCCTACGGAAACAATGATCGGGCCTAATAGCGCCCCTCACTTACCTACACAACAATGGTTAAAATTCTAATATATAATGTAAAGGGACTAAATTCCCCTGGAAAACGCAGGTTATTATTGCAGGACCTTAAGAAAGGCGAGATAGATATTGCGTGTGTTCAGGAAACGCACTTCATAAAAACCCGAACCCCTTCAATCTTCACTAAACTCTATCCCGCACAGTACCATGCCCTTTCTGACAACAAGACGAAAGGAGCTTCTATCCTCATACATAAAGACATAGCGTTTCAAGAGCAAGCAATCTCTATAGTTACCCAAGGAAGGTACATTGTTCTAGTGGGTCTATTCAATAATGTTCAATATACGCTGACCTCTGTATATTTCCCAAACAATGGAGCGGAAAGATTCCTAAGACACATACTAAATGAAATAGATAAACTGAGGCAGGGAGGATTGGTGTTGTGTGGAGACTTTAACTTTATAACATCTCCGGACATAGACTCAACTGCTACCCCTAAAGGGACTAGGCGAGCGAGTATAGTATCCACGAGCAAAAAATTGTCCAAGCTACTCATATTACAAAACCTATACGATAGTTGGAGAGTACTCCACCCAAATGAACGAGATTACTCCTTCCACTCCAAAGTACACAATACATATACCCGCATTGACACCTTCTATGTGGACCAATCCACGCTGGCACAGGTATCAGGGTGTGTTATAGGTGACATAACCTGGTCAGATCATAGTCCAGTGACCCTGGAGTTGTATGATAAGTTTCAGTTCAAGGGTAGAGGGAACTGGAGACTAAACAAATCCTTACTACAGGATAAAACTTTCATAGACCAGGTGAATGTCGAACTCTCAAATTATTTCCAGACAAGCTCTGAGGGGGAGACACCTGATGTCATAGTATGGTCGGCACACAAAGCCGTAGTACGAGGCCTATTTATTAGACACTCCTCGTATCTTAAAAAACACAGACAACTGACTATAATGGACTGCCAAAAGCAACTGGCAATTATCACTGCCCAAAACAAGCAGGCACCTTCACATACTCTCGCACAACAAATCCAAACCCTAACGGACAAACTTACAGAAATGCATGCAGCCAAAACATCATACTTTCTACATAAAATGAAAGCGACTCACTACCATCACAGCGGGAAAGCCAACAAACAACTAGCTAGTAGATTGAGAGAGAAACTGGCAGCTGCCAAAGTAGCATACATACAGGGTCCAGATGGTACCAAATAAAAAACCCATTAGATATTACTCAGGAGTTTGCAAAATACTACTCTGATTTGTACAATCTGGGAGACAAACCCGAAATCCCCCCCATACAGGACGTGAACATCAGGGAGTTTTTGTCCCAACTTAATCTCCCAAAAGTAAATCAATCCCACCTAGAACTATTACTCCGACCTATCACACTGACGGAAGTACTCTATACGATAAAACACCTCCCCCCCAGGCAAGTCTCCAGGAGCAGACAGCCTCCCCAACTTGTATTACAAGACATTTGCAGAAGTGTTAGGCCCCAGATTAGTCAAAGTATTCCAGGCAGCCACAGACAAAGGGGAGCTTCCTCCTGAAATGCTACTAGCAACAATAGTTACGCTCCCAAAACCAGGGAAGCCCCCAGATCAATGTAAGAACTTCAGACGGATGCTAAGATATACGCAAGATATACGCAAGATATACGCAAAGGTCTTGGCCTCCAGACTGGGCAAAATACTACCCTCACTCATACATGACGACAAAACGTTGTTTGTGATGGGGAGGCAGGGGCTCGATAATACCCGGAAACTGTCCCTGCTCATGGAGAAGCTGCGGAGGTCTGGCCCAGGTGGATTGCTCTTAGCTTTAGATGCTGAAAAAGCGTTTGACCGCCTGTGCTGGCCCTTCCTACGGCAGGTTCTGTCGGTATTTGGATTCCCACAACAGTTCATCCAACAAATATTCACCTTATACTGCCACCCTAGGGCCCAGGTAATGCAGACGGGGTTTAAATCGGATCCTTTCAAGATTACAAATGGCACCCGACAGGGGTGCCCTCTGTCACCCTTGTTGTACGTGCTGGCCTTGGAGCCATTACTGGTAGCCATTAGAACACATCCAGATATAGAAGGTGTGACCTGGCAGGACCGGCAAATTAAGATTAGTGCATTTGCCGATGATATCCTACTGTACGTCTGCCAACCGGATAAATCCCTCCATCACATCATGCATCTCATTAAAAGATATGGGGACCTCTCCTACTACTCCCTAAACGCATCCAAGACACAGGGGTTACGCTTAGACCCACAAGTCCTAGCACAACTACGCAAAGACTACCAATTCGAGTGGAGAAAAAACAACATAAAATATTTAGGTCTGACGTTCACTAGAAAGGCCTCTGATATGTTCCCTACTAACTACACCAGAGTCTGGAATGAGTGCTTGTCACTGCTACGGGGTTGGGGCAAGCTGTTCCTTACTTGGACAGAGCGCATTGTTGCAATTAAAATGTCCGTATTACCAAAACTACAATATGTGTTTAGGAATCTCCCCTTGAGGGTACCGCAATTCTACTTTAAAACCATACAGTCTACGCTCCTTCATTTATCTGGGGCATGGGACGGGCAAGAGTCTCTAGCAAACTATTAACAACCCCTGTAGGTCATGGAGGAATGGCATTCCCGAATGTAAAATCCTATTACCAGGCTGCGGTTCTAGCGCCCCTAATCACTCACCTAGTGAAAGACAACCAACCACAATGGGTGACTTTAGAAAATCTAGCTATTAAACCTTTCCTAACCACCAACCTGATATGGCTACCCAACAGGAGCAGGCCAAACATCCCATTGATACCCCTCCAACTTCAGCTAGCATTGCAAACTTGGGACTTGCACTGATTGAAATTTGAAACAGCCAACCCCCTCTCAATGGTGACACCCATTGAAGCTATAACATACTGCATACCAACCTTTCATGCCACACCATGGAAAGAGAAAGGAATCTCCTACTTATCCCAGGCCTTTGACCCAGGCGGACTGATGAGCTTCGAGCGTCTCAGTATAACCTACAACATCCCACGCACATCACACTATTCATACATTCAACTTAAATCCTTTTTGCACAAACTCAACAAAGATAACAGTGTAGAATCTAATAAATGGGGAGATCTCTCAATTTGGGAACAAATAGGTATCACGGGTAAAATACCTCCAACCTTTAAACCACTCTCAGGATGCTATAGACTTATCCTGCCATACCAGTCCCTTTCTGGCTCAACACAAGCAAGCCAATGGGAACTGGACCTTCAGACCTCCATCACTGAAAATCAGTGGGAAAATATCACATCTTCCGTTAGGAAGCTGGTCAAATCTGCTTCCCTTATGGAGCAACATCAGAAAACAATATACAGGTGGTATATGGTGCCATTACGCTTACACAAATTGTATCCCCACACGTCTTCGACGTGTTGGAGATGTAAACAAGAGAAGGGTTCAGTCCTTCACATACGGTGGCGATGCCCACGCCTAATCAGGTACTGAGTGACGTCCAAAATCTCATTGCTGAAACTACAAACATCAAACTACCCTTCGAGCCCATGACCTTTTTGTTACTGGATATCCCCAAGGAAATACCCACAAAGTCGAGAAAACTAATGTATCATGTTCTGCTGACCGCACAAAAACTGATAGCAAGATCCTGGAAGACAATTGGGGCTCCTAGTATCTCAACTCTTATCCAGGACAAAGACAACAAAGCGATTTATGAAACAAGCTTTTTCAGGATGCGCCCTGGATCACACCGCCTTAGCGGAATGCGGGACCAGTGGCGCACCTGGAGAATGGCTAACCCACAACTCCTAACTCAGCACACATTGTAGCAACCTAAGTGCAAACAGTAAGATTGACTTGGCATACCAGTGCTAGGATAGTCAGGAAATGAGTAGCTAAGGGACAGGCCGAACAGTATAAATTAAGTCTGGGAACATGGTTAGCTGTGACGACTGGCACAGCAAGGGTTCCGAACATTGTGTGCCAATGAACCGATGTACGCAACTGTAAACAATGTAACTGTGTAAACAATGTAAATGTATAATCCATTGTTCAACATATGATTTATTGTATCGTGTGACTGTACTTCCCCCCCCACCCCCCACCTATCTTCCTTCTGTACCCCACTCCCCTTCCCCCCTCATATTTACAATTGTGGAAAACCAATAAACTACAAATTTCAACAACAAAAAAGGTGATTTACTAACTTGTGGCTGCACCGCCCCTGCTCTGACTCCCTGGCGGAGTTAATTAATTTAGATGATCTCAGCAAATCCAATGCTTTACCATAAGCAGGCACTGGAAGACGATTGTGCACGTGAGGCAAAACGCTACGCTGGGCCAATCATCATTTCCTCATAGAGATGCATTAAATCAGTACTTTTCTATGACAAGTGTTCAGCGTCTCCATGCAGAGCGTGGAGATGCCGAATGTCAGTGTGTTGCACATTTTGCAACACTGACACAGTAAGCACCTAGGTGTTCCTAGGAAGCAATGTAAACACTGCCTTTTCTCCAAAAAGGCAGTGTTTACAGCAAAAACCCTGCATGGGGTAGAGGCTGTAGGGGGGTAGGCGCTGCAGAGGGTGCCTTGGGATGATAGGAGTTATAGTTAGTGTAAAGGTATAGGGGGTTGGGGTTATAAGAGCTGTGATGGTGGCAGTAGTGGGGAGATTATAAAATTTTAATATTTTTAATTTAAAAAAAAATCCCTCATCCCCAAGTCTTACCTCCTTGCTGGACTACAAATCCTTTTCTGAAGGTCCCTCAACGCCCCAGACATGCTGCCTGTAACTCTGCTCAGGGCAGCTCTGCACAGCTCACTCTGCACTGTGACTGATGTCACTTCATGTAGAACTAGCCGCACGGAGCTGCCCTGAGCAATGTTACAGGCAGCTCAGTGTGGCTGTGTTCACTTAGACAGGCACACTGAGGGGCAGCCTAGTGGGGTCTTTGGGAAGGCTCCTTAGCTGTCTCTCAGTGTGCCCTTTTAAGCAGCAGGGGCCTACGGAAGGCTGTGCAGGCCCCTTACTGAGTGCAGGCTGGCTGGGGAGATTGTTTAACTCCCCAGCTCAGCCATTACTGCACTGCACCATAGGCAGGCCTCCCAGAACCCCGGGCGCACAGTCCATGACCGATTTGCCAGAGTGCTTAGTCCACCCCTGGTGGCAATGGCCGCACTCGCATAAGGATCTGTCCATAGGAAAGCATTATTCAATGTTTTCCTATGGGGATTCCGGTGACGCTGGAAGTCCTCATGCATAGCGTGAGCACGTCCAGTGTAGTTTAGACAAGCAAAAGTCGTCTAAGAACCCGCAAGTCCCTCTAGTGGCTGTCTAGTAGAGGAGAGGAGGACTTAACACTGCAAGGTAATTATTGCAGTTTATAAAAACTGCAATAATTACATGCTCAGGGTTAAGGGTGATGGAAGTTTGCACCCAGACCACTTCAATGAGCTCAAGTGGTCTGGGTGCCTACTGTGTCCATTTAATTTTAAACATAGGTGTATACATGGACTGGTCTGTCTGCAATACATCAAGAAATTGTTTCTGTATCCGCAATTATTCTAGCAGATATTCAACAAAAATAATATTACAAGTAATTTCTAATAATTTATATTATTTCTTTAGAAAATAGTTAACCAGAAAGATTTTTTTTAAAATATATATTTAAGTATCTCCTGGGGAATATATAATCATTGCCACCATGAGTACATCGAGAATCAGAATGATTTGTTTTATGATATATAAAAATATTTACTTTCTCACCCCTTCGGTTGGTATATTTATATGTGGATACCTCATTCTCAGGTCCTTTACCAGAGCCGCGAGAGTCTGAGAGCTCTGTTGTATTTTAGCTGTTCCTAGAACTGTACTCTTCTGGACAGGGATTTCAGATGTCCCACCTGGATTCTGCTGAAGACACTCCCCCAACTTGGGAGTCACAGCCCAAAGTTATTCTCTCATAACTAGGACTACTACTGCCTTTACTTTCCACATCCTTTATAGCTCTTCTTTCAGTTCTTATTATTGGTTCACCTTCTTATGTTCCTTCTTCATGATGTTATAATCAATGGGTATTGCCACATCCACCACTACAGCAGTCTTTTGTTCCTTGTCTACTTCCACAATGTTAGGTTGCTTGGCCACTACTTGCTTGTATTTCTGGATTTGAAAATCCCATAGGATCTTAGCCCTGTGATACTTTTCTACCCTTTATGGCAACTCTTATCTGGACTTAGGCACTTCTAGCCCATATTCTGTGCAGATATATTGGTACACAATCCCAGTATCCTGGTTATGTCCCTGCTAACATCTTGCACACGGCTACTATGTGCTGTATATTCTCAGAGGCCTGGATTTCGTGTGGAATCCTCTATTCATAGTGAGTACTTTCTGGGTCTTGACATCCATGGTGACCAGCTCTTCCCTTGGTTAGGTTAATATTCCAGCTTGTATCTGAGGAATATTAGGACCTATGTGTTGATGGCGTGGATCTTGTTCTTGCCATTGGGCTGGGACTTCAGGTCCTGTCTGAATCCTGTCTGGATGTGCTTGTATGTTGCTTCCCTCCTTACCTCTTCCTCATGGTTGCCATGTGCATGTGATACCCCCAGGTAGCTTGAGTAGCTGGTCTCCAAATCTCCAATTTGACCTTCTGGTACTTGAAATCCTTCTGTCCTGATCATCTTCCCTCTTTTTGCTGTCGTCTGCCCACATTTATCTAGTCTGTATGACATTTCAATATCCTTGTTGTATATCCTAGTTAGGGGGATCAGTGAGTCATTGTCCAATTCACTCCCGGCATACAGCTTGATGTCATCCATGTAGAGTAGGTGGCTGATGGAAGCTCCACTTATGAACCTGTATCCGTGCCCACTTTTAATGATGATCTGGTTATGGGGGTTGAGGCCTATGCAGAACAGCATTGGGGGTAGCACATCACCCTGGTGGTGACGGTGGTAGTCTGAGACTAATGGGATCTAATTCACGGTTCTACATTCTTTCAACTACATGAAGTGTATTATTTAATGAATTAGATAATCCATGTTTTTATTGTAACTTATACTGGCAATAATAGATTTTACTTGTTCCTTTTTTCACAGTGTTTATTTTCCAGTATGCAGGTTCCACAGAGCATTATACATATCAATACATGATTACGATCTAGTGGCCGAAGCTTTGTATCTTTTTTCTTTGTTCTTATGGTTTAAGTAACCCTTTGCTTTTTTTTAAAACTACACTGTGATGTCTGTGAAATATGATTTGTTCTATTTTACATATGAGTAAGTATTGAATGAGTTCACCGAAGGATGTTGACTCACAGATCTACCCAGCAAGCAAAACGGATAGAGTGAAAAATTGGAAATGAGATAAAATGGGATAACTAGGAAATTTGGGTTAAAGTGAAAGGGAGATAGAGTCTTTGAGTTGGTAATCTGATGGTTGCAATAGCTGCTAAGTGGGCTATACAGTGGACGCATACTTATCGATGGATAGGTATTTCTCATTGTGATCATATATGGAAACGTGACCTCTATGGATCTTATCTGTTTAACCTTAATAATCTACTGAGTGTAAGAAGATGATGTAGAAGTGCTCTTCCAGAGGTCTGGGACCACAGCCTTGGCAGCCTCCAAAATGGGTTTGATGAGCAAGGCTGGTACTACCATTAGGACAATTATGCCTGTACGATCCATATGGACTACTCCATCACTGGCTCTTACAGCTGTGATTAAAAGTCACACTGCTAGGTACCAATGGTAGCAGCTATTATCTGATCTACTGCCCACCCGGCATCCAAGAGCACTAAGGATGATGCCCAGAAAGCAAGCCTTCAGAAAAGGAAGGTAGTGCATGGTCCAGTGTCCTCCTGTCCTTGCATTTTGCGTCAGGAAATGTAAGGGACCAGGTAAGTAAACTCGAAGTGAAGGAGCAGATCTTCCTAAGACAGAGTGGAGGGAGGAAGTTCCACACGGACCAAAACAGGGCTGCTTCGAGTGCCTGCACCCCTCATCTGTGCACATGAGTGACAAGCGAGTGAAGCCTGTTGTGAAAGACAGCCATGAAGAAGGTTGTGAAGGTAATTTGTATGTGTGTGTAAGCATTAGGCAGTTTATGTTTTATATTTAGCAATGTATTTAGCAATGCAGAGTAGGCACCTGTTTGTCCCAAAGGCAGTTGCCTACTCTGCAGCAATATACCGCACCGGGCTGGGGTGAGGACAGAGTCAGACGGCTGCGAGGGAGTGCTGTCTGAGCTGATGATCTTCCTGCTCCCTCGCGCGCCCTCTATGGTGATGCCGGGAGCCGGAATATGATGTAATTCTGGCCCTGCATCACTAAACAACACTAGGGAGGAGAAAGGAGAAGGAAGAGATTCAAAGACACTGGACCCCAGGGAGAGGACTCCTAAAGGTAGGAGAAACAAGCAATAAAATGAATTTGTAAATGTGTGCAAGAATGTGTAGGTGTGTATGTGTCTGAAAGTAAGTGTGTGTGTGTGTGTGTGTCAATAAGCGTGTCTATCAGTAAGTGTGTGTGTCTGTCAGTCAGTCTGTCAGTAAGTGTGTGTGTGTGTCTGTCAGTGTGACTGCCAGTGTGTGCGTCTCTATCCGTCTGTCAGTAAGTGTGTGTGTGTGTGTGTGTGTGTGTGTGTGTCAGTGTGTGTGTCTGTCTGTCTGTCAGTGTTTGTGTATGTGTCAGTAAGTGTGTTTCTGTCAGTGAGTGTATGTGTGTGTGTGTCTGTCTGTCAGTAGTGTGTCTCTGTCAGTAAGTGTGTGTGTGATTGTATGTGCCTAAACTTGAAGCACAGTGTATAGGAGACATGGGAAATCAAGTATAGTGTTCCTATGGGAGTGGGCACATCTAAAGGGGCCGAGTAGATACTGACCGAGAAGATACTGACCTTTTGAAAAAAGAGAGATATATGCCCTCCTTCGGGACTTGTAGTAGTTAAAATTAAATTTTTAATAAATATATGCGTGATACAAATAGAATACTTCAAACAAAAAGAAAAAAAGGGAAAATACATTTATACACAAATGATAAATAAAATCAGGTAGAGACCCAATTCTTATACGGTGAAAGTCTGGCAGTCTGGGAGCAATCTACTAAACAGTGCTTTCTGGCAGTAAGCCAAACGACAAATTGCTCCATCTAAACTGGGTTCAATTTGTCAGGCTTAGCTGAGTTTTAACCCAAAATCAATCGGACTCTACAAAGAGGACCGTCTACTCTGACAGCATTAATAAATGAGCACGAAAAAATTAGACGTACTCCGGAGAGGATATCTATATATACTTGTCTTGGTAAACTGGTACTTTACAATATATATGGATACGAGCGTATCATTTTTTTTTTGGGGGGGGGGGGGGAATCTTGGGTGAGTTCCCACACTTTTTACCCCTGGACTTGACCCCTGGTGTTAGTGTTTGCATATGGTAGTTTATATGTGTATGTATGTATTGGGCCCTGGTTTCTTTCCTTCTACGTACCTGTTTTTCTTAAATAAAAGCTTTATTTGTGCACCTATTGTACATGACTTTTGACTTCGTTGCTACTTTAAATAATCATCATCATGACTGGTTCAAAACCAAACACTATAGGTCTAAAACCAAACAAATATGGTCTAAATATGACATTTGTTCCATATCTTTGAATTAACAAATTGTGGGCAGTGAAATACACCTCTTTTCTCTGGGTAACTGATATGTCTGCCCAAAAACACGTGTGCAGGAGATTCAATTTATTTTGTTAACAATTAGTAATTTCACAACAATGCTGCCTCAGTGAATGAATCCTTTGAACTTTGAAGAACTTTTTACACTCCTAGCTGAGAATAGCCAAAGTTTTTGTTGGCTTGGATAATTTTAAGTGGGCGGTCAATAGCCAGCGGATAGTAACCAGCACTAAAACAAAGCATCTTTTTAAAACAACCCCAACCTCATGTTCTCGACACCTCATTCTCATAACAGGACCACGTAAAATCTATTATGCTGATGCATGTCCAACTGATTTATACAAAATTAAGTGAACCATATGAAGACAGTGAACTTGATTCAAACATTTAATGGCAATAAACCGACCAACTAACCATATCTTTACGTTACACAGAAGCGATTTTGTCTGGCCCCTTGTATCACAAATTCTTTCTATTTTTCATTCTATGTTTGGCTCACAATAATGCATCGAGTAAGAAAAAAAAGTTAGAAGTTCTTGCCAACACTCAACACTATAATCAACTGCAAATGTTTTGGAGTGGATGACTGATGAATTTAGTAACATTACAGTATCACTTATACCATATTTTGGCCTGGCGTTTTTTGACATGTTTCGGAATTTCAGACTGAAGGGAAAGCCCACTCTCAATTTTAATTCCAAAGGAAAGAAAAGAATGATAAATATGGCTGCTACGGACGCGGCATTTACTTTCCTTGAAAGTAGTATCTGATGACAAGTTTAGGATTTCGTTTCTTGCAGCCAAATAAAATATAAATTTGCCATTTCTTTGCGACTGCCCCTGTCCTCGGTGATACATGTTTCATTATGCCCAGTACTGTGCCCTGCATATAATGAATACAAGCTTAGAAGCAGAACTTGGCTGCCGAAGTCGTTCACACAGTTCCACCAGGTGTGCCAGACAATACAATGGCGTGCTTTACCCGGCTAAAGAATGACCAGAACGTTGTTCTGGCTTCCAAAATGTGCCAGCAATAGATAGTCAAAGAGTTAACACACATCTTTTACTCCAGAATCTCTCACTTTTTCAGTTGTTGTTTGAACAAAAAGGAACAGCTGTGATTTTTAGCAATTGTTTATTTAACTAATTTAGGCCTTGATTTAATATTTTTGGATAAGCTTTGTTTTAAATTATATTTTTTTTCAAAATATTACAAAAATATATCATATATAAAATATAAAAAAATGTATTAAAATATTAACTCATTTTAAAAGCTTACCCAAAAATATGAAATCATTTGAAAAACGTATCCTAATATATAAAATCAAGGCCTTAGAAAGAAAAATGCATTGAGATTTCTGTCCTTAAAGGATCACTATAGTGTCAGGAAAACAAAGCGGTTTTTCTGACACTATAGTGCCCTGAGGGTGCCCCTACCCTCAGGGTCCCCCTCCCGTGGTGCTGAAGGGGTTAAAACTCCCTCGGCGCTGGAGATCTCTCCTCCCCGTCCGACGTCAGCTCCCCTGTCCGACGTCAGTGGAGCCGAATGCGCATGCGCGGCAAGTGCCGCGCGCGCATTCAAAGTGTCCATAGGAAAGCAATCCTCAATGCTTTCCTATGGATGCTCTGCACGATGGATGCGAAATTCGCATCCAGCGTCGCAGATGCGTCTCTAGTGGCTGTCCGGAAGACAGCCACTAGAGGCTGGATTAAGTTTCTGTGAAACTGCTATGTTTACATCTGAAGGGTTAAAACCTGAGGGACATTGCATCCAGACCACTTCATTGAGCTGAAGTGGTCTGGGTGACTATAGTGTCCCTTTAAGGCCTAATCTGGGAAACATAATATTACATTATTTTCGCTGTTTTCAATATATTCATTAGGTGCCTGGTCAAGTTATCCTAGCGCTCCCCATCACTGGGTCCAATTTGTCTACTGAGTCTCCCGGCACTCTCTCTTAAAGATTTTCCCATCACAGGGTTGAATTTGGTCATTGGGTACCTGAGACTGTATCATAGATTGTTTCCCATCACAGGTGCTCTGCCCTCATTAGAGCACTGTGACTCTTTCCTAAACACTTTCCCACCACGGGATGCAATGTCTTAAGTAGAGTCTTGGCTATACTACCGTAGATGTTTTTATTTCTCTTAAATTCTCCTTAAAAAAGAATTATATATCCAAAGAAAATATTCATGTAATTTTTTTGCATGTTTTCATTGGAGTTATTAGTGTGCGCTAGCTGCAGATCTAGTATCTACATCTACTGCAAGCCCTCCCCTTCTAACTCCACCCAGACTTTCTGTGACTGTCCAATCACAGGCTTCCCAATGCAGCTCAATGAGAAGTCTTTGCAAGGTAGGTGCTATCGCTTTAGTTTCGCTCCACTGAGATAAACAACCAGGAAGTAACTGGACCTGCAATCTGACAGCCAGGGGCTGTAACCAGATTAATTTATAAAAGTGCCAGTTTCTGTTGAAAGCTGCCATTTTAGTAAAATGTAAAAAAGAGGACACACTCTTTACACGTGAAGCACATCAGGAAGCTAAAGTGCTTTATGTGTATAAGTGTTTCTTTAATTGTAATGTGCTCTTGACCAACGATCTATATTGTCAGTATTGTGTATTTGCAGAACTAGCACAGATCACTAGCAGGTTAGTTTAGAGGATATATCTCTTCAATACGCCTTGAAAAGTATGGCTTACTTTAGCATTCTAATAGATACATGTGCAATAAATACACTTACAAATTAGTGTGTGTTAAGAAATTCCTCCCTAGGTTTGTGA
The DNA here is from genome assembly GCF_036172605.1 of Pelobates fuscus. Lineage (NCBI taxonomy): Eukaryota > Metazoa > Chordata > Amphibia > Anura > Pelobatidae > Pelobates > Pelobates fuscus. The sequence goes on from NC_086317.1 coordinate 32,722,521, forward strand.
GAAATTAGTTTTGTGATAGAATTACTGGAAAGGCAATACACCTGTACACAGTTCGGAGACCTTAAAGGACCACTATAGGCACCTAGACCACTTCAGCTTAATGAGAAACTGCTATGTTTACGTATGGGTTAAGCCAGCCTCTAGTGGCTGTCTTATTGACAGCCGCTAGAGAACTCTTCTGTGAAGTCATGCTAATGCAGAAGTGCCTCTCACTGTGATTTTCACAGTGAGAAGACGCCAGCGTCCATAGGAAAGCATTGAGAATGCTTTCCTATGGACTGGCTGAATACGCGCGCGGCTCTTGCCGCGAATGCGCATTCAGCCGATGACGGCGAAAAGGAGGAGGAGAGTTCCCTGCGCCGAGGGAGCCCGGCGGGGAAAAAAGGTAAGGGATTAACCCCTTCTACCCCCTAGAGCCCGACGGGAGGGGGACCCAGAGGGTGGGGGGAACTTGAGACCCTATAGTGCCAGGAAAACGAGTATGTTTTCCTGGCACTATAGTGGTCCTTTAATTATGTATCCTTTACAAAAACATTTTAAATCTCTAAACAGTGCAATACGAAGAATTGGAAAATGAATTCCCAGAATTAAGGCTAAGCTGAGGGTATAGCTGATTTAAAGAAATTTACAGTTTAAAAACATATATCACTTATTAACAATTGGCAATTTAACCCCTTACTGACCAGACATTCATATTATTATCATTGCAATCTATTTCTTAAAGGAACACTATAGATACCCAGGTCACCTCATCTAATTGAAGTGATCTGGGTGCAGTGACACTGTCCCCTTAACCCTGCAACGTTTAGAGAAGAATGTTGGCATTGCTGGGTTAAGACTGCCTCTAGTGGCGCTTCCTGCTATTTTGCGGAATTTGACTCCGTAAAACAATGCTGGTGGTGCTCACGCCTTGTATGAGGACATTCAGCGTTTTGAAAAATCCCATAGGAAAGCATTGAGTAAATGCTTTTCTGTACGGGGAAGGCCTAATGCACACGCTGAGCTCACATGTTCCTTAATCGCGCTGATATAAGAGCTCCTAGGTTACATAGTTACATAGCTGAAAAGAGACTTGCGTCCATCAAGTTCAGCCTTCTTCACATCTGCTTTTGCTGTTGATCCAAAAGAAGGCAAAAACCCAGTCTGAAGCGCTTCCAATTTTGCAACAAACTAGGAAAAAATTCCTTCTTGACCCCAAAATAGCAGTCAGATGTCTCCTTTGATCAAACAGCTATCACCCCACTAATTAGAAATTATATCCCTGTATGTTATGTTTTTGCAAGTATTTATGCAATTTCAGTTTAACCCCTTAAGACCGCAGCCAAATGTACAAGTTGTGATCCAAAAAAAACATTAACAAAACCTGGCATTTCCGCTATATGTCTGTCCAACCGTAATTCACCTCTTTCATATTAAATGCACCCACACTTATTATATATCATTTTATTCAGGGGAAACAGGGCTTTCGTTTAACATCAAATATTTAGGTATGGAACATAATTTAATATGAGAAAAATATAAAAAAAATTGGAGAAAATAAGAATTTTTTTAATTGTTTTAGTTCTACGTGACATTTTAACTGTGGATGTCAAAATACTGTTTGCTTTTACTGCAATACAATACACATATTTGTGTTCAGCGATGTCTCACGTGTAAAACAGTACCTCCTATGTACCTCCTATGTAATGTTTTGGGAAGTTACAGGGTACACAGGTTTCACATTGAAATTCGCCAGATTGGTTACGTTGCCTTTGAGACCATATAGTAGCCCAGGAATAAGAATTACCCCCATGATGGCATACCATTTGCAAAAGTAGACAACCCAAGGTATTGCAAATGGAGTATGTCCAGTCTTTTTTAGTAGCCACTTGGTCACAAACACTGGCCAAAGTTAGTGTTAATATTTGAAAATGCAAAAAACTAATTTGAACGCAAATTTTGGCCAGTGTTTGTGACTAAGTGGCTACTAAAAAACATACCCTATTTGCAATACCCTGGGTTGTCTACTATTGCAAATGGTATGCCATCATGGGGATAATTTTCATTCCTGGGCTACCATACGGTCTCAAAGGCAACCTGGCGAATTTTAATGTGAAAAAACTGAAACGCAAACCTTATATTTGACTCTGTAACTTTTGAAAACACCATAAAACCTGTACATGAGGGGTACTGTTACGTATCACAACAATTATATCGTCAGTGTAAGTGCCATTTGTGTGTGAAAAATGCAAAAAATTTCACTGTCACTGACGATATCGTCGTTGTAATATATTTTACTGTTTTGAAACACTAATATTTGTGTTCAGCAAAGTCTTCCGAGTAAAACAGTATCCCCCATGTACAGGTTTTATGGTGTCTTGGAAAGTTACAGGGTTAAATATAGTGCTAGAAAATTTAATTCCCTGAACATTCGGCCTGGGTTGTCAGGCAGGTCCTGCAAATTGTAATTAATAAAATGACCTAATTATGTAAAATTATAACATAAATATATACCTAGAATTATTATATATATATATATATATATATATGTGTGTATATATATATGTGTATATATATATACGTATATAATTTTTTATTATTTTTATTTATATATAGGTATATATATATATAGTGATATATACGTATATCCTTATGTATATAGATATATTATTTCGTTCTACATGTATTTTGATATCAATATATATATATTAATTTTAAAATACAGTTAGAACGAAATAACGCATGTTTATATATATTTTATCTATTTATTTTTTATTATTTTTTTCATTTTATTTTTTAACATATTTATATATTTATTTATTTTTTATTATATATATAAATATATATAATGAAAATTACATATATATTTAATCAATATCATTGTACGTGTATTTTGATATTAATATATATATATATATAATTATGTATATATTAAAATTAAAATACACATAGACAGTGTATGTATATTTATGTGTATATGTGAATATGTGTATATATATACTTAGATCATATATATAATAAATATATATATGATCTAAGTATATATTATTTAATTTTACACTTATTTAACATGTTTCATTTTTTTCAGACAGCAGGGGGAGTACCTGTCATTACAGGCACTCCCCCTGCTGGCATTGACATGGACGGCTATGCCGTCCATGTGATCGCGGAGTCCTCGCAAGGACCTCGCGATCACATGGCCCTGGGGGGCCGAAGAGGACAGAGGGGGACTCCCTGGGCTCCCAGGTAAGTCCCCCATACCGTGATCACCGGCGTGGGATCACCGGCAACCGGGTAAGTACAAAAGATCGCAGGACGTTCTATGCCGCCAAAATAAGCCACCAAAATAAGGACAGCATAGAACGTCCTGCGGTCTTAAGGGGTTAAACATCTGTATAGACTCTGACAAAACCACCTCTTCAGGTAAAGAATTCCATATTCTTATTGCTCTTACTGTAAAAAAAAACCTTTTCTTTGCCTTAGATGAAATCTCCTTTCTTCAAGCCTAAATGTGTGACCTTGTGTCCTATGTATTGCCCTGTTTATGAATAGATTTCAAGATAATGGTTTGTACTGGCCCCGAATATATTTGTATAATGTTATCATATCCCCTCTCAGGCGCCGTTTTTCCAAACTAAAGAGATTTAAATTTTTTAACCTTTCTTCATAACTAAAATGCTCCATTCCTTTTATCAATTTTGTAGCTCGTCTCTGCACTTTTTCTAGTACCATGATAACTTTCTTTAGAACAGGTGCCCAAAATTGCACAGCATATTCAAGGTGTGGTCTTACCAGCGCTTTGTAAAGAGGCAAAATTATATTTTCATCTCGAGAATTTATGCCCCTATTTATACATGACAAAACCTTACTAGCCTTAGCAACGGCAGATTGACATTGCATATTGCTACCTAATTTGTTGCCTATAACAATTCCCAAATCCTTCCCATGTGTGGTTACCCCTAATTCACTACCATTTAGAGTGTAAGTTGCTTGTGCATTCTTAAGCCCGAAGTGCATAAGGTTCTTTAGGTAAGTGAATAAAAGTATGTTTATTGCTGGGGGTGGTCTGGGGGGCTAAGGGCTGCAGAAGCAGAGAGACACTGTAGTGTTAGGATTACATTTTTGTTTTCCTTACACTATAGGGTTCCTTTAATGATCTAGTGGCAGAACTCTTCTGTGGAGTCATGCTAATGTATCTTCTGTATTTACTGTAGTACCAACACTTCTCTAGAATTTACACCATGGAATAAACTATTACAAATCATCTATAGTCTGTGTTTAACTTTTTTATATGATGCCCACTTTTCTTATTAAATGAATAGCTGTTAACAAAATAAATACATTTTAAATTCATTGTATATATATGTATATTAAAGATTTATTAAATGACATGCCAATTCAGATCAGTCCAGGCACAGCCAGGGTTTATATTGCAAATAAAGAGGATAAACAAATACATGGGGTGTATATCATATTTATAATATTCACTTTTGTTCCATATTTGTGAAAATGTACCATTTTTCTATGGATAAAACGGTTACTCCACCTTTATACATTGGGGACTTTTATCCACCTTTTCTGTAATGTGACAAAATGATTCATTTCTCTTCTATTTTTTTTACTCCACTTCTGGATTTTGCGTTCCTTTTTTTCCACAAAGATTTTACCACTGGTCACATTTACAACACAAGACAAATGAGTAATATTACTTGGGGGAAAAAAATAAGCATTTGCAATTTGAAGGATTTTTTTTATTTCACTAAAAAACCTGACACTCTATACATTGACAGTTACACTAGTTAAAATGACAAAGAAGAGAAACAAGACAAAACTGTCGGGTAATGTGCAACAAGGAAAAATGTGGCACCTACTAAAGACACTCATTGTCTCATGTCTCCTCTTATCTGCCATGCTTCTCCATGCTGACGGCCAGGTGTAAAGGATAGAGCTTATAGCAAAGATTGACAGGGAGGCAAGATGGAGGCGCCCAGTTGCAGGACAAAAGTGTGAATTTCTTTGTTTAATTTTAATTTAAACACTTCACAAATTCATGTTTGTTAAATATAGGGTATACATAAATATAATATTAAAAGTCGTGGAAATTGACAGATTCCCTATAAGTGAGTGAGCTGCCTGACCACATAATATTTAATCATGTATATAGCGTGCCATTATTCCCGGTGTTTTGTCTTAAGATCTCTACATCCTTACTCAGTCCTGCTATGAGCAATGTCAACAAGCACATTAATACTCAGTATTAAATGTTCAGGTATAGGAATTTTTCTGCAAACCAAAAACTTGCATTTTCTCGTTACAGCTGCTTTTTAAAACATTCTATAAAGAATACCGGCTTTTAGATGAGAAATTTGTAGTACCACAGAACAAACATATCCTCACGCCTTCCAATAAGCCCTAGGAAAGCAGTATATGTCAAAGATGAATGTCTCTTAATTGCAGCAGAGCCCAAAGTAAGGTTTTGCCAAAACCCTCGATCACACTTCTACCAGTTTCTACGTGAACTTGGTGAGCATGTGCATCTTTTCTTGTTTTGTTTTTTTTAACTTCATTATTAACATATAATTGCATGCAAAATTAAAGGAACAATCAGGAATATTTCTTATTTCACATTATGTTTTGCATCAAAAGATAATTTAGATTTTTGATTTAGGACTACGTTTTTTTTCTCAATTAACAGTTTTAAATGTTGTCAGCAAAAATCTAATTTGTCAAATCAAAGAAACAAACGAAGAACCAGATCCTACTAGATTTTTAGGGTAGTATAAGGTGTTTAAGAAAACATTTTTCTTGACTTCTCCTTTAAATAAATGTCTTCATTGCATCCATTAATTTAATAGAACACATTTACGGTAATTGTTTTTCTTTCGTTTTAGTACAATATATTTGAATATTGTTTTTCTCTATACTCGCTCTGTGTACAGCTAATTTAATGTCACTTAATGCACTCCTGCTGGGTAATATTCTTTATGCAAAACTAGTTAAATCGGACAAACAGGTTCATGTACAGCGCTACGGAATTTGCTGGCGCTGTATAAATAATAAAATAATAATAAACATAATAATGTATACATGGTGCATTTGCGTGCGACATCATCTAGTAATTTTCAGTATAATTATCTGCAGTTTAAACGGACTTTAAGAAAAAATAAATCTGCTTGTTTCATATTTGCAAATTTATCTTCAACGCACAAAAAAAAATCAATGAAAAAAAAAGGCAAACAGTCTTTCATCCGTCAGTATAGATAATGATATTAAAAGTACAGTACCTCCTAGATCGAGTCACACATAATGTGTGACTCTGATAATGTACCCCTTTTGTTCACCATTTACACCATAAACAACCCAACTCCCATGACATACATTGCTCAATTGATTACCCAAAGTATATAATATCTGGTCAGTTTTTTGAAGCACGTAATTTTAATGACCGTTGTTTCACAAAAAAAACATGTCTATAGCTTCAAGTCGTTCAATGTTCTGGAGTAATTCTGTAAAAAAAAAATATACCAGGGCACCTGTCTAAATCATTAATTAATGGTCTGGAAAGGATCATGCTTTGACGCAGCCTACCTTGCCGACTGAGATTTGAGGAACGCATATTTTCTCTGCATCCACTTCTCAACACCAAATAAATCTTGCTCATTTTACATTTTTTGAGAACACGCTGACCATGTTAGCTTAGCATTTTGTTGATAACTTAGCAGTTGTTCAAAATGATTACCATAAATATATTTCTCCGTAGAACACTCACAGCTTCTGTTCTCGGAGGCGCTTGAAAATAAACGTGTTAAGTAAGTGTTCCTGGAGAGTGGTCTAAGGACATATTTCAACAACAAAGCTGCATAAGTTTAACCCGATCGCTGGTGCTGGGAAAACTAGAGAGAAAATTACTTCTAAATTCAAAAAATTATTGCTAAGTATCTGGATAATTTCGATTCAAAGTTAAAGCGACCCTATTGTGTTCTTTTTTTTTTTTTCAACTTTCCTTTCCTTAAACCCTTGTATCTTCATGATTATACTCCCTTCTTTTCTACTTGCTTTTATTTAGATTTATTATCTTTTCCTTTCAATACCTGGGCACAGACATTTTGTTCTCCTCTGCCATGGCGAATCTTTGCCCATGCGTGGGACTGATTTTACTGATGGATTGTGGGTAAAGTTGATTGTCAAATGGAACAGAACCTTGCTTTAAGCATTGTCAAGTTTTGTCAAGGTGACTACTATACATAAGAAAAAGTAGTCTCGTATTTTCTGACAACTGCAGAATAAAAACAGATCTAGACACAGACATTGATTAGAAATGTATATTTTTGTGATAGTGTCACTTTAAGAAAGTAAAACAAATAAGCAGAAATGAGAAGAAGTAAAATTATTCTACTAATCTACAGCTAATAAATCCAAAGTTATCCAGCTAGTGTTGTGTGCTCCTGTTGGATGATGGCATGTGCCAAAACGTGCAAAGCCCTGCTTGTGCAATTTCAAGGGCCGCTCTAAACAATATGATCAGTGCCGCTCAGTATACTGGTTATGCTGCCTAGAGTATCTGGATGCCATCTACTCATTTTCTGATAAACCATTTAGGATTGAAAAAAACTGGGGCTCTTTACAGCACCTGATTATCAGAGTCAATCTGTCCAACCTGGAAAGTAGTAATTGGCTGAGAGTGCTCGGGATAATAACCCAGTACTCTCAGCTTATCAATACCATTTAAGATGGATAAACTAGCCAAAGCTAATGTTCTGTTAATGTCACATTGTCATTGTGGCTGACAATGGGACACTGTTTGGGTGTCATGGAGAGCAGAATTAGTTATGGTTAGATTGCTAATAGTGTCCCTTTAATTGCTCATGCTTAAAGGACCACTCTAGGCACCCAGACCACTTCAGCTTAATGAAGTGGTCTGGGTGCCAGGTCCATCTAGGATTAACCCATTTTTCTATAAACATAGCAGTTTCAGAGAAACTGCATGTTTATGTTAGGGTTAATCCAGTCTCCAGTGGCTGTCTCTTGACAGCCGCTAGAGGCACTTGCGTGCTTCTCACTGTGAAAATCACAGTGAGAAGACGCCAGCGTCCATAGGAAAGCATTATGAATGCTTTCCTATGAGACTGGCTGAATGCGCGCGCAGCTCCTGCCGCGCATGCGCATTCAGCCGAAGAGGAGGAGAAGAGGCGGAGAGGAGGAGGAGAGCTCCCCGCCAACGCTGGAGAAAGGTAAGATTTTAACCCCTTCTTCTCCCCAGAGCCCGGCGGGAGTGGGTCCCTGAGGGTGGGGGCACCCTCAGGGCACTATAGTGCCAGGAAAACGAGTATGTTTTCCTGGCACTATAGTGGTCCTTTAACATGCATTTACTGACTATATCATCCTGCCAAGAAGCCGATATACAGAGCTGGATTTACCATAAGGCCACCAAGGCCACAGCCTCAGAGCAGCAGGCAAGCGAGGGCAGCACAGCCAGTGGGGAGTATTGCCACGGGTTACCAAGGCAATGCTTGGATACAATTCCTGGCCCACCACCACAGCACCTATCCCACCCACCATAGCCTATATACCCCTACCAGAGCCCTATCTACCCAACACAGCCCCTATCCACAGCCCATGTCTTCCCACTATAGCTCTTATTCCCCCACCTTTACCCCCAAAAGCACTTACTGCAATGAATAATAGAATAGAGGTAGATCTAAAGACACAAGTTAATTACATGCTCGTCACATGATCTGACTTTTTTGTTTATTTTGTTGCTAATTAAACAGGACAGGTCAATTGAACTGTAACACTTTGAAAAAGCCCTTTTTGGTGAAACACATTAGTGTTTTTATGCTATATATGGGTTTTATTAGATTTTTTTCTTGAATAAAACTATTTTTTTACTACACTCGAACCTTCCTGATTTTATCCAGAGTATTTACACTTTATTTCCTTGGTGGGGATGATACCACCTACGCTGTGTAGGATTGAGCAAAATCTGCTTTAGCTCTCCTCATGCGAGTATACCTCTCTTTATTTATTTTATCCCAGGTATACAGAGCGCACTATAGTCTGTTTTTATGTGTATCCTATATACTGGTGAACTCCTATTACCACAACTTCGCTTACTAAAGGAAAAGACCCCTGAACTATTGGAAACGTGTGACTGATCGTCATGGAAAGTACTCCCTAGAGAGGAGCAGGATCATCTTTATATCCACAGGTAGGGATCATACCACCAAAACGCACATATCTGGAGCTGATCAAAACTGCAAGTGTTACTCTACTTATTTTATTAATCAGTTTTAAAGATACACTATACACTATATTTGTTTTTTATCCTTATTTCCTTACATACTATCCTAAGACTCTATACGGCACGGCTTCCCTACATCCCCTTATAGACAATACCTGTTCATGGCCAGAAAAAAGGAGACTCTAGTTTAGGAAGTACAAACTGCCACACTCATACCGGACAAACACCAGACAATCCTACGGTTTTATTTATCAGATCTAAAGACACACCTATGGTTCCAGCATTCTTGTGTGCCGGTTGATCAGATCACGCTATATGATCTTCCAGGTGCGCAATTACGTGATCTTCCTCGGGGTTAAATACATTTGGAATACTCTGACTGTGCCAGGATAGCTACGTATACAATGTAAATGAAAAAATAAACATTCTATCTGAGTGAAGTATCAGCAGCAGACATCTGTTTCCTCCTACCGGTACTGCACTATGCGGTGCTGGATTCTAGTTCAGAGAAGGACATGTTTTTCACCCCCTTCCCTCTAGTCAGGAATCAGGAAGACACGCATTAGAGGTGTGTTAATCCTGCAATAAAAACATTGTCGTTCATGCAAAATAGCAATGTTTTTAGTTGCAGTCTTTAAAAGACAGGGCTGCACTGATGTGAATTGGTCTGGATGCCTATAGAGTCCCGTTAACTTACAGAAAGTAGAAAGTGCTCTCTACCGCTGGCTGGTGAATGGACCAAAAGGCAACAATTGGATCTGCTTGCATAAATTGGACAAAACTGGCGCAGCAAGGGAGGAAGCAAAAACGTCTCCTGTACTGTGTCAGAGCTAAGAAAGCTTGTTTATAGCTCAAAGCAGTTATAAGCCAATCTCATCATTACTATGAGAACATTGCTCTCAGATGTTATGAAGCTTAGAGTGAGCCAATAAACGCAGAGTTGAACAACCTGGGAATTTTCATAGTACTCACTGAAGATCAAGGTTGTCTGAGATCAGTTGGGCAAAGTGATGCTTAATAGATATAATAGTTCACTCTTTCACACGCTGTATTCCCATACTGAGCATTCTCAAAGTGTTTTCCAGGCTGTATGTCTTTGTCAGGCCCACATGCGTTTCAGCACAGTCCGGAAAAATAATCTGTGAAGCTAAAGAGATATTGTCCATTAAGCAGAGCAATTAGTTGAGCAAAACCTTAGAGACTACCTAATTGATCTTTTTAGGCAACTTCCACATAGCAAATGAGAGATTTTTCCCCTAAATTTTGCTATTAGCTGCAGATCAGATTAGCGAAGAGTTGTACTGTATATATATATATATATATATATATATATATCATTCTAATTCCATCCAGTTGTGAGACTGGCTTCCTTCTAAATTTCATTACATGGGTATTCACTACAGTGAGAACTCAAATGTGAATTCAAGTGAATTTAAAGGGACACTATACACACCAAAACAACTTTAACTCAATGAATCAGTTTTGGTGTATAGCTCATGCCCCTGCAGTCTCACTGCTCAACTCTCTGCCATTTAGCAATTAAATTACATTGTGTTTACCTAGTAACACCCTGCATGTGACTTGCACAGCCTTCCTAAACAGTTGCTATTAAGGGAGACCTAATATTTAAACTTCATTTATTGCACATTCTGTTTAATTTAGAATTTCTTATCTCCTGCTGTGTTGATAGCCTTCTAGACCCTGCAGTAGCCTTCTGGGTGTGAATAAGGTTCAATATACAGAGCCGGAGATAAAAACTTTGAAAGCTGGTTAACATCTGATTGGAAATCAAACGGTTGTATAAACAAAAATGAAAATGATTTAACTCCTAAATGGATTTGATCAGTGAGACTGCATGGGCATGATCTGTACCAGAGGTGCCCAAAATGTAGGTCCCCAGATAGTTTCAATCTACAGCTTCCATGATGCTTTGCCATTCTAAAGGCATGCAAAGCATCATGGAAGTTGAAGTTCCACAACATCTAGGGAACTACCTTTTGGGCAACCCTGGTTTATGCACTAAAATTGATTTGTTAAGCTAAAGTTGTTTTGGTGCTGATAGTGCCCTTTAACGTCGAAATAACCAAACTCAAAAAAAATAGCTATGCTTCCAGTTCGGTTACCTTGGCCTTAAATGTGAAATTCCCTTTCAATTTTAACTTTAGCAAATAACCCTGTTCGTCTTCTTTACATAAATTGGTTTTCACACCACAAGGTAGAGTTAAGCGAATAAATCTCTTTAATAAACACCAAGGCACAGCTAATGAACAACCCAAAAAACAAACAACATTTACGTTTTGAATATGATTTCAGTTTGAACAATTTTGTATGCTTCTTTCCTTTTGAATAAGCTCAAGCACAACCCCTGATAATCACATAAATAAATGTTTTCTAATTAATAGTGTTAGCAAAATTAGTCATCATATTGATTTTTGCAAAATATGACCAAAAACTAACAAGGTTTTTTTTTTTTCTCTCACCAATGATTCTTCACTTTAAACCATTAAATATTTAAATAAGCTAATTGATTTACTCCTGATGTGCTGTGACCTCCCGGAGGTTTCTCGTATTATAGTTGTGTATTGACGGTATGTTGTGTATTTATAGCAAATTCGATTCTCTCTACGCCAAGATTTATGGTTTGCAAAAAGGCTTGTATGGCATTATCTCACCCACAAGTGAATATTTGCTGAATTATTGCTCCGCATGCAGTTAAACAAACTTCCATTATTTATTCTCTTTCTTTAATATGTTTGACAAAATGCACGCATGTTTATTCACCAAACATTAATGTGAGATAATATTAATTTATTCTGTTACTCGGTAAGGCCGAATGCCCACGCAATTTACTGTACTAGGAAAAGATGTTTCTTTCAAGAGGTCTATTCGGTATATCAGGGGAATGACTCTTGAATGAGGTTTGAATAGCTGCAGGAGAATTTGGTTTAGTTGCCTGAATACGATATAGCTTTAGACAATAACATTTATTAATCATTCAAATACTTGCTGATTATTAGATTTGTAAAAGTCTATCAAAAAGTGACCGTTGACCTAAAAAATATATTTTATTACGAGTGCATAAAAACAGATTGTAGACCGATCTATCTTTAGTTGTGGCAAAAAATTTTCCCCTTAAAATAATACTACATGAAACTTAATATTTAACAATACTTCACTTAACCCTACTCTATCTAAAAGTTTGGTTTATGTCCAAAACAATATATATATATATATACCTGGGCTATAGAGCAAACCATAGCTTCCCTAACTAAATCCAAGATTTAAAATGAATGCTATACTCTTTTTCAAATATTCTAATGTTGTTGGAGATTTTATACTGATTGTTCTTAAAGGGAAACGGTCATCATATTCAATTATTGCTGACAAAAAAAAATATAGCATGCAGTATAGCCTCATTCTGTATGGCTGTATAATAAATTTGCATACAATTTAATATTTGTTCATCTCATCTCCTGTCTTACCTCAGCACTGTGACGTCAGCCATTTTAGGCCTTTTTGGTTTGAAACACCACTTATCTGATGAAACCCTGCACAAGGTTTGAAACAAGCTTTTAAATACTTGCATCGTTTTTAATAGGATAAACTGTGATTACAACCATAGATTATTTAAAGATGGCCGCCCCGTAGAGTAAGGTTAAGCCATGAGATGGACAGAAAAGAGGTATATACTTATATTTATCTTTGCAATAATAGTTACACACCTAGAGAGTATCACATATCCTGCCCTCTGTGTGTGTTATTTTGCAATCCTTTTAAAAAATATTAAAAATTTCCTAATTTAGTCTCTTGGGGTGATTTGACTACTGAAGTGGCAAAATGTAGCACATAAACGCCTTGACGTCTACCAAATATTTTCCAGCCAGAAACCTTTCAGCGAATGTTTCTAAACCTGTAACTTACAAACATTTACAGGGTTATTCAGTAAACCTGGAATTGTCAGAAATTGTCAATAATTTACCAGCATGAACCCAAAAAAACAACAGTAAAACACACCAAGGAAAAACAAAAGGAAAACAAAATAAATAAAAGATTAGGATAAATAGTATTTCGTTTGTTTTATTGTTCTGTTATTTTTTATGTGTTTTAGAGTTCTGTTGGCGTGCTCTGTTAAGCATTTATATTAACCATATTTTGGGATATAAAGGCAGTTAATCTTGCTCTGGCACCCATATGATTTAACTGGTTTAGTTATCTGATTGTTAATTCCCCAAAACTCACTGTTAAGTGAATTTAGCCCAAACTCTTGCTGTATGTAATGTCAAACACTTTTCGCATGCACATTGTTAAATCTCTCGATAAGTTGCACTGCCTCAACTCTCTGTTTTGTAAAAATAATAAAAATTATCTCATATTAATATTTTATATTTTTCATAACTAGTTTTAACACACACACACATTGAACCATGCTACCATATTTTAACTCTATATTTTCTGCAAATAATTAACAGCTTTCAGAAAATACTGACTCCCAGATTAATCTCAGATGTTTTTTTAGTGGTCTCTTATCTCATATCTCAACCAATACAGCAAAAGGTTTTTTCACTAAACACTGAATTCTAATAAATTAAAAACTGAATTGTAAAATGTGGGCTAATTTGAAAAAAAAAAATCTCTAACTCAGAGTCACAGTGTGGTTATTTATTTATTTATTTTACTAATTTTGACAATGTGGTTTTCAAATTAATAATTCACTACAATTTGACATTTAGTGAATAAATACCACTGTTTGATTGCTTTGAATTTGTTTTTTGAAATGAAAACTCTCTTACCTCTTATTTCCTCTTTTATTTTTTTTTAACTGCTGTTAAAACGCTGCCCTTTGTACACCAAAAGAAAGTATACAAAGTTTTTTGGCTGCATATTTTAACTATATATTCATGTTTGGACTAAAACTGCACATTGCATTTATTCTACTATCACCAAGTCATTTCATTGATTGTTTAGGTTTTCTATTTTTTCCCCGATAATAATTATCTCGTGTGTGTGCATTTTTCCAGAAGTATATGTTACGTATACTACTTGAGTATGTAAGTCTTGGGGTGCAGAAGGAGCTATTGTCCAACTTCAATTTTATATATTTTTAAGAAACGTCTCAAATGATTTAATGTTTTTCGATACACTTTTAAAGTGATTCTTTTCAAAATGTTAAAACATTTAAAACAATTTTAAATCATTTTTAAAGTTTATCCAAATGTAATAAATCATGTGAAATGCTTATTCAAAAATATTAAATTGAGGGCGTAATGAGACCGATTTTATCAACTTGAAAACGCAAAGGGCTGAGCTTATCCCTACAGGAATTCAGCATGTCACGCTGAGATTTCAATAAGCACAATATTTGATAAATTAACCATCAACTGCAAACCCCAAAATCAAAGACCAGTTATTTATAGCCTTTGAAGAAATCATTTGTGTGACCATTTGTAGATGTAGAATATTAATGACACCAAAATCATTTTAAAAACAAAACATGATTGTAAAATGTTAGAGTTTAAAAATGTATTTTGTTAGAACAACAATCAACATTTGAGATCTGCTATCATTGGAAAAATATAAAATTTTATTAAAGCTTTATTCTATGTAGTGTTTCATTAAACACATTCTCTTTTTGACCTTAAAGAGAATTATGTTAAAAAAAACCAATTCTCTGAACAAAATAATTTAGCTTTGCACATATTGCAAATGTTGATGTCAAGAAAACATAAAAGTAATTATCTTATCCTTAAATCCATTGAATAGAATGTGTCCAGAAAATTAAATATATTTTGTCAAGCAGAAAAAAAAGTGATTGGAAAAATGTATTTAGTAAATAAAAAATAATACGAGAGCTCAAATTTGTGTATGTCAAAATAAAATTTAGTTCAAGCAGACCGAGCCACTTTGGGATGAGCAAAAAAAGAAAGAATTAATAAGCACTGAATTGAAAAAGATTTTGGCTTCTAAAATATAGTTAATGGACAAAACGTGAGTTTGGTGAACACGAGATTCTACCAAACAGCCATGAATACCTTACGCACTAGCTACTGGGTACATAGTTGTGTGTCCACAAATTTTATGGTTGGATTAGCTTGAAGTAAATCTTTACCTTAGTTGGGATGAAATGGTAGTGCGACCATGTCCGTCCTAAACTTGTGTTGCTTCAGGTAACAGGATAAATAATTTAATCGCAGAAGACCTGCCCATTAATCAAATGCTAGAGTGAAATTTTGAATTTCTGGTTTAATTTCAGACGCTTAAAGGATGATGTTCTCACAGGGTGGTCCAGAATTCTGCAATTATCCCTCGAACAGCTTAAGACATGAGACTCTCAGATGCCTGAAAGCAATTCCTTTTTTTTTTTTCTTGACGTGTTTGTGAACACAGGGGGAAATGCCTGATCACGTTATATTAATACATTCAAATTGATATTTAGGCGTGCACGGTCACAAATCCTCCCTATATAATTTTTTTTTCTCTCCAAATTCTCATTCTCATTAAATTACGTTATAAATAATGATTATTTGTCGGCTGTTAAATCATTTGAGCCTGACAACATGCCCTGCGTGTGCTTTAAGGCCACCGAGGGAGGAAATTGTTCTATTAAAAAGCACAGTTATTTATTGTATTGTCACTTGTTTTTCAATAAAGTTGAGGAATATTGAATATAATTTATCTGGGGGTAAAAAACAATTATTTTTGTAGTTGTTATTTAGCTATGGTACAGCTCGGAGGTAAAACATTAATGGTGCTTACAGTTTTGTTTGTAGACTGTGTAGGGCCAAATAAACAACCACAAAATAAAAAGCACAAAAAAACCCAATATGTAATAAAATTGGGCCACTTACTTGGATCTAAAATGTACTGTGGAGTGTATCCACTCACTAGTGAATTGTGTTGAACTGACCATAAATTGTAAAATAAAGGTCAATATAATGGAGTTGGAAAATGTTTACATTTTCTGTATAAATCTTGAAAACAGATCGTGATTTCACCAAAGTCATTTAAATATTTGCTGGAGTGATTGGCTGATTGGCTATTTACATGAACGAGAAGGCGGACCTGATAAAGTAACCAGAGAATGCAACTTAAATTATGTTAACAGGAAGCCTCACTGATTGTATAATTAGTTTTTCCAAATTATGTAAAATATTAAAGTTAATGGGTCAGTCTAAGCACCATAACAACCCTGCATTATTACAAGGGATATAGTGCTGTCTTTCCTCACATTATGGATTATAACGGTGACAAAAATAATCCCTACCGCTATAAACTTGCCCTATGGAGCTGATATAGCAAAATGAGAACATTTAACTACCTACTTTGCAGTATCAATTTTATCAACCTTATGTGAGTGGGATTCACACAACCCAGGCACAACTAAGATGGACTATACCACAGAGTGAATACCAGCCCCGCGCATGCACAGTGTGCGTCTCATGATATGACTACTCTCAGCTTATAAAGCAGATCCAATCCTTTGTAATGAGTGCGGGATAAACTGCATATCCCATAAACCGGGGATCTCAAACTTTGGTTACCAGATATTAATGCAGTACAACTCACATGATTCCCTGACTATCTACTGCATTCAAAGAATTCTGGGAAATGTAGGCCATCAACATTGGGCAGGTACAGAGTTTCAGATTCCTCCCATGAAGCCATACTGCACAGAGGTTTATGGGATAAGATCAGCTCGTATAGACCAGTATCATAGGCTCCTGATTGGTAAAGCCTCTTCCTGGTCTGTGAAGCAACTTCAGGATCTGAGTTTTTATTATTATTACTGTTTCTATTTCGCATTGCCTATGCCACGCATTACCTATGCATTATGAAACTGAGGGTCCATTCCTGCCTATTGTTTCTCTGTACTGGTGTGTTTAGAACTCTGTATGAATGTTAATTTGACTCTTACTTACAATGTAGCATGGGTATCTTTTACCTCTTGGTTTCTAGTTCCAATTATATGGGTTTTTTTTTTTTTACCAGATTGCTAAGTGATGGCACTTTCTCTATCAGATTCCAGACACGTTGAAGCTATGGAAGTTCCACATGGCATCAGAAGTGTCTAAATAAATCTTATTTGTGTGATTTGTGAAAATGAAACCAATATTCAGCATAAAAGCAACATTTTATGACATCTTCCAGCAGTAAAAACGGTGTCATAGCTATTAGCAAAGCAGCAGGAGCGTGTACAGAAACACAGAAAGAAAACCTGAATATTAACATAATCTGAAATTAAGATTGGAAAAAAAAATCACTGACTAAGTTTTAGTTAATAATGTATATAAAGGATGCAGTTACATTACACATATGGTGACAAAGAAACAGTGATACTCCCCTTCCACCTTGCAGCAACTGCTGAGGATTATGGGTAAAGAATCATTAGGGGGGAAATTATCTCTAAAGTTATTGAAGGTTAAATAAAAATATGCTTCATGATTT
This sequence comes from Pelobates fuscus, assembly GCF_036172605.1. Taxonomy (NCBI): domain Eukaryota; kingdom Metazoa; phylum Chordata; class Amphibia; order Anura; family Pelobatidae; genus Pelobates; species Pelobates fuscus. The sequence goes on from NC_086317.1 coordinate 32,740,183, forward strand.
TCTTTGTGTATGTGCTGAGTGTCAGCTACTACAGTTATTAAAGGAACAGCTTGCTGAAGTGCACTAGGTATTAATTGCCCACCAGTCTTAATTAATTAAAGTTATAATTTCAAGAGAAATCAGTTCTTTATAAATCACCTTTGTTACGCATCCCATCCATCATTGAGGCAGCCGGTAGATTTACCGCCTCATTTGCTTTGAACTATAGTCAAAGTATTTGATTTCAATATTCCTCCATGAGAAGCATTGTATTAACAGATCACAGAAATTGCAAAGCATGTGCTGTGTGTCTCAATGTTCGGATGAGAAGTATTGGATTGGACAGAGATCATCGGGAATGATCACATCGTGGATATATTGTGTTGCAACAAGGAGACTGTCTCAGAAATTAAATAAAGGGGAACTTATCTTCTTTCTTTCTTCTTCTTTTCTTTTGGGGGGGGAGTAGGAGGTTGCTAAATATAGTTAAAGGAACACTATAGTCACCTAAATAACTTTAGCTAAATAAAGCAGGTTTAGTGTATAGATCATTCCCCTGCAATTTCACTGCTCAATTCACTGTCATTTAGGAGTTAAATCACTTTGTTTCTGTTTATGCAGCCCTAGCCACACCTCCCCTGGCTATGATTGACAGAGCCTGCATGAAAAAAACAAACTGGTTTCACTTTCAAACAGATGTAATTTACCTTAAATAACTGTATCTCAATCTCTAAATTGAACTTTAATCACATACAGGAGGCTCTTGCAGGGTCTAGCAAGCTATTAACATAGCAGGGGATAAGAAAATCTTAATTAAACAGAACTTGCAATAAAGAAAGCCTAAATAGGGCTCTCTTTACAGGAAGTGTTTATGGAAGGCTGTGCAAGTCACATGCAGGGAGGTGTGACTAGGGTTCATAAACAAAGGGATTTAACTCCTAAATGGCAGAGGATTGAGCAGTGAGGCTGCAGGGGCATGTTCTAAACACCAAAACTGCTTCATTAAGCTAAAGTTGTTCAGATGACTATAGTGTCCCTTTAATTAGGCATAGTACAATTTAGAAAAAAAAAAGATGTCCATTTTTTTTTAATTTTGACATGTTACTTTATTTCCAAACCCTTCAACATGCTAAGCACTAGTTTAGAAGTCTCTGCATTGGAGAATCACTAAGTGCATACTCACAGTTAGTTTGTGCAAGGAGGTAATCACAGTTCATGGCACATTTCAAAAATAAGATATTAGGAATCAGTCTAGGATCCCAGAGAATAAGATAAACAAATAATAAGCTGGATCAAAAACAAAAACCAAACATAGGCCAACCAAGAAAATGATAACTATGATTCAAGAACTACAAACATGCTGCACACCATTAATGACGTGGGTACTTATCGAGTCAGTAAGCCAGGTTAATTCAAAGATCCCAGAAGGTGCAAGTGGGCATGTCTGGAAATTATGCATTGGGCTAGGGCAGCGGTAGGCAACGTTCAGGGCTACAGATGTCGTGGACTACATCTCCCATGATGCTATGCCAACATTATGGCTGTAAGAGCATTGTAGGACATGTAGTTCAAGACATAAAGAGCCAAAGGTTGCCTAGGCAATAACAGAGTGATATAATGCAACATTGCCACAAACTGCCATCTGTCATGGTGGAAAGATGTAATACTGGAGATGCTAACAGGAGACCAATATTAGCTGTCTCGGATGTAAAGCGGTGCTCGTAATTTCCACTTTTCACTAGCCATTGGTGAGTGAAAATTCTGCTCTGCATGCTTGTAAAAGCTAACAAATTTTAAGGCATGGCTTGTAGCATAGGGCCTTCCATTTTATACCCTAATCTAAAGGAATACTCACAGGACCTACTAAATTCCATGGTCACGCTCCATCAGTTTTTGAAAATGGTGAAGTAAAAAGTGAAATTGGCTAATTAAGGAATGGTACTCTGGGTCATTATGGCTGGCTAGTTCCCAGATAAAACCAAATCCTGGTTCCCTTCTTTGGCCATTGTTTAAGTGGGCACCGGGCAGGTGCACTGACTTTTTGGTTTGACTTGTCTGTCTTGTGATATTGTACCATGGAATTAGCAACATGGATTTGGTATAGCTATGCATTTTTAGTTTATATTTTGTATTTATTTAAATACTCATTGAATTTATGGTTGTGTGCTACCTTCCTTGCAACATTAAACGTGACAAAGTGAGCCAACAAACCTACATTAGATATACCCATAACAAGAAAATAGACTTTGCAAAGGATTCATTTCAGTTTCTAAAAAGCTTTCTTAAAAAGATAACTTCAATGAAGAATTCCTCATGGTAATGAACTTGCAGTGTGGAAGCTGAAGATTCATTCCCAAGTTCTATGTGACATCTAGTGGCCTTTTACCATATTGCATAATGTTTTATGTTAAAGCAGAAATAATATTTCACATTTTTTTTTAAGTTTTTTTTTTAATGGTATCTTAAAGTGAAATGTTAAACGTGAAAGTTTGAAAAGGCAGTGAGCTGAACTATTTGTACATGCAAAGCAAACATTCACACTTTGGAGTAATTGGAGTAGGGATCCTTTTTAACCTCTTGTTCCTTTTTAACATTTGTAATAGGGTGCCTTTTTTCTTTCATCCCCTTATATAATGATGTACATTTTTTACAATACTTTAATGCCATTTCAAAGGAAAGTTAAACATTAATTGTTAAAATTAGCAGACCAAAAGTAAAGTACCGTATATCAAAATGAGACATTTTGGAAGATTAATCAACTTACAGATTGTTTTGAGATATTATGTTTTACGTAACTTCCCCCCAAGTGGACTCAATGAATTTGCAAGCCCATTGCAGATATTTACTAGGACAGCATCTGTAATGGTTAATTGTTTTTTGGGGGGAATGGAGGGGTTTGTATTGTAAAATAATTTTCCTAATTCTGTCTCAGTTGTCTAACTCTGTTTCAGATGAATCAGTGCATCTCTGTGAGGAATATTTAGCACCTCCATGCAAAGCTTGGAGACGGAATGTCTGTGCTGCACAATGTGCAGCACTGACTTAGGAAACACCTCTAGTGGCCATCTGAGTGACTGCTACTAGAGGTGTCCCTAGAAAGCAATGTAAACACTGCATTTTATGTGCAAAAACAAAGAATTACAGGAATTGAAGAACATGGGGGCAGAGTGAAAAGGTACTGCGACACAGACATTAGGGCTAGACCCCTTAAAGGTAAGCCAGTTCATGGGACCTTCTTATACCATCACAACTTAATTTTGTTGAAGTAGTTATAGTGCCCAAACTGTTCTTTTAACAAATGAGCTATGTCTCTATGTCTTAAGTGATCATAACATAGAGAGAGGTAAACAAAACTTTCAAGGTTTACAGAGTATGCAATATAAATAGTGCAGATCAGATGAAATGGGAATGATTTGACCTGGTAAGTCTGGTTCTTATTCAGGATCTCTAAGATCCTTTCCTTCTCTAGAAAAATAAATAAGATACACATACGTAGATGATACCGATGAGAAATATCCAACCCTGATCATCCAGCTGTTGGCTCCATTTCCGGTGATTTTATGCCCACTGCTGTTTGATCTCGGACGGTAATCTTTATTGATGTCGATCGTGTCAATGCAATTGATGGGGAGAGATTTACCCCTAGTTAGAACGAAGCTATCTATCAAAGCAAACTACAGCCAGACTGAGAGGAATAAAATCTGCTCCTTGTGCTTGAGAGAACACGCTTCAGATTGATTGTAACATTACATGAAAAATGTGATAAACATTCCCGTGTTTGCATTATTAGTGGATCAAGGCCTTTTGATTACATTGCAGCACGATAACAGCTGATTAAAATGGAACAAACTAGAAGGCATTTAACCTTTCTCCTGCCTACTTTCTGTGCACATGGTGAAGCTTTTGCAAAAAAAAAAAATATGTATCTTGATATAAAGGGTTACTCCAAGACAGTGGTGTCACTAAGTGGGTGCGGACCGCACCCAGTGACACCCCACAGAGGTTGACACCACCAGGCAGGAACTTACTCTGCTCCTGTGTCTCCTCGCCTGTGGGCACAGAGGCGGCCACAGCGTGCCAATTCCTCCAGGAGCTGGCGCATCACTGTCTGCAGGGAGGGCACTGTGACAGATATCCGACATAATATACTACGCAATGTGCGTGGCTAGATTCTAGTGGTCTTTTCGTCCTCATGGGTGATGGTGCTGAGAAGTAGCCGCCTCCTCCCTGCCTGCCCTTTTTTCTGTCTTGCTGAGCCATGGTGTGCGGAATCCTTCTGAGAAATTTCCCACTGCCCGGCCTGTTCCTAATACTGACTGCTGTATGTTTCTACAGTAGTTTGAGTAACTTTGATTAAAGTGAACAGTGCAGACTTTTTTTTTCATACTGTCCTCTGTCCTCTGTGGTGGTTCCAGTGGAAAGTATGGGAAACAATTCTCTGCACTGTGCACTTCAATAACGTATGATGAGTATACCACAATACTTTATGATATTTTGGTCTTAGGCTAGGCTTTTCACTTAAGTCAATGGGGAGATTAAGCAGGCTTTAGGACCCAGAGCCTGCCTTAACTTCAGTGTGTGTATGTGTGTCTGTATGACTGTGTTCATGTGCCTGTATCACCAATGAGAGGAAGACATGTCTTCGTGTCTTACAGATGCAATTCTGAGCAATGTAAAAAAATAATCTGGTCTCCTCAGACAGGAGAACTCTTTTTTCCAGAAGTTTGCACTGTTTCTCGGATGTCTTCATTGATTATTGTAATTGCTTTGTTCTTATCAAATGTCAACGTTGTCCAGCAAAGTGGAGCACTCAATAGCTGTCTCATGGATGATTTCCCAGTCTTAAGTTTGGGTCTCGCCAGTTCCTTCAGACTTACAACTTTTGTGGACCGCCTTCTCTAGGCAGAGTCATGGTTGTAGCTTCTTCCTTTACTTTTTTCAGGATGTACTTTGGTAGCCCCTTGCTCTTCATGATCTTGTTTGTACTTTTTGTACTCTCAGGTATCAGGTATCAGGTACCGCTTCCAGGACAGGAATGCATGTGACACTGCAGAGGGAGAATATGAACAAAGGTACACTCCTTTTAACTAATTAAGGTACTTTGGATGACTACAGCAACAAGGATGATACATATGCAACCAACAAATGTCTGCCTTTTTTGTTTTTGTAGTTAAAGTTTTTATTGATGTTTTTTTCTGCTATTCTGTAAGAAACAATTCATCACCGGTGAAGATAACCACATGATACAGGTTGGAGCCCAAAAGGGAACACAGGAGGCATTGCACAATTCTAAGATGACGATACCCCAACATATAGCACTTTGAAAGGCCACAAAATATGCAAATACCAAGAATAAGAAAAGAAGAAGAGAGAAAAGAAAAGGGGGAGGGGAAGTAGAAGGGGAAAGAGTGTAACCTTCAAGAAATAAAGAGGGTATCCAGTATGCACAAACGAGCCAGAGCCCCTGGCACGCACAACCAAGTCTTTATCTCATTGTGTACCTGTATTTGCGTACTAACGAACCCACGTTTTGCCATGCTGTGCACAGCGAGGCTGTCATAGCCTCCATAAAATGTATATCCTCAACTCTGGCCATCCACTGCTGAAGGGAAGGTACTTCCTCCAATTTGCAGAAGATTGGGATTAGAGTCTTGGCTGCGTTTAAGAGTCTTGGCTGCGTACAGCGTGAAAGAGACATACTATGTAGTAGGAAAAACTCTGGCTTAAATGGAGATTCTTCACCCAGAATCACCTACATCACCACGTGGACCAAATATGCAAAGTTGACCCCGTCACTCCCTGACATCGCCAGCATTCTGCAGAAATGTTGTGAGACCTTGTAACGTGTCTCCTGGTAAGTGTGCTTTGGTGTGAAATATAATCAACATTTTACATGCCAAGTATTCCAGGACAGATTGAAGTTTTCAATATGACAAGAGTAACAACAGAAAGAAATATGCACATCTTACGCATTATTACATACCCGGAAAACCCAAAATGAAACAATAGCAAACAAGGAACAAAACAGAGGTCCAAAAAATACTATAACTGGTCTTTCACCACCGTAAGAGGTAGACGTGTATAGGGAAGTGCAAAAGTGAAATTGAGAAAAGAGAAGGACAAGAGAATGAAAGTGAAGGCAGACAAGGATCCAATGCTATGTGAGCATGATGTAGGTCTGCCCTAACCCAATTGAGGGAGTATAAAAAGAAGAAAGAAGCTCACAGTCAGAGGAGCTCCAAATTAGGACTTTGAGGAGGAAATACCACCACCCAAGGGAACCATATTTTTATAAATTGGTTAGTAGTTTGTTTCATTAATATATCTTTCTTTTATTAACTTTGGTTAACTATATATATTTTGCACCATGTGTTTACCCCAGTCAGTTACCTATAAAGTACAGAATGCTCAATATTGGAAGAAAATACAATATTTTAATCTAAACGCTCATTAGCTGAAAGCATGCGGAATGTTTAAGGTCAAATTGTAATAAAGCAGAATATACAGACAGTGATCTGAGACTAGCAGCTGGGAATGTTCTGGCTACATCCCAGATGGATAATACTATGGTATTTTTATTGTCATCTGTTGGTCGCCTTTGCTATAATCACCTCTGTTTTACAAGGATTTGACGACTTAAACTGAGATGGCAGCTTAATAATAAAAGTAAAATATTTGATTATAAAAGAAGATGACAATGTATGTATAAATAACCTATCCCTCAAATTCCTTTTAGCATGACCATTTTTTTGACAAATTCCTAAAATCAACACCATCGATGGCTTTGTGTTGGGTTGTGGTGCTGGGTTGGCATTTGACTCTTAACCCTGCACAGTCATGTCTAAAGCATTATTTGGTAGGGTTCCCCACCCATGCCCTCTCCTTTGAGCTAGGATTAGCTCGTCACAATGTGAGTATTACTATTAAATATGAAATATCCAGATATAAAGATTTTTTCTATATACTCATATAACTATATGAATATTCTACGATCACCTACAGGTTTGTCCACTAAAGTGTCAACTGTCAGGATCCAACCAAACAAATGTCACATTTTATGCCAGAAGTCCTGAATTGTAACAATTCATTAACTTAGTTACATTTCTTGGAAAACGACGTAGGCATAAAATATAAATTCTACTGTTCAGCTCCATTTAAGTGAATAACTCTACAAGATGTCTTATGTTGAGGTGATTCCACTAATACATACAATCATGAGCTCAAGCAAACGAGAGTAAGAACTATTACAAATTACTATGACATTCATTCACCAGTTTTATAGAACTAACATATCTAAAATTGTACTCATATTTTTTGTACTCAACAATCTACAATTAACTTGTATTTAGGCCGGTGAAATAGCTCAGTGGGCTAATGCATCAGCAGAATCTGTTCTAACCCTTGGGTCGCAGGTTCAAATCCTGGCAGGGTTGACTCAGCCCTTCATCCTTCCGAGGTAGATAAAATGAGTACCATTAAATTGGGTGATAGTAACAACCCCTGGATGTTGGGCTAAGGTAACATCCCCAGGACGTACTTGGAAACCAGAGTAATCTGAATGTACCTTTCCTGGTTAAATACTTTGTTATTATTATTATTATTTGCTACATATTCATGTTGCATTATTTATAGGTTGGGGGAGCGTGATAGTAGAGGGAGTGATTTTGACAAGATGGGGGATGGTGAGATTTATAAGGTTAGTGGGGGGTGGTCAGTGACTTTAGCAGGGTGACCGAGGGCGACATTATAAAGGGGGGGTTTGTGTGTGGGGGGAGGGACAGTATATGGGGAGACTGTGTGAAAACACACTGTAAATGCTTTTTAAAAATATAATATTTGCCCCTCCTCTCCTTACCTTTCTGGGCAGGAAGGGGGACACAGATACATTCCTTGAAGCTCTGAAAGAAAGTCAGAGTACAGGCTGGGAATCCTGTAGCCTGCACTGTGACTCCCTCAAAGAGTGCGGAAACCGCCAGGACCCACGGATCACCAGGGAGGGACCATTTTTAATGGGCCATCCAGGGAGATCGTTTGATCTCCTTGCTGGCTCGATGGGAGCTCAATCAGAGCAAAAGCTCCATCCGGCTCTGATGTGGCGCATCCTTGAATTGGTGCCTAGGGCATGTGCCATGCCTGCCATACCCGAGGTACGCCACTGTTAAAACTACAGGACATCTGCATTGCTCTGGGTGCATAAGGGGTCCTATACAGACTGAATGGACACTCCAAGCACCATATCCCATGAAGCTTATTGTAATGGAATTCAATGGGAGGTTTAATGTTCCCATTCTGCTGTTCGCGTATTTGTACGAGTGTGCACAGCCTGCTTCCTCTGTGCTGTGAGAAGCAATGCTCCCTGTCTGTGTATACTTATCTAAAGATCACTTCAATTACTGGATGCAACAAAACACACCGTTACTGCACTGCATCCTGGGAAAACACAAACATATATGACCAGGAGTTTGGAGGTAACTAAGCATGATTAAAATAAAGAGAACTCTTAAACATTCCCCCAACAGTATCTGTTTTTGTGGGACAGTGTTGATTTCGGAATGCTTCCCCATCACCCTGCTTTAGTTTGCTGGTAAGCCACATCAGGGGACACCAGGGAACTGTTCCTGGGTAGCACAGTGTCGTTCATCATTGCGTTTGCACTGTGCAGCGGACACTAGGACCATGCAGGGAGATCTTCACCCCCGCTCCCTGCAAGGTCTTCAAGGATGGGTACCAGGCAACCTGTCAGTTTGCTAGCCCACCCCTTTTCCAGGTGGACCCAGCCATTATGGCTGTTGCTAGGGACGTGGGTCAAGTCACTGGTGACACTATCTCTAGGCTCCACTCACGCAATCCCAATTCTCCCCTTCCAAATGTTGGGAGGTATGCTTCATTAATACATTTGCTAACTATCTGGCTAACACAATATACTTTACACTATTTGGAGATATATTGAGGACATTTCCATATTTCACCACAGACACCTTTAACCCTTTGGGTTCCAGCCCCTTGGGTTCCACATTAAACAAGTTATTCACTGAAGTGTAATTTGTCAGGAAGTGAATGTGTCTTTAAAGTGAATTTCACTTTTTTTTTGTCAAAATAGCACAATATAATTATCACTTTAGTTAAAGGGACACTCCAAGCACCCAGACCACTTCTGCCCATTGGAGTGGTCTGGGTGCCAGCTCCCACTACCCTTAACCCTGCAAGTGTAATTATTGCAGTTTGTATAAACTGCAATATTTATCTTGCAGGGTTAACTCCTCCTCTAGTGGCTGTCTACTAGACAGCCACTAGAGGGCACTTCCTGGTTCATAGCAGAGGTTTGCTATAGCGTCGCTGGACGTCCTCACGCTATGTGAGGACCTCCAGCGTCGCTAAAATCCCCTTAGGAAAGCATTGAAAACATTTTCAATGCTTTCCTATGGGGAGGTCTAATGCGCGTGCGCATTAGGTCTCACCCGCCGGCGGCCGCACATGCGCAGTCGGAGGAGCGTGGGCAGACCCTGGACCAGTGCCAAGGGCCATCGGCGCTGGACTTTGGTAAGTCACTGAAGGGGTTTTCACCCCTTTAGTAACCTGGGATGGGGGTGGGAGGAAGAGGGGACCTGCAGTGCCAGGAAAACAGAGTGTCCCTTTAATAACCCAAAAGTTTTCAATTCACCAAAATACACTTTTTAACCCCAAACGGTCGTCTATGCACTAAAGCGGGGGTAATGGGAAGGAAATGAGTCTCAAGAGTATTACAATGTCTCCATCTAGTGCTTTCTTAGAGTATTGTTTCTTCTGTAAAATGTCTGTGCTGACATAAATGTGCTCCTGTAAAGCACAAATTCTTTAAAGGTACACTCTAAGCACCATGACCACTTCAGTGGGAGCTGAATGCCCTCGCGCCCCCATTGTAAGTAGTTAAAACCCTTTTCGAAAGGCTTCTCCCACCTCCACTATTTTTGACAGAGAGCCAGAAGCTCCCAGGCAGCCATTGAGCTGAGCTCTCCATTGCTGTGTTTAGCTCAGACAGAGAGCTTTTGGCTGCTTGTTTTAAGTAGTAGAGGCAGGGAAGGGAGTGCAGGGCAAGGCAGGGCACTCCCTCAAATTGATTCAGTGGTGTCTCTTCACTAAACAGCAAATACCAGTGAGTTGTAAACCAAATTGCACAATTTAGGCTGAAATAGAGGTGACTGTAATTGAGTTTTGTTGTTGTTTTCATTTTTAAACATAATTTTTCAGAAATGTAGTTTGTCAGAGAATCATGGGAAAAGTGATATATTTTGCATAAAATGCCCTTTCCGTGCCTTCCATAGTTGCAGTTGCGATATTAGAATACGGGTTTATATAAATGAGTGTATAAAATGTCTGCTAGTGGGTAAATGGTTAAATCCATGGCAGCTTGTGAATAGGCATACGACACATTGCAAAGCAGCAGCGAGCATTTGTTACATTAAGATCTCGTTTCTGCCCACTGTGCCAATTAAATGTTTTCAAGAATTGCTTACAGGAGCAGTTTAATATAAACATACTCAAATCACATATTATAATAAAGTTTAATGACACTTTCCCAGCGCTGCTTAACTTTTTTTTCACTATTTTTTCGCTACCCTATACTTTGCTGACATTTTAAGAACATTTTTTATTGGGCACTTTCTTGGCAAGGTTAAATTTCATATTAATCAACCCATCTGTGTAATAAAATCATGGCCATACATACATATATGTACTTGATTCCAGAAGGGGGTTGTTGTTGTTTTTTGAGGTTATTTTAGCTAATTTTAATAATATTTTCTGTGATTGATTTTTTTGCAGGTTAATACAATAGATTTTGGAAACCCTGTTTATGTATTTATTTACTTATTTTTGTCCAACTCCTTCTGTGAAATAGAAACAGAATGAGTGTAATAATATCAGTTTGTAAACGGAATGTCCATATTCTGCAATGTTTATGTCTATTGAGAAGGGTTTATCCACCAAACAGTGGGCTGTGAAGTGTTGACTGAGAAATATTGGGTTTTTTCCCCACTAAATACTGAATTGCAGTGAATTCAAAACAGAATTGCTAAATTTAGGTGGAAACTGACAAGCTTTCTCAATAGCGGTGCTGGGGAATCTTTCCAAATGAGCACATTTTGCCTGTATTTTGACATTTCCTTTTCCAATTCAATGCAATTTTTGGTTTTAAGCGAAGGAATGAAAAAATAAATCTCCATTTTGGTGAACAGTAAAGCTGTGTGACTTGCTGTTGAATTGACCTTAGTTTGGTTTCTTGGCTCAGTTACGCTACATATGACAACCCTTCGGCTTTCGAAGGGTTAAACCATCCTGCAGTCAATTTGCTATTCAACCATGAGGCGCTAATGTGCTATTAAACCTTTACTGAGATTAACAAGCTTTACCTGATTAATTATTAACCTAATCATCTCTGAGACCCTTCACCATTACCGAGATACCAAGAGCTGCATGATCTGTGATACTGAACAGTATATATATATATATATGGTACAGCACTCACTAATCCAATCTTCACTCACTAAATCCAGCCTCCACTCACTAATCCAATCTTTACTCACTAATCCAACCTCCACTCACTAAATCCAGCCTCCACTCACTAATCCAATCTTTACTCACTAATCCAACCTCCACTCACTAAATCCAACCTCCACTCAGTAATCCAACCTCCGTTCACTAATCCAACCTTTACTCACTAATCCAACCTCCACTCACTAATCCAACCTCCACTCACTAAATCCAGCCTCCTCTCACTAAATCCAGCCTCCTCTCACTAAATCCAACCTCCACTCACTAATCCAAACTCCACTCACTAAATCCAACCTCCACTCACTAATCCAAACTCCACTCACTAAATCCAGCCTCCATTCACTAATCCACCCTCCACTCACTAAACCCAGACTCCATTCACTTATCCAACCTCCACTTACTAATCCAGCCTCCACTCACTAATCCAACCTCCACTCACTAAATCCAGCCACCACTCACTAAACCCAGACTCCATTCACTTATCCAACCTCCACTTACTAATCCAGCCTCCACTCACTAATCCAACCTCCACTCACTAAATCCAGCCTCCACTCACTAAACCTAGCTACCACTTAATAATTCCAACATCCACTCATTACATCCAGCCTCCACTCACTAAATCCAGCCTCCACTTATTAAATCCAGCCTCCACTCACTAAATCCAGCCTCAATTTATCCAACCTCTACTCATTTCTTCCAGCCTCCACTCACTACATCCAACCTCAACTCAGTATATCCAGCCTCAACTCAGTATATCCAGCCTCAATGCCGTAAATCCAGCCTCCACTCCTCCTGTACTCACAATGCCATCTCCAACTCATGAATCTAGTTTTCATTCACTAATGAAGCTTCCATTTACTATCCCAGCCTCTACTCAATCCCACTTAGTAATCCAGCCTCCATTCACTAATCCAGATTCCGCTCAGTAACCAATCCGTTACTCAGGAATTCATTCAATCACTTTTCTAGTTTTCAGTAATTAATCCAGCTATTACTCAGTCATCAATCTTCAACTCTGTAATCTAACTTCCACTCATTGATCCAGCCGCCACTCAATAATCCAACCTTCGTGCATGACTCTAGCCCTACCTCACTAATTCACCCTCCTCTCATGAATCCTCCGTCTGCTAACTAGAGCCAGTAACTATATAGTCCATTCTGTGACCAGAAAACATTTCCAACTTGTTGCTGCTTTGACCTGTTTTACTTCTCGTCACCAGCTGCCCCTCACTATAATACAGAGCACTTAATGTGCTAGTTAACTAATAATCTCACAGCAACCACAAACAAGAATAATACATTAAAGGGATCGCCCAGCAGCAGGGCCGGCCTTAGACCTTTAGGCACCCTGTGCGAAACATCTTCGCAGCGCCCCCACCCTCCCCTGTCATCCATGTATAGTGTGTGTATAGAAGTGTAGTGATTGTATAGGGGATTTATTAAATAAATATTGATTTAAAAATAAATATTCATTACACACACACATACACACAGAGTTACAGGCAGACAGTCACACACACAGTTACAGGCAGACAAATACAAACACACACTGGTACAGATGGTCAGTCACGTACATACAGCCAGCCAGTGTATCACACACACTGGTACAGATCGTCAGTCACGTACATACAGCCAGCCAGTGTAATACACACACTGGTACAGATGGTCAGTCACGTACATACAGCCAGCCAGTGTAACACACACACCGTTACATGCAGACAGCCACACACACACAGGCAGACAGTCACACACAGACACACACACACAGAAGGACTGCCATACACACACAGGCAGACTGCCACACACACACACAGGCAGACTGCCACACACACATACACAGGCAGACTGCACACACACACAAGCGACAGCCACACACACAGGCAGACAGCCACACACAGACGCACACAGGCAGACAGCCAGACAGCCACACAGACGTACACAAGCAGACAGCCACACACACAGAGGCAGACAGTCACACACGCAGACAGTCTCACACACACACACACACACACACAGGCAGTCACAAACACACACAGACACACACAGGCAGACAGCCACACACACACACACACACACACAGGCAGACAGTTACACACAGGCAGACAGTCACACACAGGCAGAAAGTCAGACACACACACACACACACACACACACACAGGCAAACAGTCACACATACACACACAGGCAAACAGTCACACAGTCACACATACACACAGGCAGACAAGCACACACTGTTACCTCTATTCGTTATGGAGGTGGAGGTAGTGCAGCTCCTGGATTCTGCTTGTTGGGGAAGCAGGGACTCCTTCCTGCTTCCCATGCAGCAATTGCCCGGTCCGGCATTTCTAGCCCTGCCCCGCTGTCATTTAGCCCCACCCCCGCCGTACGCTAAGCCCCACCCCCACCGGCAATGTGTGAGCTCTGTCGGCCACAGGGCGCCCCCTGCTCCAAGCTCGCACACCCCTAAGGCTGGCCCTGCCCAGCCCTGCCGTAATAATATCCCCAAGCCAGAAGCAAGTGACTGCAAAAAGGTTTAAGCCAGGGAGCACCAAAGCGTTGTAAGATGTAACACACACTGAATGTGTTAAAGGGACACTGTAGGCACTATAACCATTTCCTCATTGTGAATTGGTTATAATGTCTGGAGTCCCCTGGCACTGTTCCTCCTTTCAGTGTTAAACAATTTTCGAGCAGCTCATTATGAATGATGCTTCCTGGCTTCCCCATAGGCCGGCCCCCACAGGAGGTGTGGCTAAGGCAGAGATTACACACTTCCTTCTAGCCATACAGATTCATACCAGAATTGGCACTGTGATAGGCTGAGAGCAGTCAGATGACACTCTTAAACAATCACAACCCTGCTATTGCTTCCTCGTTAGCCCAAGCCAGACAGAGTGGATCGACTGCTAAGAACCCCTTGTACATGACCTCATAGCTCTAATCAAAAATGCTATAAGTATGCCTTCCCCCTCCCTCCTAAGCCCATGGTTCGTTATCGCCGAATTGCTGGACACATGTTTGGGGCTAATTTGCAGAGCGGCTAATTAAATACCATTGTTATGAGTATTTGTTTGCGTAATGCATTCTTTAAAAAATATGTATGGGGAACCTTAGGGAAGAGCATTGTATTCAGTAAGTTTAGAGCACTGATAATGAATTACATCCATTCCTGCATTGATACTGACGTCTGATGGCTGGTTTGTTTGAAATGAGTGAGTTTCGCTGGTAAAAACTGACAGATCGAGAATACAGATTGCCAAATCTCATGTCATTCATGCAAAGACAAACATCTGTTATATGTGATCTTTCTTGGTTCTGATTAAAGAGGTGGGAGAGTTGCCTTCACTGTACACTTGCAAAACATACCCCGATGGCAATTTTATTGTGTTAATTGCAGCACCTAAATAAACATTGTATTAACTGAATATTATTGTAAGAGACAGGATTGGCCAAGATTCAAACCCGGCCCAAAATTCAACATATTTTTTTATCAACATGATTGCGTCTGATCGTAATGCGACCCAGGCAGATGTAGTCTGCTTTCACCCTGATTACACTGCTGGTAGTGTGCATTAAATAAAATGCTATGAAACTATTAAAAACGTTATGTGCACCCATATACCGTCTTCCCCCGAAAATAAAACTGGGTTTTATATTAATTTTCCCCCTGAAAAACGCACTAGGGCTTATTTTTGGGAGATGTCTTATTTCGGGGGGAAACGGTAGCAAGCATGTGCTAGAAAGCAGGTCTACATTCGGGGGAATTCTGCCGAACATAGACCAGGTCACTGCTGCATGGAATCTCGCAAATCTATGTTCAGCGAAAATACCCCAAACATAGATTAGCGAACTAGCGACTATCAACTAGCTCTTATTTTCGGGGATGTCTTATCTGGTAAAAACAGTACCCATTTGCACAGTATGAAACAATTCAAGACTTTATCAGCAAACACCCGTATACACATTTACACACACACTGGACATACATTTGTAATTACAGTCTCTATAATCCCTCCACCCCACATTGATGAAATGGACCGCCCAGCCCCCTTTGCCATCCACATAGTGTTTGCACTATAAGGCAGTGAAGCTGTGCAGGGTTTATTTTCATAGTTCTCATTCTCACTCCTCCACAGCTTCCTGGACACATGCTGCCCTGTGTATTTGATACCGGAGAAACTGACGGAAGCCAAGCACAGAGAGATGGACACAGGTTTCTTCAGGAAGGAAGAGATTCTTTATTGGATCACCGATCGGGACTCAGAGGGACTAACGTCACCAAAATACAGCAAGTTCTGAGCCCCGGACAATAGTGCAGGCTCCTTATATAGGCACATAACTCCTCCCATATTAAGCTCCACCCGCACATTCTCTTAACCAATCAACACAAATAAGAATTAACTTCCTGTTTGACCGCATGGCTTGTCCAGCACAATGGAGGAGGGGGAATACTACATCCTGTATTCTTGCACATGCTCCGTACACTACTGATCGTATCTTGCCTCGTGCAACCAACTGATCGATACGTCAGCATATGCACGTACACATGCCACGTGGTAATCTCGGCCTACTAAATTTATTTTTACCGAGATTCCACCACATTCCCCCCTTTGATGCCTCTTGATATTTTACAATTACTTGAGGCATCACTTAACCTTGGTTTGCTTACACCGCAAGTTACCTTGAACCAGACCAGACTTATCTTATGATGTGAATCTTTTAACACTCATCTTCCTGCATTGGTTCTCCCTGATCTAAAGCCTTATACTTATAAATCGCCATTATTTGTGCAGCAGCCTTCCTCTCTGCTATACTTCCTATCAGGCTTTGCACAGACCTAACTACTAGGGGTATAAGACAAGGCAGGAGTAGACACAACATTAAAATCAGTAGGACTCCACCTACCACTGCCTTAAGCCCTCCAAACCACTCATACCAGCTACCAAACCAACTACTTGGATTGTACCCTTTCCATACCTGAGTAGGCACATGCGCTAGTTTAACCATATGGCTAGTAAGCTCAGCTATTGCTTGCCCTTCGTCATCTATTTGAAGACAGCAATTGCTCAGGTTAAACTTCCCACATACACCTCCCTCTACTGCCAAAAGGTAATCCAAGGCTAATCTATTTTGGTAGACTGCTGTCCTCATCCTGGTGTTATGCTTCGCTAGAAGATTGAGCGCTTGTGATGTCTCATTTGTGATAATCTCAACCACCGCCTGTAATCTTATAATACGGTTGAGCATATAAATAGGGGTTCTGTAACCAAAGGTACCATCCTCAGCCCACGTGGCTGGCCCATAATAATCTATGATATGCTGGGGAGGCCATTCATTATCTTCCCAGGTGCCTATCTCTATGGGTCCCCTTTTCTTCCTATGATTCACATCATACACTTTAACACCTAAAGTCTCACCTGTTTCAATCGGTAACAAGAAGAAGGATGGTTTGAGCATACCCAACACACATGCCCCTTCCCAGTCCTGTGGCAACTCCGAATAGGCTTTCTTACCACAGATCCAGTACAAATTTGCTGGGGCTCTCCAAGTAGATGTGATGGATAAATCAAACCACACATCCTTTAAATTGGCGTATCTAGCAAACGGGTTAGATGGTTCTGAGACATTTGAAGCCGACCACCAAGTTGTATTCTTTGTATCATCATCATAAGCTTTTTGCCCTAGACAAGTTAATTCTCCTACAGAAGTGTTATACATTATTCCTTTCCTTGCTATGCAAACATAACCTATGATGGAGGTCTTTAATCTCCACTCAGATTTACCTCTAACACTCATATGATAATCGGCTTGTGTAGATATTAGTTGGTCAACTGCCTCAGAACCGGACATTACCTCCTTTGCTTCCCAAGGCCATTGGTCTCCCATGTTAGTACCTCCACACACATAGCAGTTGGTAACATTAAGACTACCGGCAATACTTTCAGCTAAATCGATGAACAGGTTTTTAGCATTATGGGAGATCTTATTATCTATACTCATCTCTTCATAAAAGGAATGATATACTTGATGAGTTTGGGAGGATACCGTATCAGTCTCTATCCCTATAAACAATAATGTCCCAGGATCTAAACCCGTCCCGTATATCTGAAACCCAAATAAATTGCCATATTTGTCTAAGAACTTATCGGGGTTATTTATAAGTATATGGATGGGATTACATTCCATAGACTTACAATATGGGCTAGTCGGCAACTTAGTCACTATCATGTCTTTATCTACTGTCTGTCCCCAAGTCGCCCACCCCACACAAGACCAATATGGACAAAAGTTATAGTCTTTATTTGGGCATCTAGGACTTACATATTTATTTTTACTACTGGGACAAATATATTTATCATTAGACCCATACGTCCTCTCCCATCTAAGATCCCCACATACATTCCACGGCTTTCTACCACTCGATATCGCTTTACACGCATCAAATAGCAGAACACCCGAAGAATGTACGGATTCTAACACCGTCTTATTAATTAGGGTCCCCTGAGGATCTCCATTCCTGAGAGTCAACCAAATTGTACGAGGTTGATACTCCGGACTGAAGCACTTAGGTTCTCCTACTCCTAAATGGCACACACTATAGTCTATATTTAAGTATCTACATCTTGATACATCTCCTTTACACTCGTATTGTGAATGCCAAATTAGGGTTTGGGAAATATGGTTACCTGTTCTCGTAGTCTTAATGCATACCTCACAGCTAGGAGTGTCGGTACCTCTACCTTCCTGAATATAAAAACACATATAAATAAACACTATCAAAAGCACATCTTTCGCCGTCATCCTCAGTCTTCGTCCGTGCGATGGCGCCTCAGCTTCCAGGATGTAAGGGCTGCAGGGAATGGAGTTCTGCTCGTCTTCACAGGTGTCCCTTCGAGACTTTCCTGGCTTATACACTATGTGTTGGTAAGAGGACAGGCTTTATTATGGCCTTCTCACTCACTCCCTGTAACAATAAAATTTGTAATCCACACGATTCCTCGTTACTCCGACTGAGTAGTGCGTTTTAACCGGATCTTGCAGGGATTCTCTGGATCTGCTGTAACTTGCCAAGAATCAACTGCCGCTGGCTTAACCCTGGAGTGATGTATCCACGGAGTCACTTCGGCTACTTTTATCGCTGTAGGGGTAGACAAAAGAACAACATAAGGACCTCTCCACTTGGGCCCTAACGGTACATTATTCCACTCTTTAATCCACACTTGATCTCCTGGATGATAACTATGAACAGGGGGATAAATATTCACAGGTAATCTATCTTGTACCCATTTCTGTACCTCCTCCATAGTCTTACCCAACTCTACAACCTGCTGCCGGGTAATTCCTTCTCCCAACTGACTCAAATCCCCCCTTAAGTTACCAAGTACGGGAGGTGGTCGCCCATACATAATTTCAAAAGGAGAGAGGCCCATCCTTCTGGTAGGGGTACTGCGGATTCGCAATAGGGCTATGGGTAAGAGAACGTTCCACTTAAGTTGGGTTTCCTGACACATTTTAGCCAACTGGTTCTTTATAGTTCTATTCATTCTCTCTACCTTACCAGAACTCTGGGGTCTATATGCAGTATGAAGCCTCCACTTTATACCTAGCATATGAGTCAGTTGTTGTAGGCACTGATGAACAAAAGCTGGACCATTGTCCGATCCTATAGAACAGGGTAGTCCATATCGGGGTATTATTTCTCGTAGCAGGAATCTTACAACTTCTCCTGCTTTCTCTGTACGAGTAGGACATGCTTCTACCCAGCCTGAATAGGTGCACACAATTACCAGCAGGTAACGATGTCCACCCGATTTAGGCATCACTGTAAAGTCTATTTGTAGATCGGACATGGGGAGTCCCCCCATAAACTGGACTCCTGGTGGCTTTACTGGTCCTTGTCTTGCATTATTTTTAGCACACGTTACACATCTTCGTACAATGGCCTGAGTCAAGTTGGACAATCTAGGTATGTAGAAATGTTTTCTGAGAGATTCTTCAGTACTGTCTCTCCCAGAATGTGTCCCGTTATGATAATTTTGGACAATTTCTACTGCTAGTGATGCTGGTATGACTATTCTTCCATCTTCTAGCTGATACCACTTGTTCTCCAAATACTTTCCCGGTTCAGTCTTTAACCACTCCTCTTCTTGAGCTGTATAAACTGGAGTCCATTGGGACAGTGGGGTTGGTATTAGAGCAGCTATATGCCCCACATACTCCTGTCTTCCTGATTCAGCGGCACGCTTAGCTGCACTATCTGCCATCCGATTTCCCTTGGTTACATCACCATCTCCTCTCAGATGCGCTCGACAATGTATGATACCGACTTCTTTCGGCTCCCACACTGCTTCCAATAGTTGTAGGATTTCAGCTGCGTATTTGATTTCTTTGCCTTCTGAATTCAATAGTCCTCTTTCTTTATACAAAGCTCCGTGGGCATGAGTGGTTAAAAACGCATACTTAGAGTCCGTATAGATATTCACTCTTAAACCTTCAGCCAATTGTAACGCTCGTGTCAGTGCTATCAATTCTGCCTTTTGTGCTGATGTTCCTTTTGCCAGTGGCCGAGCTTCTATCACCTTGTCTATTGTTGTTACTGCATATCCTGCATAGCGGATCCCTTCTTTCACGTAACTACTGCCGTCGTATAATATTGAACATCGGGGTTCTGGATGGGAAAATCACGAAGATCTGGTCTACTTGAGAATACTTCATCCATTACTTCCAAACAATCATGTTGACTTTCAGTAGGTTGTGGCAAAAGGGTAGCTGGATTTAAGGTGTTTACAGTCTCTAAATGCACTCTTGGGTTTTCACACAACATTGCTTGATACTTGGTCATACGGCTGTTACTAAACCAATGATTTCCTTTGTAATCCAACAACGTCTGTACTGCATGTGGGACTCGTACATAAAGTTCTTGACCCAGAGTGAGTTTATCGGCTTCAGCTACTAGCAGGGCGGCTGCAGCTACGGCTCTTAGACAAGGTGGAAGTCCGCTGGCCACTGCATCCAATTGCTTAGACATGTAGGCAACAGGTCTTTGCCATGATCCCAAGTACTGTGTCAATACTCCCACAGCCATTCTTCTTTGCTCGTGTACATATAAGTAGAATGGTCGTGTGTGATCAGGTAGACCTAATGCTGGGGCACTCATCAAAGCCTTCTTCACATCTTCAAATGCCGTTTGCTGTTCTTGGGTCCATAAGAAGGGGTCGTGCTCTGTACCTTTGATAGCTGCGTACAGAGGTTTTGCTAGTATCGCATAGCTGGGAATCCATATCCTACAGAAGCCTGCTGCCCCCAAGAATTCTCGCACTTGTCTTCTATTCTTGGGTATTGGTATTTGGCAGACAGCTTCTTTTCTCTCTGGCCCCATAATTCTTTGACCTTCAGAGATATGGAATCCCAGATACTTGACAGTTGGCAAACACAACTGAGCCTTCTTTCTAGACACCTTGTATCCTGCCTTCCAGAGAATGTGCAGTAGATCGTGCGTTGCTTGCTGACAGATTTCTTTTGTAACTGCTGCTATCAACAAGTCATCTACATATTGTAACAAGACACACTCTCCTGGGATGGACTCGAAATCCAGTAGATCTTGACTTAGGGCTGAACCAAATAGGGTAGGTGAATTTTTAAACCCTTGGGGCAGTCTTGTCCAAGTCATCTGGCGTTTTGAGCCCGTTACAGCGTTCTCCCATTGGAAAGCGAAAATACATTGACTTTCTGCGGCAATTCGGAGGCAAAAGAAGGCATCTTTGAGGTCTAAGACTGTAAAGTAGGTAGCCCCGCCCGGAATTAAAGCAAGCAGGTTATATGGATTGGGTACAACTGGATGTATACTAACAACCGCATCATTGACTGCTCTCAAGTCCTGCACAGGTCGATACTCATCTGTACCGGGCTTTTGAACAGGCAGCAATGGGGTGTTCCAGGGGGAAGTACAGAATTTTAGGATACCATACCGTATGAACTTATCCAGATAGGATTGAATGTTCTTCTTAGCCTTCTGCGGGATGTGGTATTGTCTTAGGCTCACTGGATAAACCCCAAGTTTCAGTTCAATTTTTATAGGTGGAATATTGCGGGCCAGTCCTGGTGGGTTGTTCTCTGCCCAAACTCCTGGTATGTTAAATAATGTCTCATCACTCCTAGGGTTTTGGCTAGTCAACACTGTATAAAGTCGCCACTCTTCTTCCTTTGGTACGGATAATGTCATGATACCTGAAGGTCCATTAAACTTTAAAAATGTTGTTCCATTTGGTAGGAACGTAATCTGCGCTTGTAATTTTGATAGCATATCACGTCCCAGCAATTGGACTGGACATTCAGGCATATAAAGGAATTGATGTTTTACTACGTGGCCTCCCAATGTACAGAGTCGACTTTTAAGAACCGGTCTTTCAGCACTTCTTCCAGTTGCTCCTATCACAGTAATAGTCCTTCCAGATGGAGGAGCAACTAGATTAGTCACCACTGAATGTTCAGCACCAGTGTCGATCATGAACGCACTCCTTTTTCCCCCTATTGATACATCGACCATAGGCTCCGCTCGACCAAGGGGGATGGAGCCCGGTCGGTATCAATAGTCCTCCATGACCGTGTCAGCCAATCCTACGAAGTCCCTACCTTCTCTATCGCGGGACCTTTGCGCTGCTGGAATATACCTGTCTTCCCTAACACTTCCTCTGTTCCCATTACTCCCTCTATAACCATTACTCCCCCCGGGGCCTCCTCTACCTCTCGCTCTGCCTCTAAAGTTTCCGTAGCCTGCCCTAGGTTGGTCTCTCTCGTACTGCTCTCTTTGCGGACATTCGTTCCTCCAATGCCCTTCTTCCTTGCAATACGCGCACTGATTCCTACTCAAAGGCTCCCTACTCCATCTACTATCGCCTCTATCTGGGCCCCGTCTATCTACGCCTGCGATCGCTACCGCTAGCATATCAGCCTTTTTACGCATCTTGCGCTCTTCCTCTTTCTTACTTTCTGTTTCCCTATTCATATAAACCTTATTCGCTACCTCCATTAGTTGGGTGATTGACATACCTGCAAACCCTTCTAACTTTTGTAGCTTGCGCTTAATATCTCCGTAAGCTTGGCTGACAAAGGCGGAGTTCACCATTCGGGAATTATCTGCGTCTTCCGGATTAAAGGGGGTATACAAGCGGTATGCCTCCAATAATCGGTCATAAAAGACACTGGGCGCTTCATCGCTTTTCTGAATCACCTCAACTGTCTTCGACATGTTAATAGCTTTCTTTCCTCCGGCTTTCATGCCAGCAATTATAGCGTCTCTATAGGCTCTGAGTTGAACCATATCAGCCCCATTTACGTTCCAATCGGGATCGGTGTTGGGATAATGTGTTGCGGCCCATGCTGATGGATTAGCTTGGTTTAAAGTACGGGCTTTATCCTCTAATGCTTTAATGGCTGCTTGATTTATTCTTGTCCTTTCCTCATTGTTAAATAAAGTCATTAATAACTGCTGGCAATCAGCCCATGTCGGGTTATGTGTCTGTACTATTGAGGTGAACAGATCAGTCATAGCTTGTGGTTTCTCGGTATACGAGGAATTGTGGGTCTTCCAGTTTAAAAGGTCGGTTGTAGTAAATGGGACATATACGAAGACAGGGTCAGCGTGTGCCATTTGACCTGCGGCATCGATATAGGCTGACCCGGGATTCAGACGAAGAGGCATCTGATAGTGCTTTAATTGTTGGGCACCGGTCAACTGTCGGGTCTGTATGGGGCTACGTGGAGGGGCGTCAGTCATGGGTTCCAGTCGGGGAGAAATAGGGTATGGGGATGTGGGAGCTTGGTTTTTGGAAAAGGTGGTAAATAAAACACTTCGAGCCGAGCTAGATGAAGCTTGACCGGAAGTCTGAAGTGGCGCCAAATCAGGATATTCGTTTTTAATGGGGGTTGGTTCTGATTCCGGAAGGGGAGATTTAGTACGAGGGGGGGTGGATCCTGTACTGGAGGAGGAAGCGGAAGTGGATGGGGGTAATGAGGGGAGGGCTGCAGGTCTTCCTGCATTTGCGTCACTTCCTCTTAACGGAAAGTAAGGGGGCGGCATAGGGATCTCGGACTCAGGGGGCGTGTCCAAAATGGGCCTAACACCAGTCCTAGTGGACGAACAAGTCCTAGCTACCATGAGGCGACATTGCTCCTCGTGGCATGTCCGGAGCCATTTTGGCGAGTCATTTACGGCCTGTCTCCAACAATCAACATAAGGAAACTGGCCGTAAAGTTCAGGCCTACCCGATACAGCCACGTGTAAGCGCTGTACCAGAGTTGGATCCAAACTGCCACGTGGCGGCCATGCCGCAACCAAAGTAGGCCACTCCCTAGTACACAAAGTGACCAAACGTACAGGAGACATTTTAACCCCAAAATCACAAGTTTTAAATCCCTTTTTAAAATTCTTCACCATACAACCTAAGGGATCCGGAATCGTTGACTGCGACGCACCCATACTTAACAATGGAACGTCGTCGACAACGAATACTATACACGCGTACTTATTCAACAGTCACACCCGTTTCCTCTGGCAACAGCACCACGTGGTACGGTTACCAAGTGAAACGTACACAATAACAATAAACACTCAGGGAATTCCCGTACACACACAGCTGTTACACCAGTCACTAGATAATCAATATTATGCCCTTTGGCGTAACTATACAGTCACCCACGCTATAATTCTCTATATACGAATTACCCGTCTATAACACACCCCAGTAACATCGTCTTTTACAAATAGCGGTTACAGTACGGTTAGCATAGGTCAAAGCACAAGTTAAGGTCACAATACAATTATTAGTGGTTATGGTGTTAAACATGCAATGGACGACAATGATTAGTACTTATATACAGTGTCAGTAAATATACAGGGTTATGGTACCGTGCACTATAATACAGCAACACACTATTAACACTCTCGCTAGACGGCTGAGCTCGCGCTATCTAACAAGATATACACTTTACTAAACAATCGTTAACACATTTACAATTCCCAACTAAACTATTGGCCAGTACCTTGATGGACTACCTAAAACTATATACACCCGTTTTGGTTAGCCACACTGCCCAATCACCACATATAGCGAGCTAGAGAACCGAATTTACACAGGCGCCTCTTAGTCGCACTATCAAAAGTCTAGTGGGTTCCAAATTTACACGCCTTCCCACTTAGCCCAGATAGGTTGAGAGCTAGCGAACCGAATTTACACAGGCGCCGCTTAGTCTCCCGGTCCCTCCGACCTAGCGAACGTAATATACACCCTAGAACGCTAGTCTAGACAAGACACCGGTGTCCGGCTAGGGCTATTTACACCAGGACCCCGCCTGACTAACAAAATCAAACGGTCTGACTAAAGAGCGTTCGATCGAGCGGTGCGCCTTCGCTCCTTCCCTCCGACAGAGGGGGCAGATACACAGATTCAAAACCCCTTTGGGCCTACCGCACAATCGGTATACCCCTAGTGGGTCCTGCCGTCTAAAACAGCAGTTGTCTTACCTCCTCGTTCCTGAACCTGAGTTCACACTCATCGACGGGGACACCCCAGCACTTCTCACGTAGAGGCCGATGATCTCCTGGACAACAGACCAGTGGCGCCGAGACGAAGGGAGGTCCACGCAGAAGTTCAGGGGTGCAGCCGTAGAGAACGTGGGCAAAGATAGACCGTCTCACGCCTCTGCCTCTCAGCTACCGTTGAACGATGAGCTTCCCGGCCAATGCACCAAATGATACCGGAGAAACTGACGGAAGCCAAGCACAGAGAGATGGACACAGGTTTCTTCAGGAAGGAAGAGATTCTTTATTGGATCACCGATCGGGACTCAGAGGGACTAACGTCACCAAAATACAGCAAGTTCTGAGCCCCGGACAATAGTGCAGGCTCCTTATATAGGCACATAACTCCTCCCATATTAAGCTCCACCCGCACATTCTCTTAACCAATCAACACAAATAAGAATTAACTTCCTGTTTGACCGCATGGCTTGTCCAGCACAATGGAGGAGGGGGAATACTACATCCTGTATTCTTGCACATGCTCCGTACACTACTGATCGTATCTTGCCTCGTGCAACCAACTGATCGATACGTCAGCATATGCACGTACACATGCCACGTGGTAATCTCGGCCTACTAAATTTATTTTTACCGAGATTCCACCACATATTCTTTGACGGTGGGGGGGTATTTAGGGTTCCAAATCTTTTCAATGAGCGACAAACAGACCCTGCACAGTTTCACTGCCAAATGAGGAAAGTCTATGCGGTTGGCAAAGTCACTGACCACAATGCCTAAACTTTATATGTACGTACGTACACTGCTGGGAAGGAAACAGGAACAGTTTGTGCGAAATTGGGGGAGTGGCTAAGGGGGTGGGGTATCATGCAGCAAACTGCAAAACACCCACTATTGTTTACTAAACAACTAACAATTAAAGAGTAAGACATGTACAGCAGAGCTATGAACCTAAACCCAGATGAGCTGAACATGTGTTGGTGCCCATAGTGACCATTTAATATTCATCTTCTAAAATAATCTCGCTAGAGCTATTCTCACGGGGTTAAAGGTCAAGAGTAAAATACTGGAACGTCGAAAGATCATCGTGGGCAAAGAAAATGACTGAAATGAGTACACTATCCAGAGTGCAGAAAGGAAATGGTAATTATGCAATCCAGATTCACAAATCACAGCAACAAACAGTAAGCGAATGCCGCGATCTGGCACCAGAGAAAAAATGGTGTCAATTTAAATAGAGGCTCGTTAGCTGACCTGTAACTATAACTAATAATGATTATGTGGGCTAAAAAAAAAACCTTCATATTTATAGTATTTATAGTATAATTGCGTAATTGTATAATAGTCTTGTCTATCTGTCACTTTACCAAAATACTTACATTATTAAAAAACAGTCAGTTGCGCTACCAATAAAAAAAAAACTAGATGCATCAATGAGATCACTATCTTACTATTACCGATACATTTCATTAAAATAGATTGTTTCACCAATGATAATTCGGTGTAAAATGCAAATTTCACTTTGAATTTCCAACTCTTCACAATTTAGTGAGTTACCAGGTGTAGTTGTCTAGGTGTACTTCCAGAGATGAGGCTTTCAAGTGTGTTGAGCAGGGAGGTTGTTATGGTATGGTTCGCCGTCTCCCTCCACCATTATTTTTTGCGTCCTTCCTTTCTATAGTTGCATTGCTATTTAATGACTGTTTGAACAAAACAAAAAAAAAGCTGAAATCTCTTACTGTTAAAACATTAAAGTGACACTACAGCCACCGGAAGCACTACAGCTTCATGTAATGGTCCTGTGGCATAAAGTCTGTGCCTGCACAGCGCATTGTAAACTCTCCATTTTCAGAGAAGGAAGACCACCTCTAGTGGTTGTCATTCGGACAGCCACTAGAGGGATATCCTAAATGAGGTCCTAAATTCACCGTTGCCATCGTTGCCATCTATAAAGCATTGAATTGTCAGAGACCATCACGACTGACTTGCATAGACTTGCGATGGAGTAAATGTGAGTAAAATCTAATGTTTTATTGCACCCAGCTTGCAATAAACACATTGCCCTCCTTGTTAGCTGTGGTTCTACATTGCCTGTTACAGTGTTGAAAAAGGTGAGACTTAAATGTCAATACAATGGACAGAAAGTGGAAAAACACTCATTAGAAGATGTTTTACTAAGTAAACAGCACTGAAATATTCTGGAAAATGGGAATGAATAAGATTAAATATTACTAATTAACAAAGAGACCATTAATTAATATGCTTAACACATGCTTCCATTCAAGCAATGCCCCAGAAAAACACATTTTCCAAATTTAGGAACTCTATTTATAGCTCAGGTGTAAATATAGCTCCTAATGGCTCCTAAAAATAACTACCCTCATTAGAAAAAAAATGAATATTTAACCTCAACTAAAATGGGAGTTCATTTCCTCTTAGTAGTGAAGTTTATCACGTTCCGTCTTTACTTCTAAATTGGTGAATGACCTTGAATAGAACGTTCTAAGCCATTAAATTAGACACAAATATTACACTTTATATAGGCCAGGAGTTTATCTTATATGGTGCGAGTGCACACATCAGAGATATTTCTTATCAATAACTTAAGGTTGGATCGTAGTGAATTGAAGAACAAATTTCAAACTGTAGGTAAAAACAGCTGATTTTGAAAAATTCTGCAATTCAGATTCAGCCTTGAATAGTTCATTTAGCCTAAATAAACCAATTTTTGCCAATTTTGCTTTTAGTGAATAACCATCCAAGTGTTTTTGTCATTTAGAATCTTGTTGATTTTCAACAAATGTATTTATTTGCATATAAAATTGCATATACATTTATTTGCATAGAAAAACATACATTTCATATTGGTTTCTGACTACCTACTCAGTATCTGTTCACATCTGTCAGAAATCCATGATTGGGTATCATTAAACCCATTAAACAGAGAAGGGGTTAATTTCCAATGGTTAAAGGTTAAGGAATCACTTCACACAGATAAATCACTTTAGCTAGCTGAAGTGCTTTACGTTTGAAAAATTGGTCCTTTTTTTTTTTACAAAAAAATGCAGATTGCAATAGAAAGGCATCCCTTGAAGAGCCGCCTAACCGGCGAAACGTGCATCGGGGCTCCACTGCTCTTATCCACCTCGGCTAAAATCTTCCGTCTCCTACTTTTACTCGATAATCATACTTACCTTAGATACTCTATACATACCTGATTATTTGGTGGCAGAAGGTCGACAAACTTTAGAGGGACAGTTAGGAATGAGTTCAGTCAGTGCAGTTATAGGGAATTTTATTACCTATAGCTTCATTTTGATATTAGGTGCCCTTGAAGGCACAGACGCAAGGTTAGTTACTCCTGACAGGTAGCGGTATGTATTAACCGCAAGACTCCTATCGAGTAGATATTGCAAACTATCGTCATACCGATCGGGGCTTCTCTTTATATGATCAGCACCAGCTTTATATTTTTCGTTTCAGTAAACCCATGAAACTCCTGAGCTTGGATATCTCCACTATTTGCAATATTATCATCCTGTTCATTTTCTTTTACTTTAGGGGGTTTGGACAGGAATTCACTAAAAATTTTTTTCTCTACTAAACTACACATTTAGGTGACATCCCCCCTATTTTGCTTTGATTTTCATTTTATTTATTTTCTCTTTCAATAGATAATGACCTTTTATCACATTGTTTCAGACATAGTACCTTTTCAGTGGGTTCTAATTTCCCAGCTATATGACTACATTGGAAGGTAACTATTCCTTCTGTCAAGTTGCTCACAAACTGATATATTCTTCTGGCTACTTATTGGAGAATTCAGTACTCTATATTCTCCTTCCTGTTCACCCCTTGAAGGTACTTATCGTTTGATATTATCCTGTGTATATATACTTTATCCCCTGTATAAATTCCTTTACTCCCAGTATCCCGTGTTCTAAGGTTACTTAATCCTTATTTTAACTATATCAATTAAACATTATATTTTATGTGTTCATACTATTTACTAATTGATTCAATCAGGACAAATTATGCTCTTTTGCTCTCTATATCCTAAATTAGAGATTAGTTCCACTAATAATATACTGGACTGCCTACTTACCACCAGATGAGGACAAGAGGATGATGATGGGCTCAGGCTGCAGTCTGGCTCCATTGGTCTGGTGTTAAAACAGGCTCTCTGGAGGCAGTGCTCACAAATATCAACGAACAGGAACCAGCTCCATTTTTGGGGCCCCTTACAGGGCCTGACCATGAGTATGCCTATAAGGCTCGCCCATAAGCCTTATGCCTTTGTGCTCTCTCATCCCCTCCTATCCCTTAGTGCTCTACCATGCCTTAGTGATCTCTCCTCCACACCTTTCCTTTTGTGCTTACCCCTGCCCCCTGTCCTTTAGCACTCTCCTTACCCCCTGCCCCTTAATGCTCTCCCCTGTCCCTTAGTGCTCTCTCCTGCCCTTAAGTGCACTCCCCTGGCCTTTAGTGCACAGGGGCCCCCTATCCCTTAATGCTCTCCCCTGACCCTTCTTAATGCTCTCCCCCTCACCCTTAGTACTCTCCCCTGCCCCCATCCCATAGTGCTCTTCCCCAGGGCCGTCTTTAACACGTGGCAAAAGGTGCAGCTACCCCAGGCACAGTCATTCCTTGGGGGCCCAAGGCAGCTGCCCCTTGAGCCTACTGGCCGCCGTTGTGCATGCGGGCACGTGCTACTATCACTGCGGGCCGCGTGATGAGGGTTCTCATCAGGTGGCCCCTGCTCTTAGGGCCACCCGATGGCAATGAGTCTGCAAGGGCCCGGTCAGCGGTGTGGCACTTTAACAGCGCGACCAGGCCCCCTGTGATGAGGTCAGCTCTAGGAGGAAGTGCAGTCACTTCCTCCTAGCTAACACAGAGGGAGGGAGGAAGAGAGGAGGAGAGTGGAGTGGGAGAGAGCCCAACTCCCAACAGCCTCAGACAGCCACTGGACTCCAGCTAGGAAACAGGAGGGTGACTGAAATTGTATATTTTCCATGTGTGTCTGTTTGTGTATGTATAGCTGTCTGCATGTTTATCTTTGTGTCTGCGTGTGTGTTTCTGTGTGTATATCTGCAGGGCCATCTTTAACATGGGGCAAAAGGGGCAGCTGCACTGGGCCCAGTCAGTCTTAGGGGGCCCAAAGCAGCTGCCCCTTTAGCCCTCCATGGAGGCTCATCGGATGGCCAATGCTCCAAGGGCCACCCGATGGCGATGGATTTTCAGGGGCCCGGACGCTTTGAGAGCGCGACCGGGCCCCCTGTGATGATGTCAGGATGCTGGGAGGAAGCAGGTCACTTCCTCCCAGCATTCACAGAGTGCCGCGTGGGAGGAGGAGAAGAAAAGGAGGGAGTCAGAGTGGGAGCTCTGACTCCCAGCAGCCTGAGCAAGCCTCCTGCACTCCAAAGGTAGGAAACACATAAAAATATCATGTATGTATGTGTGTGTGTGTGTGTGTGTATGTATGTGTCTGTCTGTATGTGTCTGTCTGTCTGTATCTTTATGTATGTATGTGTCTGTCTGTCTGTATCTGTATGTATGTGTCTGTCTGTATGTATGTATGTATGTATCTGTTTGTATCTGTGTATGTGACTCTGTTTGTATGTGTGTGTATCTGCATGTGTCTCTTTGTGACCCTGTGTATCAGTATGTTTTTCTGTGTCCGTATTTGTATATATGTGTATCTGTGTGTCTCTGTGTCTGTTTGTATATGTGTATGTCTATATGTGTATATGTTTGTATGTGTATCTGTGTGTATGTTTGTATGTGTATCTGCATGTCTTTGTATCTGTATGTGTGTCTGTGTGTCTGCATGTGTGTCTGTGTTTGTATCTGTGTGAGTGTCATTCTGTGTATTTGAATGTGTATTATTCTGTGTGTATGTGTAGCTGCACGTGTGTCTGTGTATATATGTCAGTGTCTGTATCTGTGTATCTGCATGTGGGTCCGTGTATGTATCTGTATGTTATTGTGTGTATCTGCATGTATGTCAGTGTGTTTGTGTGTTAGTGTTTCTGTTTATCTGCATGTTTGTCAGTGAGTGTATCTGTGCATCAGTGTATGTAGGTGTGTCAGTGTGTATCTGTGTATCTGCATGTGTGTCTGTGTATGCACTTGTGTGTTTGTGTATCTCTCTATGTATGTCTGTACCTCTGTATGTGTGCATCTCTATGTATGTCAGTGTTTGCATCTGTATGTGTGTTGGTGTGTGTATTTTGTCTCAGTAAGAAATGAGAGGGCTAAGTGTGTGTTTTTGTTGTTGTTTTTTTATGTGGGCGTTGATGGTGTGATTGTGCGCTAGGAAGGGGAAGGGCTAGTTCAAAGGACCCCAATCAAATACCTGCCCAGGGTCCAATCAGTATTAAAGACAGCCCTGTATATCTCTCTGTATGTGTATATGCATGTGTCTGTTTATCTGTATGTGTATCTGTGTGTCTGTATGTGTATATGCATGTGTGTATATATGTATGTGTATCTGTCTGTGTGTTTCTGTGTGTGTATATGCATGTGTCTGTGTATTTGTGTGTGTTTCTGTCTATATGTCTATATGTGTATCTGTGTGTCTGTATTTGTATATGCATGTGTGTCTGTATCTGTGTGTATCTGTCTATATGTGTCTCTGTATGCGTATTTGTGTTTCTGTCTATGTGTCTGTATGTGTATATACATATGTGTGTGTATCTGTCTATATGTGTATCTGTGTGTCTGTATGTGTATCTCTTGGTATGTGTGTCTGTGTATCTGCATGTGTGTCAGTGTGTGCCCCTGTGTATCTGTATGTGTCTGTGCGTCTGTATATGATAGTGTGTGTCTGTGTTATTGTGTGTATCTGCATATATGTAGGGACATATTAGCCGCAAGGCAAACAAGGCATTTGCCTTGGGCGGCATTTTCCAGGGGGCGGCAAAAAAAGCCACCCCCAAATGCCCAGGGCAAATGTCTTGTTAGCCTTGCGGCTAACTAAAAAATCCGGGCGGGCTGCTGGCTGGGCGGGCGGTGCTGGCGAGGGAGCACTTTCATGTGAGCTCTCTGCTCAGTTCCCTCGTGCACCGCAGAGTGATGCCGGGAGCCGGAAAACGGCGCGCGAGGGAGCTGAGCAGAGAGCTCACTAATCAGTGCTCCCTCGCCAGTGCCGCCCGCCCAGCAGCCCAGTAGCCACTGGACCCCAGGGAAAGGGAGAACCCCCCACCCCCAGCATTCTCAAAGGTAAGGAGGCTGGGGGGTTGAATAAAAAAAAAAAAGTAAGTGTGTTAATGTGAGTGTGTGTGTGTTAGTGTGTGTGTGTGTGTGTGTGTTAGTGAGTGTGTGTTTGTCTGTTAGTGTGTGTGTGTTTGTGTGTTATTGTGTGTGTGTGTGTGTCTGTTTAACTGTCAGGATACACCACTGCATATATGTCAGGGTGTGTTTATCTGTTTAACTGTGTGTGTCTGAATGTTTGTCAGTGAGTGTATCTGTGTATCTGTATGTGTGCCAGTGTGTATCTGTGTATGCACCTGTGGGTCTGTGTATCTGTCTTTGTATGTCTGTGTATTTGAATGTATGTACCTGTGTATGTGTGTATCTGCATTTGTGTCCGTGTTTGCATCTGTATGTGTGTCAGTGTGTGTATTTTCTCTAGGTGAAAAATAAGTGTGGCTAAGTCTACGATCTATGTGTGTGTGTGTTTTTTGTTTTCTTTATGTGTGTCTTTGGGTGGAAGGCATGCTAGAAGGTGGGAGGGAGGGAACCAGCGGGCCCAAGCTAGTGCTTGCCCAGGGTACAATCAAAATTAAAGACGGCCCTGCTCTTCCCTCCCCCCCATCCCATAGTGCTTTTCCTCCCCCATGTCCCATAGTGCTTTTCCTCCCCCACCATCTTTCCTTTAGTGGTCTCTCCTCTTTCCTCCCTCCCCCTTCTCCCCCCAGTGTCCGTTAGTGCCGTCTCCCCTCCCATCCCTAGTGTGCCTCCTACGTTTTTGTAGCAGGGCAGGGTGGCGTGGACTGCGGTACAGAAGCTTCTGTTACCTGTACCCAGCCGGACTGACAGGAAGTGCTCTCTCAGTGAGCCTGTCAGTCCGGCCAGGTACAGGAAACAGATGCTCCTGTACCACGGTCTGCGCCGCCTGGCCACGCTACACTAAGTGACTGGCAGGGGGAGCGCTGTGCGCTTCCCTCCTGCCGGGTCACTCAAATCTTGCACCCCCCAGGCCAATGAGCCATAGGAGACTGCCTAAGTCGCCTACAGGATGCGCTGGCCTTGACTGTACCAGACCACTTTAATGAGCTGAAGTAGTCTGGGTGTCTATAGTGTCCCTGTAATTAAAGCTTTAGAACATGCTCTTTTGACACATATTTATCACGATGTGAAACTGTCTTATTCTTAATAGCACTATGCCATAATAGCAAACACATTTTGCAGGATTTTTCTGAGCTCCATTAATTTTGCAGCAGACTCTAAATTTTTGTTTTTACGAATGTTAATAATCTGTAATGTCTGCAAGTCACACTAATTTGAGATTTCACCAACGTCTCTGCCCACCATGACTTCAGTGTCAAACTGTCACTGATTATTATCTCAGTGGGACACACCTGCCACCAGTGTTTGCAAGAGGAACACAATTAAAAAGGTATAAGATAAATTACTTAAAAAAAGGCCAACGATAAATAAAAATCAATACTGTCCTTGTACAATCCTTTGTCCAATCATAAATTTTATTATGCCTTGTTTTATGGACATAATTTCTCATTAAAAAATACTTGCTGTTAACCCTTCAAATGAACAAAGTAACAAAAAAAAAAACACTGAGAACAGAGAGCATGTAAGACTTTTTCATCTAGATATACATTTTAACAAAGGAATCATTTTCCACGTATTAATATATAGAAATACATAAAGCTGGCATATTTGAAGATTTTTCTCATTCAAAAATCATTTTAAACTGCTGTGCAAAATCAGATTTATTTTTTGTAAACGTTTCCAATAAAGGTGACTTTAAATAAAATGTACTGACTGTATAAAATGAAGCAATGGTTGTACAACTTTCAAGAATAAAATGTCAGTTGCATGTTATGGCCCTCCTTCTACGGAATGTTAGTAAACAGTCTCTTAATAGATCAAACTATTAATCCTAACTACTACCGACAGAAAATATGGATGGAAATTTAAAGTCTGTTTCATGTGCAATCCAGAAAGCGTGTTTTTAAGAATATGCATTTAATTTGATTTGAATATATAGATCTTCTCATTAAAGCAAAATCCATTTATCTTGTTTACGGCCAGTTACTGCAATAAAAATGCTAATTATTGAGTTAAAAAAAAAAGAAACTACTTGTAGCCCGCGTCTTATTGGCTATTCAGTTTATTCATTCAGATAATATTTAACTTCCCAGTTCATTTGCTGTGCTATTACTACAATGTGCTAATGTGAACCTGTCAGATAAAGCTCTTCAAAGGAATTGATTAGCGAGTCTGGTGCTGAGAAACAGTAACTCGTCTACAAAGACAAGGATAAGATATGGCAAGCATGGCCGTCCAGCTACTTGGGTTTTCAGTGGCCCTACTTGGGTTCGCTGGAACAGTCGTGGCCACCGTGCTACCTCACTGGTGGAAAACAGCTCATGTGGGAACCAACATCATTACTGCTGTGGCATACATGAAAGGTCTGTGGATGGAGTGCGTGTGGCAAAGCACTGGCATTTACCAATGTCAGGTTCACCAGTCTCAGCTAGCTCTTCCTCTTGACCTACAAGTTGCTCGAGCCATGATGGTGTCATCTTGTGTTCTTTCCATATTATCGTGTGTTGTGTCAGTCTTTGGCATGAAGTGTACTCAATGTGCAAAAGGTTCAGCATCCAAAAAGTTCATAGCTATTCTTGGGGGAGCTTGCTTTATCTTGTCTGGCCTTCTTTGCTTGATTCCTGTGGCATGGACTACCAGTGACGTTGTCCAAGCTTTCTACAATCCCGCACTCCCGTTTGGCATGAAATATGAGATTGGCCAGGCACTCTACGTTGGTTTCCTCTCTGGTGGGCTATCAGTAATTGGAGGGGTTATATTACTGATCTCCTCATGTCAGGGCAACACTGAAGAAGTTCCATACATCCACCCTCCGTACAACACAAGAATGCATCCACCAAGGGGTCCACCAGTTGTCCACAAGAGTAACCATTCTCCGTCTTGGTCATCTGCTTCAAACCACGGGTATAATATCAATGACTATGTCTAACGGCAAACTAATTGCGCAATGAGTCGTTTATGTGCAATAACTATTTAATATCACACACTGATATTAGATTTGTAAAATCTTATAATTCAATGTTTACTTTCTAGAACTTACAGAAATAAATATAGAGCAAGAAAGACTTGTAAATATGATGTACAGAATGTTTCATTTTTAAAACTGTATTACTGGACAGAATTTGATTTGTGAAGAATATATTGTTGCTTGCTGACAGACTAGATCAGGAATAGGCGACCTTTGGCACTCCAGGTGTTGTAGACTACATGCCCCATAATGCTTTTACACCCATAATGCTGGCAAAGTTTCATCCGAGGTGTAGTCCAAAACATCTGGAGTGCCGAAGGTTGCCTATGCCTGGACTAGATGTTCTGTCCTGTTTTAAAATTCTTTGTTTGCAAAGGTTCAATAAAATACAAATATATTGTGTTTATACATTACAAAACGTTGTTGTGTAGTATGAATGACTGTCTTTGGGGGGGGAATAATTATTGCCGTTCTTTAAACAGTAAACATCTAAATTCTCTAATTATTTTAAGGCAATTGTGTGACTTTAATATTGCAAAAGATTTTAAAACATACAATTTACAGACAGACAGACAATACAAATTTGGTTTACTGTTTTCTATTTATATGGGCTAACTCTGTGGGAAACTCAGAAAATCAATGTATGTAATATTTCAAGAAAGCCTTGAAAAGAGTTTAAAAAAAAAAAAACCAACCTCCGCTTCTTTGTTTCTCTATTTACCTTCAGCTACAAGGATCACAGGGCGAGCAGCCTTGGGTGGGTTATGATTTATTTTGTGCTGCTTCTTGCCCTGTGACCTCTGTGGCTGAGTATATATATAAAAAAAATCTTATAACTCTATCAAGGCTGTTGATTTCAAAAGTCTATGGGAAGAATATATTGTTGCTTGCGGTCAGAATTTAGAAGTAGAGTCAGCACTTGATAGTGTTTTTATGTGTAAGCTGCTGACGAAAGATGCTTTGCTCCGGGGACACACCGGACGTGACAGGTGGATATTGTGAATTGGTCCTTGACTCAGGTAAGTGTTACTCTGTTAAAGAAACAAGTTGATGTTGATGCAGAGGTTAAATAGTGGGTTCCAATGCAATTTTTAAAGCTAATAAACTGTCCTTGAAAATTTCAACTAATATGGAATTATTTGTCTCTTACGCCCTAGTGTCATAACGGAACAGAAATGTTTGTTTTAATTGTCCTGGCACCTGTAGAGACATCACGTTAATCTCAATATGTCTGGTAACATGAGGTTGAAATATTTTACCACTCATTATTTTGGGGGAGAATTGGTTCTTAATCATATCCTCAGATTTGTCGTAATCTGCGGTATTTGTTTCCTGTTAATAGAACGATGAATCTATCATTTGACTCAAGCCTTCCCATCCCCAGTACAAGAAGACATATAAATACTGCACACAACATATGCAAGAGGGTCATTTTTAGTATTGATCAAAACACAATATATAATTTCAGTTCAGATTCCCCAGAACTCTAATTTGGAATTCACCTTTAAAGTAGAACATCACTTCTCTGGAAATGTCACCAATAAATAAAACATTGAAAAACACATAAAGATTGTGTTCAAGAGACACTAAAACAACTTTAGCTTAATGAAGCAGTTTTGGTGTACAGATCATGCCCCTGCCGTCTCACTGCTCAATTATCTGCCATCTAGGAGTTAACTCACTTTTGTTTCTGTTTATGCAGCCCTAGCAACACCTCCCCTGGCTGTGTCTCACAAAGACTGCATGAAAGTTTCATTTTCAATCAGATGTTAACTCACTTTAGAACAATTTTTTTCTTCTGCTCTGGTAATTGAACTTTAATCACACACAGAAAGCTCCTGCATGGTAAAGAAAGCTATTAACAGTGCAAATATGAAATTCTAAATTACAATTTACAATGGTCTTACATTTACAATTTCTGGTAAATTCTCAACAATTCTCTGCAGGGCCGCCATCAGGGGGTGACAACCATGACGGTTGTCACGGGCCCGGCGGCCCTGGGGGGCCCGGACTGCTCTGGCAGTCCTGGGCCCCACTTTCCCTCTCTGCACACATAGATAGCGAATATCGCGATCTATGTGTGCAGCCGCGGGCCCCTGGCTCCCTGTTACCGCAGAGGGGGCCCAGGCAGCACACTGCTTCTCCTCTTCTCCTCTCTGCTAATAACTCTCGCGAGACCCGGTTGCCATGGCAACGCTCCGCGGGTGCATACACTAACACAACACACATTGCATACACTAACACAACACACACTCTGCATACACTAACACAACACACTCTGCATACACCAACACAACACACACTGCATACACTAACACAACACACACTCTGCATACACTGACACAACACACTGCATACACTAACACAACACACACACTGTATACACTAACACAACACACACTCTGCATACACTGACACAACACACACTGCATACACTAACACAACACACACTGCATACACTAACACAACACACACTCTGCATACACTAACACAACACACACTGCATACACTAACACAACACACACTCTGCATACACTGACACAACACACTGCATACACTAATACAACTCACACTGCATACACTAACACACATACTGGATACACTAATACAACACACACACTGCATACACTAACACACACACTGCATACACTAATACAACACACACACTGCATACACTAACACAACACACACACTGCATACACTAATACAACACACACTGCATACACTAATACAATGCACACACTGCATTCACTAATACAACATGCACTCTGCATACACTACACACTAACACACTCACTGCATCCACTATACTGACACACACTCTGCATTCACTACACATTAACACACTCTGCATTCACTACACTAACACACACTCTGCATCCGCTACACACTAACACACTCTCTGCATTCACTACACATTAACACACACTCTGCATTCACTACAAATTAACACACACTCTGCATTCACTACAAATTTACACACACACTACATTCATTACACTGACACACTCTGCATTCACTACACCCTAACACACACTCTGCATTTATTACACACTAACACACACTCTGCATTCACTAAACTATGCACACACTCTGGATTCACTATACTGACACACACTCTGCATTCACTACACTAACATACACTCTGCATCAGCTGTACACACAGCATCCACTACAGAAACATCTTGTATTCACAGTACACACACTACATCCACCACAAATTGAAAAACTCTGCATTCACTATACACAGACACTGCGTCTAATACACACACTACATCCACTACAGACACTGCATCCACTAAACACATTTCATCTAGTACATACAAACACTACATCCACTACACAAACACACACTACATCACTGTACACACACTACATCCACTACTCAAACACTCTCTGCATTCACTACACATTAACACTCTGCATTCACTACACTAACACACACTCTGCATCCGCTACACACTAACACACCCTCTGCATTCACTACACATTAACACACTGCATTCACTACACTAACACACACTCTGCATCCGCTACACACTAACACACTCTCTGCATTCACTACACATTAACACACACTCTGCATTCACTACACATTTACACACACTCTGCATTCACTGCACTAACACACACACTACATTCATTACACTGACACACTCTGCATTAACTACATACTAACACACACTCTGCATTCATTACACACTAACACACACTCTGCATTCACTATACTGACACACACTCTGCATTAACTGTACACACAGCATCCACTACACAAACATCCTGTATTCACAGTACACACACTACATCCACCACAAATTGAAACACTCTGCATTCACTATACACAGACACTGCGTCTAATACACACACTACATCCACTACAGACACTGCATCCACTAAACACATTCTAGTACATACAAACACTACATCCACTACACAAACACACTCTGCGTTCACTATACACACTGCATCCGCTACACAAACACACACTCTGCATTCACTGCACAAACAGTATCTAATACACACAAACACTACATCCATTACACACATTCTAATTCACTTCCACTATACACACCACATTCAGTCCTGCATCATTGTCAGCGGACTAGGTAGGGCGTGGGAGGGGGCGGGGGGGGCCCAGACCTTGTGCTTTGTCAGGGGCCCCAAAATTTCTGATGGCAGCCCTGATTCTCTGTAAAGCGGTTAACTATAGTGTTAGGAATATAAGCATGTACTTATATGTATTAGGTCCCTGGCTCCCCTCTCTGTTGAGATTAAGGATGATTTTATTAATCTTTTCTCCCACGCCGCGCTGGTCTAACCCTGGCTGGCTGCACATCCATGGCGGAGATCAGGGGCGGCTCTCTAATTAGGTGGTTTAGGCGGCTGCCTAAGGCCTCACGCTGTCTGTGGCCTCGCTGCCGCCTAAACCGCCTGAGGGCAGACCGAGCACGCGACACCAGGAGGGGATCCAGTGGCTTGCTCAGTATGCCGCTGGGTGTGAGGCCCCTCATGTCTGCCCGGCCAGCCATCAGACGATAACTGGCCAATCAGAGCATTGCCGCGGGTTACCAAGGCAACGCTCTGACGGGTCTCACCAGATAAATGGTCTGCAGCTCTGTGGAGCTGCAGACCGGATGTAATGGCCACCGGACCACCAGGGAATAAAGGTATGTAGTCCCCTCTCACCATCAACCCCTCTCCCTCAACATCACCCCTCTCCCTCAGTATCACCCCCCTCACCATCACCCTCCCTCCCTCAGCATCACCCCCCTCACCATCACCCCCTCATCATCACCCCTCTCCCTCAGCATCACCTCACCATTACCCCCTCAGCATCACCCCCCTCCCTCACCATCACTCACCCTCCCTCATTACAACCCCCCTCATTACAACCCCCCTCATTCACCATCAACCCCCCTCCTTCAACATCAAACCCCTTCCCTCAACATCACTCCCCCTCCCTCAACATCACCCCCTCCCTCAACATAACACCGCCTTCCTCAACATCACTCACCATCACCCCCCCTCCCTCTCACTATCACCCCCTCCCTCTCACCATCACCCCCTCTCTCCCTCTCACCATCACCCCCTACCTCCCTCTCACCATCACCCCCCTCCCTCCCTCTCATCATCACCCCCTGCCTTCCCTCTCATCATCATCATCACCCTAACACACACAGCCTCTCCAGACACACTGTCATCACCCCCCACATTGTCAGCCTCTCCTTGCATCTACACTCACATTAACCACTCCTAATCCTGTTAATCTCATCCCCTCTAAACTCACCTGCCCTCACTCTGCCACACCTCCCCTGTCACATTAACCCCCCTTAAGCCTGTCACACTCGTCCCTCCTACCATGCAACAATTGCCCTGACACACTTAACTCCACTCGCCCTGTCACACTCCCACATCAAACCATGTCATACTCCCTGTCCCTCATTCTCTCTCACAACCCCACTTATCCATTGTGAGTTGGGGTTGTGAGAGAGAAACAATGTCATACTCCCTTCGCCCTATCACACTCTCCCTGACACTGGTACCCCTTTACTCACCTTGTCACAGTAACCAGCTGAAGACATTCATCATACACACACAGTCAAGAAACATAGTTTTGCCATAAACACAATGCACAAAGGCTACAGTCATGGGTGTCCCCAGAGGGGGGGGGGAGGGGGCCAGGGAGGGGGACTTGGATTTTTCCCTGGATTTTTCAGTTTGTTCTGCTATTTTTCGTGCGAGATTGAAAATACAGTGCGGCCAGTAGGTGGCGCTGTGTATGGAGAGAGACAGGGATAGGAAGCTACATCTTATCCCTGCTTCTTTCTGCTGACTGCATCCGCAGGCGAGCAGCACATGCAACCAGCAACTCCTAGACTCCATGGACAGCCTACAGATCAGGTAAGTGAGGGATGGGGGGGCAGCCTACAGATCAGGTAAGTGAGGGATGGGGGGCAGCCTACAGATTAGGTAAGTGAGGGATGGGGAGGCAGCCTACCGATCAGGGAAGTGAGGCATGTGGTGGGCAGCCTACAGATCAGGTAAGTGAGGCATGGGGGGCTGCCTACAGATCAGGGAAGTGAGGCATGGGTGGGCAAGCTATAGATCAATGATGTGAGGCATGGGGAGGGGCAGCCTATAGATCAGGGAAGTGAGGCATGGGGGGTAGCCTGCAGATAAGGGAAGTGAGGCATGGGGGGGGCAGCCTATAGATCAGGGAAGTGAGGCATGGTTGGGCAGCCTACAGATCAGGTAAGTGAGGGAGGAGGGAGGGAGGGGAGAGACAGCCTATAGATCAGGTAAGTGAGAGATGGGTGGTGCAGCATACAGATCAGGTAAGTGAGGGATGGGTTACAGCCTACAGGAAGGGTCAGCAAGGAGCATAAAGGAGAAGGAACAGAAATTAGCAGGAAGGGACATCAAGGGGCTGGAAGGGACAGCAAGGAGCACAAAGGTAAAGTAGGAGAAGGAACACAAAGGAACAGAAATGAGCAGGAAGAGGCAACAAGGATCAGGAAGGGGAAGTAAGGAGCACGAAGGGGCAGCAAGGAGCACGAAGGGGAGGCAAGGAGCACAAAGGGTCTGCAAGGAGCAGGAAGGGTCAGCAAGGAGCAGGAAGGGTCAGCAAGGGACAGAAAGGGTCAGCAAGGAGCTGGAAGGAAAGCAGCACAAAGGTAAAGTAGAAGGAGCAGAAAGGTTCAGCAAGGAGGTGGAAATGGCAGCAAGGAGCAGGAAGGGACAGAAGGAGCCCAAAGGTAAAGGAGGAGAAGGAACAGAAATGAGCAGGAAGGGACATCAAGGAGCAGAAAGAGTCAGCAATGAGCTGGAAGGGGCAGAAGGAGCACAAACATAACGTAGGAGAAGGAGCAGAAATTAGCAGGAAGGGTCTGCAAGGAGCAGGAAGGGGCAGCAATAAGCAGGAACGGTCTGCAAGGAGCAGGAAGGGGCAGCAATGAGCAGGAAGTGTCTGCAAGGAGCAGGAAGGGGCAGCAATGAGCAGGAAGGGTCTGCAAAGAGCAGAAAGGGACATAAGAAACAGAACGAAACAGAATGAGCACAAAGGTAAAGTAGGAGAAGGAGCAGAAAAAGGGTAGCAAAGACCAAAAAGAGACAGCAAGGAGCACAAAGGTAAAGTAGGAGAAGGAGCAGAAATGGTCTGCAAGGAGCAAAATAAACAGAAAGTAGCAGAAAGGTAAAGGAGCAGAAGGAGCCAAGGAGGAGAGAAGACAGTGTCAGAAGAAAAAGAAGACTGTGTCAAATGAAGGAGAAGAAAAGGAGATTGGAGCAGGAAGGACAAGTGAACTGAACCCTCCACTTTATTCTGGACACCACATCATAAGGCTTTGGTACCTGGGCCTGGCAGGGAAACTTTGGAACTTCTTATCTCCCCAGGTAAAAATAAAATATCAGTGTTAATGTGTTCACTTCACGTTAATGTGTCAGGAAGCACAGAGTGCCGCTGGGTAGGGGTGCCACTGATTGGCTAGAGCGGTCAACTGGCACTCTAAGCCAATCAGTAGCTGCCCATTCATAAAAAAGTAAAGCATTTTTATGAACTGGGATCTAGCAATTGGCTTAAAGCGTCAACTGACCACTCTAGCCAATCTGTGACACTCCGTTTCAGAAGCTGAATACCACTGAACGACCTGGAGATTTGGAGCTGGAGGAAGCCTTTGGGGTTAAACCATTTGAGAGCGGTTTAACCCCTTAAAGGAAAGAGAGCACACAGGGGTTTTCATCATAGCATGTTCATTTAGATTAAGTTGTTATGGTGACCAGAATGTTCCTTTAATTTGCTTAAAGGAACACTATACAAATAAGCTTATAATACCGCACTCAAACTGGCTTTAGAGAGATATTTACAAGTATATATAATAACACGAATATTCATTTAGAAAAAATGCTCAATTTTTATTCCATTGCCATGTCCTGGCAAATAATGATTTAAGCTACTGTGATATATACAATCAGTAATATACACCTCATGCCACTATAGCTCCTGTGGTCATCTCTCACAAAAAAAAACCACCAAAACATAAATAAAAACCCCAATAAAGTCTTACAATATCAGTCATAATGTTGCTTAATCACACTGTGTAGCTGAGAGTTCTCCATACAATTAGGACCAAATTTCCTCCTGGTAAGGAGACCTTGTATTAGTAGGTTAAAAAATAGAGAGGTAAAAAATATAAAAAAGTACAAAAAAATATACAAAAGAAAAAAGGAAAAATGAAAAAATGAAAAATATTAACAGTCCTAGTGTGTATACCAAATACATGTCCTGTATCAACACTACATGGGTAGATCTCACCAGTATTTTCTGCTGATCTCAATCTTGCACAAGGTAAAAAGTTGTGGCTTATTCAAGCCTCTGGATACAAAAAGGTTCCTGTTTAGAATGCTGATTTAGGATGCTGGTATTTCTTTAGGTCCAACGTAGAAGATCTCGCTGTTGAGGTCGGTGGGGTACTCGGGCTGCGCGCTTGGGATCCAATGCACCCTTGGATGGCCCTCGAAGGGAGCATTGGATCCCGAGCTCGCAGCCCGAGTAATATATATATATTTTTTACCTTTATATTTTTTCACCTACTAATAAAATGTCTCCTTACCAGGAGGAAATGTTGTCCTAATTGTATGGAGGACTCTCAGCTACACAGTGTGATTAAGCAACATTATGACTGATATTGTCGGACTTTATTGGGGTTTTTATTTATGTCTGGTGTGTTTTTCTGAGAAATGACCACAGGAGTTTTTCTAAACGAATATTCGTGTTACTATATATACTTGTAAATATCTCCCTTAAGCCAGTTTGAGTGCGGTATCATAAGCTTATTTGTATATACGTTTTGAGGTAGTTGAAGTGGGCTACCTAGATATCCAGCACCTATTTGGATGGAAGAGTGCCAGTACACACTCTTGATTTAAAGGAACACTATAGTGTCAGGAATATAAACATGTATTCCTGACACCATAGTTGTGAAAACTTT
Organism: Pelobates fuscus; assembly: GCF_036172605.1. NCBI lineage: Eukaryota > Metazoa > Chordata > Amphibia > Anura > Pelobatidae > Pelobates > Pelobates fuscus. Next base: position 32,784,473 of record NC_086317.1, read on the forward strand.
ATTCTCCCTGACTTTATGGGATAATGACTATGCTCCTCCCCTTCATGACACTGTAAAAAAGGGACAAAGCATGGATGTCATTACAATTATGCCCCCTGCTGGAAAGATTCCTGCGGAAGCCCATGGCTACAGGCAGGTCCCCATACACCCAACACACTTCAAGCAGCTACCCCATACACATAGGCAAAAATGTAAACATGCTCACAGAGACATACATTCACACACACAAGTATACTCTCTGTCAGACACACTCTCAGGCACAGTGGCGGCTCTAGACTTGGCGAGGCCTTAGGCGAAATTCATACATGAGGCCCCCACTAACACCATTATTGGAAAAAAATTGCAGTTGACTTGTGTGTGTGTATAAGAAGCCGTAGATATATTGAAGGGGAAGCTTGCAGTACTGGATATAGAGAACTAGTCTTTGTATACATTGTTGCATTGTCTACCTGTGTGTGCCTGAGAGTGTGTGTCTGCCAGTGAGTATCTTTGTATATGTATGTATGTTTCCCTGAGCATGTGTATGTTTGTGTACTGCCTGTGGCCTTTATTAAGTTCATGGCGACGCTATGTTTTATGACAGTGTGTAGAATGATTGCCTTTAGGGGTTACAGGGTGAGTAAAGGAGTAACTGTGGCAGGGTGAGTGTAAAAGAGCAGGAGGGTGCCAGAGTGCGCAGAGTGGTGCCCGTGTGTTTAGAGGGAGCGATAGTGTGTATGGAGGTAGGTGACAGAGTGTGTGGAGAGAGGTGACAGAGTGTGTGGAGAGAGGTGACCGAGTGTGTGGAGAGAGGTGACAGAGTGTGTGGAGAGAGGTGACAGAGTGTGTAGGGAGGTGGCATAGTGTGACGGGGTGGCATAGTGTGAGGGGGTGGCATTAGTGTGAGAGTGTTACATTAGTGTAAGGGGGTGACAGAGTAAGAGGGGGTGACATTAGTGTGAGAGGGTTACATTTGTGTAAGGGGTGTAACAGAGTAAGAGGGGAGAGAAAGAGGGAGGGTGACAGCATGAGAGGGAGGGTGACAGCATGAGAGGGAGGGTGACAGAGAGAGAGGGGGCGACAGAGTAAGAGGGGGCAACAGGGTAAGAGGGGGGAGACCTAATGTGTGAGGGGGGAGACCTAGTGTGTGAGGGGGGAGACCTAGTGTGTGAGGGGGGAGACCTAGTGTGTGAGGGGGGAGACCTAGTGTTAGAGGGGGGAGACCTAGTGTTAGAGGGGGGAGACCTAGTGTTAGAGGGGGGAGACCTAGTGTTAGAGGGGGTGACAGTGTTAGAGGGGGTGACAGTGTTAGAGGGGGTGACAGAGTGAGAGGGGGTGACGGTGTTAGAGGGGGTGACAGAGTGAGAGGGGGTGACAGTGTTAGAGGGGGTGACAGAGTGAGAGGGGGTGACGGTGTGTGGGGAGTGACAGGGTAAGGTGACAGAGAAAGGTGGGTGACAGTGTGGGGGGTCACAGGGTGGGTGGCAGAGTAAGAGGTGGGGTGACAGGTGAGGTGGCAGAGTGAGAGGGGGTGACAGGTGAGGTGGCAGGGTGAGAGGGGGTGACAGGTGGGGTGGCAGGGTGAGTGACAGGGTCAGATGTGGGGTGAGAGGGGAGGCAGGGTGAGGGGGGTGACAGTTGGGGTGGCAGGGTGAGAGGGAGTAACAGTATTAGAGGGTGACAGGTGGGGTGGCAGGGTGAGTGACAGGGTCAGATGTGGGGTGAGAGGGGAGGAAGGGTGAGGGGGGTGACAGGTGGGGTGGCAGGGTGAGAGGGGGTGACAGAGTAAGAGGTGGGGTGACAGTGTGTGGGGAGTGACAGGGTGGGTGACAGTGTGGGGGTCACAGGGTGGGTGACAGAGTAAGAGGTGGGGTGACAGGGTGAGAGGGGGTGACAGGTGGGGTGGCAGAGTGAGAGGTGGGGTGGCAGATGGGGTGGCAGCGTGAGAGGGGGGTGACATGGTGAAAGGAGGTGACAGGTGGGTGGCAGGGTGAGATGGGGGTGACAGGTGGGGGGCAGGGTGACGTGGTGACAGGTGGGGTGGCAGCGTGAGAGGGGGTGACAGGGTGAAAGGGGGTGACAGGTGGGATGGCAGGGTGAGATGGGGGTGACAGGTGGGGTGGCAGGGTGACAGGTGGGGTAGCAGTGAGAGAGGGGTGACAGGGTGAAGTGGCAGGGTGAGGGGGGTGACAGGGTGAAGTGGCAGGGTGAGGGGGTGACAGGTGGGGTGGCAGGGTGAGGGGGTGACAGGTGGGGTGGCAGGGTGAGAAGGTGGTGAGAAGTGGGGTGGCAGGGTGAGGGGGGGTGACAGCGTGAGGGGGGTGACAGGGTAAGATGGGGTGAGGGGGTGACAGGGTGAGATGGGGTGAGGGGGGGCGATGGGGTGAGGGGGGGGCGACAGGGTGAGATGGGGTGAGGGGGGTGAGAGGGGGTGAGGGGGGGTGAGAGGGGGTGAGGGGGGGTGAGATGGGGTGAGGGGGGGTGAGGGGGGTGTGAGGGGGGGTGAGATGGGGTGAGGGGGGTGACGGGGTGAGATGGGGTGAGGGGGGGTGACGGGGTGAGATGGGGTGGGGGGGTGACAGGGTGAGGGGGGTGACGGCGTGAGATGGGGTGAGGGGGGGTGACGGGGTGAGATGGGGGTGACGGGGTGACAGGGTGAGATGGGGTGAGGGGGGGTGACAGGGTGAGATGGGGTGAGATGGGCTGAGGGGGGGTGAGATGGGGATGACAGGATGAGATGGGGTCAAAATGTACCTTTTCCCTGGTGGTCCAGTGGGGTCAATCTGTCCCTGGTGGACCAGTGTCCTGGATGGCTCCCTGGTGGTCCAGTGGGCTTTCCGGTCTGCAGCTCCGCCGGATGCAGAGCTGCAGACCACATGGGCAAAGTCTCGCGATCTCCATTCAGAGCGTTGCCGTGGTAACCCGCGGTAACGCTCTGATTGGCTGGAGATCGCGAGACCTCAGTCTGCAGCTCACACCCGGCGGAGCTGCAGACTGAGGCTGGCTCTCTCCCCGGGCGGCCTGACAGGAGGGGCCTCGCACCCGGCGGCATACCGGGCAAGCCGCCGGGCCCCCTCCTGTGTCGGGTCCTCGGTCATAGTCCGAGAACCCGACATGTCAGTCTGTCCTCAGGCGATTTAGGCGGCCGCGAGGCCCCTGACTGCGCGAGGCCTTAGGCGGCCGCCTAAATCGCCTAATTAGAGAGCCGCCTCTGCTCAGGCACATACACAGGTAAACTGTGCATCAATGTGTATATGTGACAATATGCATGTATTTTTTTCACTTATTTGTTAGTGGGGCCTCATGTTTGAGTTTCGCCTAAGGCCTCATAAAGTCTAGGGCCGCCTCTGGCTGAGATCATAAGTCTTGATGATCTCAGCCAATCAAATCCTTTCTACAGGGAACCATTAAGAGGCAATTGCGCATGCACGGCAACATGCTGTGCTGCGGCAATCGTCATCTACTTATAAAAATGCGTTGAATCAATGGGGAATGTTCAGTGCTTTCATGTAGAGGGTGGAGACCATAGACATAGAATACATAGACGCCGCACATCTATGGCATTGCGTGCTGAGCGTTGAGAAATGCGGGCACCATCTTGGACCGGGCGCCGCTCTACTGAAGCTATTGAAGAACACTTGGAAAGTCCATCTCACAAAAGGTAAGTGAAGGACTTGGGGCACTTATAGTCCTTAATACCCCTACCCCTACAGTGTTAATACCCCTACCCCAGCACACACAGTCCTTAATACCCCTACCCCTAGGTGTCCCTAGGGAACAATGTAAACAGTTTGCATTGAAAAGCCTACAAATACATGTTATAGACACTAGACTCACTAGTTCTGCTATAGTGGTTCTGGTGACTAAAGTGTTCCTTTAATATGGGCATTCGGAGGCATCACGCTATGTAATGTTGGATAAAAGCAAATAGACAAGATTTACCAGCTGAAGACAGAGCACACGATGAACATGTTGCCACTAAACGTAAAGTTACATATTCTCAACAACAAAAAACAACAACAGCAACATACATTGTTAAATAAAATCATTAAAACCATAAATTTTATGACAGTTGTCCTTTAAAGAAAACATTTTTATTAAACTATTAAGCATGTCCATTTTGCCCTCCATTGCTTCAGGAAGTCTTATTTATACCAAGCCATAATCTGTAGGTTTCCTGATCATTGACCATGGTATGAATTATTGCTGTATTCTGATTGGTTGGAAACAGAGTAGAATCTAACTTTGGTTAGAATACTGCACTGCATTATAGTACATAATATCCATTTATATTCGGTCACTGGGATTCTTCAGATAAAGAGGGAGATTATAAAGGTGTATAATCTATCAAAGAACAGTTCGTATAGTTACATTAATATCAGTCTTTGTTAACACCTCATTTCAGCAATTAGAAGAATCAGAGATTAATTGTATCAGACCAACATTTTAACAGCAATTGTTAACCTTGTTTTCCAGCTATTGTTGCACTGCAGTTCCCAAAAGTATCGGAAATGTTAGGAAACAATAGCTGGCTAGTAAGTTTTGCCCGTCAGAGAATTCTGGGAAAGGTATAGCAATATTTAGTGGAACAACCCCATATTCCCATAGCAATGATAGCCCCTGAGGGGTTTCTTCTCCACTTCAAGCGAAAACCACACACAGCGTGAGGCATATAAAAAAAAAAATCTTCTTTATTATAGCACAGATTAAAACGCAGGCCCAGATAACCACAGAAGGAGGGATACAGGTTGAGAATTCTGGGAAATTTAGTCTGTCCGCTAATTGCATTGAGGATGGTGTACATACAATGAGTTAACGACTACTCCAGGGAAACAAGTGCACAAATCCTTTCAACAGCAACACACGTTCCTTCCAATGGATTGCCGTGAGATCCGATATGCCCATGTGACTTCACAGGAACTGAATGGCGACAAAAAATTAGAAACAGCATTTGTGAAATCCTAACTTTTCCAACAGACTAATTATACGATCCCCAATGAATTAAGGAAATTCTAGTCTTACTTTCCCTTTTGTTACATTATATTTGGAGACTGAACTGGGTATTTACAGCCTCTGGCAGCTTCCAGACTCAGCGTTTTCCGAGAGGTGTGCATTGTGTTAGTCTCATGAAAGAACAACATGCGACTAGGAGCAAAGTTAATACCGCCATAAAGCTGGCGTCGCCATCTGCTCAGGTAGCGCCAACGAGCCAAGTCAAACAGGGCTACAGGCCCCGGGAGAGCAGATACTGGGAAGGAGAGTCCTGTGAGCTCGGTATGGAGGCTTGGTATGGAAAGCCCATTACGGCTCGCCTTCAGACCAAATATTATTACTTGTGGGGCATTAGCTCATGGTTCATCTTTTCATATTTCCATTGGTAGAAAACTGTTGGTTTGTTTGTTTTGATATTTTAAGATTGTCATTTTTAAAGGTAGTATTGACTGTCATTCTGGATTTGTATTAATTATACATTTTTTTAGAATTTTTTATTTTTACAGACTACACTTGATATAAATTCAACTATTACAGCACATGCATGGGATCTGCGGGACTTGCGAGACGAACAAGCTGTGATGGGAAAGCAGCAACAGCAAATTTGTTCCATTTTCCAATACTAAAGAGAAATCTGAGACCACTGATTAAACTCAGTTTCATTCCAGACAACGCAGACTGCAAGCGTTTTTTTTCACTAAAAAGATTAAATTCGATTCAAATGCAAATTGCAAAATGTCATCAAAAAAAATAGCTGAAATGGGAAACTTACCCACCACAGCTATAATCTCAGCTATTTTAGTCGGATTTTTTTCCACTTGGATTTTAATTTGTTGCAATTTGGAATATTTGTCAAACCAGTTCAGATTAACAAAAAAGGGTCTCTCTCCCAGCCCCCATAGCTTGCCCCTCTTCAACATACGGGAGGTACGGTAATGCTCTCATTGTGACGGAGCTCCAATACTTCTGCCAAGTATGCTTCCTCGTAGCTATCAGGACCCTGGAGCACTTCAGACACAGTCGCTGAGGCTTGATTGGGATCACCGAGGATCTTTTCCACCGTGCACCAAACTCCAGGCGACACTTGGTGAAGGTTAAAACAGCAACTCACTTTAATAGACATAGCAACCATAGTTTAAATTCCCCAACAGCCTCATTTACATACAATAGGGTGAATAAAGCACTATAGTACAAGGAAGGGTGGGTTCAGACAATAGCAACGGCTGATGGGAGAATGAGGAAGGACAAAGCACCTAGTTTAAACTGGTCAGGCAGTGTCCTTGGGACAACACCCTGCTGGGAAACAATGAGACAGGAAAAGGGGGGGGAGAAGGAGAGGCACAGACAAGCAATATATTCAACATACCCTGCACCAATAATTGGCCACGGGTGACCGAAACACAAAAGGAATCTCGGGATCCACACTACCGTCGCACTCATTATCTAGCATGTTTTTATCCTATCTGGACAGCAACGACAGGCGGAGTGCTGTCCCAGCCCACAATTTAGCTCTAATAAAAAGTTAGCTGGTAACCAACACCAAGGCTTCTTCCTGTCCACCAGATGCAACTATTTCAAACAAATTGAAATGACCTCTCTGCTGTATGGGGTAATTGTGGGTCAAAATATAAAAAAATATATATTTAGTAAAAATTATAAAAAAAAAATTATTATTAATATATCTGTCAGAATATGTTTAGCAGTGCACACAGAACACAAGAGCGCGCCGCGAGTCTCAGAAAGAAACAGTGGGAGCCTAAATTGGAAAAAGGCTCCCATTGGCCCCTGTCATGCCACACTCCCCATACACTTACCTTTTGGGGGTGTGGATATGACAGGAGCCAATCAAATTAATTTAGAAGGTACTTATACTCACCTTTTTCCCTTAGTCCTTGCCCTATCGTGGTTTCTGTTGCAGTTCCCTTTAGCGCTTGTTGTGTTCAGTTGTGTTCCTTCGTATTGACCTTGGCTTTGTTTCTGACTACGTTATCTCTTTATCCTTATCTGTTCTGTTTGCCGGCTTGCTGTTTACTGTGTACCAGATCCCGGCTAGTCCTAGTTTACGCTGTCTCTCTGTGCCCTTGACCTCGGATCGTTCCTGGCTCTGTCTCCTCTCATATACGTCGAGTCCGGCCATTCTAAGGTCCGGTAGACGTATCTCTCCACTGTGTTTCCTTTTGTCGAGTTGAATCCTGCGAGTTGGGGTATATTTTCGTTACAACACGATACAGCTACGTATGCAGATCATACACCTGGTCACCTCACTTCTCAATGGACATTCTTCTCTTGACCACCACCACCTTCCCTTCTCTGCAGGTCCACTTGAGCAAGTGTCCCACCTACCTTCTTGCTTCTTACCAACCTAACTCTTTGTCACTATTCTATACTTTACTTCTTGTATACTCATTGTCTTCTATTTTCTCCACACTCATTATATCGTGATTGTTCATCATTGCTTCTAATTTATACTTTCATCACTTTCACAGTGTACGCGATATTCTGTTTCTTCACAATTGTATTTTTCCCCACAACCTTTTGTCTCTATGTACATTTCCTCTCTAGATCGTAAGCTTACGGGCCTTCTTCCATATTACCTTATAGGAGGCTAAAGTTCATGGACTGGTTTCTCTTCTCCTTTGGTTTCAGTGGTTTTAATAATTTATTATTTGTTGTGTTTGGGCATCAACTTATTGTTCCTGCCATAATTTGAAATAGTTTGTCTCATTTGTTGCTCCCCCACCTGTATAATATTAAAAAAAACCTCTGTGGAATATGTTGAGACTATATAAATGCCAATAATTATAATAATTAGTGATAATATATTTCTTGCTGAAAGTATGGAAAGCATAAAAAAATAATGACTAAATGGTGAATACATTGTCATCATTATTCAATATTATTATTATTGGCATATATATAGCGCTAACATATTCCGTGGCGCTTTACACTATTATAAGGGGGGGAGATTTAACAAAAAAATTGACAATTACAAAAACTTACAATAGGTTGAAAAGAACCCTGCTCAAACAAGCTCTCAGTCTAGAACAGGGCTTCCCAAACTTTTATGGGCCAAGACCCACTTTTGAAAACTGTAATTTTTTGAGACCCACTTGCTTTTAATGCATATTTTAAAAATGAACACCATGGCAATCAGCTTTAGAGGCAGACAACTGGAACATCATGGCAGCTTTAGATGCATAAACTTGGCACATCATGACAATCAGTTTTAGATTCATAAACTTGGCATATCATGGCAACTTTAGGTGCATAAAATTGGCACACCATGGCAATCAGCTTTAGATGCATAAAATTGGCACACCATGGCAATCAGCTTTAGAGGCATAAAATCGGGGTTTGTCAGTTTTTACCCGAAGAGCAGGAGTCATTATAGCTCGCCATTAGGATCTCCGTTTGTCTAGTAGATAAAGCGCTCAAGCTGAATTTCCCCAAAGCAGTAATCAGGTAACACACTGGCTTTTATGCAAGTCACCAGGCCAGTGGAACACCCCCCTGGACCTGGTGGTAAACAGGGACACAACTTAGTACAACCAATAGTAATACAGAGCAAAGCAATGACACTCCCTGTACAGTTAATCCCCTCCTCTCTGTCTGGAGATAATTGGGTAAGATAAAGTAATAACTTAATTATCTCTGGGCAGAGGGGACACAATTTTCACAATATATGGAAAACACCCCAAAACATACAGGACCCCCACAAATGTCACATCTCCTGATAGCCCCGATCTGGGTGACCAACATATCCAAAAATCACCCAGATCGGTTCAGGGGTTTTCCAATTTCATGGAAGTCCCATTTGAACAAATACACGAATGGATCCCTCTGGCTCATAACAGCGATTGTTCTCCTGCTTCATGGGAACCAAACTACCGAACAGCGCTCTCCTAGCTGTTCGGGAAAAGGAAGCAGGTGTTTGTCAGTTTGACTGATGTTTCTGGAAGTTGAGGGTCCGATTTTAGTTCCAGACACTCGACGACCAAGTCCCGCTGCCTCCTTTCATGCAAACAAGATGACCGCCGTTTTATTTCCTATGTGGCATTCGGCTATACGAATGGCGGCCACACATAGAGAGCGCTTAATTGAAGATTTCCTGTAGTAATAATGAGCCAGAGGGGTGGGCGGTTGTTCGGTAGTTTTAAAACTACCAAACAAATAAACAAAATATAAACACAAATCCGAAATGTTGCATGAACAAAGTTTGAAAAGGCTGATTTTCACATATCATGGCAGTTTTAAAGGCAGAAACTAGGCATATCATGGCAGAATTAAGAGAGGCATAATTATGGAATATCATGGCAATCAGGTTTAGAGGCATACAACTGCTCACTTACAGACTCAGACAGGATCAGAAGTGCTGTGTTTCGCTCTTCCATCCAGGCACCTCACGTTGTGTATCCCAGTGGATACAACTAATGTAGAGATGGCCCTGGTGCAAGTATGTTTTGTGGGCCCCCCTCTAGTGCATGTGTGGCCAAAAGGTGGATCCCCATCTGTCAGAGAACTTCAACAATGCTATGCCAGCTGGGGATCTACCATTTGCCCATTGTTGCAGGGTACTATTTGTGAGCAGTGTTTGAGCGTTTGAATGAAGGTGTGCTTGTATATAATTTTTGTGTTTTAATACAGGGGTGTGTTTGTATGTAATGTTTGTGTTTGATTACAGTGCATGTGTAGCGGATGCAGTGTGTGTATAGTGGATATATTGTGTATATAAAATGTGTGTTTGCATGTAAGCATGTTTTTTGTATGGAGTATGTGTGTGAATGTTGGTGTTTGAATGCAGGTGTGCATTTATGTGCAGTGTATACACTTCCACATACACTGAAACATACACAAACACATACAGAGACAAACAAACAAATACACAGACACACAAATACACACACCTGCCTGCACATCCCGACGCCTCCCTGCCCAGCAGCCCCACTGGACCCCAGGTGAGAAATCCACCCAGCTATCCCAAAAGTAGGAAGGCTGGGTAGATTTACATTTAAAAAAAAAAAGAATAATAATAATTGTGAGTGTGGGGAAATGTGTGTGTCAGTGAGTGGGTGTTACTGAATGTGAGTGAGTGTGTGTTTGTCAGTGAATGTGTGTGTCAGTGAATGTGAGTGAGTGTGTGTCAGTGAATGTGAGTGAGTGTGTGTGTCTGTCAGTGAGTGTGTGTGTCAGTGAATGTGAGTGTGTGTGTCTGTCAGTGAGTGTGTGTGTTTCAGTGAATGTGTGTGTCTGCCAGTGAGTGTGTGTGTTTCAGTGAATGTGTGAGTGTGTGTGTCTGTCAGTGAATGTGTGTGTGTGTGTCGGTCAGTCAGTGCGTGCGTCTGTCAGTCAGTCCGTGCGTCTGTCAGTTAGTGTGTATGTGTCAGTCAGTCACTGCATGCGTCTGTCAGTCAGTGAGACTGTGCGTCTGTCAGTGAGTCTGTCAGTGAGTGTGTGTCCGAGTAAGTGTATGTCTGTCTATCAGTGTGTGAAATCAGTAAGTGTGTGTATGTCATTGTTTGTCAGTGTATATGAGAGTGTGTATCTGTCAATGAGTGTATGCATCTATCAGTGAGTTTGTGCATCTGTCAGTGAGTGTGCGTCTGTCAGTCAAAGTGCGGCCTTGACGGGAAGGGGTGGGGAAAATTTAAATTGGGGGGGGGCGGGTGCCAGAGCAGCACAAAACCTAAATACACCACAGAGTGAGGGGCAGGGTGAAAGGGTTATAGTGGGGGAGCACAGTGAGAAGGGGTTACAGTATGGGGGAGCAGGGCGAGAAGGGGTTACAGTGTGGGGGGCAGGGTGAGAAGGGGTTACAGTATGGGGGCAGGGCAAGAAGGGGTTACAGTGTGGGGGGCAGGGTGAGAAGGGGTTACAGAGGGGAGGGCAGAGAGAGAGAGAGAGGGTTACAGTGGGGGACAGGGTGAGAAGGTGTTACAGTGTGGGGGAGGCAGGGTGAGAAGGGGTTACAGAAGGGAGAGCATGTTGTGACCTACCTTTATTTTAAATGTAATAAATTTAATAAATTTCTTGGTGGTGCAGTCTTAGCTCCACTGGGTGCAGAGCTGTAGACCATGTGATAGAAGTCTTGCGAGCACCCAGAGTGTTGCAATGGCAGAGCTACAGACCGCAGGTGCTGGACTCTTTCTCGGGCAGACTGATGGAGGGGCAGGTAGCATACAGGGCAAGCTGCCGGCACACTCCTGGTGTCTGTCTCCCGAGTCCCCAGTGGCCCTGGATGTATGTGATAGCGCGAACCACTGGGAATCACCCGACGACCCACACTTTGGGGAACCCTGGTCTAGAACATATACACATGTAAGCATATTATAGCAGTGGCGTCTCAAGGGGGGGCCAGAGGGGGCCATGGCCCCCCTACATCATGCTGTGCCCCCCTTAGACCCTCCCAAATGCCAGCAACTTGCTGGCCATCTGGTTAGATTCTATTCCCTCGGACTGTAACAGTGTGTTACAGCCCAAGGGAATGCAGGACAGAGGGGCTTGAACAGTGCTGGGTGTTTTCAGCAGCTTCCCCGGCACAGGCCCCGGCCCTAAATGAAGCTAGCCTCCCGCACATAAGCCCCGCCCCTGCCATTAAGCAGCAGACCATGCTGCTGCTGGAAAGGCCAGAAGATGGCTGTCTGACCGCCAGCAACAGCCTCCAGTGACAGGTAGGCTTAATGTACTTGTGTGTGTGTGTCTGTGTCTGTCTGTCTGTCTGCTAGTGAGGAAGCTTGTGTGTGTGTGTGTGTGTGTATGGACTCAAAAGTCTGTGGGTGTGTGGACTCAGCAGTCTATGTGTCTGTGTTTGTATGGCCTCAGCAGTCTGTGTGTCTATGTGTGTGTGTATGGACTCAGCAGTCTGTGTGTCTGTGTGTGTATGGACTCAGCAGTCTCTGTGTGTGTAAGGACTCAGCAGTCTGTGTGTGTGTGTGTATGGACTGTATCAAGGGAAATGTGTTTGTTTTTTAATAATCCTTGGTGGAAAATAATGAATTCTCCACCAGGGATTATAAAAAAAAAAACACATTGTGTCGGGGGCGGGGCTTAACATGCGGCAGGGGCGGGGTCAAACTGCGGTGAGGGCGGGGTTAAATGTGCCCCCCTACTTTTGTCCCTGGCCCACCATGTGCCCCCCCTAAAAATGAATCCTAGAGACGCCACTGTATTATAGACTTTTAATGGTGCAAACCAGCATATTATGCATTGCACATACCATCAGGATCAGGCCCGTTAAAGAGAAATTTATGGCTCTAAAAATATCACAGCCCTCGATTAGCAAAGGATAATCTCAGTGCTGGAACACGCAATAAACACGTATTTGTCTTGTCACAGGGTGATTATATTTAGACTGTAGAGATTTCAAGCCGAGCATATTTTATTTGATGATTGTCATCTGGGCATGATCTGCCCGTGCCGCCCAGAGCCTTAGCTTTAAGTAGACAGAGATGATTCTATCGACACGTGGATGCCAATGAGATTATGTGACAAAGAAAAATGGGACATTCCATTTTATAATAAAAAACAAGAATTTCTGCATTCTGGCACTAATGGGTTTCTGTACCTAAGAAAATCTCCCATATAACTTGTACTAACGCAAAATAATAAAAAAACAAAGTAAAAAAACAAAACGTATTGGGCTCTCGCTACTTAAATCTGACCAAGGAGACAATAAGTCTGATGATGTTGGTCAAAACAACTACTACTAAAAATGAGGTTAATCCAACATTGGACCTTCTGGGTAGACCCCAGTAACCTGTACAGAATGAATGTGTACCCCAAATATTTTCTCTTTTGTTTCTCCCTCTTATTTTTTTTTCTTTCTTCTCTTACTACTATCCTCCATTCTTGTTTATGTTGTGTTTCCTGAGGTGATGTTCAGTGACCTAGAAACAGTGGTTGTTTTTTGAGCAACATGTCGGATATTGAAGCTATCCACATGTCCATCTTTATGACTAGATAGTAAATCATATGCAAGTTTACTCTATCTACCTTATAGCCCAGCATGTTCCGCCTGAGTTAAAGCGAATAACATTTTTTATTTAGTCTTCACAAGACTATTGTTTTAGGTCATAGTATTAACATCTATATGCATACTCTCATATGATATCCATGAATAGCTAGCTTTCTTTGTTCACACGAGCAGCACCTGATCTCCATACAGACAAGTTAGTCTGTATTGTTTTTGTTTGAATTATTAAGTTCACTATTATCTTAAAACCGTGCATTTATCTCCTGCCAATGCAATGTATTCACATGTAAGTAACTTCTATGCTTGTCAATGCTGTCGTGGCATCACAAGCCTATTTGTACTTCCTTGCACAATAAAAATAACGACTGTCCGATAATTAGACCCTTATGGTAGACGACAAACCAATATTTGTCAACTTTATTGGAACAGAAATTGAATCTTACTCCAAATATGGCCTTATTACATATGGATATGGGGCTGATTAATAGAGAATTCAGACCAATTATTTTTCATATCCTAATGGCTGTTAAAACATCAATAGCCAGAAATTGGAAGTCTCCTAGGGTGGATAGCTGGGCCAAGATTCACCATCAAAGCATTTTTCAGTGCAAAATGGAACGAGCTATTACGAACTTTGCCCCAAAGAAGGGCTACTATTATAGTTATTGGGATAGATGGATAAAAAAAATTAGACCCAGGACAATGAATTATTTTAATTTTTTTTCTTGCAATATACTTACTTTTAGTCTAGCAATCCCTACCCAAAACAGAGTTTGCCGGGATACCCCTCGCCGCGGACCGCTTATTTGATTTATATATTTATTTTTTTATTTTCTATTTTTTTCTGGTACACTGTGAACCAAACAAATGTTTGTTTAGTTAGTCTGTATGTATATTTGGTATTTCAAATAAAAAATAAAGGAAATTAAGATAAACTAACATTGGAGATAGGAAGATATACATATATATAAAAGAAAATAAGATGAAAATTAAACAAATGATGATGATTTGGTGTTTGATAAAGTCAATTTTGACACACATAAAGTATGAAATAACAAACACCATATTCTGATGTAAAAAAAAAATAAAAAAAAATAACGAATCTACAAAAAAAAAAGAAAAAAAATAATAATTAAGGAATTCACAGGTATACTCCAAAAATTGGGAAGAAAAAATCTTGTTGTGGATAAGGCAGATTGCAACCATAAAAATGTAATTATAACCAAAACTCGGATATCTCCTCAGAACTTTGTAAATCTTGTTACCAAAATATTTTTCAAATAATCAACATTTATTTAATAATTTGGACCAACATGAGGGTAAGGGTGGAAACTCAGATTTTGCAGACACCAGATGGGGAAAGGGGCCTGGTTCTCCTGAAGCTTATTATAGAGCAGGTTTTATGAGCCATATCGTTTCCTCTCACTTCAAATAGAACTCACTGGGTGGATATAGACTGACATTGGCCGGTTCCAAGGGGATTGCACTATTTATTTTGGCTTCCACACCACGTGAGACCTAGGTTACCAATGATGTTGCCATCAATAAAATTGATGCTCACTACCGGGGACTGGATTAGCCCAACCCTGTGTGGTTACCCCCGCACACCTTTGTGCAAAAATCTATTAAGATTGTCAAATTAAGAAAAATATATCTAACGTAAAAAGAGTGCAGGCAACATCCCCAAGAATCATGCAGGTTAAAATATCAATTTACCTGAAACTTGCAGCTGCCTCCTGCAACATGGCGGCTTGGAATGGATAGATGCGAATGTATCCACTTGCATTTAAATGCGCTGTGAAGCATCCCACAATGCTTAGCATCACTGTCTGTCCTTGGTGTGGGAAGACACCATTGTGGAAGGAACGAGACAGGAAATAAAGGCTAAGCATATAGGAATACATTTGCATCTACATTGAGTCCTTCAGTTAGACTGGCATGCTGTATGAAGGAAATGAAGATAAACCTATTTAGTTTAGAAAAACGTCGCCTGAGAGGAGATATGATAGGATTATACAAATATATTCGGGGCCAATACAAACCATTGTGTGGAAATCTATTCACAAACCGGACTTTACATAGGATACAAGGTCATGCGTTTAGACTGGAAGAAAGAAGATTTTGTATAAGGCAAAGGAAAGGTTTTTTTTTACTGTAAGAACAATAAGGATGTGGAATTATCTGCCTGAAGAAGTGGTTTTATCAGAGTCCATACAGATGTTCAAACAGCTACTAGATGCATACTTGCAAAAACAGAATATTCAAGGATATAATCTTTCAATGTAGAGTAATAACTGCTTGATCCAAGGATAAATCTGACTGCCATTCTGGGGTCAAGAAGGATTTTTTTTCCTAGCTTGTTGCAAAATTGGAAGTGCTTCAAACTGGGTTTGTTTTGCCTTCTTTTGGATCAACAGCAGAAAACAAACATGAGGAAGGTTGAACTTGATGGATGCAAGTCTCTTTTCAGCTATGTAACTATGTAACTATGTAATATATCTAACATTCTTTTTTTCATAACAAGAAGTTTATAAAATAGTTTTGCCATTTTCCCTAAATCTCTCATCAGTAGTATCCAAGGTAACCTGTTTTGCATAATGAATATTTACTGTTAACTTGGGTCCAAAATCATGATTGGCCCACTAGGTCTAGGACATTTGAGAGTTATGCATGCATATTACTAGTTAGCTAGTCCTCAAATTTACCTGTTCACTAATTGGGGATGGGACATCTCTGTCATGTTAGCTCAACTGGGAGACTATAACTCCCCAGACCATGCAAGCCAGTAAGTAAAAAATATTAGTCCATCAACTACGGATCAAACCTCCAATCAGGCCCTGCCAGAGTATGCCTTATTTCCATTTTATCACTGATAATGGTTTAGCGGAGGTTTAGAGCATGCTAGGATGGCATATATGGGGATTAAGGTGTGCTATGCGCTGTTTAAGTCTCTAATACAGATGGAATATGATACATGTACAGTCCAACCGTGTTATACTGGCAGAAACAAATGGCACATCACTCAGAGGAGAAGTATTTTTATTTTGGAATGCTATTCAGCCCAGTAATAAATCTCCATAGTACTCTCCCACGCTCCTGGTGATTAATGAAACCATGAATATGCTACTGGAGCATTAACTCGTAAATCGCATGAAAACAATCTTAAATAGTCAATAAATAGTATATATCACAAGTAGTGTACACAGTCTGCCGTGGCTGGCCATTCAAAAAGGTCCAAATCTGCGGACAAAAATGATATATGTAAGATAAGTTCAATAACTCAATTCAAATGCAGTTTGGATATTTACTAAAAAGTATTCAGAGGCAAAAAAAAGTGCTTTGAAAATGCTAATTTTCCTTGGAGCAAACTGTTTGCTAAAATAAAATACCCCTAAATTTTCTATATACACTGAACAAAATTATAAACGCAACACTTGACTGCCATTCTGGGGTCAAGAAGGATTTTTTTTCCTAGCTTGTTGCAAAATTGTGCTTCAAACTGGGTTTTTTTGCCTTCTTTTGGATCAACAGCAAAAAACCAAATGTGAGAAAGGCTGAACTTGATGGACGCAAGTCGCTTTTCAGCTATGTAACTATGTAACTATGTAACTTTTGTTTTTGCCCCCATTTTTCATGTGCTGAACTCAAAGATCTAAGACTTTTTCTATGTACACAAAGGCCTATTTCTATGGATGTGGAGGTCCTGGGCTGGTGTGGTTACACGTGGTCTGCGGTTGTGAGGCCGGTTGGATGTACTGCCAAATTCTCTGAAACGACTTTGGAGACGGCTTATGGTAGAGAAATGAACATTCAATTCACGGGCAACAGCTCTGGTGGACATTCCTGCAGTCAGCATGCAATTGCACGCTCCCTCAAAACTTGTGCTGTGTGCTAAAACTGCACATTTTAGAGTGGCCTTTAATTATGACCAGTCTAAGGCACACCTGTGCAATAATCATGCTGTCTAATCAGCATTTGATATGCCACACCTGTGAGGTGGATGGATTATCTCGGCAAAGGAGAAGGGCTCACTTACACAGATTTAGACAGATTTGTGAACAATATTTGAGAGAAATAGGCCTTTTGTGTACATAGAAAAAGTCTTAGATCTTTGAGTTCAGCTCATAAAAAATGGGGGCAAAAACAAGTGTTGCATTTATAATTTTGTTCATTGTACATACCTCCAAGTGCCCCCATTTTGATCCCAAATCTCTGTGTCCCTCTTTTCTATCCTAATTTCCCTCTTTTCATCAAGCTCCATATTGTTGACAGATGTCTGAGTATAGAACAGAGTTCCACAGCAGTAATACTCCCAGTGTGTTGTTAAACTACAATAAATGTGTTTAGAAATCGGTCTGTAAATAAGATACATTGTTCTTGTTCTAAATTACATTGTAGTTGCATAAATTATTATTAGTAAGTCACCTTAAATATCTCAGAACAGCCCCGCCCCTGGTCATACCCCTAAAATAAAAGCGTCATTTTTTGTCGATATGAAATGTTGGGAGGCATGCAAATACCAAACAAACTATTGCAGTTTTAATGTTGAACAAACACCAGATGGCAGTCAAAATGCCTGGCTGGAATAGCCCTGCCAATCACATTGTCTTGCTGTCGGGATGTGTATATATCCTGCATTATCGGTTATTTATAGTTCTGATTTTAATGCTTCATCTTGGCTGTTGGCTATTTCATTAAGCCACACATGACAGTAACATGGCATCATTTCACTATGCTAAGTTTGGTAATATCCCTCTGAGGGAGTTAGATCTATTTGTACCAATGGTCTCTAGGAGGCCACCGTCACCATATTTTAGGTAAGGGGGATTAAGCATTATGAGGGCGAGAAATACTGGGCATGCAACTAGAACTCTACTATTTCAGTGCTTTAAACAATTCAACTCTGAAATATACTTTTTTTTTCGTGGGCATTCACATATCAAAGTATTATCTATCACGTCTATCTACCTCTGAGGATGTGAGAGAGTGATACATCAGTTACTGTACCATGTTTCTGTGCCTGGGTGTATTTGGGTTGTTGATATTATACCTGCTAGGCAGATTCTTTGATGACATCTCGGTCCAGATAATATGGACTATATCACGGTTATTCAGTAAACAGGAAAAAGTTATGAATACATCGGGAGAATTGCTCATTTAAGAGCCAAATTGGATTTGTATAATTTTCCAATTCCTATGTTCTATGTGCAATTCCCTTGTGAATTCTTGACAATTCACAGTTTAGTGAATTGTGTTTCCTGGTCAGTTAACATTAACTATTCTATGAACCCAGCTGATTCCCCCAAAGCCCAACCAAAACAACCCTGTTAATTCCTCTGCAAAACAACAGAAAAGATACAAACTCTCATCACTAATAGCCATACCACGTACTTAAACAAGCCCTTTTGAGATGAGCTGAATTGAGAGACCAGCTTTAACAGAGACACATTGTAACAGGGGCCTTACTGTCAGGTTAGAAACAGGAGACTTTAAACCATTCTTACAAATTCCAATCATGCCGTAACATTAGGAGATATCTTTATTTGGAATCAAAAGAAATCCCAATACATTTCTTGCTGGCAAACACTTTTCCTTTATTGAGATATAGTGTTAAATCCCATCTGGACATGCCTCGGGATTTTATGCTGAACATGTGCGGTGAATTGATAGATGGATCAACACTCCAATTAGCAAGACAAGGCTTCTTCTCCACATGTAGCAGTGACGGCGGCAGCCAAAGAAAACTGTATTAAATAGAAAGTTATCAGTGTGAATTATTACAAAATCTCTACCATGTTATACTATAAATGTGTTTTGGCATGGTAATTACTAATTAACCCTATTAGTGACAATGTATGTGCCACACTGGTGACACCTAGTGGTCAGAATTGGTAACAGCACGCTAATGCTAAAGAATAGATTATTATTATTAATATTATCATTTATTCAACACTGACATATTCCACTTTACAATGAATATACAAACAATTAAACTGTGAGAAACAACTTAATATGGACAGAAAGGAGACTTGAAATGAACTTGTGTGATGTTTTCAATGCTGGTTGTATTCTATATATTTAGGTCCAATCCGCATTTTTTAGCACTGTGTTTATAAAAACGCTGACTCTTTTTAAAGTGTGCAATATTTCACAGTCATGTGGGCACACGGATAGCAGGATATTTGGGTCACTTCTGGTACAATTCCGGTAACCTACTCTTGTTCTCTTATACTGCTTAAAGTGTAATGGTACCCCCCCCTCCCCCACTTCACCCTGTGATGTGTCCCAACAGCAATAAATTCTACAATGCAATGTTACATGATGCATTTCCTGCTTCACCAATCGTATCCGGATTACACCATGTGATGAGCAGCATTACAGAGAGTGAGACCCATTATCTGTTTTCCCAACGGTAAAATTCCAAAGTGTTCTAGAATGTGATGGCACTATAAAAATTTGTTTTTACACACACCTGATTTAGTTCAACCCACTTGGGGAACCCAGGTGCACTCAGATCGGAGGGATTTATAAGTCTGAAAAAGTCCTGAGGATGAAACCGGTTGGACACATACGGAGCCTCCATAACTCTCCACTTGGGACATCCTTATCCAGAACTCCCTCCTTTATTACCCCTTGGGATCAGGAACCTTGGTGTATTCAGGAGCTGACTCAGAACATCTTGGAGTCCCTTTGTGGCAGGTCTTTTGACCTATTGATGTGCCTTTCTGGCCACTGTTAGTGGCGGACGACTTGTGAGTGCATCAATCACCTTATCTTTTATCATTATATCCAACAGTTTTACACTATGTTTTGTTTTATGTTTTTAAGTGATTAAAAGCTGGAATATTATTTCCTAACTGGAGTACTACCAGTATATTTCGGGAGACCGATAACCATTGTACGTATATTATCTTATTGGTGATCCTCACACATGTAATTGTAGCACACCACACCATTTCTTTTGCCTTTAATAATAATAATAATTAGGCAATCATGGAAACTGGTGTTAGCAACATTTCTATGCCAGTTCTTCATAATGACGGCCATCACTTCCCTTACAGCTAGCATCTACTGTGAGTCTCATCCCCGAATCTGACATCAAAGACATCCACCTTAACATAATAACTAATCAATAGACCTTTGTATAGTATCCAACGGGTCAGGTTACTATAGATATTTAAATAAATAGATAGATAGATAGATAAAAGAAGCAACCAAAAGTACAATTAAAAAATGTTCTCATTGTGTCTGTAAGTCCTAAACATAATTAGTAACATTTTCCATTTATTTGTTTTATTTGTATATTTGCACTTTCTTGTAATTTTTAAAGTTCAAGTTTAGTGTTCTCCACATTATTTCTTCATTCACTGCACAATTATTCAGAATTAATTATAAAAGTTTCTTGCATCTTTCTAAAGTTGACTAGAAATCACTGGCCACGTGTTCCATTTGAGTTCTAAGTAAGTGAAGGTGATTTGGACAAGTTTCCACGAGCCGATCCTGGCTACACAATCTGCACATTTCCATTTCATTTTCAGCTTCAGGCAATTTCTCACCATTATACTGACATTCTGCAAGCTCATTAACACATGTGTGCACAGCCGGAATTGCTTAATGAATAAAACATTTCATAGAAAGGGTAAAGAGCCGAACATTACATGCAGCAGCCATTTTTGTGGAAAATCTGTAACATACTGCAGAATAAAATAAACGTAGTAAGAACAAATTGATCTTATATAAAACCCACGGTTCCAAAACATTTTTGTAATATTCCAAGGTTTTGCCAATACAAACATACCAATCTGTCTTTCAACAAATAAAATGCACCCGCTGTACAAATTGTGACCCAGAAATATGTCTTAAAGGGACACTATAGTCACCCAGACCACTTCAGCTCAATGAAGTGGTCTGGGTGCCAGGTCCCTCAGGTTTTAACCCTTTGCTTTCCTAAAAAAAATGCTTTCCTATGGACTGTTAGAATGCGCGCATGGCTCTTGCCGCGCATGTGCATTCTGCTCCACTCGGGAGGTGATGTCGGCAGGGGAGGAGAGGTAATTAAGGTACCCCTTCAGCGCCACGGGAGGGGGTTATATCCCTGGGTTTCCAATGTGGAATTAAAGACCTCTGCAACGTTTCAGTTGGGAGCTTCTCATCGTGTCAAGTTAACTGTTATGGCCTATGGACTTTCCAAAGTAAGCAATTTTGGGTGGTTTGTCTGTTGTCAGAATCAAGCTTACGTTGGGTTTAGCTTTCCCAGTAAGTCGCTTTAACAGTGCAGGGTTCCTTGGCCTTCAAGTCCGGGTTGTTAGCTATCGGGTGCAACAATTTTTTGACTACACGGGCGAAGATGCATTTTCCACCCCATGTGTCTCATTCTCCCTCTAACCCTCCCCCCCACTCCATGTTCCAGCTCACCTCCCTCCTCCTGTGCATTGTGACCAAGCGTGGAACGTTAGGTCTGACATGAAGCAGTTTGGCGCTCCTAGTAAGTGCTTCCTGTCAGACCAGGTAGAGGGGTCAAGCTCCCCTCCCATGCTCGGCAACGCTACATACAGAGAACGGCAGGAGGGGAGCGCAGAGCAGTGTGCTCTCCTGCTGCCAGTCATCTGAATTCTGCGCCCCCTGATTATAGTTAGATTAGACAGTCCGTATTGTTTGAAAGCCCAATGTGACACACCACCCTGTCACCTAGGACTTGCACATGGCTCCCAACCACCACCTCCCTCTAAAAGGACTATAATCACCCAAATTTGCCCCTCCTGCATGTGCTTTCCAGTCCAGTGCCCTTTTCCAGTGGCCCAGGAGATGGCAAAGGCCAGGGCTGAACTCACAGAGGCATGGCATACCTGTCCGAGAGAAACCCATAAATGCTCTGGAATTCCGAAATGGATCGTGGAGTTGCTGTATCCGGTAAAACTTAAAAGGAAACATTTGTGACAAACCATTCTGATTTCACCCTGACATTAAGCTTATGATTGGGGATGGGCTATAAACTCTCAGAGCTAATCACTGAGGGGGAAAGAAGACCTTGGATGTGACATCCAAGCTACTTGCGGATAGACCGCCACACCTATATGACCATAGATGATTTTAGATTCCTCAGTTGCATTCACTCAAAATATTTACTGTTGTAGTTTTCAACAATCAGCTAGTTGTTCATCTCAAAATGGAAGATATCTTCTGCTAATCTCTGCCATGTCCATAAAGGAAAGTTTTGCGGTGTAAGAGTTTATTTTACATTTTATTATGTCTGACAGCTTTCTTTTACCTTCACGAATGTCACAATATCAAGGTCCACATTAGGAGAGTAAACTACATCCTGCACTCTGCACTTACACAGAGCAATGTCCAAACGTCCTTGGTCAATTTGTTCTAGTACTTCTGTTTGCTGCGACATCGGAACAACAATATGGTCATATCTGAATGGATAGCTCATTCCAAACAGGCCAGAATACCTCTTTGCTTTTTCTGGCCAGCCTATGCACATGACACAAATACATTTTTTCTAGTACTGTATCTCTTTATCTTGTCTTATGTTTTACAGACATACATCAGCTATTGGAATATTCACTAGTACTGTATACACCTGCTCTTCAGATTCTTCCCGTGCTGTGTGTCATTCTAGAAACAGCCTACCTACACAGTGTACCTGCCATCAGCATTTCTTTTCTGGGTTTTTTATTTTACTATGGGATTAAACTGTGCAATTTCATAACCATCCTCTGTAAGTGTGGAGGTGTAGAAAACAGTGTTTTTTTTGCATAACATACTCCAATGGTTTGTGATCAATTTCCACAACTACTGGTCGACCATAAATGTAGTGGTGAAATTTGACACAGCAATTCATGATGGCCATCGTCTTCTTCTCAATTGGCTGTTGTTGAGGGCAGAGCTTGTAAAGAATGTATACCCACAAAGCAAGTCAATTATGCTTAAATTGAGACGATGGCCATCGTGAATGGATGTGACAAATTTCACCAGTACATCTATGGTAGCCCACTAGTTGTGGAAACTGATCACAAGCCATTGTAGTGCCTTACACAAAAACACACTTTTCATATTCGCACCCCAAAACCAAATAGCAGCCTCCTCTAGCAGGACACATTTTGGTGCTGTCAGCTTAGCATGGCCCTGAGATAATTTGGATAGATTTGGATAGAAATGTCTAATGATGTCTCTAATTCTTTTCTGAAGGTTGTAGCCTTCATATTGATAACTGCAGTTATTTTCTTTGGATCTGGTTTCAAACCCTTTCTGGTAAATAGATGTCCAAAATACGTGACTTCTTCTACCCCAATTTGCATGTTGTTGGAATTGAGTTTATTCTTTGGTTTCTATCATGCTAAATACAACTAAGTCATCATTTATCACTTCACCACCCTGCAAACCGGTAATCAATTCACCATTTCTTTTGACATAATATTACATAGCCAATATGACAAAAGGTATTCTAGTGAAACGATCACCGTTCCAAGGGGGAGTTGAAAGTGATCAAGCCACTGCTGGCATCATGGAGATGCAATTGCCAGTAACCAGATCTGGTCCACACTGGTTTTTCATTTTTAAATTAAGATGTTTAACGACACTAACAAGCACAGGTCTAAAATTTAATTTCTCTATATGAGGATTTTGAAAATTTGGCAGGGCCTGATCTTTATTTGCGGTCTGAAAATGAGTGTAATTTGTTATCTTAGCAACCGGGGTGGTAGCACATCCAACAAAATAATTTTCCTGGCTAATCATGGCAGCATCATTTATGGGTAGCTCCTCCCTTAGCAGTCACAGGACAGGAATTAGATTAATTAGACTGATAGGTATAAAGAGTCCCTCCTCCCCTTACACCTCAGTCTTTTTTCCTGTCCTTGGCAAGTTCTACAGGACTTTTTACAATGTTTTTTGATGGCCACCTTCCTGCATTTGTCGTGGGTTCGTTCCAAATGAAGTTCAGCCTATCTTCATTTGAAGGACCCAGTAAACCGCCTGCATGAGCAGGACTAACTGGGTCAGGTTCAGTGTATGTACTGGACTGCTGCGTGGAATTTAGATTGGTGTTCTGAGGGGAACACTGCTACAGGTAATTTACAAAGATGGGGTTGGTCCTCCTTAAAACCCCCCCTTGTGATTTGGCTTGCCCCTAGTAATTGGGGTCCAAACCCCCCCCCCCCCCCATACCTTGGTAGCAGTTCTTTGGGATCCATACTGGAGTGGGGTCCTCCTGTGGGGGGACCCAGTGCAGGAACTGTTTTCCTTTCGCTCATTGGTGGTTTTCTTGGGGACTTGGAGTGTTCTGCTGCGGCTGCTGTGCACTCTATTGTCTCCCTATGGTTTCCTGGATGTGCCAGCATTGTTGGAATCTGTTTTCCTGGCACTGCAGGTCCCCTCTTCCTCCCACCACCCATCCCCGGTTGCTGAAGGGGTGAAAACCCCTTCAGTCACTTACCTGAGACCCCCGCCGATGTCCCTCGGCGGTGGTTTCATGTCGCCGCCGCTCCTCCCCTTCATTACGTCAGCCGGCAGGGGAGACTGATCCCGCCCGCCCACCCGCCGGCTGAGGAGACCTAATGCACATGCGCATTAGAGCTCTCCATAGGAAAGCATTGAAAATGCTTTTCAATGCTTTCCTATGGGGAATTGAGCGACACGGAAGGTCCTCACACAGCGTGAGGACGTCCAGCGACGCTCTAGCACAGAAAACCTGTGCTATGAAGCAGGAAGTGCCCTCTAGTGGCGGTCTAGTAGACAGCCACTAGAGGAGTTAACCCTGGAAGGTAATTATTGCAGTTTATGAAAACTGCAATAATTACAGTTGCAGGGTTAAGGGTAGTGGGAGTTGGCACCCAGACCACTCCAATGGGCAGAAGTAGTCTAGGTGCCTGGAGTGTCCCTTTAACCCCTTAAGGACACATGACATGTGTGACATGTCATGATTCCCTTTTATTCCAGAAGTTTGGTCCTTAAGGGGTTAAGGAATGTCTAGCTGAAAGTTGAAGTTTTCTGTAGTAAATCTTGCTGAAATGTGCATCTATGTGGATATATTGCTATTGAACTATCTGTAATTGTGTCATAACTGTTGCCATATTGTATACTTATGTTATACCTAATCATTCACTGATTGTCACGCATGTTACATATATTATTTGTCACAATAAATTAGATTTTTATAGTAGTTTGTGATGTGTGAAATACAAATTCTCTAATAAACGCACTCTAGAGTCTATAAGAGTTAAAATAGAGGTTAACTCTTTGCTTTAAATCAAACAAGGGGAACCGTGCCAATAATAAAAATTTTTATATTTATCACCCCATATATAACCTCACAATGGAATGCATAGCCCATGTTTGGATCCCTGCAGTTTACACACCCTGGCCAAAATGTCCACTTTTCTTGTGGATTTGCCACCTTGCAGGTCAGGCAGCACTTTCTGTGTGCAGTTTTCACAAAATCCACAGGCTGTTATTTGCCCCACTATCAGACTTGCCTGTTTGCCCATCGCATCCTCTTTCTTGTCAGTGCTTACTGGTTTGACTTTCCATAACCAAAACTTATTCCAAAACTTCTCCTAGAGTCTCTGTTTAGCTATTTCAGTCAGGATTACAACAGGAAGATAATAAATAAAATAAAAGTTATGTCTAACAGGGTAAAAATAAAACACACACACACACACACACAGTGGGACCTCAGTTTACAAAGGCCTTGGTTAACAACTTTCGGATTACAAATGAAAATCCATTGAAAATAATGCCTCGGTTTACAAATTTGTTTCGCAATACAAAGCAAGGATGCATTGCACCTTTACAGCACCGCCTCCTGCATGCTGGAGCCTGTGGGTAGCACGTGGTGTTGAGTGTTGAAGCGGCTTTTGAATAGAGTTTTGGAGCCATTCTGAAAATTGTTTGCAGTTGTTTTGGGACTTTTTGGTGCATTTCTCAAGCTGTGGAAAGGTAGGGAGCTGAGCTTCGTCATTTGTATGCCTTTTATTATGTGTTCTGCATTGTGGGTTGGTTTCCATGCCAGCTCATTTTTACTTTTTTCTGACCTCCGGATTAATTGGTTTTCAATGCATTCCTATGGTAAACCCGTTTCGGTTTACAGATTTTTCGCAATAAGAAACGTCCTGGAGAACGCATTAAATTCGTAAACCGAGGTGTGTGTGTGTGTGTGTGTATATATGTGTGTATATACAAACAAGAAAATAATGTAGCACTTTTGTATTAGATAAATGAATAGTTTATCACCACCTTTGGGTAATTAAGAGGAGTGATGCCTTGAGTGTCAAAGTATTGTGCAGATTTGGGACTAAGTCTCACATTAAAGATACAATTACAGTTTTAAACCTTTTAGAAAATGTGGCTTGGGATACTAATTGCACTTTAGTTACATGTGACGTAGCGGCTCTTTATAGTAATATACCTCACGCCTATGGGTGTAGAGCGGCGCAACATTTTTTAACTCAATCCAATGATTTTTTTTACCAGAACAAGTTGAATATATTTTAGAGGAGATAGAACTCATATTGAAAAATAATTTATTTTAGTATGATACCTACTTTTTGCAGACCAATGGGACGGCCATGGGGACCAAGTTCGCCCCCAGTTATGCCAACTTATTTATTGCATTTTGGGAAGATCTTTTGTATATAGTGGGCATGACTGGGGGGAGAGCTTGGTATTTTATGGCCGCTACATCAATGACATTTTATTAATATGGAAGGGAGAAGAGAGTAGTTTGGAAATGTTCTTGGAATTTTTAAATAACAATGATTGGGGTATTAAATTAACAAGTACATGGAGCAAACAACAAGTTACTTTTTTAGATTTAGATATTTATATTGAAGGAAGTAAAATCAAAACTAGGAATCATTTTTAAAAAAGTGGCCTGTAAGTTTTCATTGAAAGTATAAGTTGCCACCATTCTCCTTGGTTGGAAAACGCCCCGAAGCGACAATTCCTTAGAATCCGCCGGAATTGTAGTGACCTGACGAGTTATGAGGATCAGTCACTACGAATTAAGACAGACTTTTTAACAAAAGGGTACGATGCAGTTAAATTAGAGAATTCCAGATTGGAGGTAAAAAGCAGGGAAAGAAAAGAATTGTTAACCTATAAAACCAAAACTAATATGAACGTACAAGATATCCCTTTTATCTGTAATTATAAGACAAATAACTACCAAGTACATAGGATCATTAACAAGTATTGGCCAATTTTATTACAAGATCCAGCTCTGAAACAAATCCTTCCCATTAAACCAAGGATGATTTATAGAGGCGTGAGAAATATCAAAAGCACATTAGTACGAAGTTCCTTTAAAGAGAATAATCATTCACCATCCTTATTTAAAAACGAGAAAGGTTTCTATGGGTGTGGTTTATGCACAGCCTGTAAAAGGTCAGGATGTACTCGAAGGGCGATCAAAGATATAGCTCTCAATAAGGATGTTAAAATCCCTATTACACATTTTATGACATGCTACACAAAAAAATCTGGTCTCTCTCTTGACGTGCCCGTGTGGGCTGAGATATGTAGGTCGGAACACTAGACCTCTACATGTAAGGATTAGGGAACATATATACAAGATTCAAACAGGATTCGAACAACATAGCGTGTGTCATTTTAAAAAGTTCCATAAGCAAAAACCGGAAGGTCTAATGTTTATGGGGATAAAGAAGCTTAATAAAAACTGGAGAGGGGTGATTTTATTAAGGAACTTGGAAGGTCTGAAATAGAATGGATATATAAACTAAACACATTGATCCCTTATGGCTTGAATGCTGATTTCGAGCTTTACCATTTTTTATAATACTAACTCCTCTAGTCCATTGTCCTTTATTTGTCTGTTCAAATAGGCACAGTATCCAATGTGAACCTCACACAGAAGCTGGCAGGCAGGCAACTGCTCTTCTATTACAGTGAAAAAAAATATTTATTTTAAATGTAAAGCTTAACCTATTGTTAAAACAGATATGAGTGGTGGCACTGGGCAAATAGGCACAGTATCCAATGTGAACCTCACACAGAAGCTGGCAGGCAGGCACCTGCAATTACATTACACAGGAAAAAAAAAAAAAAAAGCAGCCTGATGTTATAGCCCTAAAAAGGGCTTTTTGGGGTGCTGTCCTTACAGCAGAGATCAGATGAGTCCTTCAGGATTGTAGTGGACACTGAATACCCTAGCCTAGCTATCAATTTCCCTATGTAATCAGCAGCAGCTAAACTTTCCCTCCTCTCACTAAGCATGCATCTTCCGAATGAATCGAAAATGGATGCTGGGAGGGAGGTTGGAGGGTGTGGAAGGGAGGGAGTGCTGCTGATTGGCTGGAATGTGTCTGCTGACCGAGAGGCACAGGGTCAAAGTTTGCCCAATGATGACGAATAGGGGGCGGATCGAACTGCGCATGTGTCCGCCCGCCGCGGCGAACGCGAACACGCTAATTTCGCCGGGAACTGTTCGCCGGCGGACAGTTCGGTACATCACTACTTATCATGTTATCAATAATTTCACTAAAATGCTTTTGAACTAATAGTAAATAAAGTTCAGGCTGAAGATAGGTTAACTAAACAGTGCTCCCACCAAACAGTCCCTATACCCTGGATAGTAATGCTCCGTATAGTGTGACGCCAAAAGTTGCTAAATCATGGAGCGTAAAAAGAACTGAAAATAATAAACTTTATTGGAATTGCAGTATTTCCATATTTGCCAGAATCATTAAAGAGCGTGTTCGAATGAGTTGGCAATCAAGTTTTTAAATTCTGGTTAACTATTGAATGTTTGCCTAATTTTTGTTTTTTTGGTTGTCACTACAACTTTTCAGCTGTTTTTTTGTTTGTTTTGGAGCAGAAATGGTGGGTGCAGGGAGTCTCACCTGCTGTTGGTAGTTTGATGCATCTGTTTTAATATGTATTTTTAGTGTTATACACACACACACCTGTCAAGATAAAAATAATTGGAAATTGTAAATTTGACTTAAATGTTGAACATGACTATTAAGTTCACTTCTGATTTGAAACATGTTTGTTTAACCCCTTAAGGACACATGACGTGTGTGACATGTCATGATTCCCTTTTATTCCAGAAGTTTGGTCCTTAAGGGGTTAAAAAAATATATATATATAAATTAAAAAAAAGTCTGATTTTGTATTTGCCGGCTTTACATAAATACTTTTAAGGTGAGTTTAGTTATTTTTGTTGGTAGTATTGCCGAGTACAAAACGGAGTAATTTTTTTTGTGTAATCTTAGTTCAAAAGCAAGGAAATGGTACAGCCGCAATGAGTGCTCAGAATGGTCACTCATCGAGGGTGTAGTGGTTGACTGGTATAAAGGGCATGACCCTGAGTAGTAATAGTATATAAAGTTCAGGCTGAAGATAGGTTAACTAAACAGTGCTCCCACCAAACAGTCCCTATACCCTGGATAGTAATGCTCCGTAAAGTGTGAAGCCAAAAGTTGCTAAATCATGGAGCGTAAAAAGAACTGAAAATAATAAATAAACTTCATTGGTCCCTCTTGGGGGATAGGGAGAATATAAAATAAACTCCCAAAAGATAAAAAATTATTTGAGAAAAAGGAAATACTCAGTAGTATACAAAATAAATTAGGATCATCCCATATTATATGAAAATATTGATGAAGTCAGGTGTGATAACCACATCAATAGGATAGAAATAATAGTCGTGACCTGATATTGAGTAACAGCTACTGATAGTTGTGTGCAACAATGTGTTACCAAATAGAAAAGTAGCAAATAGTCACTGACACCATCCTCCAAACATACCCTTAGGTATGTAGAAAAAACTGACTGTATTTGCAGTAACTGTCTGGTCAATATAGGAGTGAAGTCAGTGTTAAACTGACAATAAACATCTAATTAGGAGTACTAGAAGCACATACTGTTGATAGAGGGGTATAACAATCATGGATGTCTGGGAACCACGTATGGTAGTAAAGAACATGAAATTTACACAAGTCTAAGTGCTAACCGATACGATAGGCTGGTCCCGATTAAGACACCAATTAAAACACCTAGGTAGGGTCCCTCATAGAGTAAACAGAAAGAAGGTAACCCAAATTCCTGGGATATATATAATTATTTCTCCAGCTACTATCTGCACTGATCCCTACGTGATGTATCACAAGGTGAGTATATATTGAGCCGTACAGCAGAGTATCTGAGCCCCCGATCCGGTAGTGCTTCCCTAGATAGTATGCAGTAACCCTAGGTCAGGTGAAGTACGTGCTAAGTATGATCGAAAATAATAAACAAGATCCTAAGTAAGATTATAGTAATCAAAGAGAGGCAAGCGCTCAACGCGCGTTTCGGCACAAACGTGTGCCTTTGTCATGAGCATTACCTGATTGTGGAGATCGCGCCACTTTTTAAACCCAGAATGCTACGCCCCTCATTCGTGACGTCATCATGACGTTCCGACGACGGGATGGGGGAGTGGCAATGAATAAATTTACAAGTAGGGAACTTTGGATCCCTATTGAACTAAAGATTATAATATAGAGTCCCTACAGAAGGGGACCATAGTTAGTATAGTTTAAAGTGTAAAAAACACATGTAGATTGATCAGCAGGTAAGTAGAAACAAAACAAAAAAAAAACAAAAAATAAATAGATCCTGGGCCCCAGGGTTGAAATGACAGCTCGAAGAGGAAAAAACCTGCGAGATCTCCTAGTCCCAAGTCATTTTCAACCCCAAAGCACGCATACTAAGACCTGGCTAAGCACCCCCATTTTTGGATCCTTCCAATGCGGGCGCTGTGTCGCCTGTAAATATATCAAAACGGGACTCAAAAACAGTATCTGACGGGGGCGGGTCTGGACCGCCAAGATGGACGGTCGCAGGGAAGCTCAGCTCCTGCAAACTTAGACCAATTCAGAAAGTAATTTAAGCTTTCCAAGGAATCCAAATACCTGCCATTGTGACCCCAGATGTACAAGGGCTACCGGATCCGAGGAGAGGCTTGCTCCTGGAATTTAAGTCCCTCGGAGGTGAGGTCTTCGCAGTCCCAAGCGGGAACTTAGCCGGCGGTGAGTGGGGTAGACTGCCGCTGCCCCACTATCCTGCCTAACGGAGCCTGAAAGACACTGAATCTCCACGGACCCGGCCCTGTCCCCCCCCCCCCCTGGACCAGGGGGTTGATCCCGGTCCTCACCCCATAGCCGCACTCACAACGTGGCAGCTGGGACCTGGCAACGACACAATGCCATTACACAGGCCCAAGGCCCATACCCAAGATGGCGGAGACCATGTGTGGACTAACGGACTGGCAGATCCTGAACTGCACACCTTGTCATCGACAGCAGCCAACGGATAGACGACAATCAAGGGCCCCCACAAGATATTTGCCTACAAAGAAAGCCAGAAACTGGCGCCTGATCAGACGGGGCTCCCGGTGGGCCCACTCACCCAAGCGACAGACCCTGCTAAAGTTGGGCCGCCGTTGGGACCAACGCCCTGAACGACCCAGCCCACGAACCTGGCAAACGGAGGGGACCCTCCAGATTCCACATCTAGCCCAAAGACGGGAACCGGCATTATCGAAGGGACCCAGGTAGCACTCTCAGAGTCTCCTCCACCCACGCCACACGGACTTAACGCTACCCTCGAACATGCCACTGGACAAGCTCCAAGCACCACCATGGGACACTAACACCCCAGCAGGGTGTCGGCTGATCCCAGCGAGGAATGGACAAACCCAATCTTGCAAGTCATGCGGTCGGCAATGCTCTCTACTGTTATCGTTTTATTTAGTCTCATTTTATTTAGCAAAGTTAAAAATTGCAATGTACTAGAGGGCAAGTAGCACACAGGGTGAGAATAGCCTCACGGGAACCCCAGGGTAAAATGGAAGTGTGAAAACGCCCTAAGCGCACACAATCCTCCAAACCCCAACACACTATTAACCCTAGCTACCCAGTTTACTTGACTTATGGGCTCATACCAATCTAGTAATGTGACTCACAAGTGCTTCTAGCAAATTTAACCCTGCCTGCCCTAACTCTCAAATGAGTGATGCAAACCACACAGTTAAACACCCAAGCTATACAACATGGTACCCACAGTCTTGAGCAGCCCGTATGTGAGTTTTCTCAATCTCTTACGTTTAACCTATGTTTTCAAGCATGTTTCTAGTGTAAAAGCAGTGTTCATATTCATGTACTCAATAGCGTATCTCACAACTGCTGATGTTCACAATCTATTTGCAACTTGTCTTTTACAAAAAACTGTGCAACTGAATATTGTCATGACCCTGTCTGCGTTATTACGCCTGTACCTGCTGTCGTGGCACCGCAGGCCTGTTTGTCAACTTTATTGCACCAAAAATAAAGAATAAAAAAAAAACAAAAAACTTATCGGACAGTGAAAATGAACAATGCTTTAGCATCTCTTAATTTTGCAGCACCACAGGGTTGGTATATTTACTTGCCTGCGAATGTAATTGCAAATACGTAGGAAAGACTTTTCGCCCCTTTAACCCCTTAAGGACACATGACATGTGTAACATGTCATGATTCCCTTTTATTCCAGAAGTTTGGTCCTTAAGGGGTTAAAGAAAGAATCAAGGAACATGTCAGGTCACCTAAATCGAGTATTGAAACACAAATTGCTCGGCCTTTGAGGGAACATCATGCGAGTAATTCACGTGGTTTACGGTTCTGTGGCCTGGAACTAGTGAAATGTAATAAAAGAAGAGGTGACTATGACAGGTTCCTAAGACAGCGTGAAAGTTTCTGGATATACCACCTTAAAACATTAAAACCCAATGGGCTGAATGAGGGCTTCTCATTTGCACCTTTTATTTAAAAACTTTTAACCATTATTCAATCGAAATGGGACACATGTATACACTCTATGTTTAGGAATCACTATGATACCCTTAAACTACTATGGGTTCCAGTTCATACTAACTGGATAAGGGAGCTTTGGGATAGAAACATAGAATGTGACGGCAGATAAGAACCATTCGGCCCATCTAGTCTGCCCAGTTTTCTAAATACTTTCATTAGTCCCTGGCATTATCTTATAGTTAGGATAGCCTTATGCCTATCCCACGCATGCTTAAACTCCTTTACTGTGTTAACCTCTACCACTTCAGCTGGAAGGCTATTCCATGCATCCACTACCCTCTCAGTAAAGTAATACTTCCTGATATTATTTTTAAACCTTTGTCCCTCTAATTTTAGACTGTGTCCTCTGGTTGTGGTAGTTTTTCTTCTTTTAAATATAGTCTCCTCCTTTACTGTGTTGATTCCCTTTATGTATTTAAATGTTTCTATCATATCCCCCCTGTCTCGTCTTTCCACCAAGCTATACATGTTAAGACCCTTTAACCTTTCCTGGTAAGTTTTATCCTGCAATCCATGAACCAGTTTAGTAGCCCTTCTTTGAACTCTCTCTAAGGTATCAATATCCTTCTGAAGATATGGTCTCCAGTACTGTGTACAGTACTCCAAGTGAGGTCTCACCAGTGTTCTGTACAATGGCATGAGCACTTCCCTCTTTCTACTGCTAATACCTCTCCCTATGCAACCAAGCATTCTGCTAGCATTTCCTGCTGCTCTATTACATTGTCTGCCTACCTTTAAGTCCTCAGAAATAATCACTTCTAAATCCCTTTCCTCAGATGTTGAGGTTAGGACTCTATCAAATATTCTGTACTCTGCCCTTGGGTTTTTACGTCCAAGATGCATTATCTTGCACTTATCCACATTAAATGTCAGTTGCCACAACTCTGACCATTTTTCTAGTTTACCTAAATCATTTGCCATTTGGCTTATCCCTCCTGGAACATCAACCCTGTTACATATCTTAGTATCATCCGCAAAAAGACACACCTTACCATCAAGACCTTCTGCAATATCACTAATAAAAATATTAAAGAGAATGGGTCCAAGTACAGATCCCTGAGGTACCCCACTGGTGACAAGCCCAAGCTTCGAATATACTCCATTGACTACAACCCTCTGTTGCCTGTCACTCAGCCACTGCCTTACCCATTCAACAATATTGGAATCCAAACTCAAAGATTGCAGTTTATTGATAAGCCTTCTATGTGCAACAGTGTCAAAAGCCTTACTGAAATCTAGGTAAGCAATGTCTACTGCACCACCCTGATCTATAATTTTAGTTACCCAATCAAAAAAATCAATAAGATTAGTTTGGCATGATCTCCCTGAAGTAAACCCATGTTGTCTCTGATCTTGAAATCCATGTGTTTTTTGATGTTCAACAATCCTATCCTTTAACATGGTTTCCATCACTTTCCCCACTACTGAAGTAAGGCTTACTGGCCTATAGTTGCCCGACTCCTCCCTATTACCTTTCTTGTGAATGGGCACAACATTCGCTAACTTCCAATCTTCTGGGACTACTCCTGTTAACAATGATTGGTTAAATAAATCTGTTAATGGTTTTGCTAGTACACCACTAAGCTCTTTTAATAACTTTGGGTGTATTCCATCAGGTCCCATTGACTTATTTGTCTTTACTTTTGACAGTTGAAACAGAACCTCTTCCTCTGTAAACTCATGTGTAATAAATGACTCATTTATCCTTTTTCTTAACTGAGGTCCCTTTCCTTCATTTTCAGCTGTAAATACCGAACAAAAATATTCATTGAGGCAGTCAGCTAGACCTTTATCCTCATCTACATACCTTCCTTCTTTTGTTTTTAATCTAACTAATCCTTGTTTTACTTTTCTCATTTATGTATCTAAAAAAAGTTTTGTCCCCCTTTTTTACTGACTGTGCTATTTTCTCTTCTGTGTGTGATTTGGAAGCTCTTATAACTTGCTTAGCCTCTTTCTGCCTAATTTTATAGGTCATTCTGTCTTCCTCACTCTGGGTTTTTTTTATAATTACTAAATGCTAACTTTTTGTTTTTTACTATTTTGGCCACATCTGCGGAGTACCACAGTGGTTTCTTGAATTTTTTGCTTTCCCAGCAGAACCTTTTACACTCTAGGTTCATTATCTCCCCCCCCCCCCCATTGCTACTGTTTACTTATCTTATCTATTTATTTATTTTTATTCATCACTTTTTGTCGCTATATGTAATCTCTAATGGTCCTCTATTACGTGACTCTAGTGATATCATCCCTGACATTTACAGTAAATTGCTCAATTAAACTCATGTCCATCCTAACATAAAATGGAGTAAAATACAATAAAACACAATGAATATTTAGTTCATCTTTTGATGAAACTATTTATTCAGGTCACTTATATACATTCAGTCCCTTAGTTTTTTGGTTTGATTTTTTGTGTTTTGTTTCTACTTACCTGCTGATCAGTCTATGTGTGTTTTTTACACTTTGAACTATACTAACTATGGTGCCCTTCTGTAGGGACTCTATATTATAATCTTTAGTTCAATAGGGATCCAAAGTTCCCTACTTGTAAATTTATTCATTGCCACTCCCCCATCCCGCCGTCGGAACGTCATGATGACGTCACGAATGAGGGGCAGGGCATTCTGGGTTTAAAAAGTAGCGCGATCTCCACAATCAGGTAATGCTCTTGACAAAGGCACACGTTTGTGCCAAAACGCATGTTGAGCGCTTGCCTCTCTTTGATTACTATAATAGTTACATAGTTAGATAGCTGAAAAGAGACTTGCGTCCATCAAGTTCAGCCTTCCTCACACCTGTTTTTTGCTGTTGATCCAAAAGGCAAAAAAAAAAACCCCAGTTTGAAGCACAATTTTGCAACAAGCTAGGACAAAAAATTCCTTCTTGACCCCAGAATGGCAGTCAGGTTTATCCTTGAATCAAGCAGTTATTACCCTACATTGAAAGATTATATCCTTGAATATTCTGTCTTTGCAAGTATGCATCTAGTAGCTGTTTGAACATCTGTATGGACTCTGATAAAACCACTTCTTCAGGCAGAGAATTCCACATCCTGATTGTTCTTACAGTAAAAAAACCTTTCCTTTGCCTTAGACGAAATCTTCTTTCTTCCAGTCTAAATGGCCTCGTGTCCTATGTAAAGTCCGGTTTGTGAATAGATTTCCACACAATGGTTTGTATTGGCCCCGAATATATTTGTATAATGTTATCATATCTCCTCTCAGGCGACGTTTTTCTAAACTAAATAGGTTTAAATTTGTTAACCTTTCTTCATAGCTGATATGTTCCATTCCTTTTATTCATTTTGTAGCCCGCCTCTGCACTTTTTCTAGTGCCATGATATCCTTCTTTAGAACAGGTGCCCAAAATTGCACAGCATATTCAATATGTGGTCTTACCAGTGATTTATAGAGAGGCAAAATGATATTCTCGTCCCGAGAATGAATGCCCTTTTTCATGCATGACAATACCTTACTGGCCTTGGCCACTGCTGATTGACATTGCACATTGTTGCATAGTTTGTTGTCTATAACAATTCCCAAGTCCTTTTCGTGTGTTGTTATCCCTAATTCACTTCCATTAAGGGTATACGTTGCTTGTGTATTCTTTACGCCGAAGTGCATAACTTTGCATTTTTCAACATTAAATTTCATCTGCCATTTGAGTGCCCAGTCCTCCAGTCTATCTAAATCCTTCTGCAGCAAAGTAATATCTTGCTCACATTGTATTATTTTACAAAGTTTTGTGTCATCTGCAAACACTGAAACATGACTTTCAATGCTGTCTTCAAGATCATTTATAAAAATGTTAAATAGAAGGGGTCCTCTTTGTATTCTGTTTTTAAGCCAATGTTCTACCCAAGAACAAGCATTTTCATCGAGACCGATTTCCTTGAGTTTGAACACTAATCTTTTGTGTGGAACTGTATCAAATGCCTTGGCAAAATCCAAATAGATCACATCCACTGCAACACCCTGATCTATACTTCTACTTACTTCTTCGTAGAACGCAATCAAGTTAGTTTGACATGACCTGTGCTTCATAAAACCGTGCTGATTTTTGCTGATAACCATATTCTTCTCAAGGAATTCTTGAATATTATCCCTTAATAACCTTTCAAATATTTTACCAGCCACAGAAGTTGAGCTCACAGGTCTATAATTTCCAGGCAAGGATTTTGAACCCTTTTTGAATATAGGAACCACATCTGCCTTCCTCCAATCCTCCGGAACACTTCCTGAAAGAAAAGAATCTTGAAAGATTAAAAACAGAGGTTCACTTATTTCTACACTTAGTTCCTTAAGTACACGTGGATGGATACCGTCAGGCCCTGGAGCTTTGTTTATATTAACTTTCTTTAGTTTTGTTTATATTAACTTTCTTTAGTTGCTGCAGCACATTGTCTTGAGTTAACCAATTACAATTATTCTGCAAGTTTTTAGTAGCAATCATTTGCACATCTATTGCCATGGGTTCTTACTTAGGATCCTGTTTATTATTTTCGATCATACTTAGCACGTACTTCACCTGACCTAGGGTTACTGCATACTATCTAGGGAAGCACTACCGGATCGGGGGCTCAGATACTCTGCAGTACGGCTCAATATATGTTGATACATCACGTAGGGATCAGTGCAGATAGTAGCTGGAGAAAACAGAAATTTTTACTCACCTTAAATTCTTTTTTTCTTAATATGGTGGCAGTAATTCATGGGTTTTGCTCCTCCCTGTGGACAAGACATTTAACAAGCATCTTGATTAAAAAGGACCCTCCCCCTTTCCCTAGAAGAAGCAGAGCCGCAAAACCTACCCCAGTACGTAACAAGTAAAGAGACAGACAAAAAACATCTACTGCAAAAATCCTTTAATAAAGAGGGAGGGAAGCAGTACTGCCACCATATTAAGAAAAAAAGAATTTACGGTGAGTAAAAATTTCTCTTTTTTCTGTCATATGATGGCAGTAACTCATGGGATATAGCAAGATACCCATCTGGGCGGGACTTAGGCCACAACAGCTTGTAACACCTTTCGCCCAAAAGCAGCTTCAGAGTCAGAGAATATGTCTAGCCGATAGTGCTTGATAAAGGTGTTGAAAGACGACCAGCACGCTGCCTTGCAGATGACTTCTGGAGATGCAAGTGCTTTTTCTGCCCATGAGGTAGCCATTGCTCGGGTAGAATGGGCCTTGACTGTAGCTGGAGACTGAAGACCTGTCGAAGAATACGCCAATTCGATAGCTTGAAATGAGCCAACGGCATAAGGTACCGCAGGAAGCTACCTTGCCCTTGAGGTGCCCCTGAAAATTAACAAATAGATTGTCCGAATTTTTGAATTCCTTTGTTCTGTCTAAATATACAAATAACACTCTTCTGACGTCCAATTTTTGCCATCTGAGCTCTTGAGGAGACGAGGCATCGCTAAAAAACGAAGGTAATATAATTGGCTGATTAATATTCTTTGAAGACAATACTTTAGGTAAAAAAGGCGGTCTTGGCTAAAGAACCACCTTGTCTTCGTGAAATATGGTGAATTAATCCGAGGAGGATAGAGCGTGAAGTTCTCTCACTCTTTTGGCCGACGTGATGGCTACCAGAAAAAAAACTTTAAGAGATAAAATCTTTAATGGAACTTCCTCCAAAGGTTCAAAAGGATGAACACTAGGACCAGGGCCAAGTCCCTAGTTGGAAACACAGATCGCTTAGGTGGTCTCTTGAGGCTGATGGACCTAAAAAATCTTCTAATGAAGACATTGGATGCCAAATCCTTAAGTAGAAGAAAAATTCAAGGCTGATATTTGAACTTTGAGAGTGGAGACTCCCAGGCCAGCTTCAAACCCGTCTTGTAAAAAATGGAGAATGTTATCTATGGATGAATGTAAAACCGGGAACTGGTGATCCTTACACCAGTGAAGAAACTTAGACCAAATCCTAAAGTATATCTTAGACGTCAATCTTCTAGTAGCGTGGAGTAAGACCGCTATTCTGTCTTCTTGCAAACCTTTGTTTCGAAGGATCAGCCTTGCAGTAGCCAAGCTGTCAACCTGAAGAATATTTCTAGCACTTTCAAGGGCAGGTCCCTGTTCATGATGAGAAGGTTTGATCTGGAGAGCTCCCAATAATTGATGGTCATCTTCTTTAGAGCCGAAAACCAGACTCTTTGACCAATAAGGGATTATTGCCAATATTCTCGCTCTGTCTGTTCGTATCTTGAGGAGGACCTTTGGGATTAATGGCAGAGGTGGAAAGACGTAAGCCAGGCGAAAATCCCACTTTATTGATAGAGCATCTATCCAATTGGTTTGATCTGTTCTGAATAGGGAGGCGAAATGGTAAACCTTCTTGTTTGAATCTGTCAGGATTCTGAAAATGTCTAGGTTCAACAACCATTCCTTTTGGTCCCACTTCCCCCTGCTTAGATCGTCTGCTATTATATTGTCGCTGCCTCTTATGTGAACTGCCGCAATGTCTTCCAGATTTCTTTGTGCCCATTCCATAATATCTGCACAAAGACTGTAAGGCTTCCTTACTTTGGTTCCTCCTGGTCGATTGATATAAGAGACTACTGTACGATTGTCTGATTGGATCTTGACCGCTCTTTGAAGTAACCAAGGCCTGAGGTGATGTAGAGCGTACAGAACTGCCAATAATTCTCTGAAATTTGTAGATTCCTTTGCCTCCCTGGACGACCATTTTCCTTGGAACATGGTGGAGCCTAAGTGCGCTCCCCAACCTGAGTTTGAAGCGTCTGTAGTGACTATTAGCCAGACCTTTGGACGAAAAAATAAACCTCCTGAAAGGCACTCTGAGGTTTTTTCACCAAGCAAGCTGAGTTTTCACTTGAGGGGATAACAAGAATCTTTCGTCTAGATCATCCTCTTTTTTGACCAGGTAGTCAGGATGTTCCACTGTAATGGTCTGACCTCTGACCTTGCCCATTTGACTGCCGGAAAAGTGGCAGAAGTCCCAAAACGCCCATGGCCTGTCTGAAGGAACAACTTCCCATCCTTTGGAGACTGGAAATCGTTTTTCGGATTTTCCTCCTTTTTCGTTTGGGAAGAAAAATTGACATGGAGACTGAATTGATCTTGAAGCCGAGAAACTCTATTTCTCTTGTTGGAATGCAAACTGACTTCTTTAGATTTAAGATCCAGCCAAGGATCTTATAGTGACCTGCAGGTCCTTGAGCAGCTGTTTTTCTGTATGTGCCATTAGAAGCCAGTCGTCCAAATAAGGGATAATTGAAATTCCCAATCCCCTCAAATGAGCTGTTAGAGGAGATAGGATCTTTGTAAATAACCTTGGAGCGGATGACAGACCGAACGGCAGAGCCCTGAACTGGAAATGAACGGTGGAACTTCCTCTTTTTATCGCAAATCTTAAATATTTTCTTGAAGTGGTAGCAATCGGAACATGTAGATAAGCATCCTTTAAGTCTATTTTTACCATAACGTCGCCTCTTTGTAAGAGAGGAAAAATCGAAACGATTGACTCCATGTGAAATCTGTGTTAGGGGATAAACTGGTTTATATTCTTTAAATCCAGAATGGGACGAAAAGAGAGGTCTGGTTTTGGAACCAGAAACAATCTTGAATAGACTCCCCAAAACTTTTGCTTTCGTGGTACTCTTTCTATCACCCTTTTGTGTAGAAGAAGCATGGTCTGAAAATATAGAGCCTGAGATCTTTTTGAAGACTGGTACGTTGATTGCAGAAACCTTGCTCTTGGTTGTTCCGTAAAAATAATCTTGTGTCCCCGTCGGATAAGCCTTAGAACCCACGGATTTTTTGTGGTCTGTTCCCATACTGGAAAAAAATATTGGAGCCTTCCTCCCACACTTCTGGCGTCAAAAACGTCTGTCTCTGAAGGTTCTTTTTTTGAATGCGACACGACAATAGTTGTTGCTCGCATGGGTATCAATCAGGAAGTACAATAGTGGCATCATAGAACATTGCATAATTTTTATAAACATTAGGTATAACAGTAGTGGGAAGCAATTATTGTGCCCCTTGTGGGTATGGGTAGAGTGGTGCGCTATTCTGTAGGTGATGTCCACAGTGGGGTTTACCCCTAGCTTATTGACCTTATGCGTGTACGTAGCGGGGTCGCCCAAGATTCGGCCGGGGGTGAAGGTTCTTTTGACCTCACTTTGTTCAAATCTCTGATTTTTATCCTTTCTTTGAAAAAAAATTGTGGTCTCTCTTGATAAGATCTATTTTTATACTGGTAATTCCTGTACCCTGGTCTCCAGGAGAACTTATCTTGAGGAAGTGCCTTTTTGGTTTCTGACATTTGCCTAATGATTTCCTCTAAAGGAGCGCCGAATAATTTAGATTTTTCCAGTGGGAGTTCACAAAGGACTGATTTGGAAGCTGTATCCGCCGACCAAGACCTTAACCATAAGGCACGTCTTGTCACAGAAGACAAACCCATAATTCTGGACGCCAATTTAAGAACCTCTACTGACATATCCAAAAGGTATTCATTTGCCAAATGCATGTTCTGAAACATGTGGCTACGTTCATTAACCTGGTCAGAAGATAAAATTTCTTGGACCGTATTTAGCCAAACGCCATTTGCTCTGGCTACTGCTGCTCCTGCCAGTAAAGCTCTGCATTGAAAACCAGCCGTCTGATAAGCCCGCCTACAAGAGGTTTCGGCTCTTTTATCCATAGGATTCTTTAAAGCTGAAGTCTCCCCTATAGGGATGGTGTTGTGTTTTTTTTTTAGCAATCTGCACCACCTGAACATCTACTTTTGGGAGATCTTCCCAGATAACTTCGCCAGCCAGTTTGAAGATATCCTTGAAGTGTCTGGAAATGAAGGCACGTTTTTCAGGGTTTTTCCATTCCCTGAATATTAGATCAACCAGGCCTTGTTGAACAGAAAAACCTCTTTTGGGATTCTCAGATCTCTGAGGCAGGATTGTTAGATTAACCTCTTTAATAAATTTTCGGATTGCATCCGAAGGAAACCCTACCGGTTCAGTTGATGAGGATCCTGATTCATCCTATAGAGAAAATACATTCTCCGGATGATGATTCAGATGTAGATCTTCTTTTCTTGATCCTCTGTTGTATAGGGGATTCTACCCTTTTAGACTCCTTAATAGTCTCCAAGGTCTGGGCCATATTCTCTTGGAACCAGGTTAGGAAAGATTGCATATCCTTTCGCTTATCTCTTTCAAAGAGTTTGCAGTACACTGACTGCATATTTTCTTCCTTGATCCGTCTGGAAGAGGAGTTGCACAATCACTGCAAACTAGATGTTTGGATTTTACCGTAGCCTTTCTAGGCATGGGGGTAGCCAGTTTTTCCTTGTCCATCTAAGGATAGGCTGGGCTAGACATATCTGTTAGAGAAATATAAAACGGAGGCTTAGAATGATTGTCAAATCCCATGATTCTTCAGAAAATATGTTAAAGTAAAGATTTCTATTAATCTTACCTCAAAATACCTCTGAGCCGTGTGGGGGGGCAGGTGATACGGCGTACCTCTTCTGACCTGCATCCATGCAGTCAGTGGGTACCAGCACAGCTCTTTTATTGCACCAGAAATCAAATTTTCGCGTTTTTTTTTGTGCAGATCTCTTTAAGCTTCCGGATTGCGCAAGTGTTTTTGCGCACCCGGAAGCTTAGGTGGAACACATCACCACCCGGGCATGCGTTCCACCGCTGTGCGCTTGCTCAGCAACGAGCTTCGCCTCCCGGAAGCCTTTTGCCGGAACCATTCTCGGCATATAGAAGCCAACCTCTGATTGCTCTGTAACGAAAATGAGCATGGGTCTCTCAGCTTACCGCCCGGGCAGCTCTCGGACCGGATCCCCCAGACAGATAGCCCGTGTGTCTCACCCTTGAATGTCCTGTCCTTCCTTATCGGGACAAGAAAGAAGACTGGGGGTAGGTTTTGCGGCTCTGCTTCTTATAGGGAAGTGGGGAGGGTCCTTTTTAATCAAGATGCTTGTTTAATGTCTTGTCCACAGGGAGGAGCAAACCCCATGAGTTACTGCCACCATATGACAGAAAAATAAATGTATATAGATCCCAGGAATTTGGGTTACCTTCTTTCTGTTTACTCTATGAGGGACCCTACCTAGGTGTTTTAATTGGTGTCTTAATCGGGACCAGCCTATCGTATCGGTTAGGACTTAGACTTGTGTAAATTTCATGTTCTTTACTACCATACGTGGTTCCCAGACATCCATGATTGTTATACCCCTCTATCAACAGTATGTGCTTCTAGTACTCCTAATTAGATGTTTATTGTCAGTTTAACACTGACTTCACTCCTATATTGACCAGATAGTTACTGCAAATACAGACAGTTTTTTCTACATACCTAAGGGTATGTTTGGAGGATGGTGTCAGTGACTATTTGCTACTTTTCTATTTGGTAACACATTGTTGCACACAACTATCAGTAGCTGTTACTCAATATCAGGTCACGACTATTATTTCTATCCTATTGATGTGGTTATCACACCTGACTTCATCAATATTTTCATATAATATGGGATGATCCTAATTTATTTTGTATACTACTGAGTATTTCCTTTTTCTCAAATAATTTTTTATCTTTTGGGAGTTTATTTTATATTCTCCCTATCCCCCAAGAGGGACCAATGAAGTTTATTTATTATTTTCAGTTCTTTTTACGCTCCATGATTTAGCAACTTTTGGCTTCACACTTTACGGAGCATTACTATCCAGGGTATAGGGACTGTTTGGTGGGAGCACTGTTTAGTTAACCTATCTTCAGCCTGAACTTTATATACTATTACTACTCAGGGTCATGCCCTTTATACCAGTCAACCACTACACCCTCGATGAGTGACCATTCTGAGCACTCATTGCGGCTGTACCATTTCCTTGCTTTTGAACTAAGATTACACAAAAAAAATTACTCCGTTTTGTACTCGGCCATACTACCAACAAAAATAACTAAACTCACCTTAAAAGTATTTATGTAAAGCCGGCAAATACAAAATCAGACTTTTTTTTAATTTATATTTTATTTATTTTTTAAACAAACATGTTTCAAATCAGAAGTGAACTTAATAGTCATGTTCAACATTTAAGTCAAATTTACAATTTCCAATTATTTTTATCTTGACAGGTGTGTGTATATAACACTAAAAATACATATTAAAACAAGTGCATCAAACTACCAACAGCAGGTGAGACTCCCTGCACCCACCATTTCTGCTCCAAAACAAACAAAAAAACAGCTGAAAAGTTGTAGTGACAACCAAAAAAAACAAAAATTAGGCAAACATTCAAATTAACCAGA
Source organism: Pelobates fuscus (assembly GCF_036172605.1). NCBI lineage: Eukaryota > Metazoa > Chordata > Amphibia > Anura > Pelobatidae > Pelobates > Pelobates fuscus. The sequence goes on from NC_086317.1 coordinate 32,828,556, forward strand.
ATTTAAAAACTTGATTGCCAACTCATTCGAACACGCTCTTTAATGATTCTGGCAAATATGGAAATACTGCAATTCAGGTTACTGTGAAAAGTGCAGGACATGTCATATAAACCATAGACTCACCAACAGACATAGCAGGGGTGTGCAAATTAATTTCTATTGGTGGCCATCAGATGATTAAACAGCTAATTGCACCATTGTGCTAAATGTATACAAGGTTTAGTAGAACTTCCATAAGTTAGTAACCTGTTTTGTAGGAGCAAACCTGCCCGGGAAGTGAGGATACTTTTAAACAAAGTTTATTTGCAATGGGAATCAAACCTCCAAAAAAAAAAAAAAAAAAAAATGAATGGATTTCAGACTCTGAAACAGCTTGTTGGGTGACAAGATTCCAAAAAATGAAATACAACCCAGGTATCCAATAGGCTACGTAATCCTACACAGAGACAGAGAACTATGATATGCTGGCTCTAAGTTAGTCAATAACCTTACCCACTCCCATACCTGGACAAAAAGACAAGGGAAAGATGGTGCAAAATATTATATAAGGAGACTGAAAAATTATACATATATAATAAAATGTGTCACTGGGCAGTGTACAAGAATGGAGATAAAATGGTAAAAGTGTTTTTCAGTCCTGTCTCTGGTTATTTGCCAGTGATTTTACAAGTAAAGAGCCCAAATATCCTGTGTCCTTGGATAATGCTAATCTTCCTCTTGTGTTGAACATAAGGTTATTGGCAGAAGGGCATACACTCTCCGTTTCCAAGCAGGCAATATTGCACGCAAAGACTTGAGTAAAACAATATCAGCAGAGGATATGTAAACAGTAAAACATTTAACTTGGTTATGTAACCTTTATATTCCAAATCGGTGTGATGACCAAATCATTGGAGACTCACATGTAAGAAAGGCACCTGACAGGCTCTCCTGGTATTGGAGGACAATCTCTAGCTATCTCCTGAAAGAAGAACGGTGGCAATACAACACCATGGAGCAGTGTCTGCATTAAATCAGAAAGATCTAGATAGGAAGCAGACAAGTTAGTCAATTATGTATTATTGCCCAGTGGTTACTGCTTTCCCAGAACAGTCTCCACTTTCGTCAACAGGAAGACAAGGGGATGTAGACCTTTTACGTTTCGATTCTGGAGGTTTACAACTTTTTTCATCGCCAGATAAATTACTTTCTGAAGAGCAAAAAAAAAAAAAAGTTAGCATAACAAGCAATGGGAATATCGAAAAACAAATCAAATTGTAACATACATAGAAACCAGAATAAGTCCACATTAGCACTCATATGTTTAGAGATCCTGCGATGTCAGCAAGTCTCTCTGGAACAATGAGAATTTTTTCACACTAGTCCCTCAAAGATCAGTAACAGTTCAAAATATTATAAATCTTTTGGGCAACATCTACGTAGTAAGCTATTTCTGCAAATACTGAGAATTGGGTTCAGGAGGGTAGTGCCATTCCAAAATCTGAGGCTCATTTGGTAAGTGGAACCTTCAGATAGTGTGTCTACTCATGTAGATATATTTCACAGTACAGCATGAATAGGCTCTAAGACAGAAGGCTTTAACTAACTTTTCATAGTTATGATAAAAAAATAAAAAAAAATATGGTCAATTCCTAATGGGTAAAAAAAAAAAAAAGTTTTTCATGAGATTCTAGTAATCTCCATTTTTCACATTCAAATGCTGTTCCTGCCTTTCACTGCAAAAATTACCTAGATAACCTCTTTGTTTCTCTGCACTTAAAGCTCACAGAGCAATCTACAGGTAAAGGATAGAAGATAAAGTTCCCAACGTGGACATATCGAAATATAGAACACGACACTTACCAACAGCGGCATCTCCCGCTGGAGGAGATTTTGTAGTAGGACTGTTTGGTTTGGGATTGGTAACGTTTGACTTCACAGAAATTAGGCTGATTCTCCTTTGGAAAAGAAGATGCAACATTTAAAGAACATATGACATTCCTAAATAAACAAACATCTAAAATCCCAGAAGATAGATCCAGTATACAACGTCTGGAATTAAGAGTCTCTTCCAGGTATGGGAAGTATCTACCTACAGATGACTTTCCAAAATGTTTAACTGTGATTACCTTGGGGAGGGGGTGGTAGGTTTGTTTGTAGGTTTGCTCCAGGCTTCCAGAGTATTAAGAACAATCCTCCTGGGTGGTGCTGCTCTGCTGCCTTGTCCATTCTTCTTGTCGTCAGACGTGGGAGTGGAGGGGATAATTTTAATACTAACCGGAGTGGACACCAGTTCTTTACTAGCAGATGGAGCTGTAGGTTTAATAGCAATAGGAGTGGAAGGATTGGACTGCTCTGCTGGCTTGCTTGTTGGAGTCGTTTCTGTTGGACGTACAACAGCAGGAGAAGATAACCTTTTCACTTTTTTCTTCAACTTCTTTTCCATTGCTGGAGTCTTCAGAACCAGCGCTGGTTTTTCTTTTAAAGGAATCCCAAGTTCCCCCTCATCAAAGGTAACAAAAGAGCAGTAGCCATCTGTGGACGATATGGATAGGAAGGTCCCATCCTTGGACCTGTAACAAGCAACACAAAAGGGGAAAAACTAATTATTAAAAAGGTACGGACAGCAACAGGACCGTCATTCATTCCAACATGACAAACTGGAAACAAAATTAGAAGAGCAAAACAAAACTGAATGGTAAATATAGAAACAGCTTTCTTGGGTGAAAGGCTCAATATTGGGGAAATTTAGACATTGGATTTTTTTTCAAAGTAGATTATTTACAAAATTACACGGATGATAGAACTAGCGACGCGCACAGGGAAAGCAAACTATATATGCACTCTGTGCCATGTAACTGCAGAGTCTAAAAAGCTTTCACCAAAACAACAAGAAACTCCTTGACTTTAACATTACAAGAAGGTGCACATTATACAGTCAGACTGGTTTGCCGACTACCTATAATCTGGCTGCACCATCAGCAGTTGACATACCACTTTTGGAACAAACGCTTTGTGAACTTCATTTACCTAGACTCTAAAAGTTAACAGGTTTTATTAATCTCACCATGAAAGGTCACTCAGCGTATGATAATGAATGCCTGATACGTATGCAAAGGGGAACAGCTGTTGCGTGTCATAAAAAAGCACTGCGTCTTCTGAGGCCACCGCAAACACCATGCGGTACGGCTGATTAATAAGACCTGGAGGTGGCGCCGATGTCTGTTCAGAGTCATCTGTGTGAAGAAAGGAAAGGACAATATGGCAGAATAAGCAAACGCATAAACAAAGCAATCACTTCCATTAAAGGACCACTATAGTGCCAGGAAAACATACTCGTTTTCCTGGCACTATAGTGCCCTGAAGGTGCCCCCACCCTCAGGGACCCCCTCCCGCTGGGCTCTGGGGAGAGGAAAGGGGTTAAAACTTACCTTTCTCCAGCGCCGGGCGGGGAGCTCTTCTCCTCCGATCCTCCTCCTCTCCTCCCATTCGGCTGAATGCGCACGCGTGGCAAGAGCTGCGCGCGCATTCAGCCGGTCTCATAGGAAAGCATTATCAATGCTTTCCTAGGGACGCTTGCGTGCTCTCACTGTGATTTTCACAGTGAGAATCACGCAAGCGCCTCTAGCGGCTGTCAATGAGACAGCCACTAGAGGATTTGAGGGCTGGATTAACCCATTTATAAGCATAGCAGTTTCTCTGAAACTGCTATGTTTATAAAAAAATGGGTTAACCCTAGCTGGACCTGGCACCCAGACCACTTCATTAAGCTGAAGTGGTCTGAGTGCCTAGAGTGGTCCTTTAAGCACTTTGCACAGTGGAACATTTTAAAAATGGATCTTTATTAAATTCTCTTAAATATAAATATTCTTTCACCTACATTTACGCAGCAACTGATTAAGGAAAAAAAAAAAGCAAGACTGCTATGGCACTTTGTCCCAATCATGACTTGCAATGCTATTTTGTAGGCTGCAGAAAAGTATAAAATGGATATTCCAAGTCCCTATGCTCATTGTATAATTTCCAGGGCAAGGAGGTTCCAACTGTTATTTACTAAAATCATTGCAGCCAACCCCTCTCTCAAACATTTCAGGAAGAAACTTATACTGGAACACTTCCCCTTCGGCCTAAAATACTATAACACAATGCGTTAAAAATTGTACAACCACAATTTATAGATGTAAATAACGTGCTTTAATTTGATCATACGTGGTTTCCCCTGCACAGTGAGACTTAAATAACAACTATAAATAACAGGCGTGTGCTCAAGCCAGAGGCTCCTTTAACGCCTTCAGGACTGGACTGTTTTTGCGATGTTGTATGTTAACGACCAGGCCTTTTTTTACACTTTTGTGGAGTTTGTGTTTAGCTGTAATTTTCCGCTCTCTCATTTACTGTTCCCTTACAAATTATATATATTTTTTCAGGACAAAAAAGGGCTCTCTTTACATACTATTATTTATATAATCTCATGTAATTTAATTTAAAAAATAAAATAAAATAAAATATGGTGAAAAATTGAAAACAAACGTTTTTTGACTTTTGCTTGAAAAATCTTTTACTTAGCTACAAAAGCTAATAAAAAACCCTGCTAAATAGATTCAAAAGGGCTCTAGAGAAATTCTTGGGATGATATGGGTCACAAAATAACGACTGTCACTAGATTCAGGATTGTTGTCAACTTTGGAGTTTTAGTTCATGAAGAGCTGGGGCCTCAAAAATTAAATTATTCACCCTTTCTAGAGTGCTGCAGTGGCAGGCGAAAGAGCCAGAGAGTGACGCCCCTGTTTTACTGTTTTGAATCACTAATATTTGTGTTCAGGGAAGTCTCCCGAGTAAAACACAACCCCTCCCCCCCATGTACAAGTTTTAGGGTGTCATAGAAAGTTTCAGGGTAAAATACAGTGCTAGCAAATTAAATTCTCTGGACTTTCGGCCTGGGTTGTCAGGCAGGTCCCTCAAATTGCAATCAATAAAATTACTTAATTATGTAAAAATATTACATAAATACCCACGTAGAATTTAAATATATATGTAATTTTGTATATGGACATGTCTATTTCGCATTAATTTTATTTATATATATATATATATACACACACACACACACACACACACACACAATTTCATTCTAAGTATTTTGAGAGAAAATAGAAAAAGCCTGAAATGAATTATTCTACTCGCCAGAACAAATACAATAAGCTGTAATATTTATAGTGTCCCTTTAAATGTTCTGGATCATTAACAAGATGGACAATAACAGACATACCTTTCACTGTTTGCCTCAGCTCAAAAAAGACTGGACAACAACGGACAGCAAGGGTGGCCTTTGCTGGGCAGGGAAGGTGAGCAATTGGCCTGAGGAGAAACAATGTTAATAAATGAGCTGAAATAATAGTAAATATAATGAAGAACAGAGTTGAAGTCATTGTGTTAATTGTCATATGTACAACCTAAGGGCCAAGTTGATACTGACGGTCTTCTGCCTACAACACAAAGCACAGTGTCTATTTGCATCACAAACAAATCATGGTGATCAAGATCTCCTCACGTAAACTGGCGCTCTGTGTGTCCACAATAAAATGACAAAGCAACCGATGCTTATGAAACCGTTTTTAAGACGCTCTAACGTAAGGATGAACGGGTATCTTATGTGTCAAGGTATGTGCAAAGATAGAATTTGTCTGCACCGGAGCACAGGGAATAAAAATCCCAAACAAAAAGTCTGGTCTCGCTCAGATAAAACTAGATAGAGCCGTTTCAGCCCTTCCCTCTTTTGCACTATGCGATGGAACAACATGCCAGAATTGAAAAAATGAGGGTGGCCGAATCAATCAAGAAGGACAGAGCAGGGGGTAACCCTAGTAGTGAGTATGAAACAAGGAAAGGAGGATCTGTCCTGTGAGGTGTATCATCAAATATGATATAGAAAACAGTTAAAAATAACCTTTATTAAAAATAGGGTAAGAATGGAGAAAACTTAACGAAAAAGATAAAGGAAAGTATGGTAAGACACACTAAGATAAGAGAAAAGTGTGTCAAGCCAAAGCTAAATGCTGATAAATTTGGGTACTAATGCCCTACTGACGCCTTAATGGCAGTGCACTGCTCCTGCAATATATGGTCTATGAGCTGGTTGCAAATGCAAATGGGATTCTAATAGTAGGTATGTAACAATACTACAATACCCAAAGAAACAAATCTGTCAAGCAACAATAAGGAGTACAGTAGTAAATGTATCGTGGTGGCAATATTAATGACACAAAATACCGATACCCTACAATCACTGAATATGTCCGAGAATAAATCTCTTTCGGAGAGCAGTAATGTGATACAGTAACAGAGAAGTGTCACAGGTCAATCTCCAGTCATGAGCAATAACCGGCTACGTACATGGTATAAGGGAGACAAGTGATACTAGGTGCGATATTGTGGTACAGATATCATAAAGTATCCAAATATATATAAGTCTAACTGGATGTACTGACCGGCCATGTAAAGGAGACAAAAGTTACTGGGTATCGATATGGTAAAGGGAAAGGGAGGGGCCGTCATCTAACTAAAAAAACGTCAGATAAAAGCGCATTTCCCATAGGGTGCAAACATAGATACCCATATAGAGAGAAGTCCCTACTCTTAGAAGATAATTGCCACCGTCGGGCAGGTAGTAGCGGTAACTCAATATAGCATGCCTCTCGTCTAAACCATTAAGTCCTGAACATCCACCTCGTCAATCAATATGTGATAATCTTAAGAGATGAGGCAGAAAAGGTAGAATGGTGCCTTCATGGGCACCAGGTACAGTAAAGTGGTAGGAGAGAAGCCGCAAGAGAGGAGGGTATATAATTCGTGTTTGCGCTAGAGATTCCCGTAAGAGAGTAAATGGTACCCTGAGAGATGCACAGGGTTCCTGTGCACTCGGATGGCTAGTAACCGTCCCGTATGGATAGGAGTACCCAGGTTGCTACCTGATAATGCGGCCAAAGTGAGTAGTGCTCGTAAACCGGGAGGTAAAAAATATGTCCGAGGAGTGAGGGTAACCTGTTGAGGAAACGGGTAAGTGTCAGACCCGAAGCCAATGGTAGGTGTCACACTCCAACCAGACGCGCGTTTCGCCTTTGTTAAGAGGCTCATCAGGGGGAAAGGACTTCCCTGATTCGTCAAGTTTATAAAGCCCGCTCGCGGGCCTCATTGGTTCCCGCATAAGTCATGGGGAGGGGCCAAAAATACGGTGGTCATGAGGGCACAAAATAGTGCTCTTTGCAAAAATTCGTCATAAATGACTATACATACTTCATTAATCAATGGAGGAATATTTACCAATGATTTACCCTAGGGTTAATGGTGTTTCAAGATTATGTGGTAAAGGTCAAAAATAAATAAACATGATCCATACGAGTTAATAGAATTACCTCATGATAAGTCAAAAAAATGACGACTGATAATGGATCCTAATGTCATAATAGCAGGACCTCATAGGAGGTCAGAGAACATACTTAGAGGTGAACCATAAGCCATGTATTTAATGGCAAAAACTAGTCATAGGTCAAAAGAAATGACGATACGTAGTAAGCCCAGTTGGGCTCGGGTCACTGATAGATAGTGTAATTGAAAACTCCATGGGTTCGTAGGTGAAGGATACGGACCAATAGATAAAATAGACATGATAGAGAATGAACTCCCGATAGTATGATAGTACATAGGGGAGTAAAGGGAATCAGCATGGGTCATAGGTCAATGAACTGTCCATGACCAGATGACACACTGCAATTGGATTTAATAGAGTATACAAAATTGGAAAAACTGAATTGAGCTAATAGGGTGAACCTATTGGTCGTAGTAAGGTGGAAGGGTCCCATATGTACACGGTCTTAGTGTATGAATGGTGTATAATTAAATTCCTCATTCAAACCGAGAGGAGACAGTGTCTTGAAGGAAAAAATCCATTGGGACTCCTTGCGTAACAATGCCTTGTTGAAGTCGTCCTTTCTGGGATTTGAAAGTAATGTCTCAATACCTTGGAATTTGAGAGTGTCAGGTTTGCCCTTGTGGAAGTTTTGAACATGTCTTGCCACTGGGGTAGGTGTCACCTTGTTGTTAATGGATGTCACATGCTGTAGTATTCTCCACCTAAATTGTTGGAACGTCTTCCCAATATACTGGATACCACAGCTACAGGTAATCAGATAGATAATTCTAGTAGTGCTGCAGTTTACCAGAGCATTTGTCTCTACGGTGGTATGAGTTTGGGTAGATGTAGTAAACTTAGAGGGTAGAATATACTGGCAGGCCTTGCAGTGTCCACATCTAAACGTCCCTTTAGTCTCTGTTAGTCAGTTCGTGACTGGTAGAGGGGATGCTAGATGACTCTGGACAAGTTGGTCTTGGAGATTACAAGGTCTGCGTGCTGTTAGCGAAGGATAATCCGGTAACAGTTTAGAGAGTACAGGGTTGTGGAGGAGTATTGGCCAATTCGCTTTCAAAATCTTGGACATAGGTCCCCATCCCTGATCATAGGTGGCAATACAGCGTGGGGCCTTAAGTTCTTGTCTTCGTGTGGTCGGAGATAGAGTGGCTTCTCTATCCAGCAGGCAGACCCGATGGAAGGCCCTTTTCAATACTCGATTAGGGTAGCCAAGTTCCCTAAAGCGTGATCTTAGGATTTGACATTCTGTATGGAAAGTTTGGTCTACCGAGCAGTTTCGTCTGGCCCGCAAATACTGGCCATAGGGGATAGAGGCCTTCAGTTTGAACGGGTGGTGACTGTCCCAGTGTAGAAGGCTATTTGTAGAAGTAGCCTTCCTGAACAATTCCGTATGGATGGTACCATCTAATTGTAACAAAATCTTGAGGTCTAGAAAGACCAATTCATGTTCGTCAATGACATAGGTTAACTTGAGATTAATGTCATTGTTGTTAAGGGACTTGACAAAATCCTGGAACACAGGGACGGATCCTGACCACATAATTAGCAGATCATCTATGTACCTGTGCCAACTTAAAACAAATTCACGGAAATGGTCAAACTGTGATGTGGGGACGATGCACTGCTCCCACCATCCCAAGAATAAGTTGGCATAGGTGGGTGCACAGGCCGTCCCCATGGCTGTCCCAGAGATCTGTAGATAGTATTGGCCGTTAAAGAAAGTAATTATGGGTTAATATAAACTCAAGTAAGGCTAGAATGAAGTCAGTCTGAGGGTTACTGTAAGCAGTGTTCTCCAAGAAGAACCTGCATGCCTTTAGGCCTTTATCGTGGGGGATATTCGTGTATAATGCGACTACATCGAGACTAGCTAGCTGAGTATACATGTCTTGTAGTTTCAGCAAGGTTGATTTTGTGTCCTGTAAGTAGGATGGCAATTTTTCCACCATAGGATGAAGAATTCTCTCAATAAATTTACTGGGAGATTCTGTTAGACAATTGTTACCCGACACAATGGGCCTGCCGGGGGGGGGGAGGGGAAGTCCCTTTGTGTATCTTCGGCAGGCAGTAGAATGTCGCTATGGTGGGATTTTTGTGTGGTAAGAGAAAACGAAATTCGTCTTTATTAATGATTAGTTCATTCAAGGCATCGTTAAGGAGTTTGTCCAGCTCATCTGCAAAAATCTTAGTGGGGTCCGAAGGGAGAACCCTATAGTGTAGTGGGTCATCAAGGTGTGACATGCACATCGCGATGTACTCAGGGCGGTTCATCAGCACGATGTTCCCACCCTTGTCGGCTGGTTTAATAATTATCTCTGTGTTTCTGGAGATCTTTTAGGGCTTTTCGTTCCATAAAGCTTAAGTTACTAGTGACAGAGATTCGGTTAGGTGTGGATTCCAGTTCTTTTAGTGACATCTGGACGAAAAGGTCAACGTGAGGTGAATCAGCAAAGTTAGGTGTAAAATAACTCGAGGGTTTGAAATCCGTGAGTGGTCTTAAAAGATCACTTTCAACCAGGAGAGTGTCTAACGTTTTTGAAAATTCATAATCCTGTAACGAAAGACCCATTTCATTGGCCATTACTAGATCTTTTTTGGCATGAAATATATTCAAAGCTAATTTTCGGCCAAACAAATTAAGATCCTTGGACCAAGTACATTTGTTGCAACTGGGGGTGGGTACAAAGGAGAGACCACGGTTTAGTAAAGTAAGATGGTGTTTATCTAATGGAAAGTCAGATAGATTTATGACTTTCTTGGGGGCTATTGCCTCGAGGTGCGACTCTGGTTTTTGTATGCCCAGCGGTCCCTGTCTCTCAGGCGACCCCGTTGTTGTCGCGGCTGATCCTGGTCTAAAAAAAGAGTTTGGAGAGGGATTAGTGGAGGTCTGAGGATTGGCAATATCCGTAGATATTGGAATATCCAAAAATGAGACTGTTTTGTCCAGATTTTTTAGTATACTTTTGTTATTACTGTTCAGAGCGGAACTAGTATCTCTTGGGCGGTCACTGTTGCGATTAAACAGGGATCTTCGTCTCCTTTGGGGTGGTTGGTCTTGGTCGGACCAATCAGTTTCGCCTGAGGAGGAGCCCTGATAATTATTGCACCGCCTGGGATACTTTGTGGATTGCCTGAAAATGTTGCCACGTTTAAAGTCCTTGAAGTCCCGCTGAAACTTGTTATGTTTCTTAACTTTTACATGGTGTCTGAAGTTGTTAATATTTTGTTGTAGTTTGTTTTCCATTTGTACATAAAGAGCGTCGGTTTTATAGTTTTTTTATCCCAACAATGTCATTTTTGAGTTTAGAGTTAATTACTTCAAAATTTGTAGCTTCCAGTCTGACCAGAAAATCCATTAGTCTGGAGGAGCAGTCAAGTAGGATAGAATTCCATTTGCTTAACTGCTCATCCGTCTGGATCTTATCTGGCAGCAATATCTCTGGACGGAGTCCTCTGGGGACCAATTTCTGTTCTAGGTATTGTTTTAGACTGGTCAATTCCCAGAAACTTCTAATTTGGTCCTGGTAGGTTTTTTGGATGCTAAAAAAAAGCAGTGTTAATGTTATTACTGGTCACATCATTGGAGTTTAGGGGATTAATAGAAAAAAAACATTGGTGATTTCGTCATGACCTAGGTTATGGTCACCTAATCGGTCTAGGAGGTCAGTCATTTAAAAAATTATATTTGTATGCTACCGTATATGAAATGATACTCGATAACTGTTGTATCTAGGTATGGTGACCAAATATTTGTGTGAAGAGGCCAATTGGTATTAAAACCTGGAGAGAATGGAAAAAATTAGGGTGGCCGAATCAATCAAGAAGGACAGAGGTCAGAATTGACAGAGAACATAAAAATACTCAACTGACCTCTTGAGGCTTTTCCTTGAGAAAACATATGTGGTGTTAACCAAGGCGTCTCCAGATTCCACACAGCCAGCTGAAATACAAACAACAAAATTAGAATGGGTTAAGAGAAAAAACAAAAAAAACAATGAATTCCATCATGAAAATGGCTCCCAAAAAGAGTTTGAGGATAAAACCATTTAATGATCGTTTGAAGTTGGTGCATCCTAGGACCTGTTACACTATAACCACGGTTTCGCTGATGTGGTTATGGTAGATCACATCTATCTTTGAGGCAATAAAAAAAAAAAATCACTTTTGTTACTGGAGACTATTTTCTAGTCTGTCTGAATGTGTATACCTTCAAATATGTCTATATAAGAAACAATCACCTCATAAGTCAAGAACCACACACGGCAGGAAACCAAACATTGACATAAAAAAAAAAAAATGCACACTTTGATAGAGAATATATACATGTTTTAATTCAAACATGAAACCATTGACCATTCTGCACAAGTGGAGATAGAAGAGGCTCAAATTGTCAAGCAGAATGTGTATCTCACCTGGTGTAAGGAGCAAGGAACCATCAGGTGTAAATGTTGGTCTCCTGAAAAATGACTTCATGCTGTCATCATGAAATATCCGATAACTTTTAAACTGCAGGATACAAATACAAAATTAATGAAATGGGAAGTTTAAAACAACATCCACAAATCACTGAAGGATTTTGAAAGCATTTTGATTACAGAAACACAAGTGATTGGCAGCGGGATCTGAAGTACTCAAACAGTCAAGCTCTCTTACAAATTACATTTCTATTAACAAAGTAACATCAGATTATATGTTGTGTAAATTATTTTACCTAGTAGAAAATTGAGAGGTTTCCAATACATTGATGGCTACCCTTGACACTGCAGATGCATATGTTCTAAAACGATGCACAGCCAGCATATTTTTTGCTAGGTGCCCTTGCACTTATCTAAACTACCCTTACTACTAAACGATCTTGGACCAATGGTGTGATGTTGCCTTAACCAATATCGATAATACAGATTACGCAATAAAAGCATGTAGACACTGTTTATATTTCAATCAAGCATATAATCAACTGCAAAAGAAAAGTGCTTCTCCTGATGAAAAAAAACCAAAAAAAACCCACAATAAAAAGCCCCCACAACATAGCCTTTGTAAGTATTGAAACATTTCATATGGATAAGAAAGTGAAATGTTCCTCACGTTGGGAAAAAAAATAAAAAAATATGATATTGATGGCAGTTATACCTTTGGATTAAAAGAACAGAGAGATCAGTTATCTACTTTTAAAGAAACACTACGGGCTAATAGGTTGTTTCAGCTCAATGAAGTGGTCTGGGTGCCATGTACCCCCTGTTCAGCAGGAACAGCAATGCTTTCATCGCAGGGTTAAGCTGCCTCTAGTGGCTGTCATAGTAAAGCTACACTATATCAGATGGTCTCAGAGAGACTAATTGGCACATCATGGAGAATTGAGCCGCATGAGCACTAGCCTTTAAATGCTTTCCAATGTGAAAACTATTGATTGGCTGAGACCATGGATCTTGATGATCTCAGACACAGAGCCGGAGCTACACACCGGAGACCAGGGCTGTGAAGGAGAAATGGTAAGTAAAACTACTTTTATAACAAGGGGAGTGGTGGTCCGGTCACTTAAAAAGATGCCTATGGTACTACAGCGTTAGGAATACACATTTGTATTCATACCGCTTCAATGTACAATATAAAAAAAAAAAAAAAAAAACACACACAAGAGTGACGGAATTAAAGGGACACTCCAGGCACCCAGACCACTTCTGCCCATTGGAGTGGTCTGGGTGTCAACTCCCACTACCCTTAACCCTGCAAGTGTAATTATCGCAGGTTTTTTTATTTTTTATAAACTGCAATAATTACCTTGCAGGGTTAACTCCACCTCTAGTGGCTGTCTAATAGACGGGCACTTCCTGGACTATAACACAGAAAATTTTCAATGCTTTCCTATGGAGAGCTCTAATGCGCAGGCGCGGCATTAGGTCTCCCCGGCCGGCGGGACCAGTCTCACCGACCGGCCAACGTAATGAAGAGGAGGACCAAAGGAAGCAGCGACGTGGGACATGTCACTGCCTCTGGTAAGTCACTGAAGGGGTTTTTACCCCTTCAGCAACCAGGGGTTGGGAGGTGGGAGGGAGAGGGGACCTGCAGTGCCAGGAAAACAGATTATTTTCCTGGCTCTGGAGAGTCCCTTTAAGAAATCTGCAGCTCTGTCTGTTGACTGTCACATGACAATCTCTTCCTGTTCACTGTATGGAAACCCAGGTTGATGACTGGTCTCAATAAGTCAGGGACACTTTAAAAATCAAATTCTCTGATCAACAAAAGATTCTATAAAAACAGTCAAACCATGAGATCCTCTACGTCCAGAAAGCGGAATATAGATAAAGAAAGCTCTGTTCAAACCAGAAAATAGAATAGGGGCTAATTATAACAAACAGCTGGAAAATCAGTTAATGGATTCTATATTTCTCTTACAACTACTCTTTATAAATAACTCCCAAAGTATGCCTAGAGTGATAGAGGTCTTCTGCATTTGAAGTCAAAATTACAAATATTACAAACAATAAGAATCAATGTGAAAGGAGCAAAGTAAGACAAGCTACATACCTCCCCTTCTGGTTGTGCTGTTGAGGCCATCTTGCTAACATTATACGCCACGCGCTTGGTCTCTGTTCTATAGACTCTCATAACACTAAAAATTGAAGGGAAAATGCACAAATTATGCAATAATAATTATACATCAATAAAAAACAAAGATAAACAAGTATATAAGGTTTCTAAAATCTGAAGTGTCTTGATAAATATTTAACTTAGCAGCACCTTATGAGTGTATTAGCTCAAAAACAACAACACTGTTTGATACCTCAATAAACCTTGACATACGTGGAGTACAGAGTGAACACAGGAGACGCTGCAGAATTCTGCCATGTGTGGCCATATTTTGCTTTTGATGAAATGTCATTACATCACAGGGATATTGCTGTCTTTCTTGCATCAAGTCAAAGAAAATAGAGAGAAAAACATCTATTGGATATTCCTTAATATGCTTTAGTGAGATGTTTTAAGAGCCAACACACTGAATTATCTCCATTAAAGGAACACTATAGTCACCTAAATTACTTTAGCTAAATAAAACAGTTTTAGTATATAGATCATTCCCCTGCAATTTCACTGCTCAATTCACTGTCATTTAGGAGTTAAATCACTTTGTTTCTGTTTATGCAGCCCTAGTCACACCTCCCCTGGCTATGATTGACAGAGCCTGCATGAAAAAAAACTGGTTTCACTTTCAAACAGATGTAATTTACCTTAAATAACTGTATCTCAATCTCTAAATTGAACTGTAATCACATACAGGAGGCTCTTGCAGGGTCTAGCAAGCTATTAACATAGCAGGGGATAAGAAAATCTTAAACAGATCTTGCAATAAAAAAGCCTAAATAGGGCTCTCTTTACAGGAAGTGTTTATGGAAGGCTGTGCAAGTCATATGCAGGGAGGTGTGACTAGGGTTCATAAACAAAGGGATTTATCTCCTAAATGGTAGAGGACTTAGCAGTGAGGCTGCAGGGGCATGTTCTATACACCAAAACTGCTTAATTAAGCTAAAGTTGTTCAGGTGACTATAGTGTCCCTTTAACGTTGCAGTGCTCTTTATATTGTACAACTTAGACATCTAAGATTTTAAGAGACTTTCACCTATTCTAGTAAAAAAAAAAAAAAAACATTTCTTTAAAAAAGAGGATAATAATATTGGTAGGGCAAGAGATGTTCAGAGTCAAGTGTCTATTTATCTGTTCCCAGGAAGTACTTACCGATCACAGCTTAGAGTGGCAATATACTGCCCCAATGGGTCCCAGGTTATCCCCTGTACATAGCTTTTGTGTTCATTAAATATAGAGATCTTCTGACCTGGGAAGAGAACCAGTCATATCAGTGGGCTGGAGTTTAAGGATCGTGTACGGAGTCAGTGCTAGATCCACTGGAGATTAAACAAGCAGCAATCCAGGGATAATGTTCTAAATGTGGAGCTAATGGAAACCAGTGAAATATTCCACCAGATAGCTACACGTACAGAACTTTACAGAATTCCTCACCATACATAAAACAATTTGTATTTATCTTTAAAGCTTTGTCCAAACTCTGCCGTACAAACACATGCTAAAGACTTATGATATAGAAAAGCTTTAAAAATGCGGATCTCTGTGAGTCAAGATTGAGCAACTCGAACACAAATAAAATATTCAGCTAGAATACAATAACAGTCAAAAATACAACATACTTCATTTCATTTCCACTTTAACACAGTATCTGACATTGAAATATTCAGTTCTGGAGTACTGTATGTGCAAAAGATATAAAGGTGTCCATGGAAACAAAGCATATTCTACAAAATGTCAATTGAAGAATAAAAGTTACTTATCAGAACGTTTCAATATAATTAAAGCTTGGGCTCTTAGCACATGTTGATCAATACTAGTATAGAATAAACCTATAGCGTTACTTGCACGTTTGGTTTCCTAACGTTATAGTATCCCTTTCCAGCCATGCGGCCCCCATGCCGAAAGGGTTAAGAACCCTTTTAACATTCACCTTAATTCCAATGCCGTGGACCCAGAGACGGAGCACTGTCTCCGTTTCCTCCTCCAGCAACGTAACAGAGATGAAAAGCCTAATGAGCTTGCACGGTAAGAGACACATGCATTAGGCCTTTTCCCATAGGATAGTACTGAATCAATGCTTTCCTATGGGGATTTTGAACATGCTAGACGTCCAATGTCATTAAACTCCATGAAAATGCAAGATGCACCTCTATTAGCTGTCTGGGAGCCAACCACTAGAGGCAATCTTAAACCTGTACATTGCAGGGTTAAGGGGACAGGAACCCTGCACACAGACCACTTCAATGAGATGAAGTGGTCTGAGTGCCTATAATATCCAGTTAAGGATTACTTGGACCCTGAAGCACCTGACTATAAGCGTGTGGCAGAGAAGACATTAGTTGGCTTGTTTAGTAATTGGGGTAAGAAAAAGTTGCCATTTCCAACATTAAAAAAGAAAAAACTAAAGAATGGGATCCCGAGACACAATGTCCAGGATCCACGGCTTGGATATATCAGAGTAAACTATTACTGATAAAAACCATAAGTTTATTAAGACATCATAGACATAAAAAATAATAAATAAATAACACACACCCAAATAGAGGAAAAAAATAAATAAACACCCCAAAAAACTAAAATGCTTAAAATAAATGGTGCAGTGATTTTAAAAAATTAGGCTTATTATTATGATATTTAAAAATCACTGCACCATTTATTTTAAGCACTTTAGTTTTTTTGGGTGTTTATTTATTTTCATGGGGAATCTCAGCCAAAATTTCTATTTATAATCTAGCAAGGATGCAGCCTGATTTATGATTTTACCAGCTATGTATAGGACTAGCAGTGGTTAGTTTTTTTCACTTATGGATGTAACAGCATGATAGGGACTCGTTTCCTGAGAACTGTTTATTAGTGCCTATTACTATCCACTCTGCATATCCTGAGGCTTTACTAGAATTGGGATTTAATGCTCTATATGCTCCACTTATGATATTACAGTGTATGATATTATTCCTTATAGCTTTAGAATGGACTATAGATTAGGGAGGTTTATCTAGATGATACTATAGGCTTTGTTTTATGTGCCTTAGTTGCCATTTAGGAGTAATTTACCTCTCTTTTTCCTTTTCTCCCATACATTCTGGCTCTCCCTTCCTAGCAATTTGAGCTATTATTTTTTCCTCATTTTGGGTATTTGGGTGTGTGTTTTTTTATTTATATTTATTATTTTTTATGTCTATGATGTCTTAATAAACTTATGGTTTTTATCAGTAATAGTTTACTCTGATATATCCAAGCCGTGGATCCTGGACATTGTGTCTCAGGATCCCATTCTTTTGTTTTTTCTTTTCAAGTCTAGATATAGGGTTATCCCCTTCTATTGAATATTTTCAGGACACACTTTTCTAGTCCCTGTTTCTCAGTGCTATTTCTGTCTTCTTCATTTCCAACATTACCTTTATTGACATCCCACATAATTGCTGTATTATCCACAGATGCTGATGCCAAAAAGTTACTGTCTTGTGTCCAGCAGATATCATACACGTCTTCCAAGTGTCCCCTGGATATCACAATAGTCATAGTTTCAGAAAATGTAAATAAATCAAAATGTCAGATCAATAAGCAATTACGAAGATATATACTGGTCTTTCATGATATTCTGGTCATGATATTGCAGTAGGACTCAATGACGTAGTGCAGACAGATACCTCAGTGTTTTTACCACACTCCAGTTCTCCTTGTTAAGTTCACCCTCATTATCCTCTTGAAAAGGAGTTGGCTCTGGTTCTTTATTTTCATTAATTTTCCATAATAATATTGCAGCATCTGCAAAACCAAGACAGCAACATTATATTGAAACCCTTGGAAATTTTTATTTATTTTTTTTAAATGGGATTTAACAAGCACAAATCATTCTACAACCTTCTACGGACAGTTATACTAAAAGGAGCAACAATTCCCACAAATAGAAATTATTTATTGCCAAGCTGCTAGGTGACGCACAGGTAACACTAGGAGGACTTACCGTCACCTCCAGAAGCCAAGAATTCTCCATTTGGGGAAAATCGAACCACATTGACAGCTTTGGTATGCCGAACGAGGCTGGCTAGAAACTCGACCACTGCTTTACCATCCATCTCTTTATCTATTTTCCACAACTAGCAAAGAAAATATATTGGAGGCAAGAAAGTGATACATCAATACAGCTGAACATAACATGATACAAAAATGTGCAAATCCACATCAGCCCCAAGAGACTTACTCGTACTGCTGTGTCAACGCCTGCAGAGGCCATTCTGTTCACTTTGTCAGTGCCATGCTGGAAGTCTACGCTGTACACTGGCTCTCTGTTGTGCCACGCAATCTCACATGTAACAACCTTCATTCTGCAAAGCAATAATTCTCGTCAATCAAAGCAGCAGCATGCCCTACACAGTACAATGGCTGATATCATTGACACTTGCTAAATGAAAAGGTAAATTTTATCCGTTAGAATAAAAGGGACGATATGTGGCAGATCTTGAAATGCTACCCTTTAAGGATCTACAAGATTAACAGAGTTAAAACTCAAATCAGATCAAACATTATAAATGGTTATACACATTTGTCAATTGACATGAAGAATGATTATTCATGTAACTAAAAATTGTTGTAGCGCCAGCCTATCCATTGTGCATTTTTATTCCCACCGATTGCAGTTACCATGCTTCCTTTGTGTACGTCTGTGTTGCACTAGCTGGCAATTCAAATATAAGGATTTATCTTGTAGCCTGAACATGGCTGTGTGATTGGATCTGGCTGCTGGCTTGCAGTGCTAGTACACTAGTCAGTGTATGCTGGGATCTGGTTCGCAGTGCTAGGAGTCTGCTTGCTGTCCTGGTCAGTGTATATAGTGGGAGTCTGCTTGCTGTCCTGGTCAGTGTATATAGTGGGAGTCTGCTTGCTGTCCTGGTCAGTGTATATAGTGGGAGTCTGCTTGCTGTCCTGGTCAGTGTATATAGTGGGAGTCTGCTTGCTGTCCTGGTCAGTGTATATAGTGGGAGTCTGCTTGCTGTCCTGGTCAGTGTATATAGTGGGAGTCTGCTTGCTGTCCTGGTCAGTGTATATAGTGGGAGTCTGCTTGCTGTCCTGGTCAGTGTATATAGTGGGAGTCTGCTTGCTGTCCTGGTCAGTGTATATAGTGGGAGTCTGCTTGCTGTCCTGGTCAGTGTATATAGTGGGAGTCTGCTTGCTGTCCTGGTCAGTGTATATAGTGGGAGTCTGCTTGCTGTCCTGGTCAGTGTATATAGTGGGAGTCTGCTTGCTGTCCTGGTCAGTGTATATAGTGGGAGTCTGCTTGCTGTCCTGGTCAGTGTATATAGTGGGAGTCTGCTTGCTGTCCTGGTCAGTGTATATAGTGGGAGTCTGCTTGCTGTCCTGGTCAGTGTATATAGTGGGAGTCTGCTTGCTGTCCTGGTCAGTGTATATAGTGGGAGTCTGCTTGCTGTCCTGGTCAGTGTATATAGTGGGAGTCTGCTTGCTGTCCTGGTCAGTGTATATAGTGGGAGTCTGCTTGCTGTCCTGGTCAGTGTATATAGTGGGAGTCTGCTTGCTGTCCTGGTCAGTGTATATAGTGGGAGTCTGCTTGCTGTCCTGGTCAGTGTATATAGTGGGAGTCTGCTTGCTGTCCTGGTCAGTGTATATAGTGGGAGTCTGCTTGCTGTCCTGGTCAGTGTATATAGTGGGAGTCTGCTTGCTGTCCTGGTCAGTGTATATAGTGGGAGTCTGCTTGCTGTCCTGGTCAGTATATAGTGGGAGTCTGCTTGCTGTCCTGGTCAGTATATAGTGGGAGTCTGCTTGCTGTCCTGGTCAGTATAAAGTGGGAGTCTGCTTGCTGTCCTGGTGAGTATAAAGTGGGAGTCTGCTTGCTGTCCTGGTGAGTATATGCTGGGATGTGGCTCGCAGCGCTGGGAGTTACCTTGCTGTCCTGGTGAGTATATGCTGGGATGTGGCTCGCAGCGCTGGGAGTTACCTTGCTGTCCTGGTCAGTATATGCTGGGATGTGGCTCGCAGCGCTGGGAGTTACCTTGCTGTCCTGGTCAGTATATGCTGGGATGTGGCTCGCAGCGCTGGGAGTTACCTTGCTGTCCTGGTCAGTATATGCTGGGATGTGGCTCGCAGCGCTGGGAGTTACCTTGCTGTCCTGGTCAGTATATGCTGGGATGTGGCTCGCAGTGTTGGGAGTTACCTTGCTGTCCTGGTCAGTATATGCTGGGATGTGGCTCGCAGTGTTGGGAGTTACCTTGCTGTCCTGGTCAGTATATGCTGGGATGTGGCTCGCAGCGCTGGGAGTTACCTTGCTGTCCTGGTCAGTATATGCTGGGATGTGGCTCGCAGTGTTGGGAGTTACCTTGCTGTCCTGGTCAGTATATGCTGGGATGTGGCTCGCAGCGCTGGGAGTTACCTTGCTGTCCTGGTCAGTATATGCTGGGATGTGGCTCGCAGTGTTGGGAGTTACCTTGCTGTCCTGGTCAGTATATGCTGGGATGTGGCTCGCAGTGCTGGGAGTTACCTTGCTGTCCTGGTCAGTATATGCTGGGATGTGGCTCGCAGTGCTAGGAGTTTGCTTGTTGTCTCGCTCTTAGTCTCCGCTGTCTGAAGGGATCTTTCCCGCGCGCGCCCTAATCCAATCAGCAGAAACCGGTGTTCTGGTCACCTAATGCGCATGCGCGAACTCCACACTGCGCCTGCGCCTGGAGCCACAAGAGGTAGGGGATATAACGGGCCAGTGCGCACCAGCGGGCAGGGAGATCACATAAGCCGAACATTCATCCGATCTCCCTGCCCCAGACTGCGCACGCGCCTACCCAGCCAGGCCAGCCTCGTGCACGGACACTACGCATGCGCACTCATAGGTATAGAGATCCGATGGCCATTTGTTCTTCTAAGAAATCTCCCACCTCTGAGTGCGCACGCGCGGTGTCTGAGCAACTGCATCCTGACATCTATCAGCTAAGCCGCGCTCCCAACACTCTCAGCCATCCGGGGGGAGGGGGGTCTGTGCTGTATTGGGGGGTTTGTGCTGTATTGGGGGGACTGCAGTATGTCTGTTATGCCATTTAATTCTAACCATTATATTTTTGTGTGTGTCACAACTCTGACAAGCATGCCCTCCTATGGGTCACGAAGTACATAAAGAGGAATGAAGACGCCCACGTTTGAGGCTCGCGTCCAGGGTGGATTATTGAAGTGCTATCTGACACGTGACAAGTTTCTCCTGCACGGCGACTTCAACATTGTGTACTGTGATCAGAGGTAGGTTACCTTAGGCAGTCCACATGCTGTGAATTAGATCTTTGCCAGCATTATGAGAGGTGTAGTCCAAAACATCTGGAATACCGAATGCGTATGAATGAAAAGTATGGTGTGTGTGAATGGTCAGTAACAAGAGTTGAAGCCTTGACGTGGCGTTACTGCTCACATGTGTATCCATGTGCCAATTCAACCAATGTGAGTCACTGTAATACTTATAACGTAACCAAAAGTACTGTGATTGTGGACAATGAAACGCCTGTATCACCTACACACTGTTTACACTGTGTCCATATCCCATAAACACTGCTTACGCTGCGACCGTATCTCCTATACACTGCTTACACTGTGACCGTATCTCCTATACACTGCTCATACTGTGACCGTATCTCCTATACACTGCTCATACTGTGACCGTATCTCCTATACACTGCTCATACTGTGACCGTATCTCCTATACACTGCTCATACTGTGACCGTATCTCCTATACACTGCTCATACTGTGACCGTATCTCCTATACACTGCTCATACTGAGACCGTATCTCCTATACACTGCTTGCTCTGCGACCGTATCTCCTATACACTACTTGCTCTGCGACCGTATCTCCTAAACACTGCTTGCTCTGCGACCGTATCTCCTATACACTGCTTACGCTGCGACCGTATCTCCTATACACTGCTTACGCTGCGACCGTATCTCCTATACACTGCTTACGCTGCGACCGTATCTCCTATACACTGCTTACGCTGCGACCGTATCTCCTATACACTGCTTACGCTGCGACTGTATCTCCTATACACTGCTTACGCTGCGACCGTATCTCCTATACACTGCTTACGCTGCGACCGTATCTCCTATACACTGCTTACGCTGCGACCGTATCTCCTATACACTGCTTACGCTGCGACCGTATCTCCTATACACTGCTTACGCTGCGACCGTATCGCCTATACACTGTGACCGTATCCCATAAACACTGATTACACTGTGACCGTATCTCCTATACACTGCTTACACTGTGACCGTATCTCCTATACACTGCTTACACTGTGACCGTATCCCATAAACACTGATTACACTGTGACCGTATTGTGGTGGAATCTCGGTAAAAATAAATTTAGTAGGCCGAGATTGCCACGTGGTATGTGCACGTGCATATGCTGATGTATCGGTCGGTTGGTTGCACGTGGCAACGATACAATCAGTAGTGTAAGGAGCATGTGCAGGAATACAGGATATACGAGTATTCCCCTCCTCCATTGTGCTGGGCAAGCCATGTGGTCAAACATTAGGAATGGAATTTAGTCTCTATCCTGTTGATTGGTTAAGAGTACGTGTAGGTGGAACTGATTATAGGAGGAGCTATATGTCTATATAAGGTGCCTACACTGTACGATCAGGGCTCAGATTTGAGCTGGTTTTGGTGACATTAGTCCCTCTGAGTCCCGGTCGGTGAATCGAATAAAGATCTCTTCCTTCCTGAAGAAACCTGTGTCCATATCTCTGTGCTTGGCTTCCGTCAGTTTCTCCGGTATCATTTGGTGCATTGGCCGGGAATCTCATCGTTCCACGGTAGCTGAGAAACAGAGGCGTGAGACGGTCTATCTTTGCCCACGCTCTCTACGGCTGCACCCCTGAACTTTTGCGTGGACCTCCCTTCTTCTCGGCGCCACTGGTCTGTTGTCCAGGAGATCATCGGCCTCTACGTAGTAAGTGCTGGGGTGCCCCCGTCGATGAGTGTGAACTCAGGTTCAGGAACGAGGAGGTAAGACGACTACTGTTTTAGACGGTGGACCCACTAGGGGTATTGGATACCGATTGTGCGGTAGGCCCATAAGGGGTTTGTATTGTGTATGGAATTGGCCCCCTCAGTAGAGGGAAGGAGCGAAGGCACACCGCTCGTAATTAAACGCCCTGTAGTCAGCCCGTTTAATCTTGGTTTGGAGTCAGGCTGGGTCCTGTGTAAATAGCCCAAGCCGGACACTGGTGTCTTGTCTAGACTAGCGTATCTAGGGTGTATATTTTGTTCGCTAGGTCGGAGGGACCAGGAGACTAAGCGGAGCCTGTTGTGTATTCTGTCCGCTAGATCTCAACCTATCTTGGCCCTCTAGTTCGCTATATGTGGTGCTTGGGCAGCGACGGCTAACCAAAACGGATGTAAATTGTTTTAGGTAGTCCCTGCTTACACTTTGACCGTATCCCATGAACACTGGCCAATAGATTAGTTGGGAAACTGTAAATGTGTTAAAAATGATTGTAGTAGAGTGTATATCTTGCTAGATAGCGTGAGCTCTGCCGTCTAGCGAGAGTGTGAATAGTGTGTAACTGTGTCATAGCGCACGGTACCATAACCATGTATTATAATTACTGATACTGTAAATAACCACTAATAACTGTCGTTTATGTTGTATGTTTAACATCATAACCACTACTAACTGAACTGTGACTTTAAAATTGTACTTTAACCAATGCTAACCGTACTATAACTACTGTTTGTAAAGACGAGCTTACTAGGGTGTGTTATAGACGGGTAATTTAAATATTGAGAATTATAACGTGGGTGATTGTATAGTTTCGCCAAAAGGTACAGTAATAGTTATTTAGTGACTGGTGTAACAGCTGTGTGTGTACGGGAATTCCCTGTATGGTTTGTTGTGTGCGTTTGGCATAGTAACCGTACCACGTGATGCTGTTGTTGTAGAATTATTAAATTACCTATTATTGATTGCCTATTATTGATTTTCTTAACAGTATTTAGAATATTAGAAGGAAATGCTTTTCTAGAAGGTTATGAGCAGCACCAGAACAGTCAAGTTCCTGTAGTATGAAACATTGTATGCCATAGTTAGATCATGAGAACTGTACTAATAAAATGTGTATTCACTAAGCCTGAGAAACTAACCTTGAAGCTAAATGGTGCCAAGTACTCAAAATGGCTGGCTGCCAGATCCCCCCTCCCATCGAGCGAGCCTCGTGCTAAACAAGAATGGCGCTTGTATCTTATGTCCACTCCCGTGTCAAAGATGACGACATCCCATGATGGGAGGATGCCCAACTAGCCACTTAACACCTAGACCAATTAATAATATTGATGGGAGGGTATTGACTTAACCACTTAACACCTAACCCAATTAATGATGTTTATTTGTTGTTATCTTGATATTCTATGATGATGTAATATTGCCTTTAAAAGGGTCTGCATACCCGCTTTTTAACCAGATGCCATTAAATTTTCTCGAAGTTCTTTTAACCTGAACTCCGTGTGTCAGTGTGAATTTACTTCTGCGTATACGCAATTTAATCATCTCTAATTTGGACAGGAACAGATAGTCATTCAAACTTATTTGTTTGCTTAAAATAATCTATATCACTGTTGCCAAGGGTAACGAGTGTGACTGTTGGAAGTGTGTTTGTTTTGCTTCTGTTGGAGACAACGCTCCGTTGCTAAGTATGGGTGCGTCGGATTCAAAGATCATTGATCCCTTAGAATGTATGTTAAAGAACTTTAAAAAGGGATACTATGTACATGATTTTGGAGTAAAGATGTCCCCAACACGCCTGACTACTTTGTGTAGTAGGGAATGGCCTACCCTGGTGGCTGCATGGCCTCCACGTGGTAGTCTTGATCCTAATCTGGTGCAGCGCGTACACGTGGCTGTATCGGGTAGGCCTGAAATTTACGACCAGTTTCCGGATATTGATTGTTGGAAGCGGGCCGTAGATGACTTGCCAAAATGGATCAGGGTATGCAACGAGGAGCAATGTCGCCTCCTGTTGGCCAGAACTCGTTTGTCCACCAAGGCCGTGATTACGCCCATTCTGGACACGCCCCCTGAGTCAGAGATCCCTTTGCCACCCCCTTACTCCTCCTCTACAGGAAGAGGAAGAGGAGGCGCTGCTAGTAATACTACTCCCCTTGCTCCGTTGTCTCCACCTACCCCCTCCTCTAGCTCAGAGTCTAGCCCACTTGCTTTAAACCCTCCCATTCCGGTACCTACCCCTATTAACCCCACCAATCCAGATTTGGCGTCATTTCTGGTTCCTGGTCAGGCTCCTCCCGGCCCGGAATATTCTACTTACAGATCTTCCCTTCAGTAAAGAAAAAGCGTCCCCTTTCCCTCGTCTTACTACCCCTCGACCGGAACCCATAACTGACCTTCCTCAACGAAGCCCCATACTAACCCGACAATTGACCGGTACCCTCCAACTCCGACATTATCAAATGCCTCTCCGACTGACACCGGGCCCGACACATATTAACGGTGAGGGCCAGTTACAACATGCTGATCCCGTATTTGTCTATGTTCCCTTTACCACTACTGACTTATTCAACTGGAAGACCCATAACTCCTCCTACACAGATAAACCTCAAGCAATGACAGATTTGATTACCTCTATAATTCAGACGCATAATCCCACTTGGGCTGATTGCCAGCAATTACTTATGACATTGTTCAATAACGAGGAAAGAACTCGGATAAATCAGGCGGCAATTAAAGCGCTTGAAGAAGTGGCCCGTACTCAAAATCAGGCCAACCCGGCAGCATGGGCCGCAGCCCATTATCCAAACACAGATCCGAATTGGAATGTTAATGGCGCAGATATGGCCCGTTTAAGAGCTTACAGGGACGCCATTATTGCTGGCATGAAAGCCGGAGGAAAAAGGGCGATCAATATGTCAAAGACGGCTGAGTTATTGCAGAAATGTGATGAGTCGCCCAGTGCCTTTTTATGATCGATTATTGGAGGCATACCGGTTATATACCCCCTTTAATCCATAGGCTCCTGAGAATTCCCGGATGGTTAACTCTGCCTTTGTCAGCCAGGCCTATGGAGATATAAAGAGAAAATTACAAAAGTTAGAAGGGTTTGTAGGGATGTCTATAACTCAACTAATGGAGATAGCGAATAAGGTTTATATGAATAGGGAGACAGAGACGAAAAAGGAAGAAGAACGAAAGATGAGAAGGAAAGCAGATATGTTAGCAGTAGCTATCGCGGGTGTAGATAGAAGGGAAAAGGAAGTGTATAGGGGAACTGAGAAAAGCGAGAATAAGTGGAATAGGGAGCCTTTAAGTAGGAACCAATGTGCATACTGTAAGGAAGAAGGGCATTGGAGAAGTGAGTGTCCACTGAGGGAACAATATGAGAGAGATAGAACAAGGGCAGGATATAGTAATAATTATAGAGGCAGAGCGAGAGGAAGAGGAGGCCCTGGAGGAAATGGTGGGAATAATAGAGGAAGCGTTCATGGGGATAGGTATTACCCAGCAGCGCAGAGACCCCGAGAGAGAGAAGATAGAGACTTTGTGGGTTTGGCTGACACTGTCATGGAGGACTATTGATACCGACCGGGCTCCATCCCCCTTGGCCGAGCGGAGCCTATAGTCGATGTAGCAATACAGGGAGTGCAGAATTATTAGGCAAATGAGTATTTTGACCACATCATCCTCTTTATGCATGTTGTCTTACTCCAAGCTGTATAGGCTCGAAAGCCTACTACCAATTAAGCATATTAGGTGATGTGCATCTGTGTAATGAGAAGGGGTGTGGTCTAATGACATCAACACCCTATATCAGGTGTGCATAATTATTAGGCAACTTCCTTTCCTTTGGCAAAATGGGTCAAAAGAAGGACTTGACAGGCTCAGAAAAGTCAAAAATAGTGAGATATCTTGCAGAGGGATGCAGCACTCTTAAAATTGCAAAGCTTCTGAAGCGTGATCATCGAACAATCAAGCGTTTCATTCAAAATAGTCAACAGGGTCGCAAGAAGCGTGTGGAGAAACCAAGGCGCAAAATAACTGCCCATGAACTGAGAAAAGTCAAGCGTGCAGCTGCCAAGATGCCACTTGCCACCAGTTTGGCCATATTTCAGAGCTGCAACATCACTGGAGTGCCCAAAAGCACAAGGTGTGCAATACTCCGAGACATGGCCAAGGTAAGAAAGGCTGAAAGACGACCACCACTGAACAAGACACTCAAGCTGAAACGTCAAAACTGGGCCAAGAAATATCTCAAGACTGATTTTTCTAAGGTTTTATGGACTGATGAAATGAGAGTGAGTCTTGATGGGCCAGATGGATGGGCCCGTGGCTGCATTGGTAAAGGGCAGAGAGCTCCAGTCCGACTCAGACGCCAGCAAGGTGGAGGTGGAGTACTGGTTTGGGCTGGTATCATCAAAGATGAGCTTGTGGGGCCTTTTCGGGTTGAGGATGGAGTCAAGCTCAACTCCTAGTCCTACTGCCAGTTTCTGGAAGACACCTTCTTCAAGCAGTGGTACAGGAAGAAGTCTGCATCCTTCAAGAAAAACATGATTTTCATGCAGGACAATGCTCCATCACACGCGTCCAAGTACTCCACAGCGTGGCTGGCAAGAAAGGGTATAAAAGAAGAAAATCTAATGGCATGGCCTCCTTGTTCACCTGATCTGAACCCCATTGAGAACCTGTGGTCCATCATCAAATGTGAGATTTACAAGGAGGGAAAACAGTACACCTCTCTGAACAGTGTCTGGGAGGCTGTGGTTGCTGCTGAACGCAATGTTGATGGTGAACAGATCAAAACACTGACAGAATCCATGGATGGCAGGCTTTTGAGTGTCCTTGCAAAGAAAGGTGGCTATATTGGTCACTGATTTGTTTTTGTTATGTTTTTGAATGTCAGAAATGTATATTTGTGAATGTTGAGATGTTATATTGGTTTCACTGGTAAAAATAAATAATTGAAATGGGTATATATTTGTTTTTTGTTAAGTTGCCTAATAATTATGCACAGTAATAGTCACCTGCACA
The DNA here is from genome assembly GCF_036172605.1 of Pelobates fuscus. Taxonomy (NCBI): domain Eukaryota; kingdom Metazoa; phylum Chordata; class Amphibia; order Anura; family Pelobatidae; genus Pelobates; species Pelobates fuscus. The sequence goes on from NC_086317.1 coordinate 32,856,570, forward strand.
CACAGATATCCCCCTAAAATAGCTATAACTAAAAACAACTTCCAAAAATATTCAGCTTTGATATTAATGAGTTTTTTGGGTTCATTGAGAACATGGTTGTTGTTCAATAATAAAATGAATCCTCAAAAATACAACTTGCCTAATAATTCTGCACTCCCTGTAGGGGGAAAAAGGAGTTCTTTCATGATTGTCACTGGTGCTGAACATTCTGTGGTGACTAACCTAGTCGCTCCTCCTTCAGGAAGAACTATCACTGTAATAGGAGCAACTGGGAGGAGTGCTGCTAAACCGGTTCTTAAAAGTCGACTCTGTACACTGGGAGGCCACGTAGTAAAACATCAGTTCCTTTACATGCCTGAATGTCCAGTCCAACTTCTAGGACGAGATTTGTTGTCGAAGTTACAAGCACAGATAACATTTCTGCCTAACGGAACGACATCCTTGAAGTTTAATGGACCCTCAGGTATAATGACATTATCAAAACCGAAGAAGAATGACGACTTTATACAGTTTTGACCAGCCAAAACCCTAAGAGTGATGAATCCTTGTTTAATATACCAGGAGTGTGGGCAGAGAGTAACCCACCAGGACTTGCTCGCAATATCCCACCTATACGGATTGAACTAAAACTTGGGGTTTATCCAGTGAGCCTAAGGCAATACCATATTCCCCAAAAGGCAAAGAAGAACATACAGTTTTATTTGGATAAGTTCATAAGGTATGGTATCCTAAAATTCTGTACTTCCCCCTGGAACACCCCATTGTTGCCTGTTCAAAAGCCTGGGACAGATGAGTATCGCCCTGTGCAGGACTTGAGAGCAGTCAATGATGCGGTAGTAAGTATACATCCAGTTGTGCCCAATCCATATAACCTGCTTGCCTTAATTCCGGGCGGGGCTACTTACTTTACAGTTTTGGACCTTAAAGATGCTTTCTTTTGCCTACGAATTGCTACAGAAAGCCAGTGTATCTCTGCATTCCAATGGGAAAACACTGTAACGGGCTCGAAACGCCAGATGACTTGGACAAGGTTGCCCCAAGGGTTTAAAAATTCACCTACCCTATTTGGATCAGCATTAAGTCAGGACTTACTAGACTTCAAGTCCATCCCAGGAGAATGTGTACTACTACAATACGTAGATGATTTGTTGATAGCGGCAGTTACAAAAGAGATATGCCAGCAAGCAACATATGATTTACTGCACATTCTTTGGAAGGCAGGATACAAGGTGTCCAGGAAGAAAGCTCAGTTCTGTCAGCCAACTGTCAAGTATCTGGGATTCCATACCAGTCTCAGTGGACTCCAGTTTATACAGTCAAGAAGAAGAGTGGTTAAAGACTGAAGCTGGAAAATACTTGGAGAATAATTGGTATCAGTTAGAAGATGGAAGGATAGTTATTCCAGCATCGCTAGCTGTAGAAATTGTCCAGAACTATCACAATGGGACACATTTCGGGAGAGATAGTATGGAAGAATCTCTTAGGAAGCATTTCTACATACCAAGATTGTCCAACTTGACTCAAGCCATTGTACGAAGATTTGTGTTATGTGGCAAAAACAACGCAAGGCAAGGTCCAGTGAAACCACCAGGAGTCCAGTACATGGGAGGGCTCCCTATGTCCGATCTCCAAATAGACTACACGGTAATGCCTAAATCCGGCGGACATCGTTATCTACTGGTAGCTTTGTGCACCTACTCAGGATGGGTCGAAGCACGTCCCACTCGTACATTAAGCGCTTAATCTCCTAGCAAAGCATAACACTAGGATGAGGACAGCCGTCTACCAGAATAGATTAGCCTTGGATTATGTCAGGGTATTTATATCGGCAGACATTTTGTGCTATGATAGAAATACAAAGTGTATATTCTGAAGTCAAAATGAACAGACCAGACTCCATTTTGTATCTTCAAGTTAACAAAGAGACACAGAATTTCTTTCCTTTCTCTAAAACTGACCGCTTTCCCAGGGCTAAGAATGTCTTGTATAAACAACCCAAGTGATAAAGAGACTGTCTAGGTACTAATGGAATATAATAAATTCTAAAAACCCAGACCTGGGTGACAGAGGATTAAATAATTAAATTTTACTTTCGATATTGTACAACGTCCCATTATAGTTTAAGGTGAAACTTAGTTCACAAACTATCAATTTTAGAAATTATAGCAGAATTTGCAGACGCATAGTCTGAAGAAATCCTCTTGATCTGACAGAAAATATAAGTTATAGGCCACATATAGATAACGTAAATGACGTCAAAAATAGACACCAGGAAAAGTTAACTCTTTCCTGGATAGGTATGTGTAGTGGAACAATACTGCCATCTAGAGTCCAAATACTAGAATGGTTACCTAGAAGGCAACCACACCCCACATTTGTGATTGGCTATCACTTAGAGGAATTTCCCCTTTAAAAAGTTAAGACAAGGGAAGAGTGGGGAATTCAAAGATTGAAGAGAGAGACATTACAACACTCTCGGGAGATTCAGGGGGATTCAAGATTGAGGAGAGAGATCCAGGCAGAATCGGACACTCAGAAAATCAAGACACTCCATGCAGAGAAAGAGACCCATGACACTTAGCTACCTGAGAACATCTGATGAGAAAATATCTACTTAACTGGTAAATATACAGGCATTTAATTTTTTTTTTTTTGTAAATCTTTCTTTTATTATGGCATGTGCTTTATGGGGTACAGAATAGAAAAAGGGGGCACTGTGGGGTTACATGAGTAAATGACGACAGGATGATGTACAATACGCCCCTGAGATAAACTGCCACATTTTTTTTTTTTTTTTTAACACATTAATACAAGCTTGGTTAATATAAAAAGTAATCAGGTTCAAGATTTCCCTGTCGCATAGGTTAAAGTCACACTATAAGAACATGCTAACTCAATAAACGACGTAGGGTTAATTCTTACAGGCTACGAATTAAACAGGGTTGGTCTAGTATGTCCACCCCAGGGATTGGGGAGTCTCTAGCAAGCTGTGCATGCGTTATCTACTGTATTCTGCCCTTCAAAATTCGCTTAGTTGCTATTTATTAAATAAAGACATGTTCAGGCAACATTAAGATTAAAATAGCTATCACTAGGCATATGACAGTGCATGAGAGTTAAAGTATTTAAATGGCATGCTGGTAAAGCAGGGTAGACATTCTGGGTAGAGATTAGCTAACATGTTTAACAGATATTATGTTATCTAGAAGTTAGTGAGCCTTAGATGAGCCACATGTTAAATAGTCACTGTTATCTGGGGTTCGCTTAAGTGTCTCTCGAGTGTCCAGTTGCCCGGTACAGTCCGTGTGCTTGGTAAGTGGCGTGGCAAGGTCGATGCTGTGTAGTGCCCGGTTCTTGGCACAAACAAGGTTTGTCGGTTAGTGGTTCCATTATCCGACGCCTTCTCTCAGGAGGCAGCTTGGGTTCACCGGCGGGATTCTGCAGGTTACCGCGTTGTGGGCGCGAGGAAGAGTGTCCCTCCAGCCCCAGGCTTGCGTGCAGTCCGGCATCTCTCGGCCACTTACTCGGTTGCCCCTTGGGTTCGAGTAATCTCCACTTGTGGGAGGAACGGAGGGTTTGATAGTTGCTTGTCGTTTGGTAGGTTTGGTCCTCCGCCCGTGTGGGCGATGCCTCTGGGCTCTCAGCCCTGTGGTCTGCCGCCCGGGTGGGCCAGGGTGTGGGTGAAGTGGCTTGTGCGGCGGTCGTGCGCCCGAGGGCTTCCCCTTCGCCTCCCGTGACCTGCGGTTCCGCTCCCTGACCGGCTGTGGTGGGGTCGGCTCGGGACGGGATCTCTGTTGCAGCTTGTCCCAGAACTTAGCGAAGATGGCATCTAAGCGCTGAGAGAGGTCCGGTAGTCCCAGTGGTTCCTGCGGCTTGTGCTGGGTAAGCGTGATGCCGCCATTCGCCATTTTGCCTGAGCCACGTGGAGTTGGATCGCCGGGGACATTGTGGTCGGGTGCCCCAGATGTCCAGCGTGGACCGGGATAACCCCCACCGGTCCAAAGGGGGGGGGGGATACGCAGGGGGTTCGCTGAGGTGCCTGTTCCAAGTTTCGCCTTACTAGAGAGCGGCCGCCTCTCCTCGGCTCGACCGTGATTAGGCCCCAGCTGCTTGCTCGGGTTCCCGGGCATCATAGAGCGTGAGTCGGGTGTCTGTGGATGTCCCCGGGTATCCCTGGTTGTGTGCCTGCCTTCTCGCTGTGGTTCCTCTGGATTTTTGGGGTGAATATCCCGTTTTTCGGTGCTTTTGAGCCGGAGCTGTGGCTCGGTGCGTCTATCCAGCATGACGGCTAGGCTCCGCCCCTACAGGCATTTAATTAATTAATTTAAATTAATTAAATTAATAGCATGATATATGACTGGATAAATCATGATTAGATTTCATATTTAGAAATCTTAATTATTAAAGAATATATATATGGTTATAGCATCCTATCTGCAGCTGGGATTAATATAGCCATTAATGTATTTGTGTGATTAATATCACGTTAGCATATCATGACCATTTATCCAGCTGTATTGATTGGCTCTAAAATAAGATAAAATATCTATTTAGACAAATTAATTAAAATATCAGCTTATGTAACATAGTAAGATTTTCTCTTAATTTGATGGAATCAAGGAAGTGGTTACTGACTTTTTAAATATTACATTTTTATTTAAAATTACATAGGAGTAGATCTTAAATCCCTAGAAGAGGTCTAGCCAGCATTGAAAGGGTTACTTCTGCCAGCTAAAGTTTTTTCTACAACTTCACGCTGCAGCTCTAAGGAATGCTCTGTCTCCCTGTGAAACCTTCTTTGTCTCTGTGAAAGGGTCGTAAATCAATTTTGACGGCCTAATGCTTTAGATTTTAAACTACTTCTTAGTCATTAGGAAATGTTGTTTTAAATTACCATATTGTATTGCATATTGTTATACTCAAATTCCATTGATTATTATCACGCATGTTACTTAATTATATTTTAAAATGTCACAATAAAATATCTATTTTTATAACAAATCTGTGACTTAATTATATGGTTTACCTTTCACTTATAACGATTAGGGATCTGAGAATTGAAAATCGTGGGCAATTTCTCATCTGTTTACATTATTATCCCATAAATATCCCCACAATTACCTATTGGCAGTAGAGGGAGGTGTATGTGGGAAGTTTAATCTAAGCAATTGTTGTCTTCAAATAGATGATGAAGGGCAAGCAATAGCTGAGCTTACTAGCCATATGGTTAAACTAGCACATGTGCCTACTCAAGTATGGAAAGGGTATAATCCGAGTAGTTGGTTTGGTAATTGGTACGAGCAGCTTGGAGGACTCAAGGCACTGGTAGGTGGAGTCATGCTAATCTTGATGCTGTGCCTCCTCCTGCCGTGTCTGATTCCTTTGGTAGTTAGGTCTGTGCAGAGCATTATAGAGAATATAGCAGAGAGAAAGGCCGCTGCACAGATAATGGCTGTTTGCAGGTACGAGGCTTTAAATCAAGGAGAACACGTACAGGAAGAGAAATGCTGAGGGGTTCGTATCTCTAGAGAGTCACAAAGTCTAGTCTGGTTTATGGCAACTTGAGGTGTAAGCAAACCCTGATTAAGTGATGCATCTGGAATTATGAAATATCAGAAGCATCAAAAGGGGGAATGTGGTGGAATCTCGGTAAAAATAAATTTAGTAGGCCGAGATTGCCACGTGGTATATGCACGTGCATATGCTGATGTATCGGTCGGTTGGTTGCACGTGGCAACGATACAATCAGTAGTGTAAGGAGCATGTGCAGGAATACAGGATATACGAGTATTCCCCTCCTCCATTGTGCTGGGCAAGCCATGTGGTCAAACAGGAATTTAGTCTCTATTCTCTTGATTGGGTAAGAGTACGTGTAGGTCGAACTGATTATAGGAGGAGCTATATGTCTATATAAGGTGCCTACACTGTACGATCAGGGCTCAGATTTTAGCTGTTTTTGGTGACATTAGTCCCTCTGAGTCCCGGTCGGTGAATCGAATAAAGATCTCTTCCTTCCTGAAGAAACCTGTGTCCATCTCTCTGTGCTTGGCTTCCGTCAGTTTCTCCGGTATCAGTATCTCCTAAACACTGCTTACACTGTGACCGTATCTCCTATACACTGCTCATTCTGCTTATAGAACATGGTAGATTACTCTTATTGGATGGTTCCAGGAAATGACTAATGCGCTGGTTTAAATGTTATTTTATTTAAAATTACATGAGAATAGATCTTAATTACCTAGGAGGTCTAACCAGCATTGAAAGGGTTATTCCAACTGTCAGCTAAAGTTTTATGGCCATAAGCTGCAAGCTCTGTGTGTGTAAGTTTCACTTTCGTAGCTCTGTGAAGTACCGTCATAAATCTTTTGACAGCTAATGTTGTAGATTCTATACTGTGTTAACCATTGGAAATGTATTGCCATTTGTATTGCATACTTATGTTTTACTGAATATTCATTGATTATTATCACGCATGTTACATATCATTATTCTTTAAATTGTCACAATAAATTGTATCTATTTTTATAACAAATTGTGATTGTTATTTATATGGAATACATTTAACTTACACGATAACGATCTTTGGGATCTGAGAATTGAGATAGTGGGCGATTCTCAACTGTTTACTATTATTATCCCATAAATATCCCCACAGTATCTCCTATACACTGCTTACATTGTGACCCTATCGCCTATACACTGCTTACACTGTGACCATATCTCCTAAACACTGCTCATACTGTGACCGTATCTCCTATACACTGCGACCGTATCTCCTATACACGGCTTACACTGTGACCATATATCCTATACACTGCGACGGTATCTCCTATACACTGCTCATACTGTGACAGTATCTCCTATACACTGCTCATACTGTGACCGTATCTCCTAAACACTGCTTGCACTGTGACCGTATCTCCTATACACTGCTTACACTGTGACCGTATCTCCTATACACTGCTCATACTGTGACTGTATCTCCTAAACACTGCTTACACTGTGACCGTATCTCCTATACACTGCTTACACTGTGACCGTATCTCCTATACACTGCGACCGTATCTCCTATACACTGCTCATACTGTGACTGTATCTCCTAAACACTGCTTACATTGTGACCGTATCTCCTAAACACTGCTTACACTGTGACCCTATCGCCTATACACTGCTCATACTGTGAACGTATCTCCTATACACTGCTCACACTGTGACCGTATCTCCTATACACTGCTTACACTGTGAATGTTATTTTTTCAAGTTAGTTTTATTGTTTGCGGTTTCATTGATTTGTGCTCAATCTTCTGTTCTCTGTTTTCTTACATTTGTGGGAAGAACAAGGTGATCCTCTCCATTTTACACTCCTTTACTGATGGTTCCAGTGCCAGAGACAAATCCACCACCATTAACCTCGACCTGCTCAAACAGAAGAGATTACCTTCTTCTATAGAAAACTTCCATATGGCTGATTCGGAACGCATGCTGCAGACATGATGTAACCTTCATTTTCCAGTGATTACGAATCGTGGACCGTCCAGGGAAAGAGACCATTATATTATTAAGATACTGCCTTCCTAATGCCATACAGCCTTTATTTACATGTGATTGAACTTTTTCCTTCTTGGATACCACAGAGTGACTTTTCTTAACCAGTTTCCAAATTTGACTTTTATATGTTTTCCACTATACATATAAAGTCTAAAATGCATATTAACTTTTAAGAAATAAAGTATTTTGCTGACACCTTAACATGCAATTTGTGTTACTTAGCTACAAATAATACCAGCACTTGCTGCGTCCCATTGTAGGTTTCTCAGAAACTGCAATATTTAACATTGAGGGTTAAGAGGACATTGGCACTGCACCCAAACCATTTAAACGAGATGACGTGGGCTTTTAAAGAGCAACTTCTTACTATGCTTATTGCTATCTTTTGAAAGTCATCACATTTATGTACTTCGTGCCCCATAGGAGAACATGCTTGTCATAGTTGTGACACACACAAATATATAATGGTTAGAGTAAAATGGCATAACAGACAGTGCATGCAGACTTGTGTGCCACATATTTACAGCAGACAGACACAAAGATTGTGAGAGACACACCGTATTAAATATAAGAATTGGGAGTACTATACATACAAAATGCAGAAAGACACAGAGATTACAGAATTTAGTGACAGACGGATCTGGTTGCAGATGTGGGGCAGTCCCTCTGGCTGGGGTGCAGTTTCTCATCCACCCCTGGTGAGTGACTAGATGGCTGGGCTTTCGCAGCAAAAAGCAGGCCATGGCGTCTGAGATCTCTGAAACAAATGTTTTGTAGTCAAACTAGGGCTGTACACACCTAACACACAGGCCCCACATACTACACAGCCCCCCCATTTAGTACACTGCCCCCCCCCCACATCTAACGCACAGCCCCCCATCCCCACATCTAACGCACAGCACCCTAATACACTGCCTCCCACATGTAACGCCCCAATATACAGCACAGACCGCCCCATACTGCACAAACCCCCCCTTATACTGCAGACCCCCCAATGCTGCACAGACCCCCCCAATACAGCACAGTCCCCCCCAATACTGCATAGACCCCCCAATACAGCACAGACCCCCCTCCCCTCGGATGGCTGTGTATGGAGCGAGGCTAAGCTATGGAGGAGTTACTTACCTTCCAGGACCTGGCTGTGGAGGAGTTACTTACCTTCCAGGACTTGGCTGTAGAGGAGTTACTTACCTTCCAGGACCTGGCTGTGGAGGAGTTACCTTTCAGGACCTGGCTGTGAAGGAGTTACTGACCTTCCAGGACGTGGCTGTGGAGGAGTTACTTACCTTCCAGGACCTGGCTGTGTTACTTACCTTCCAGGACCTGACTGGGGAGGAGTTACTTACCTTCCAGGACCTGACTGGGGAGGAGTTACTTACCTTCCAGGACCTGGCTGTGGAGGAGTTACCTTCCAGGACCTGGCTGTGTTACTTACCTTCCAGGACCTAGCTGTGAAGGAGTTACTTACCTTCCAGGACCTGGCTGTGGAGGAGTTACTTACCTTCCAGGACCTGACTGGGGAGGAGTTACTTACCTTCCAGGACCTGGCTGTGTTCCTTACCTTCCAGGACCTGGCTATGAAGGAGTTACTTACCTTCCAGGACCTAGCTGTGAAGGAGTTACTTACCTTCCAGGACCTGGCTGTGGAGGAGTTACCTGGCTGTGGAGGAGTTACTTACCTTTCAGGACCTGGCTGTGGAGGAGTTACCTGGCTGTGGAGGAGTTACTTACCTTTCAGGACCTGGCTGTGTTACTTACCTTCCAGGACCTAGCTGTGAAGGAGTTATTTACCTTCCAGGACCTGGCTGTGGAGGAGTTACTTACCTTCCAGGACCTGGCTGTGGAGGAGTTACTTACCTTCCAGGACCTGGCTGTAAAGGAGTTACTTACCTTCCAGGACCTGGCTGTGTTACTTACCTTCCAGGACCTTAATGTAAAAGAGTTACTTACCTTCCAGGACCTGGCTGTGGAGGAGGAGTGCTAGCACAGGATCCAGCTGATTTCCCTCACCGGAGGGTAGAGGGCCCTGCTTGCACTACCGACAGCTGCCTCACGGTTCCTGCATGCCCCCAGGTGCCAGCCCCGGTGTTCTGTCAGATTATTTGGTGTGATTTGCGCGGCGGCGGCCATTTTAGCTCCGCGATCTTGGATCCCAGGCGGCCATTTTAGCTCCGCTCGCGCGCTTTCTCCTCACATTATAGAATGGTGCATCAGAGACGGTTTCTCTTACTGTTTGTCTGATTTCTGGGAATGACAGTCGGGTGCAGAGCAAATTGTGGGGACCATATCTGGGTGCAGAGCAATTTTTGGGGATTATATCTGGGTGCAGAGCAATTTCTGGGGACCATCTGGGTGCAGAGCAAGTTCTGGGGATAACATCTTGGTGCAGAGCAAATTGTGGGGACGATATATCTGGGTGCAGAGCAATTTCTGGGGATTATATCTGGGTGCAGAGCAATTTCTGGGGACCATCTGGGTGCAGAGCAAGTTCTGGGGATAACATCTGGGTGCAGAGCAAATTGTGGGGACGATATATCTGGGTGCAGTGCAATTTCTGGGGACTATATCTGGGTGGAGAGTTATTTCTGGGGATTATAGCTGGGTGCAGAGCAAGTTCTGGGGATGACATCTATGTGCAAAGAAATTCCTGGGGATGACATCTGGGTGCAGAGCAAATTGTGGGGACGATATATCTGGGTGCAGTGCAATTTCTGGGACTATATCTGTGTGGAGAGTTATTTCTGGGGATTATAGCTGGGTGCAGAGCCCGTTCTGGAGAAGACATCTATGTGCAAAGAAATTCCTGGGGATAACATCTAGGGCAGAGCAGGTTCTTGGGGTGATATCAGGGTGCAGAGCAAGTTCTGGGGATGACATCTAGGTGCAGATCAAGTTTGGGGATTACATCTGGGTGCAGATCAAGTTTGGGGATTACATCTGGGTGCAGATAAATTTCTGGGGACGACATCTGGGTGCAGAAGACGTTTGGGGATTACATCTGGGTGCAGAGAAATTTCTGGGGGCGACATCTGAGTGCAGAGCAAGTTTCGGGATTACATGTGGGTGCAGAGGAATTTCTGGGTACGACATCTGGTGCAGAACAAATTCTGGGGATTACATCTGGGTGCAGAGAAATTTCTGGGGACGACATCTGGTTGCAGAGAGAATTCTGGGGATGACAATTCTAGGTGCAGAGCAATTGCTGGGGATGACATCTGGGTGCAGAGCAAGTTCTGGGGGTGACATCTGGGTGCAGAGCAAGTTCTGGGGGTGACATCTGGGTGCAGAGCAAGTTCTGGGGGTGACATCTGGGTGCAGAGAAAATTGTGGGGATTACATCTGGGTGCAGAGCAAGTTTGGGGATTACATCTGGGTGCAGAGAAATTTCTGGGTGCAGAGCAAGTTTCAGGATTACATGTGGGTGCAGAGAAATTTCTGGGGACGACATCTGGGTGCAGAGCAAATTCTGGGGACAACATTTGGGTGCAGAGCAAGTTTCAGGATTGCATGTGGGTGCAGAGCAAATTTCTGGGGACGACATCTGGGTGCAGAGCAAATAATGGGGACAACATCTTGGTGCAGAGCAAGTTTCAGGATTGCATGTGGGTGCAGAGCAAATTTCTGGGGACGACATCTGGGTGCAGAGCAAATTTCTGGGGACGACATTTGGGTGCAGAGCATATTCTGTGGATAACATCTGGGTGCAGAGAAAATTTGGGGATTACATCTGGGTGCAGTGAAATTTCTAGGGACGTCATCTGGGTACAGAGCAAATTCTGGGGACGACATCTGGGTGCAGAGCAAATTCTGGGGATAACATCTGGGTGCAGAGCAAGTTCTGGGGATAACAGTTGGGTGCAGAGAATGTTTGGGGATTACATCTGGGTGCAGAGCAAGTTCTGGTGACGACACCTGGGGATGAGCACATTCTGGAGACGACGTCTATGTGCAGAGAAATTTCTGGGGATGACATCTGGGTGCAGAGCAAATTGCGGGGATAACATCTGGGTGCAGAGCAAATTGCGGGGATAACATCTGGGTGCAGAGCAAGTTTGGGGATTACATCTGGGTGTAGAGAAATTTCTGGGGGCGACATCTGGGTGCAGAGCAAGTTTCGGGATTACTTGCGGGTGCAGAGAAATTTCTGGGGAAGACATCTGGTGCAGAGCAAATTCTGGGGACGACATCTGGGTGCAGAGAAAATTCTGGGGATGACAATTCTAGGTGCAGAGCAATTGCTGGGGGTGACATCTGGGTGCAGAGCAAGTTCTGGGGGTGACATCTGGGTGCAGAGCAAGTTCTGGGGATGACATCTGGGTGCAGAGAAAATTGTGGGGATAACATCTGGGTGCAGAGCAAGTTTGGGGATTACATCTGGGTGCAGAGCAAGTTTGGGGATTACATCTGGGTGCAGAGAAATTTCTGGGGACATTGGGTGCAGAGCAAGTTTCAGGATTACATGTGGGTGCAGAGAAATTCCTGGGGACGACATTTGGGTGCAGAGCAAATTTTGGGGACGACATCTGGGTGCAGAGCAAGTTCTGGGGATAACATCTGGGTGCAGAGCAAGTTCTGGGGATGCCATCTGAATGCAGAGCAAGTTCTGGGGACGACATCTGGGGCACAGCAAGTTCTGGACACGATGTCTGTGTGCAAAGTAAATTCCGGGGACGACATCTGGGTGCAGAGAAATTTCTGGGGTCGACATCTGGGTGCAGAGCAAGTTCTGGGGGCGACATCTTGGGTGCAGAGATATTTCTGGGGACGACATCTGGGTGCAGAGCAAGTTCTGGGGACGACATCTGGGGCAGAGCAAGTTCTGGGGAGGACATCTGGGGCAGAGCAAGTTCTGGGGAGGACATCTGGGGCAGAGCAAGTTCTGGGGAGGACATCTGGGGCAGAGCAAGTTCTGGGGAGGACATCTGGGGCAGAGCAAGTTCTGGGGAGGACATCTGGGTGCAGAGCAAGTTGTGGTGATGACATCTAGGGGAAAGCAAGTTGTTGGGATGACGCCTGGGTGCAGAGAAAGTTCTGGGGATACCATCTGGATGCAGAGCAAATTCTGTGGGTGATATCTGTGTGCAGAGCAAGTTCTGGGAATGACGTCTGGTGCAGAGCAAGTTCTGTGGATACCATCTGGGATAGAGCAGGTTCTGGGTGGTGACATCTGTGTGCAGAGCAAGTTTTGGGGATTACTTCTGGGTGCAGAGCAAGTTCTGGTGATGATATCTAGGGTAGAGCAAGTTCTGGTGATGATATCTAGGGTAGAGCAAGTTCTGGGGATGACATCTGTGTGCAGAGCAAATTGTGGGGACGACATCTGGGTGCAGAGCAAATTGTGGGGACGACATCCAGAGCAAGTTCTGGGGTCGACATCTGGGTGCAGAGCAAGTTCTGGGGGCGACATCTTGGGTGCAGAGATATTTCTGGTGACGACATCTGGGTGCAGAGAAATTTCTGGTGACGACATCCGGGTGCAGAGAAATTTCTGGTGACGACATCTGGGTGCAGAGCAAGTTCTGTGGATTGCATCTGGGTGCAGAGAAATTTCTGGGGACGACATCTGGGTGCAGAGAAATTTCTGGGGACGACATCTGGGTGCAGAGAAATTTCTGGGGACGACATCTGGGTGCAGAGAAATTTCTGGGGACGACATCTGGGTGCAGAGAAATTTCTGGGGACGACATCTGGGTGCAGAGCAAATTCTGGGGATGACATCTGGGTGCAGAGCAAGTTGTGGGGACGACATCTGTGTGCAGAGCAAGTTGTGGGGAAGACATCTGTGTGCAAAGCAAGTTGTGGGGATGCCATCTGGGTGCAGAGCAAGTTCTGGGGACATCTGTGTACAAAGCAAGTTGTGGGGATGCCATCTGGGTGCAGAGCAAGTTCTGGGGACGACATCTGGGGCAGAGCAAGTTCTGGAGACGATGTCTGTGTGCAGAGAAATTTCTGGGGACGACATCTGGGTGCAAATAAATTTCTGGGGATGACATATGGGTGCAGAGCAAGTTCTGGGGACGACATCTGGGTGCAGAGCACGTTCTGGTGACGACGTCTGTGTGCAGAGCAGTTTCTGGGGATGACATCTAGGGCAGAGCAGGTTCTTGGGGTGACATCTGGGTGAAGTGCAAATTCTGGGGATTACATCTGGGTGCAGAGCAAATTCTGGGGATTACATCTGGGTGCAGAGCAAGTTGTGGGGATGACATCTGTGTGCAAAGCAAGTTGTGGGGATGACGCCTGGGTGCAGAGAAAGTTCTGGGGATACCATCTGGGTGCAGAGCAAATTCTGGGGGTGATATCTGTGTGCAGAGCAGGTTCTGGGGGTGATATCTGTGTGCAGAGCAGGTTCTGGGGGTGATATCTGTGTGCAGAGCAAGTTTTGGGGATGACATCTGGTGCAGAGCAAGTTCTGGGGAGACCATCTGGGACAGAGGAGGTTCTGGGTGGTGACATCTGGGTGCAGAGCAAGTTTTGCGGATTACTTCTGGGTGCAGAGCAAGTTCTGGTGATGATATCTAGGGTAGAGCAAGTTCTGGTGATGATATCTGTGTGCAGAGCAAGTTCTGGGGACGACATCTGGGTGCAGAGCAAGTTCTGGGGACGACATCTGGGTGCAGAGCAAGTTCTGGGGACGACATCTGGGGCAGAGCAAGTTCTGGAGACGACGTCTGTGTGCAGAGAAATTTCTGGAGACGACGTCTGTGTGCAGAGAAATTTCTGGAGACGACATCTGGGTGCAGAGCAAGTTCTGGGGACGACATCTGGGTGCAGAGCAAGTTCTGGGGACGACATCTGGGTGCAGAGCAAGTTCTGGGGACGACATCTGGGGCAGAGCAAGTTCTGGAGACGACGTCCGGGTGCAGAGAAATTTCTGGTGACGACATCCGGGTGCAGAGCAAGTTGTGGGGATGACGCCTGGGTGCAGAGAAAGTTCTGGGGATACCATCTGGATGCAGAGCAAATTCTGTGGGTGATATCTGTGTGCAGAGCAATTTCTGGGAATGACGTCTGGTGCAGAGCAAGTTCTGTGGATACCATCTGGGATAGAGCAGGTTCTGGGTGGTGACATCTGGGTGCAGAGCAAGTTTTGGGGATTACTTCTGGGTGCAGAGCAAGTTCTGGTGATGATATCTAGGGTAGAGCAAGTTCTGGGGATGACATCAGTGTGCAGAGTATGTTCTGGGGATGACATCTGGGGCAAAGCAAGTTCTAGAGACAACATCTGGTTGCAGAGCAAATTCTGAGGATTACATTTGGGTGCAGAGCATGTTCTGAAGATGACATCTGTGTGCAGAGCATGTTCTGAAGATGACATCTGAGTGCAGAGCAAGTTCTGGGGATTACATCTAGGAAAGTGCAAGTTGTGGGGATGACATCTGTGTGCATAGCAAGTTTGGGGATCACATCTGTGTGCAGAGCAAGTTCTGGGGACGACATCTGGGGCAGAGCAAGTTCTGGAGACGACATCTGAGTGCAGAGCAAGTTCTGGGGATGACATCTGGGGCAGAGCAAGTTCTGGAGACGACATCTGAGTGCAGAGCAAGTTCTGGGGATAACATCTGGGTGCAGAGAAATTTCTGGAGACGACATCTGGGTTCAGAGAAATTTATGGGGACATCTGGGTGCAGAGCAATTTCTGGGGATGACATCTGGGTGCAGAGAAATTTCTGGGGATGACATCTGGGGCAGAGCAAGTTCTGGGGATGACATCTGGGTGCAGAGCAAGTTCTGGGGTTAACATGGATGCAGAGCAGTTTCTGAGGGTGACATCTGGGTGCACAATAATTTCTGGGGATTACACCTGGGGCAGAGCAATATCTGGAGATTACATCTGCGTGCAGAGCAAGTTCTTGGGATGACATCTGGGTGCAGAGGGACGACATCTCGGGTTCTGGGGACAACATCTGTGTGCAGAGCAAGTTCTGGGGACGACGTCTGGGTGCAGAGCAAGTTCTGGGGATGACATTTTGGGCAGAGCAAGTTCTAGGGGTGACATCTGGGTGCAAAGCAAGTTCTGGGGACGACACCTGGGTGCAGAGAAACTTCTGGGGATATCATCTGGGTGCAGAGCACGTTCTGGGGATGACATCTGGATGCAGAGAAATTTCTGGGGTGGATGCAGAGCAAGTTCTGGGAATGCCATCTGGGGCAGAGCAGGTTCTGGGGGTGACATGTGGGTGCAGTGCAAGTTGATGACGTTTGGGAGGTTGGAATGAAGGCAGAATTAGCCATTGTTTGGGAAACCATCCTGGATTAGCCCCAGGTAAAGGAGGGATCTTGGAGCCAGACTACTGCTCCGGCAGCAGAATCCAAAGTAATCTTGGATGCCTCCTGTCATAGAATGTATGAACCGCTAAGCATCCGGCATCCCCACTCTGGCGATTGGACACTGCCAGACCATATGGCCAGTTTCAATTAAAAACAGGTCTGTTATCGCATGATATTATGATTCTTGACTTTCCAAAGACAGCTTTTAAAAATTAAATAGGGCCAGGCTTGCCCCATCACCTTTAATCCACTTTCTATAGATTATAGAATAGCGCACTAGAAATTCAAAAAATCTTGTGCTTTCATGTTCAGGCTATTTCTGGCATTTCTAAAGACATGAAAGGGAAGCAGCTCACTTCTTATTAGTAACAATGAATTTTATGAGTATAAAACGCCCGTCGCAGTGATACAAATCATGTATTTCTTTCTACCATTTCGTGCCTTTATTAACCCCTTAACGCCGTTACATGCCGTCCCGCATTAAAAGGGCTTTAAAGCCGTTGCGGAGGCATGGAACGCCGTAACGGCTTTGAGCCCCTGGAGATGAGTTGTACTCACCTCCGCCGCGATCATCTTCTGGGGGGCTGCCTGACAGCCCAGACAGCCCCCCTCTGGCAAATGAGGCCCCCGGGGGCCATGTGATCGCTCTCAAAGAGCGATCACATGGCCCCCTATAGCTGGCTGTGGATCTGCCAGCAAGGGGACTGTCTGAAATGTCAGACAGTCCCCCTGCTGGTGGGAAAGTAAAAAAAAAAAAAATTAAACAAAGTAACGTCATACAAAGTGTATTTTAATATTAATATAAGTATATATATTAATATTAAAATACACTTAGAATGACGTTACATATATATAATATATATATATATAATAGATGTATTCAAATGGAAAGAGTGCACTCAAAGGTCTTCTTAAGGATATAAACGATTTATTTTGCCAAAATTTCAAAAGACATACAAGTCGACGTTTCAGTCCTCGTGGGACTTTTTTCAAGGTCTTGAAAAAAGTCCCACGAGGACTGAAACGTCGACTTGTATGTCTTTTGAAATTTTGGCAAAATAAATCGTTTATATCCTTAAGAAGACCTTTGAGTGCACTCTTTCCATTTGAATATATTGAAGGCTGAGGCAGCACCGAGGCAAGCACAAGACCGGTACATTGAGTGCGGGACATTTGCAGTTTGTATAATAGATGTACATATATAAATACGTATAATTAAAATAAAAAATAAATAAAATATTGAAACAAAATTTAATATAAATTATATATGCATATGTAATTTCATTCTAACTGTATTTTGTTATTAATATATATATATCGGTAATAAAATACACTTAGAATGACATTCTATATCTATCTATAAATAAAATACAAATAACCGCAAATATATATATATATGCATATATATATATATATATATATATGTAGATAAATACATATAATTACATAAAAGATTACATTAGTATACACGTAGAATTTAAATACCTATAAATGCATATATATTAAAATTCTACGTGTATATTTAAATAATCTTTTAACATAATTATGTGATTTGATTAATTAAAATTTGATTGACATGCCTGACAACACAGGGAGAAAGTGCAGATAATTTAATTTGCAAGCACTATATTTGACCCTGTAACTCTCCAAGACACCATAAAACCTGTACATAGGGGATACTGTTTTACTCGGGAGACTTCGCTGAACTCAAATATTAGTGTTTCAAACTGGTAAATTGTATTACAACATTAATTAAATGTTTTACCTTTAAATACTGTGGAGGCTAGAAGGAGATGGGAAGAAGTTCTGGTACAGGTGGCTTATATCCTTTATTTCATTAATCCCAAATAAAATTAAAAGAAAGTTAAACTGCATTTAGTCAAAAACGAAATACTTTTATGTGAGGCTTGTTATTTAACCAAAAAACCTAAAAAATCTTCAGAGTTCAAATAAACATAAGACCTTATAATGTTTTTGAGGTTAATAGCAATTAATCCAGCAGTGAGGGACTGGAAGAGTGAGAGTCCAGTGTCCAGTCCGCGTCAAATCAAATTTATCGGTAAAAGAAATAAGGGTATGGTAAAATAATAATTCTGGTGAAATAAACCCATATCGGAAAACAAGAAGACAGTCCGATGAGTGATTTTCTTCAATCAAATATCACGGAGGAGCTTTCGATGATCCGTTCTTTGGGACCGAGATGAGAATACCTAAAAGAGTCAGGAAACAAGTTGCAGCGTTAGAAGTATCAAATTTATCAGTGCACTGAAGGCGCATGTATTTATATGGAACCTGAGAGCTGTCAGTGCCTCTTTTAAAAACACAAAAACAAAACTTTAAAGGTATTAAACACTATAACTATATTTACAAAACCTGGTTATTTGACTCTTTCCATTAGACAATTCCATATTCGTAGCACTGGGAGTAGAAAAACGACTAGTTTTGAAAGTTACGTTATGGGGAGGCATTTAAGATTACCGTATATACTCGAGTATAAGCCGACCCGAATATAAGCCGAGGCCCCTAATTTTTCCCCCAAAAACTGGGAAAACTTATTGACTCGAGTATAAGACTAGGGTGGGAAATGCAGCAGCTACTGGTAAATTTCTAAATAAAATTAGATCCTAATAAAAATATATTAATTGAATATTTATTTACAGTGTGTGTATAATGAATGCAGTGTGTGCGTATGAGTGCAGCGTGTGCGTATGAGTGCAGCGTGTGTGTGTATGAGTGCAGCGTGTGTGTATGAGTGCAGCGTGTGTGTATGAGTGCAGTGTGTGTATGAGTGCAGCGTGTGTATGAGTGCAGCGTGTGTATGAGTGCAGCGTGTGTATGAGTGCAGCGTGTGTGTGTATGAATGCAGTGTGTGTGAGTGCAGTGTGTGTGTGTATGAGTGCAGTGTGTGTATGAATGCAGTGTGTGTATGAATGCAGTGTGTGCAGGGCCGGTGCAAGGATATTTGCCCCCCCCCCATATGTCCTGACCTCCCCTCCTCCTCCCTCAGTGGTCCTTACCTCCCCACCCCCGTGTTCCTTCACCCCCCTCCCCCAGTGGTCCTGACTCACCCCTCCCCTAGTGGTCCTTACCCTCCCCTCCCCTAGTGGTCCTTACTTCCCCCTTCCCTCCCCTAGTGGTCCTTACTTCCCCCTCCCCTCCCCTAGTGGTCCTTATCCCCCCCTCCCTCCCATAGTGGTCCTTATCCCCCTCCCTCCCATAGTGGTCCTTATCCCCCCTCCCTCCCTCCCATAGTGGTCCTTATCCCCCCTCCCTCCCTCCCATAGTGGTCCTTATCCCCCCCTCCCTCCCATAGTGTTCCTTTTCTCCCCCCCTCCCTCCCATAGTGGTCCTTATCCCACCCCCCTCCCTCCGATAGTGGTCCTTATCCCCCCTCCCTTCCATAGTGGTCCTTATCCCCCCTCCCTTCCATAGTGGTCCTTATCCCCCCCCTCCCTCCCATAGTGGTCCTTATCCCCCCCTCCCTCCCATAGTGGTCCTTATCCCCCCCTCCCTCCCATAGCGGTCCTTATACCCCCCCTCCCTCCCATAGTGGTCCTTATACCCCCCCCCCTCCCACAGTGGTCCTTATACCCCCTTTTTTATTATTATTATTTTTATTATTATTATTATTTTTTATTATTATTTCTTATTTTATTTATATTTTTATTTATTTTTCGCCCCCCCCTCCCTGCTTGATACATGGCAGGGAGGGGGGCTCTCCTTCCCTGGTGGTCCAGTGGCAGTTCAGTGGGGGGCTGGCAGAGCTGTAACTTACCTGTTCTGCAGCTCCTGTCAGCTCTCTCCTCCTCTGCGCCGTCCGTGCAGCTCCTTCTATCAGCTCACACTGTAAGTCTCGCGAGAGCCGCGGCTCTCGCGAGATTTACACTGGGAGCTGACCGAGGTGCTGAACGGACGGCGCGGAGGAGGAGAGAGCTGACAGGAGCTGCAGAACAGGTAAGTTACAGCTCTGCCAGCCCCCCTCTCCCCCAGTCTGTATTATGGCAATGTAAATTGCCATAATACAGACTATGACTCGAGTATAAGCCGAGTTGGGGTTTTTCAGCCCAAAAAATGGGCTGAAAAACTCGGCTTATACTCGAGTATATACGGTAATCACTTTTTTTTTTTTTATTGAGGTGTATAAAAGGTGCAATACAAGCACAATTGGAGCATAACAAGGTTCTTTACATGTTGTACAAATAGAACACAGGAACCTCATTTCAAATTAAAGGGACACTATAGTCCCCAAAACAACTTTAGCTTAATGAAGCAGTTTTGATATACAGGTATAGATTAAGCATCTGCAGTCTCACTGCTCAGTTATCTGCCATTTAGGAGTGAAATCACTTTTGTTTCTGCTGTGAAAATGTTTACAGACAGAAGACACAATGAGAGGATATACACAGGTTTACATGTATTTTTTTTTTTGTTTAACCCCTTAAGACCGCAGGGCGTTCTATGCCGTCCCCATTTTCTAATTACCCGGTCGCCGGCGATCGCGGTATGGGGGACTTACCTGGGAGCCCAGGGAGTCCCCCTCTGTCCTCTTCGGCCCCCCCAGGGCCATGTGATCGCAAGGTCCTTACGAGGACCCTGCGATCACATGGACGGCATAGCTGTCCATGTCAATGCCAGCAGGGGGGAGTGCCTGTAATGACAGGTACTCCCCCCTGCTGCCTGAAAAGAAAAATATGTTAAAACAGTGTAAAAATAACATTATATATGCTTAGATCATATATATTTATTATATATATGATCTAAGTATATAGATATACACATACACATAAATATACATACTGTCTGCGTGTATTTTAATATTAATATATACATAATTATATATATATTAATATCAAAATACACGTACAATGATATTGATTAAATATATATAATTTTCATTATATATATATATATTTATATATATTTACAAATAAATAAATACGTTAAAAAATAAAATTAAAAAAATAGATAAAAAATATATAAACATGCGTAATTTCGTTCTAACTGTATTTTAAAATTAATATATATATATATTGATATCAAAATACATGTAGAACGAAATAATAGTATATATATATATACATACATAAGTATATACGTATATATCACTATATATATACCTATATATAAATAAAAATAATTTAAAAAAATTATATACATATATATACACACATATATATATATATATATAATAATTTTACATAATTAGGTCATTTTATTAATTACAATTTGCAGGACCTGCCTGACAACCCAGACTGAAAGTTCAGGGAATTAAATTTTCTAGCACTATATTTAACCCTGTAACTTTCCAAGACACTATAAAACCTGTACATGGGGGGTACTGTTTTACTCGCAAAACAGTTAAATATATTACAACGACGATATTGTCAGTGACAGTGACATTTTTTTTTTTAATTCTTTATTTTTGCAGTGCGTATAGTGGTCACAAGCATACATATGGTACCCCAACGGCAATCCATATGCTGATTTCAAGACATTAGTTACAATGGGGGGTAGATAGACAATGCACTTTTTTTTTTGATATTACGTAAAGATAACAAGCTAAAGGTGTCGCTTTATGGTATAACATTGCGTTCAAGTGAACTAGTTGCACATCAGATTGTAGTTATATTGCATTAACAGGTTAGACAAGAAATATTAAAGACATAGTTGTGTTCCATGCTTGATGAGGGAACGATTATGGTGTCATATACTGCCTGCTATCTATGAGTACAGGAGTCAAACTGACTATTGCCACAATGAATGAGTTAATCTAAGACATGGGGGTTGCTTGTACATGACACAGACTGGTAATCAGGCTATCAGTTTAAGAAAAGACCTGCTTGATTTTGCGGTATAACATGCTGTAATAAGTGAAACCACCGTTGTTGAAACCGTCCACATGCCTGTGTCAGTCCATTGTACTGCAGTGACAGTCTGTTTCGTAGTGTTTTGTCTGAGGCTGGGATCAGCCATCCCGGGTGGGTGATGAGGCAGGAGGGACCATGTATAAGGGTCTTTAAGTGTAGTTTCAAACCCGTCCTCAGGGATCTAGGGACGTTAAGACCCCTGTGGGTACCGTTCGCCGTCTCTGCTCTCCCGCTCCGGCCCTTGCCCTCTCTCCACGCGGTATGAAGGCAGGTTCGTATGCGTGCTTGTTAGGTAGGTGCGATGTTCCATAGACTGTTTCTGCCTGCAGGCAGCTGCGGCTGTGATGTCTCATGCAGGTTGCAGTGCCGCCATTTTGGTGGTCAGGCGCGTGGTTCCGGGTAGGCTTGGTGTTAGGCCTTTGTGGGTCGGACTCTCCCTCCGGAGGGGACCGGGATGACCCCCCCGGTCCATGGGGGGGAAGCGAGGCCTGCAAGGCGCATCGCAAGGCTGTCGTGTGGGACCCAGGTTC
The DNA here is from genome assembly GCF_036172605.1 of Pelobates fuscus. Taxonomy (NCBI): domain Eukaryota; kingdom Metazoa; phylum Chordata; class Amphibia; order Anura; family Pelobatidae; genus Pelobates; species Pelobates fuscus. The sequence goes on from NC_086317.1 coordinate 32,878,786, forward strand.
TCAAACAGGACGGCGGCTGGCCGTCCCGCTCTCCACCCTCGTAGGCCTCAGTCCCATAAGTCTCCTTTCACCCACAGGTGGCTTCGAGACTCCCGATCTCAGGGACCGCGGTAGCTCCGGCTTCTGCCCGGACACTTGAGATGGCTTTTGGTCACCCAGAGTACTTTCCTTGTCGAGTTTTGTGCTGCAGGGGACCAAGTTTGCCAGGAGCCTCTCCGGCCTGCGACCGGTCAGCATGGCGGTCAGGACCCCCCCCCCCCCATTTTTTTTATTTTTCACACACAAATGGCACTTACACTGAAGATATAATTGTTGTGATACGTTTTACTGTTTTGAAACACTAATATTTGTGTTCAGCGAAGTCTCCTGAGTATAACAGTACCCCTCATGTACAGGTTTTATGGTGTTTTCAAAAGTTACAGAGTCAAATATAAGGTTTGCGTTTCTGTTTTTTCACATTAAAATTCGCCAGGTTGCCTTTGAGACCGTAGGGTAGCCCAGGAATGAAAATTATCCCCATGATGGCATACCATTTGCAATAGTAGACAACCCAGGGTATTGCAAATAGGGTATGTTCAGTTTTTTTAGTAGCCACTTAGTCACAAACACTGGCCAAAATTTGCGTTCAAATTCGTTTTTTGCATTTTCAAATATTATCACTAACTTTGGCCAGTGTTTGTGACCAAGTGGCTACTAAAAAAGACTGGACATACCCCATTTGCAATACCTTGGGTTGTCTACTTTTGCAAATGGTATGCCATCATGGGGGTAATTCTTATTCCTGGGCTACCATATGGTCTCAAAGGCAACGTAACCAATCTGGCAAATTTCAATGTGAAAAAGCTGAAATATGTAACACGCTATATTTGACCCTGTAACTTCCCAAAACACCATAAAACCTGTACATAGGGGATACTGTTTTACACGTGAGACATCGCTGAATACAAATATGTGTATTGTATTGCAGTAAAAGCAAACAGTATTTTGACATTCACAGTTAAAATGTCACATAGAACTAAAACAATTTTAAAAAATTCTTATTTTCTCCCATTTTTTTTAATCTTTTTTTCATATTAAATTATGTTCCATACCTAAATATTTGATGTTAAACGAAAGCCCTGTTTCCCCTGAATAAAATGATATATAATAAGTGTAGGTGCATTTAATATTAAAGAGGTGAATTACGGTTGGACAGACATATAGCGCAAATTCCAGGTTTTGTTTACGTTTTTTTGGATCACAACTTATACATTTGGCTGCGGTCTTAAGGGGTTAAAAATTAACCTTTATGTTTTGCACATTTGCTTCTGTCACTAAAAACAATAAATGCTTAAGGATGAAGAAGCCAGCACACAGCTGTAGGCTCACAAGTTAGACTTGTGCACAGTGGGAAAGTTTGGTTTGGCTTAATATTTTTTCAATAAATTCAAATTTTGTTTGGTGTATCCCTTGTTCATTCATGTGATGGTTTGATCGAATATTGACCATGGAAAATTATTCAGGGAAATATATGGACAAACCAAATAGTGTGCAAAAATGGGCTAATGAATGTACTGCAAAATATATAAAGCAGCAAATTTATAAAGTGTCTCGATCCTCATTTTCCTACAGAGCATTGCAATTATGAAATATCCTCTCGGACACTTTCAAATCTACCCCCAGCCTAACATGCCTCTCTACATATCTCAAAACAAAATGCACCTGTAATCATCGTTGATATTATTTCTTACCCATTCTGTATTAAGTGTGTGTGTGTGTGTATATATATATATATATATATATATATATATATATATATATATATGTGTTGTGTATTACTATTATTTTGTAATATTGTACCCTATTGTAACGATGCAGTGTTCATGGTCCAAGAACATTCTTGAATATGAGAGAAATTTCAATGTATCCTTCCTGGTAAAATATTTTATAAATAAATAAATATATATAGTTTGAAGTATGCTGATGGGCATACTTTAATTTGGTTCTCTCTCTATGTCACTTCTAATTTGGTCTTTGAATAAAATCAATATTTTGTGTCTGTTCCCTAGCCATCAATTATATATTTTTGTTAATCATCTTTTTTTTTTTTTGCTTTTTGTTATTTGTATCATTTTATTTTATTAACAGCAGTTATCAGCACATTAAGAATGTGTAATTATAGAGATAATAAAGACAAGAAAAAGTCTATACAACTGAATTTATGTAGTTAAAAATATACACGGCCCAAATATTTAATTATACATATTTTTTGTTGTAGGTATATTTAAAAAAACAGCTTGCAAAAGCTGCAAATCTTTTATATGCAGCCTTTACAAGCCCTTCATTTCTTTTTTTGAAATTGACAATTTTTATTTTGATATACATACAATGGGAGGGGTACAGAAAGAAGAAAAAAGGAGGGGAAAGGTTACAGGGATACAATGTATCGTGAGGACTAGATACCCGTTATCATCTTGCATCGGAGTGTGATGGCGGTGTAGCCTCTCATGCTACTAAACGGGATCTAGTGTAAGCATGTCTAAGCTTGGTGGATAATGTACCCCGTCAGGCCTACAACAACAGATCAGACATATAAAAACCTGAACTAGAACTTATTTACAAGGAAGGCAAGTACTATGCTCGAAACTGTGTGTGTCTTGCGCCCTGTGGGCAAGTTACGGGTTATTGGAGAAGAAAAGGGAAAAACGGCTAAGTGCATGGGCTAACAGGCGTTCTGGGGGTTGTCTATAGTGGATGTTCCCCTCGCTTGGGGACTTCGGGACCTGTATTGCAGCCACAAGTCATATGCTCGAACCGCTGAGAGCCCTGTGGACTCAAACCTTTCATAGGTTACATTTGTGGAGATTAGACTCAGCAGTTCCTCCACTGTCGGGGCTACGTCAGACTTCCAGTGTCTAGCTATTAACGTTTGTGCTGCTATGACAATTAAAAATATTAGTTTGCGAATAGGTTTTGGAAGGAAAGGTGGCATAATGTGGAGCAAGTAGGCCTCTGCCGTTAATGGGACGTGCGTATTGGTGCTGTGTTTGATTATAGTTTTCACTTTTTCCCAGAAAGGTCGGATACCTGGGCACCCCCACCAGACATGTATGGTATCCCCGGGAGTACTCTGGCATCTCCAACATTGGTTGCTAGTAGAATGGTACATTTTAGAGAGCTTGCTAGGTGTTAGATACCATCTATATAATAATTTCCTTGATGTCTCAAGGTGTGATGCGCATAGTGAAGCGCCTTTATGAGCAGTGAAGGCCCTTTCCCACTCCAGAGTTGACAGTTCTTTATGCCATTCTTTTTGAAAATTCCATGGCTGGGTCTGTGAGTCTCCATTGAGTGTGTTGTAGCAAAACGAGAGTGTCTTCTTTTGGGGTCGGGGGCTAGTGCATTTACCCTCAAATTGTGTCATGCGCCCTATCTTTTCGTCCCCTGAAATTCGGGGGTGGTCTTGTCTGACCGTATGGGATAATTGTAAATACGAGAAGTAGGCCCTTTGTGGTAAGTCGTATTGGGCTTTCAGGTCTGTGAAGCTCCTCAGGGCGCCCTGGTGTGTGAGCTGGTGTAAATGGGAAATGTTATGAGAGGCCCATATCTTATAGTTAAAAGACTGGTTCAGCGTATGTAGGGTTTTCAGTGGGGTCGCTGGCGACCACTCAGATGGTGAGCACACCCTATGTTTGTTCCTATCCCATAGTGACAGCAAAAGCCTGGTGGACGGCAATATCTTGGGAGTAGTGATTCTGTGCTCTTTGGGAGCCCACAGGAGGTGGGTCAGGTGTCTCCCCTCCAGTCTGGAGGATTCCAGCTGCACCCATTGTGGAGTCTACAAGCCCTTCATTTCTAACCCCGCCCAGCCTTTCTGTCGCTGTCCAATCACAGACTTTCCAATGCAGCTTAATGAGAAGTCTTTGCAAAGCAGGTGTTCTGGGCAACTGCTGCCTTTTGAGTTTAGCTCCATTGAACTAAGGAAACCAGGAAGTAACTGTTGTCTGCTTGAAAGCCAGGGGGTATAACCAGGTTAATTTATAAAAGTTTAATATTGTATTGAAACCAGCACTTTTTGCAAAATTAAAAGTCAAATAGCACATAATGACCAGGGGAGACATAGTGCCCCAATAATTCCTGACTGTTGGCAGTGGGTAGGGGCTATTAATATAATATAAACTTGGGGGGGGAGGGGGGGAGGGAGCTAACCTCACCCCAGACATTAGTAGTGTGTTGGTGGCTTTTAAAAAAATATTAGCCTGGTAGTACATAATGTCTCCCACAGACTCGACCTATTGGCGGAAGCTAATCATAAAATATAAAAAGAATGTGAAGAAATCCACCCCCCAATGGATGAGACCCTAACGGCCACTATCCTATAAAAATAAACTAGCCCACCTCCTCCCTAATAATAATACTAAAACTAAATTCCTCTTGTAAAATTTTTTACTTACCATCAGATGTTTTCTACCTTCTTAATACAGTGCCAAAAAAAACCCAGAAAATCCTGTTGTAACTATTAAAATAAAGCTGGAAACACCAGAATAAAAGCCCTTGTATGGGCTTTTCCAGGCTAAGCATTCTCAGTCACAGTGCCCGTAGCTCCCTACTTTTAATTAAGAGAGTAAATAAATTAACTGTATGAGCTATGTAATGTAAATTGGCCATTTGGTATTCGGACAAATTGTCAGGCCTGAAGCCTCCCGATGTCTCCTCATGCTTCCGGGTTTGACGGAGCTTAGCCACACCCCCATTGCCGCGGTCTGCTATTTAATGCGACCGCACCAGCTGATAGACGCTGGATTATTGAAACGCGTACCGTGCCAAACTCACCGGCTCACATACCTCGCTGAGACGACCACTCGCTACTAGACCGGACTGGAGGAATATTCAAGTCCCCATCATCTCTCCTCATCACAGAGAACTACCAGCACTCTCGGCAACCATTCACTGAAGCAACCGCCTCTGAGGAGAGCTGGGGACACAATCCCTCTACTTCTTGAAGTTAAGTAACTTACAGTCTCTGAGTTAAGAGCTAACAAAGCTAAAGATTTATTTCAACTTACTAAAGTCTGCTATCAAGTTCTCAAGCAAGCCTGCTACAGCTTTCCTCAAATCAAGTATTATTCAAGTTCAGCTGTACCTGTCTTGCTACAGATAATCTTATTTCTTCATACTAAAGTCTGCTATCAAGTTGTCCAGCAAGCCTGCTACAGCTTTCCTCAAATCAAGTATTATTCAAGTTCAGCTGTACCTGTCTTGCTACAGATAATCTTATTTCTTCATACTAAAGTCTGCTATCAAGTTGTCCAGCAATCCTGCTACAGCTTTCCTCAAATCAAGTATTATTCAAGTTCAGCTGTACCTGTCTTGCTACAGATAATCTTATTTCTTCATACTAAAGTCTGCTATCAAGTTGTCCAGCAATCCTGCTACAGCTTTCCTCAAATCAAGTATTATTCAAGTTCAGCTGTACCTGTCTTGCTACAGATAATCTTATTTCTTCATACTAAAGTCTGCTATCAAGTTGTCCAGCAATCCTGCTACAGCTTTCCTCAAATCAAGTATTATTCAAGTTCAGCTGTACCATTCTTGCTACTAATAATTCCAAAGTATTTAATCTCTTATAATTTAAACTGTTAACAAGAATAACGGACTCTAATGAATTCTGAACCTTGTCAATGCTAAATGAAACAAACCGTTTATTATTTAAAGAAACAGTAACTGTAATTCTGGAACTGAAGTCTCAGTTCCATCTAAGTGTCTTAATAAAAGATCAAAGTCCTAAGAAATCTGCAGTTGTGTTCCACATCATTTACTGTGAACGTGACACAAATGCATATTTAGTCGAATCTGAATTTGCAAGTCTCGAAAATAGACAATATGCCTTTACTTTTCACTGTCACATGCAGATATTCCATTGCAGATAACATCAACACATAAGTTGTTTACCCATCTAACTCACCTTCTCAATACTAACTCCCTCATTGACCCCCTTCATTCTGCTCCCTCCATTCTACTAAAACTGCCCTTACTAAAGAGGCCAACAACTTAATCACTGCTAAATTTTATTTCAAAGGTCATTACTCTCTCTTAATTATCCTCACTCTGTACTGCCTTTTTTTTTATAAATTCTTTATTTTAGCGTGCAATAAAAGAATTACATACAGGCTGGTAGAGCCACGACAGCTTCAACCAGCTGAATATGGTCAAACATTTGTATACATTGTCATGGCATGTGAAACAATTGCACTTTTTATTTTTGTGAGCTAAAGAAACAGGTTTCAACATAGATTATGGTATAAAGACTTGAGAAACAACAAGCTAGAAGACCATCGTTAGGAGGGGATTAAATGTATTCCCGTGTTAGTGTGCAAAGGTATGATGTTGGAGATGTCAGTGGGTAATTAGGAGTTTTTGGACTAAGAATTTAACTGACAGCTTATTTATGGAGAGACCTGGGTCATGGACCCAAGAGGCTAGCCTGTGGTAGGGTAACACTTTGGGTATTACAGGCTGAGTGTGCTGCTGCTTAGCGCGTGGTCTTAGCTAGGCAGGTTGACCATTTGCTTACTCCAGTGTGCTAGGCTTGTGTCCATAGGAGGTACTGTCCCTGCAGGTCTATTTATTGCTTAGGGTACCCCAGTAGTGGAGTATGTGAGACATGAGGCAGGGGCCCTGTGCAGATCGTCTTAGTAGCTTAAGAGGACGAGTGTAAAGATTGGTAACACTAAAATCAACACAGGAATAGAGAAAGGTAATGCTAACTATGGGCCATGTGGTCTGTACCTGCATTGAATTGCAGAACAGTAGGAGGAAAAAGCCCCCCAGCAGTCTATGTTGGTTGGTCTGTCTGTACCCCTTCTGGAGGCCTGTGATGTGGTCCTAGGTGTGCTAGTACGGGGTACTTGCAGCTAAGTAAAACTGTGTACAGTTTCACGGTTATGATCGCTCGACATACATATACATAAACAACGTTACTAAAAGTCTAATGAACATAATGCGCTTTAACGGTTTCTGGATGCATTGCCTTCGGTCACTGCACATTTGCACCTGGCCAAGTATACAGTCACCCCGGAGTGACTGAGCAGAAAGTCAACATAAGATTTGCAACGTTAAACCAGAAGTTACAGTAAGTCGCATGCAAGCCGACTATAAGCTGATGCGTTAAACTTTGTAGTACCAACATTGAGCTTGTAATGTGAGCAGCCTTGGTTACTTATGCAGTTATGGTGCTATAAGGTGGGTAGTGTAATCGTGGCTAAGACATATATTGGTATTTTAAAAGGCTATCAATTGCTTATGATGTAAGCTATCAGACTTAGTATATAATAAAACATATATGCTTTTATGCCGCTGAGTCAGAAACGTTAAACATAGAGCATAACATCAAAACATTATGAGGAAGAAGGTCAGTGCCCCCTACGGTTTTATGTTAAGATCCCCTGTTACCTGGGGGAGGGGGGGGGGGAGATGTCAGGTGGCTTTGCTTAAGTGGCTTGAAAGTGCCCTTGGTTGCTAAAACTCGTGTGAGTTCTACCTTAATATTGTGGCTATAACTTTTCAACATATTTACATCGTGACAGGTTCATGAGTCCAGGGGTCGCAGCGAGTATGGCTGCTAGAGGTGGTCTAGTCTGGATACCGAATAGCTGCAGGGCTGCGTCAGGTGTTGGTTGCCGCAGTGATCACCGTTTCGGCTCCTCTGGGGACAAATGTGACCGCTGTTGCGGGGTTCCATGCGGTGCCGTGTGCCAGTGGGGTTCTGTTCTCCGGTGGAGGATGAGCGATCGGGGGAAGTCCCAGGGTCGGCAGTAGCTCAGTTGCTTCTTGTAAGTCCCGTATGGTAGAGGTCGCGTTCCCATGGTGGATCAACATTGTGCGCGAACCTCTCCAATGGTAGGTGATATTATGTTGGCGTAGGAGGGCTGTAAAGGGCTGAAGTGTGCGTCTCCACGCCAGGGTGGACCCCGACAGGTCTGCGTAGAAAGATAGCTGCATATTTTCAAACAGGTATGGAGATTGGTTCCGCGTGGCTTGCATCACCGCCATCTTGTCTCCTTGATTTTGGAAGCATGCCAGTAGGTCTCGTGGGGCCTTTGGTGGGGCCTTAGCCGCTCGTGGTAGGCGGAATACCCTTTCAATGGGTACCTGTCTGGCTTGCTTGGGAGGTAATAGTGCCTGCATTAGCCTCCGCACCGTGTGTGGGAGTTCAGACTCCGGTATGTCCTCTCTTATGCCCCGGATTTTTACGTTCCGGCAGCGACTCCGGTCTTCTAAGGTTGCTATACGTTGCTCGTATGTGGAGTGCTGTAATTTGATGTCCCGAACCGTTTGTTGGAGGTCCTGGGTGTGTTGCTTGGCACGTTGGGAGTCAGCCTCCAGCATGCCCAGGCGGCCCGTAAGGCCTTGTAGGTCTTTGCGCAGTTTAGCCATGTCTGCCTGTATTGTTAAGCGGAGGTCTGCTAGGAGGTCTTTCATGACCGCAACAGTCACTGGTGAGGAGTCCGTTTTCGGTGGTGACTTGTGAGGTGGTATTTCCTCTTGTGGGTGCTCCATCTCAGTCTCTGTGGTGAAATCATCGGATATATCTGAGCCGTAGTCGTGGTAAGCGGCCATGTTGGGGCCTTGGGCGCTGAGTGCCTGCTTCCACATGTCGCCTATGCTGTGGTGCTGCCGCGGGTTGTCGGGCTTAGATTTTTTAGTTTTCCGGCCCATATCTTTGGTGGATGCTTGCAGGTCGGTTTGGTGCCGGTTTCGTTGGGCTGGGTTCTCGTAATCTGGCCCAATGTGTTGTTTTGCAGCGGAGCTCGCTCGGCATGCGGCCATTCAGGTCAGTTGCTTGGCTCCGCCCGTACTGCCTTTTTTTTTACTGTTGACCACTGTCTACTTCTTCAAATCATCCACAACCTTGGACTTCACGACACTGTACTTTCCTTGTTTTCATCCCATCTTTCTAAATCCTCATTTAGTGTCTCTTTCTCTGGTGCCACTTCCTCTCTGCTACCTGTATCTGTGTGTGTTCCCCAAGGATCTGTTCTTGGTCCTCTTTTATTTTTATTTTTTTCTTATAATTCTTTATTGGAAAATGTTTTCATATACAATACAATACAATTAAAATCACGCAACAAACCATGTGTTCTTTTATCAGATTGTTTTGTACATAATAGTCGTATTTTATTATAGCAATTTAAACTCCTATCCAACAGATAATTCAGTCTAAGGAACACAGTAATACATTGTACATCATTCAACATAACACATCATTCACCCTGTCAGAGTAGGTATACATTCTTCTATATGTTATAATTATACACATAAAAATTTAATTTAGGTTAATACTATATTACCAGTAGTTTATCCAGCCATTTTTTATACCTATCTCTCTTTTTGAATGTATTTGTTATATATATTGGAAGGTTGATTTCCATGGACAATTGGCATTTTATTTGATTAGATGTATTTTTTGGAAAGGGGAAGAGGACCTCCAATTCCTGGCTATTATGATCTTGGCAGCTACCATGCAGTGTATAGCTATACATCTATTGTTGCAAATTTTGAGATTCTATTTTATATGCAATTCTTTAAAAGTTTTATTATAGGGCAAGACCACCAGATGTGTATATATGAGCCCGCATAGTTACCACATCTCCAGCAAGTAGAGCCATATTGTGAGATCATCTTGGAAAGTCTCATTAGGGTAAAATACCACTTGTACATAACTTTGAACTGGCATTCAACTAAATTTAAACAGTGTATATTTTTATTGGTATTGGATAGAGATAGACACCACTCGTTGTCAGATATCTCTAATCCCAGTTCTTTTTCCCACGTATTTATGATTTTGTATGGCTTATCATTTAAAACATCTATAAGAAGATTAGCTCTAGTGGTAACTTTATTAATCGTATTATACGTAAAAATGTTTTCTAGAAAACTCGAGATTATTTGGGAAGAGTTAATGACCTTTTTTTCTATAAAATTTTTAACTCTTAAATAGGCAAAGATTTCTCTGCTAGGGACATGGTATCGAGATTTCTTGGAAAGACATTAGCCCATGCATTATATCAGAAAGTTTGATTATATTGTTATTTGGCCAGTGTCTTAACAAAAAATCCTCTATGTTTTGTTCTAATACACTTAATCTACATGATTTTGGTATAATTGTGTTATACCCAGAGCTTTTTTTATTTCTTCCCAAACTTCTAATATTTGTGATAAAACTGCAGAGTTAATTTGTGTCGGGTCCTTAAATTTTTTCCTATTATCTCTCCACATATAATGTTCTAATTTATTTGTCCCTGCTGCTTCCAATTCAATGATAAACCAAGATTCAGTTGCCATTTGATCTTCTTGTAGTTTATATATATGTCCGATTATATTAGCATAGTAATTGTGTTTTATATTTGGGAAATTTAGACCTCCTTTACCAATTTTCTTTGATACATTTTTTTGGCTTATTCTTGTTTTTTTATTCTTCCATATAGAGGCTGTAAAACTAGCTTCAATCATATCCAATCAACTTCTAGGCATTTTGAGTGGTAGCATTGAAAACAGATATGACCACTTCGGTAATATATAAGAATTGATAATATTGATTTTTCCCACCCACAAGTCTCTAGATTTTTCCACTTTTTAAAATAATTTCAGTACATTTAATTCCATTGTGTTTGAGACTTTAGCAGGTATTACCATACCTAAATAATTAATTTCTTTTTTTGTCCATATAAAATCATATTTTTTACTTAGTTTATCTACAGTGGGGTTGTCCATGTTTATATACATTTCAGTAGATTTCCTAATATTTAGTTTGGAATTTGAAACTACACTATATTTGTCGATCTCCTGCATTAAATACATTAACAAATCTTCTGGGGAAGTAATTTTAATGATGGTATCATCCGCATAAATTGACATTTTTATATCTGTATTATTTGTTTGATATCCCTTAATATTATGATTTTCTCTTATATTAATAGCCATTGGTTCAACTGAAAGTATGTATAACAGAGGTGATAAAGGACAACCTTGTCTGGTCCCGTTTGTTAGGTCGAACCAACCTGCACATATATTTGGTCCTACTGTTATGGTTGAGTGGGCAGACTAAAGAGCCATTATTGCTGTATGTATCCATCTCTTAAGCCCAAAGGCTTTCAAGACTTCTTTTAAATATCCCCACCCAACCCTGTCGAACACTTTTTCTACGTCCAGAGACAGGGCTAGGAGGGAAAAAATTTTCTGTTTGACTGATCTAGGATGTCCAATATCCTTCTCGCGCTGTTTGTTGATGATCTGCCTGGAATAAAACCAATTTGATCCAGATGAATTATTTTATTTATAATTAATTTTATTCTTTCTGCTAAAATTGAGGCATATATTTTCATATCAACGTTTATTAATGAGATAGGTCTATAATTGCTAACATCAGAACTATATTGTTTGTAGTTTTAAAATTGGTGTAAGATTATATTGTAGAAGTTCTTTGGGAAATTGTATGTTATCCACTATCTCATTGAAAACATCGGTTAAAGGTTTAATCAAAAGGTTTCATTAATTTATAATAAAGATAAGTGATCTGAGCCCGGAGTTTTATTCATTTCTAATCTGTCAATTTGTTCTTCTACTTCAGCCGGGGAAAATTTTTTATTTAGTATTTCCAATTCATGTAGAGAAATTTTTGGAATCTTAGTATTTGTTAAATAATTTTGGATGTCTGAGGGTTTAGGGTTAATTTTAAGGTTTTATAAATCACTGTAAAATTCATTAAATTTTTTCCCAATTTGTTGCGTCGAAATATAGATATTATGTCCCTCCATCAATTTATCTACCCTATTACTGGAATTTTGTTTTTGCAATTTTTATGTTAAATTTTACTGTCTCTATTGCCTGTATAGTAGTTATTTATATTTAATTTGTTTACATTTCTTTCAATTTTTTCTTCCAATTTGTTGTTTATTTTATAGCGTAGCTCTATTAATGATAATTTTCTTTCAGTAGTTGGTTGGCTTTTATTCAGGTTTGATAAGTTATAGTATGTTATATATAAATCAGCTAAATTCTTCCCACTAGTCGTTTTCTCCATATGCCCCATTTTAATTAAATATCCTCTCATTACAGCTTTATGTGTGCACCAGGTAATCGCTTGTGAGGTCTCCAGAGTTATTCTCTTCAAAGAATAATTTTAACAATTTAGTCAGATCATCTGTTTTTATCGTTCTTAATAAGTATATCATTTAATCTCCATGTGGTCCTACCGTATGATTGTGAGTTACCAAACTGTTATTATGAAACTATGGTCAGACCATGGATTGTCTTTTATTTTGATGTTATTAATAAGAACTAAAGAATTGGCATTAACTAAACATAGATCAATTCTAGAGTATGAGCCGTGAGCACTTGATAAATGGGTATAGTCTCTATCTGCGGGGTGGAAAGTTCTCCATACATCATATATGTCACAACTTTTACATACATTTCTTAACTTTATGGATTGTTTAATGACTCTTTTATCAAACTTAGTTGGTGTCTGATAAATCTTATCCATTTTGGGATCAAGGACACAGTTGAAATCACCTGCTATAATTAGAGTGCATTTTAATACTTTGTGGACCTTAATCATTATATTTGAGAATATTGACATAGGGTCAACATAAATATCTGGCTTCTTTATCTGCTTCTTGATATAAGATATCAACTTTAATTTCTTTGGCAAAGATAATTGCTACTCCTCTTTTCTTTTTTGTTGATAGAGGCCTGTCTAATTATTGGAAATTTCAGCCCTCCCCATTTCTGCTGGAAACCTTGCAACCAATGGGTTTCTTGTATGAAGCCCAATTGGATATTTTCATCTATTAAGGAATTGTATAACATATATATTTTTTTTATAGTATTTAAACCCTGTGCATTTATAGACATTTACACTTGTAATTCATTGAGTCACAAAGGAAAACAATGTAGGGTCACTACATAAAGTGGGGCAAACCCCACTAGGAGTGGTTTGGAATTACATTATAAATATTCTTCCCTTTCGTCTTCTCTTCTCCTCTCCTCCCCTCTCCCCCCCCCCCCCTCCCACGCTATTATACCTTAAAAAAATAATAATAATAACTTTATACATATTCATTTAACTTTTGGACCATTTAATCGTATTTTCCGTGAACTCCTTGTTTACCTTATAATGGTTTTACAATAAATTTACTTATTGATCTAGAGGGTTGTATTTCCTTAACAGGAAAAGTGCCAATCATTTTAACATTTTCCCAAACTTGATCACCCCCCCCCTCCCCTTCTTCAACATAACCTTATTATTTTAGTTTGTTAACAGTCCTATATATTATGACATTAGTGAGTGAATATTTTTAAACTTACGGTGATTTTTACCCTTATTTGTTTATTAATTAAAGTATTTCATTACATTAGTATTCACATGAAATAGTGGCTTATATTACCTTTACTGGAGAAGGTGTCTATTTTTATGCTAAATTATTATTTATACAATTATATTCTGAACATATAACTACATTTTCAATCATTTCTGAGAGAAAAAAAATTCTCTTTTCGTGTATCTTTTCTTTGCTCAAATCGCCTATTGATCATTGCAATTTTTTTTGCTTTTAGCCAAGCTGCTAGTTTCTCATTCGAATCAAACAAATCAGTTTTTCCTTCAAAAGTAACACTTAATTTTAGTGGATATAACCATTTATGTTTTATATCATACAAAAAGAAAGGAGGAGGGGGAGGGGAGAGAAAGGATCTGTTCCTGAATTAGAGTGTGCACCAAAATCTCAAAGAGAATAGTTAAAGGAAATACTTTTTAATAGATATACATCAAAATAGCTATCCCGGCTATAATTGTCTGACTGGGTATGAAACAAATAATCGCAGTCAACTAGCCGAGAGCCAACAACATGAAAAACAATAAAGAGATACAAATTCGTAAGTAAGGGTGAAAAAGATACACTAGTTGGAATATCGAGTGTATGGTGTGCTGGGCTGGGTGACGGACCCTCTCTATGGGAATTAATGAGAGAGGGGGGGGGGGGAATAAGGGATTTCCCGTATACGGGTACTGTGGTGAAAATACTCACTCAGTATACTAATCCACCAGTCACCCGTGGGTTAAAACCCAGGGCCCAGCTCAATGAGCAGTAAGTTAGTTTCCCTATAGTCTTATTGTGGCCACCAGGGGGTGAGACTCCAAATAGTTATAGCGATACGGCCCTTAATGTCAACATGTCTCTGTTAATCAAGATGTAATGCTGAGACTGTCGAATGTAGCAAGAGAGTCAGTCTGAATATGCCCATACATGCAAACACAACCCAGGTCGTGGTTCCCAGACAACTTAGTTGTTGTGATCTGCTGTTGGATATAGGGAAACCATATGTCTGGTTGTGTATTTGGTGAAGTAGTAGGGCTGGTGGCCAATTTCCTCTGTCAACCTTAGCCAATGTCTCCTATAGAAAACCTGTGGTACGTTCCCCGGTTAGGTCGTTGCCGTCCAATCTAAGTTTAACAGATAAGTTATACAGCGATCTAACGAGTGTCAAATACGAGCACTCAGAGTATCGTGTCCCAGTTAGGTAGGTATATATAGAGAGCAACAAAGTTGGAAAGGTGCCTTCGAGGGCACCCGGGGATAGGAAAGGTAGTAGCGTAGATAAAGAAGGAGTGCAGAGTTTGCTATAGGTATATTAACTTAAATCAACCATATCCTGCCCATTGAAGATAATTAAAAGGCTATTAATTTGTCAGCAGATGGACATGAAAGTCAATTTTGGTGCTAGATTGTTCATTGACACAGAACTAGTGGTTCACTGGTACGTGTAATAGTGAACTGTAATGACTAGTCTGTGTACACTGCAGAACAATTTGTAAAAAGCACATCAAAAAGACAATCAATTTTGTCTACATCAATTAGCGGGACCAGCGGGAAAAATATATCTATCCCACGTCCCGTTGTTGTACCCTGGTAGGTAGAGTCTAAAGTGCCCCAACTGGCAAGTGCCGTCTACTCTAAGTGCAGGGAAAGATTCAAGTCTCGTCCTGCATGTTAGTGAGTAGTGGTAGGGAGCACCGTATGCCTTGGTCGGCTGGAGAGCTCGCGTGCCC
Source organism: Pelobates fuscus (assembly GCF_036172605.1). Classification (NCBI taxonomy): domain Eukaryota; kingdom Metazoa; phylum Chordata; class Amphibia; order Anura; family Pelobatidae; genus Pelobates; species Pelobates fuscus. Next base: position 32,893,874 of record NC_086317.1, read on the forward strand.
CGATTAGGTTATTGCCGTCCACTCTTTAGTGCTGAACAATAAGTTTATACAGCAATCTGACGAGTAGCATAGAGGAGCACTCAGAATATCGCGCCCCGACGCGCGTTTCGCCTGACTCACAGGCTCATCAGGGGGAACTGATTCGTCAGTTTGTCAAGACTAAATAGCCCGCCCTTAACTTTGATTGGTTCCCTGTAGTTTGAAACCAAAGAGGGATTGTACGGTGGCCGGTATGGCTCAGAAAGGTGTCTAGAGTTAGATGAGAGAAATTCTCCGGTTGCATTATCATGCCAGGAGTCCATGTTTCTATATAATGGAAACATACAAGTCTTGTGGGTGACATTAGTTTATGCTGAGACCCTGGAGGAGGGGAAAAGAGCCTTTAAGGGGGAGAGACCAAGAAATGGTTTGCTCCAATGGCTCCTATCCTACTAGTGGGTCACCGCAGGGAAAGTCAAGTGTTGTATGGTCCATGAAAGGAGGGTTAACTCGTCTATAGACCAAAATCCCGAAAAAATCAATTGGGATAGATATGTTGATGAAACAATAGAGTACTAAAGTTTGGGGTTCAGATAAGGTCCGATAGGACCTATGGTAAAGCCCTAAGGGTTTATCGATTGAGGTCCAAGGTAGACTGGGTATTCACATTACACTGTACTGAAGCCAATCCTCAGGGCAGTACAGGACAGTAGGTATGTGCATGGATTCATGGTTGCATGAATCAGTTATTTGTGTAGAAATGGTGTGTAGTTAAATTCCTCATTCAGACCCTCATTCAGACCTAGAGGGGCTAAGGTCTTGAATGAGAAGATCCACTGAGATTCTTTCCTGAGCAGACTTTTATTGAAGTCTCCCTTTCTAGGGTTCGGTAATAGTTTCTCAATTGCCTGGAAACTTAGGTTCTCAGGATTACCCGCGTGGAAATTGATAATATGTCTGGCTACAGGAGTCGGGGTGATGGTGTTCTTGATGGAAGAAATGTGTTGCAGGATCCTGCGGCGAAACTGTTGAAAAGTCTTGCCAATATACTGTGTCCCACAACTACACGTGATAAGGTAGATTATTCGTACAGAGCTGCAATTGATCAGGGCATTTGTCTCAACTCTGATGTGGGTTTGGGTAGATGTGGTGAATTTGGAGGGTGTGATATATTGACAAGCCTTGCAGTGCCCACATCTATAAGTTCCTTTTGTGCTTGATAGCCAGTTGGTTGGTGGTTGTGGCGATGCCAGGTGGCTATGAACCAGTAGGTCTTGTAGGTTGCAGGGTCTGCGTGCGGTAAGAGGTGGGTATTCTGGAAGGACCCGTTGGAGTTCTGGATTCGATAGGAGTATTGGCCAGTTTTTCTTAAGAGCTTGGGACATGGGACCCCAACCCTGATCAAATGTTGCAATGCAACGTGGAGTCTTCGATTCTTGTTTCGGTCGTGTAAGTTTAAGGCTGGAGTTTCTGTCGATACCGCAGACTCGGTGAAAGGCATGTTTTAAGATCCGGTTGGGGTATCCTAGTTCTCTAAAGCGTGATTTTAAGGCTTTGCACTCGTTGTAAAAAGTCTGGTCCACCGAGCAGTTCCGTCTAGCTCTCAAGTACTGGCTATAAGGGATGGAAGCCTTTAGTCTGAAGGGGTGGTGACTTTCCCAGTGCAGGAGACTATTGGTAGATGTGGTTTTTCTGAATAATTCCGTTTGAATGGTCCCATCCTGTTCTAGCAGTATTTTTAGGTCCAGGAACACCAATTCGTGTTCGTGTATGACATGTGTCAGCTTGAGGTTGATGTCATTTTCATTAAGGATTGTGACGAATTCTTCAAACATGGGGACGGAGCCTGCGGTGACCCACTAGTAGGATAGGAGCCATTGGAGCAAACCATTTCTTGGTCTCTCCCCCTTAAAGGCTCTTTTCCCCTCCTCCAGGGTCTCAGCATAAACTAATGTCACCCACAAGACTTGTATGTTTCCATTATATAGAAACATGGACTCCTGGCATGATAATGCAACCGGAGAATTTCTCTCATCTAACTCTAGACACCTTTCTGAGCCATACCGGCCACCGTACAATCCCTCTTTGGTTTCAAACTACAGGGAACCAATCAAAGTTAAGGGCGGGCTATTTAGTCTTGACAAACTGACGAATCAGTTCCCCCTGATGAGCCTGTGAGTCAGGCGAAACGCGCGTCGGGGCGCGATATTCTGAGTGCTCCTCTATGCTACTCGTCAGATTGCTGTATAAACTTATTGTTCAGCACTAAAGAGTGGACGGCAATAACCTAATCGGGGCACGCGAGCTCTCCAGCCGACCAAGGCATACGGTGCTCCCTACCACTACTCACTAACATGCAGGACGAGACTTGAATCTTTCCCTGCACTTAGAGTAGACGGCACTTGCCAGTTGGGGCACTTTAGACTCTACCTACCAGGGTACAACAACGGGACGTGGGATAGATATATTTTTCCCGCTGGTCCCGCTAATTGATGTAGACAAAATTGATTGTCTTTTTGATGTGCTTTTTACAAATTGTTCTGCAGTGTACACAGACTAGTCATTACAGTTCACTATTACACGTACCAGTGAACCACTAGTTCTGTGTCAATGAACAATCTAGCACCAAAATTGACTTTCATGTCCATCTGCTGACAAATTAATAGCCTTTTAATTATCTTCAATGGGCAGGATATGGTTGATTTAAGTTAATATACCTATAGCAAACTCTGCACTCCTTCTTTATCTACGCTACTACCTTTCCTATCCCCGGGTGCCCTCGAAGGCACCTTTCCAACTTTGTTGCTCTCTATATATACCTACCTAACTGGGACACGATACTCTGAGTGCTCGTATTTGACACTCGTTAGATCGCTGTATAACTTATCTGTTAAACTTAGATTGGACGGCAACGACCTAACCGGGGAACGTACCACAGGTTTTCTATAGGAGACATTGGCTAAGGTTGACAGAGGAAATTGGCCACCAGCCCTACTACTTCACCAAATACACAACCAGACATATGGTTTCCCTATATCCAACAGCAGATCACAACAACTAAGTTGTCTGGGAACCACGACCTGGGTTGTGTTTGCATGTATGGGCATATTCAGACTGACTCTCTTGCTACATTCGACAGTCTCAGCATTACATCTTGATTAACAGAGACATGTTGACATTAAGGGCCGTATCGCTATAACTATTTGGAGTCTCACCCCCTGGTGGCCACAATAAGACTATAGGGAAACTAACTTACTGCTCATTGAGCTGGGCCCTGGGTTTTAACCCACGGGTGACTGGTGGATTAGTATACTGAGTGAGTATTTTCACCACAGTACCCGTATACGGGAAATCCCTTATTCCCCCCCCCCCCTCTCTCATTAATTCCCATAGAGAGGGTCCGTCACCCAGCCCAGCACACCATACACTCGATATTCCAACTAGTGTATCTTTTTCCCCCTTACTTACGAATTTGTATCTCTTTATTGTTTTTCATGTTGTTGGCTCTCGGCTAGTTGACTGCGATTATTTGTTTCATACCCAGTCAGACAATTATAGCCGGGATAGCTATTTTGATGTATATCTATTAAAAAGTATTTCCTTTAACTATTCTCTTTGAGATTTTGGTGCACACTCTAATTCAGGAACAGATCCTTTCTCTCCCCTCCCCCTCCTCCTTTCTTTTTGTATACTTAACAAATTGGGTCACCCCCATCTCTGTTCCCGGACCTCTTCTTTTTGCAAGACCTCTAACTTGGCCAAGTCTTCAGAATTATGTTTTATATCATGCTTCCTAAGAATTTGTATAGCTGAACTGAAAGTTTTCCTTTTCATTAGTGTTATATGATAGATCTGGGAAGACTATCACTTTTTGATAACACCCTGTTTTAATCTGTTTATCCCTAGCGGCTTTTAACACTTTTTCTATAACTTCAAATGAATAGAAGCAGGCTATAATGTCTGGGAGCTTCAGCAGGAACATTTTGTGGTTTGGACAGTCTATGGCATCTTTTTAATGGTTTCTTCCTGTTCCTTAAATATTAGACCCAAAGCGGTAAAATTGTTTTAAATCTTCGGATTTGCTAGTTTGTTCAAAATTTCGGAAGCGTAAGTTTTTCCTTCTCAGGCGATCTTCCAGATCATTTGTTTTTAATTCCAGGTCGTTTAACTTTTGAAGAACTTTTTCATTGCCTTCTTTTATTTTATTGACGCGGAAATCCAGAGCTATAAATTGGTCTTCGAAGTTCTGCATTTTTGATGCTAATTGATTTATTTCATATTTAATTTCTTGTTTTATTTCCAGAGCATTGGTTGCCATTTCTTTCTTAATTTCCGTCAAGATGTCTCTCAGATTGACTTCCAGTTGGTTTATTGTAACCATTTCTTTGTTTTTTTTGCCATCAACTTCCATACAGTCAAAGCTTATATTTGATTCTTCCATATTCTGTTCAGTGTCTTTTAGAAGCTCTCTTTGCTGTTGGCGGGAGAAGTATTTTGACAGATTTTTATCTTGTAATAATTCTTTTTTGTCTTTTTTTGTGTTAGTTTTGGAGTCTTGAGTCTTCTTGGACGCCATTGTTAGCTTTATTACGTACTTGTAAACTCGCCTCCTTCTCCCTCTCCTCTCCCTCTCCTTTTTCTCTCACCTCTCTCCCTTCTTTTATTATTATTTCTTGTTTTTCAGTGAACCTTATTGTTATAAGGGAAGAATAAATTTGCTGTTTACTCCTTTGCAAGTTTGAGTATTTTCTGTCAAGCCAGCACTACTCCTGGCTTCTTTAGATGGAGTTATGTATAAACTTAGGGTGGCGCTATAACAATAAAATAAATAAGTCCTTATTACATGGAAATGGCCGACGTTAATCATGCTTCAGCACAGGATTTTATAAGGCTTCATCAGTTTAGTATCAATCATTTGAATTGTTTACTATGTGCAAAAGTAAAATATAAGAAGAGAACGGTGTTTCAGATCTACTTGCCGTGTTGTAGTCGTGTTCATCAATCCCGGTACACCGCGATACTCGGCAGGCGTTCCTTCAGAGTTCTTTCCTTTAGTTACCTTGTTGCCGTCAAGAGGCCGGGTAACGGGGCTTGGCCACAGCTGATATCACGTTGGAAACTGCTGCTGGTTTAAGCTTGGACGAAAAGAGCCGTAGAGGGAGAGATTCGGGGAGAGAGACTCATTACCGTGCTCCCCTCCATGGCGGTCGCCCCTCCTCTTCCGTCAACACGTCATGATGCCCCTCCTTGTCCTCTTTTAATCTCCATCTACATTGCCTCTCTCAGTAACCTTGTTAATTCCTTTGGATTTCAATACCATCTACATGCTGACAATACTCAGCAAATAGTCTTCCTTTATGTATCTCTCTGCGTGTTAACAGGACACATATTACCCCAACTCCTCAAGCTTGCTGCTTGGAGTTACGTTTGACTCAGGTCTTACCTTTTCTCCTCACATCCAGTGTGTCTTCAGATCCTATAACATTCAAACATATTGCCTGCATTTGCCCTTTTCTAACTCAGGATACAAGTAAGGCATCTTTTTCATGTGCTCATCATTTATCAACTTGACTACTTTAACTCACTACTCATTGGCCTTACTAACATTTGCATTGCCCCTCTCCTGTCTGTTATAAATGCTACCGCATCTAGGAACACTATAGAGTCAGGAACACAAACGTGTACTACTGACGCTATAGTGTTAAAATCACCATTTAGATGGCTTGTCCTGTTAACCCCCTTAAAATTTAGGAAAACTTACCTTATTTCCAGTGCCGCACTGGTCCACCGGCTTTGGCCCCGCCCCTGACCCGCCTCCTTGCTGACACCGTAAGCATTGCATTGGCTGAAATTGGCAAGGAGGCAGGTCCAAACGCAGTCTTGGCCAATCAGCAAAACAATCAATTCATCTTAATGAGGAAAATTCAGTGTCTCCATGCTCTCTGAACTGTGCAGGACTGCCCCAGGAAGCACTTCCAGTGGCCATCTGAGGTGTCCCTAGGGGGCAATGTAAACATTGCCTTTTCTCTGAAAAGGCAGTGTTTGCATGACAATGCTTGAAGGTAATGATTATACTCAGCAGAACAACTACATTAAGCTGTAGCTACAAAGCCATCATTAAAACCATCCCTTACTACATTTCTTGTTTACTCAACAAATATACCCCTTCTCATTCCCTTCACTCTACAAGCGATCTTCTCCTAATATCTGCACGTTCCTGCAGTATTCTTCAAGGACTGCCTTGCTCTTATGAAATTTCCTAACCCAAGCCATGAGACTCTCCATAGCTTCCAGTCCTGTAAAAAGTCACCTCTTTGGGAAATCCTACCATCTTCCTGGGTGACACTTCTCTCATTACAATTACCCTCGCCCCCATAGCCCAGCTTGCTCTCTCTCATAGAACAAAACATGGCAACAAAGAAAAAAAATGAAATTACCCCTGTTCAAAAGTCTGCATACCCTTGTTTCTTAATACTATGTATTGCATCCTTTAGCATCAATGACAGTGTGCAGTCTTTTGTAATAGTTGTCTATGATGCCCCTAATTCTTGCAGGTGGTATAGCTGCCCATTCTTCTTGGCAAAATGCCTCCAGGTCATGCAAAGTCTTTGGTCGTCTTTCATGAACCACACATTTGAGATCTCCCCATAGTGGCTCAGTGATATTAAGGTCAGGAGACTGTGATGGCCACTCCAGAACCTTGACCTTTTTCTGCTGTAACCACTGGAGGGTCATCTTGGCCTTGTGCTTAGGCTCACTGTCATGCTGGACTGTCATGCTCCCCCCCCCCCCCCCCCCCCAAAAAAAAAAAAACATCAGTGTTCTAGACTCAATGTGCTCCCAGAGAGGTGGAAACATGTCTAGAAAGGTGGAGTTATTGAAGGACCTGTTCAGCTAGAAATTGTAAACATTTGAGAATTGTTATTTTCTAATCTAATTATCCAATTTCAACACCAAATGTATGGGTCCTTTCCTTTTATATCCATATACAAGAGCTATAAATTCATATTGTTACAGTAAAAACGACCCTAAGCTTTATTTATATCTCACCTGTCAGGGGGAATTACTGCTCTACCACCCATAGCAAATAGGAATGGACCATCCTGGGGTATTTATGGTGTAGGCTTTAATGTAGTATTAAATAGGGAGTGATGGTTATGTTGGGTAGATGAGGGGTAAATGTATGATCTCACAGATATTTATAATCTTCTTCATTGTGTATTGATAAAATTAGTTCGATTCATCTGGGTATTTCCTTGAAATGTATGAACCAGTGTAAATAAATAAAACAATTATCAATGGGAGAGGAATTATGTTTTAATTAATATTTTAAAAATTATCATTCTAGTTCCATTGATTAAGCGCCTAATTGTTCTCATTCGGTCTACAACTTATGACATACTTACCGATATATGAAAATACTGTTTCGTTGTCATCAATTTATCGTTTTGCACCGATCGTAAGACAGTGTAAACAAAGTATTACATAATTTCAAAGACATATTTAAAAACTTACTTGCAAACAGGTGTATACTGAGATGGCAGATGGACAAGAACCAACAGAAGACCTTGATGACACAATACGTCCTGCTGCGGAGTGAGATGGTAAAATTACATAATCAGAATTCCATAAAATATTGTGAGTTTTGTACTAATAACTAAGTCCTAGTGATTTTTGAATCTCAGAATTTTCCCTCTGGTCAATTGTTCTCAAACTCTTAATAAAACCAGTTTAACAGTAATAACCCAATATGTTCGGTTTATAATCCTGCACCGATCACAAAGCACTTAGTGTCTTTGTAATATTCCATCATCTCACAGATACATCTCATACCTTGCTTACAGGCATTTTATGGTGATTGAAGGAGAGGAAAAATAACCAATGGATGATCCATGTGATGCCACGGAGTCCAGCAATGAATAGTCTAAAGAGCTGATACCTCCCTTTGCCGGGTGAGATATTCAGTGAGGATGGAAAGGATCAAGAGCCGTTGTTTGCTGCAATACACTAAGGGTAATACTATTGTAGCGGACTGGACCCTGCACCAGAGTCTGCCCCAGTTTCCTGGAGGGGACTGCTTGCTCGCCTCCTGCCCTGTGATTATGGTCCCTGGGAGATATGGCCCTTCAAGTACAATATTTGGGCATAATGGATTATGTATGACCTTACTGGCCCTTTAAGAACCATCTGGGGACATACTGTGGAGTTACTGGGTGACCACCATTTCATGTATCAGAGGCACATGGTGAGAAAAATGGATGAAGCACATGGTGAGAACAATGGATTGCGGGCATTTTAACTCACAGACATTGTTGTGACTTTTCTACACGGTGCCATCTCAACGGTATTTGGCACACAAAGACATCATGCAGTAGTTTTAAACCATACAACAGGGGACACATTATACAGTAATTATTTTTTATATAATCTGTATATGTTCTGCGGAATCTGCATTAAACTGTATCTTCCAAACTACTGAATGGATCTGGGTGAATTTTGGATATGTGGTTCACCCAGATCCCCTGGTTCTGAGGATATACTTTATATGGGGTTATATGCATGTTTTGGGGTCCCTGTGATATTTTTTATAAAACTATTCCTCTGCCTGTGATAATGAGATTACCCATTGTGTTCAGTAATCCTATTACAGGCAGAGGGGAGGATTTTGTGTGGGAGTGTCTGTGTGTATTGTACCGATTGATCGGTTGTTTTGTCCCTCCCTGTGGGCGGACCTGTATTCTCAACAACTGTAATAAAAACCAGGCTGGGAGTGCCAGCCTCAGTTCCTGCTTAACCCTTAAAGTGAAGTGTCGTCTCATTATTGGGGGAGGATTTATTGTATGCTGTTCCAGTTTGACTGCTAGGAGTGTAAACCTATTCGTATGGTTTCCTACTCAACTGTCTACAGCATTCATATGCTTGAGAGGATTTACACGCTTCTCTGATTCGGTGGTTGTGGTGTCTGCTGCAGTGCTTGGAGTCCTCAGGAAACGCTAGGAGCATCCATTAGCGGAGGTACCCAGTCGGGGTGCCATGCGATCCGTTACAACTATTATTTACGAACATAAAATGCTAGGGCTACAGCTGGACATTATTATTAGAAAAATTTAAATTGTCAAATTCTTTACATTTCCACTAAAACGACTTGTACAAGTTTACCTTTCTGAACTGACTTTCTGCTATCTGACAGTAGATGTAGCCTAGATAATACAAAGAATGATTTATGCTCTTTCATTACAGCATAACATATTGAATCCCAGACTGATTTACTTTAACCTCATTTATTCTTGTTTTGATTGTTACAATGGCAGTTTCTTCTATTTTCTCTGTTTTTACCACTGACAACTTCTTTGCTAGATGTTGCTGGGTGAAGTGAGTACAATTTTTTTCTAATTAAGAATATCAGATTGAATCGCTTGGCTAATTAAAGGATTATGGCTAAACGTTGTAATAAAACAGCTGAAATGAGACAGAGAAATAGAAGAGAGGGGATTATTTGCAAACGGCAGTTTTTTTTATAGAATGTAAGAAAGAATATTGCTGTAAGACGAACTTGGTGAAATTCCTGTGTGGAAATTAAAGGGAATATCTGTAAACAGCAGTTTCAAATCCTATTTACGGAAGAATATTGCTGAAAACGAAACAGTATGTGAAATGTCTGCACTGGAATTAAAAAGGTTAGACTGAATGTCTAAAATCAATTTGAAACACATTGACCAAAAAAGGCAATAAAACAAGAAGAAGAGAGAGAGAGGGAATATATGCAAACAATAGTTTCAAACAGTATATAGTAGCATTTGTGAAAATATCTAGCTAAAAGCGGAACCTAAACCTGTAATTAAAAGTGACTTTATAGAAGAATATAAGCCACAACCCAGAGAAGTTAAGTTGCTGTTTTGTTTGAAAAAAAAAAGTTTGTTTTTAAAGAAGCCTAATTAAGCGGGAATCATTTTTCAACTTTTATTTGCAAAACCTCACCACAGTAATGGCAACTAGAAAAACAGTAGAACAAAAACAGGACCCAAGAAAAGATCGGGAAAAGAAAGAAAACGCAGGACTTTTTTTCCTCAGAGCAGATAAAAGTATTTTAGAAATCTCTCAGCTACGGTAATTACCCCAAATAAAGCTGTTACAACTAAAGATAATGGAGATGGTTATGACAATGTGGGAAAGGAAAACTCAGCAGAGCTGCGAATGATTACTCAGGATTATCTAAAAGAATGCCTAGAGTTACAGCTGGAACAAATAAAAAAAAGAAATGCAGGGGAATTATGCTGCTTTAAAAAAAAAGAAGATATAATGGAGATCCGACAGAAAACAGAGGGAGATAATCGAGAAACAGCAAAGGAAAATAATGGATTTAGAAGAGAGAATGACAAATACAGAATATAGAGGCATAAGATATAATCTAAGAGTAAGGAACATTCTGGAAGCTATAACTCAAGACAATTTGGAAACTTACCTTTTTGAATTTTTCAGAGCACTTAAAATTAATATTGATGATAAAGTGGACTTTCTTGAAAGATCTAATCGGATATTTAAACCGAGAACACTACCTGAAGAGCTACCTAGAGATACAATTATTGCCTGTCATTCTTATACAGAAAACATTCTAAAAGCTACAAGGCAAAAGAAATTAGAACAAGGGAAGTTAAAGGATATAAAGGTTTCCTCAGATTTGTCCTTCCAAACAAAGAAAGCAGTTTATGTCAGTCACAACACAAGGAAAACAATATAAAATATTGATGGGGTTTCCCAACCAAATGTATAGTGATAAATGATGGACTTATGGAGTATTTTGATTCATCTGAGAAAAATACCAAAATGGTTGGAAAATAGAGTGTAGTGATGTAGATTAATTTAGAAATAAACAAATATGTTTAAATGTCTATCTGTTCCTGTCCAAATCTGAGATGATTAAATTGCGTATACGCAGAAGTAAGTTCACACTGACACATGGCGTTCAGGTTAAAAGCACTTCAGAAAATTTAATGGCATCTGGTTGGAAAACGGTTATGCAGACCCTTTTAAAGGCAAAATGACCTCATCATTGAATATCAGATAATAACAAATAAACATCATTAATTGGATTAAATGTTATGTGACTATATCAGTGTCCACCCATCAATATTATTAATTGGCTCAGGGATTTGAGTGACTAGCTAGGTGTCCTCCCACCGGGAGGTGGTATTGTTCTGGACACGGGTGTGGACAGAAGGCTCAGGCGCCATCTTTCCCAGCATGAGGTTTACTCGGTGGAAAGGGGGGCTTGAGCGTCATTTTACACAGTCAGTGATGTCAATCTTGTGGTCAGGTGCAAGGTTCTTTTATGAATAGAACATTTCATTAGTACAGTGTTCTCATGGCCTTGGCTCTGGCCTTGGTTATACTTTGTTGCATGTTACAGGAGATTCAATAATTCCGGAGTCAGCTATGTCTTTATAGAAAATACAGTCTCTGTTCATTGTATTAAATGTACTGGGAAATTATGTCATGTAATGTAGTTTAAAATGGATTAAAATGGAGGATCTGTCAGGTAATGAGGACAAAATGGAGGGTTTGTCACAGTGTGAGGTTAAAATGGAGTTAGTACAACAATTCAGTACAAGTTCAATAAAGATTTTTAAATAATTCTACATCAGTCCCCCCTATGAAATGTTCGATTCTAAAAAAGATAAACTTTATTGGTTAGTTCCAGAAGACAGGTTAGCCCAAAGGCACAAAACCCTATGAAGTAACGATTCTTAAAGTCTTCTTAGTTCTTCAGAGGGACATCATAAAATAGACAAGCTTACATTACCATATGGACCTGTGTTATCTGGAGTATAGGCACAACAAGTCATGGTGACAGGTAAACGTTATTGGTTGCAATAGATATAATAAATGCAAATCAAAATATTATTATTAGCAGTGACGGTTGGGAAAATGGGCTCAAACTTTCCTTTTAGAGGGGTGCTCCTCTTTGTGTTCTGAAGCATGAATGTGGTGTGTCAAGAGTACCTTGTCATGTATTATGTGTATGGACATAATAACCTTGACTAGGGCACATTTGCTTATGCATTGTAGTATTAAACCTGTCCCACGCTACATCAGCGTAGGTGGACTCGGATCATTTAGTCAATATTAATATCACCACAAACTCAGGATGGGCAAATAATCCTGAGGAAGCTTGGCGTTTGGATCTCTTTAGCTTCACGAGGTCTCCTTTTGGGGTCCTCGGCTTTCCATCGATGGCAGGTGGTCAGGCATTATTATGGCCATCAAACACCTACTTGTTGGTATCTTTTTTTTTTTTTTTTTTAACAAGTCATTTTTTCGAGAGAGAGAGAGAGAGAGTCTTGAATCTGGAACAATGAATCCACTGAGTGATCTCTGCAACTTTCACAATGCACTATTGGGTATATGGTCTTGGTTGTCACATTGATGACCGGCTAGGCTTCTGGCCATCCTGACAAAATGTCTATTATAACTAGTGCATATTTGACCCAGCAGCTCTTTGTCACCTGGATTCTTGAAAGGGATAGTGAGAGTTAGCTAGGTGCTTAGGAGTATTTAGAGATCAAAGAGTTCATGAGGGTCTTGGATAGGTATAAAGTTCCATGGGCTCACTGCCCAGTACATGTTTTTGGGTAAACAGAGCTTGAGAGTGTTGGAGTACATCCCGTCTTCAAGGGTTGCCCCTTTCTGTTTTTCCAGCTTTGTATTTCTTCAGGGTCAGCAGCTGCTTGTCATTCTTTCAGAAGCTTGAGATCTGTAGGTAGGATCTACATGGTGAGTATAGAAGTTTCTTTAGCGGACACCATTCTGTCCACTTCCCTTGGTGCACTTGTGGCTTGGTTGGCAGCTTTTAGTCAGCTGAGTGGTGCTTCTTATCTTCCAGATTGATCCAAAATAATGTGCTGCACCCAGGGCATATCTTGAGTCAGTGTAGGTATTGGCATGTCTTCCTTCAGGCATTTTGTATGCCACTGAGAAGGCTGTCAATTCAGCGTCTTGAGCAGATGTGAGTGAGGAAAGTGAAGATGCTTGACGTACCTGATCTTCTGTAGCAACAGCAAATCCAGTATGGTACCTTTCCTCTTTATCCGCAAACAGAGTGGAGTCAGGATCTGGTAAAGCTACTGCATGCTCTGTTGAAAGGTATCTTGTTTCTTCTTTCATCTGTTCAAAGCAACCATGAGGAGCAGTAGAAGAGGTTTCCTCACCTATTTCTGTGTGAGATTGGGGGGTATTTGTCTTTCTATTTACAGTTCTCTTGCTGACCCCCCTCTGTAGAGAGTTGTAAATTGATCGTTCATGTTTTGTTCTAATGAGTCAGGTTCCTTTCATGAGATTTCTGAGGACTTAATGAAGAAAAAACATGAGGGACAGCCACCTCCCTTACAGGTGTCTTACTTCCATGGGAATCTGGGTCAGGACCGCACTATTTCCTTGAGAGTGCCCAAAACAGTTCTTTCATGTCTGAATAATTTTTCGTTAGTGTGGTATTCCCCCCTGGGAAGTGGCGGAAGAGTGGCCAGAGCAACTTTCCTTCAAAATATAAAGTTGTCAGGTAGAGGCAGAGTTGTCTATGAGCGGAGGAAATTGGTAGGGAATAAGAAGGGAGGAAGCATATAAAGGATATAGATATGGTAGTGGGGAGATGGAAGAATGAGTAGTGGATAGAGTGAGAGGGGAAGAAGGTGGAGTAGGAGGAGGAGAAGGTGGAGTAGAGGGAGGAGTAGAGAGAGGAGAGAGGAGTAAGAGCAGGAAGAAGGAGTAGGAGGAGGAGAAGGTGGAGTAGAGGGAGGAGTAGGAGGAGAGAGGAGAAGGTGGAGTAGAAGGAGAAAGTGGAGTAGAGGGAGGAGTAGGAGGAGGAGAAGGAGAAATAGAGGGAGGAGTAGGAAGAGGAGGGAGGAGTAAGAGCAGGAGGAAGGAGTAGGAGGAGTAGAGGAGAAGTAGGAGGAAAGAGGAGAAGGTGGAGTAGAGGGAGGAGTAGGAGGAGGAGTAGAGGAGAAGTAGGAGGAGAGAGGAGAAGGTGGAGTAGAGGGAGGAGTAGGAGGAGAAAGTGGAGTAGAGGGAGGAGTAGGAAGAGGAGGGAGGAGTAAGAGCAGGAAGAAGGAGTAGGAAGAGGAGAAGGTGGAGTAGAGGGAGGAGGAGGAGGAGGAGAAGAGGAGAAGTAGGAGGAGAGAGGAGAAGGTGGAGTAGAGGGAGGAGTAGTAGGAGAAAGTGGAGGACTGTAGATGAAGGGGAGGGATCGGTGGAAGGAGTAAGCGGGGGTGGGCAGGTAAGGGAGCAGACAGGTGATGTAGCAATGGAGGATACATCAGAAATCAAGACTAGGTAGAAATGCAATGGAGGCTGCAAATAGCCCATGTACAACAACTATTAACTGGCCCTATGCTTTCCCTAGAGAAAAATAATAAAAGGCTAACATGCTCATCTTGTCTCCACAAGCCTCGAACGTTTCACTCGTGGGTGTCCCGCAGTGGCTAGCCCACCACATCTCCCACACCAGACTTGTGCCCGTGGAGACAGACGCTATCCCTGACTCTCGTTCTTTATTTTATTAATTTATATCTAACATCTCAAAATGTAATTCCTACTTATATCACAAACATACATTATCACAATTTTATGTCTCGCAAACGGGATAAAATTTATTCTACTCTTCACTGATAATGTATATTTAAAACATACAAAATAGTCAAATAACATTGACTTCTGCAAAATAAATGGAAAAGATAATGGAAATTTTGTTAAGCTTATAAATGGCTATACATTAATTCACATTTCCTGTTCTCCAGTTTCTGGCTGTTAATGACAATGTACAATGTAATAGAGCAGCAGAAAATGCTAGCAGAATGCTTGGTTGCATAGGGAGAGGTATTAGCAGTAGGAAGAGGGAAATGCTCATGCCATTGTACAGAACACTGGTGAGACCTCACTTAGAGTACTGGATACAGTACTGGAGACCATATCTTCAGAAGGATATGGATACCTTAGAGAGAGTTCAAAGAAGGGCTACTAAACTGGTTCATGGATTGCAGGGTAAAATTCACCAGGAAAGGTTAAAGGATCTTGACAGGTATAGCTTGGTGAAAAGACGAGACAGGGGAAATATGATAAAAGCATTTTAAATACATTAAGGGAAACAACACAGTAAAAGTGGAGACTATATTTAAAAGAAGGAAAACTACCAGAACAAGAGGCCATAGTCTCAAAAATAGAGGGACAAAGGTTTAAAAATAATATCAGGCAGTATTACATTACTGAGAGGGTAGTGGATACATGGAATAGCCTTCCAACTGTAGTGGTAGAGGTTAACTCAGTAGAAGTGTTTAAGCATGCGTGGGATAGGCATAAGTCTATCCTAACTATAAGATAAGGCCAGGGACTAATGAAAGTATTTAGAAAATTGCTGCTAGTAACAGATCAAGAATTAATATACTATAATGCCCAAAGTCTCAATTCCTATGCATATGCAATAATAAAATATCTGGGCTTACAACAAAAATTATGTTAGTCAGTCTTTAAACTTGGCTTATTCATTTGTTAATAGTTATGCTTATAATGTTAACTGGTTCCTTTTCAATTAGATCAAAACATTTTGAAACCAGTCCTTAATTGTATTACCATTTGTTCAAGAAATCTTTGTTTATTAGAAACTTCTTTTAGTAAATGTTCTTTAAGATAACCCCTCTTCCAGCATGTTATCAATTTTTTTTTTATACAAAGTTCAAACACACTTGTTACTTATACGCGAATCGATAGACATATATATATTCTATCTACATATTAACCATTACTTGTCACAGACACTTTCCTGATATAGGGAAACTAATAGTAGGATAATTTTAGTAATTGTAACTTTTTTTGTTCATAATATATGGGAATTAAGGAAGACAGCATGTCTTAGGATAGGATGAGCGTGGTAGAAGTAGATCTTGAAATGACACGATATATGGGCGGATATGACCTCACTAAGGGCAGAGTGAGGGCAGGAGCCAGGACTGACGTGTCTCTTTAAGGACAACCTTCTTTTGTTCTAGGGGCCATTTTATTTTAGGGCATTTCAGCTGACAAATGAAAGCATTATACATTTAAAATAACATGGTGCAAAAAATAAACTCACGGGATTCAAACAATTTACCTACAGCCATTAATCACTTTTCCTCTTCACAATCTAACTTAACAACTTTGCATATTCCCTCTATCCACATTGCATAGTAATGCAACAAATCACACTTGCCTTTACATTTTTAACTCGTCCAAATAATTCTCTATTCCT
Source organism: Pelobates fuscus (assembly GCF_036172605.1). Taxonomy (NCBI): domain Eukaryota; kingdom Metazoa; phylum Chordata; class Amphibia; order Anura; family Pelobatidae; genus Pelobates; species Pelobates fuscus. The sequence goes on from NC_086317.1 coordinate 32,910,123, forward strand.
GCATCAGATTCACTTTCCTAACCTTCGTAATCAACACTGAGCTACATCCCCGACTCCCTATCTTATACACCAGTCTTGGAGAAAATACTTTGCACCGCGAAAGGAAATACAGCCTCAGAAAGGTGGAATGTATTCTTGTGAGCTAGTCTCCCACACGATCCTCCACTGCCTTCTCACAAAACACAAAATAAATATATATATATATATATATATAAAGCGCTACGGAATCTGTTGGCGTCATATAAATGGCACAACTTCTATTAAAATAACAAAATACACAATTAGAATATTTTCTAGCAAAAATTCCATTGCTAGTCTTATCAGTAGTTCTGAATAACTCCCTTCCCCCCGAACCTCCGTCTCACAGAAGGCAAGGAGAGAGAGGCGGGGGGGGGAAGTGGGAGTGAGGAACAAGAGAGAGAGAGAGAGAGACTGCCAGCAGAATCTCTTTAACCATGTCAATGCTGTACAGTAACAAGACAGAAGGATAACCACGTTACAGTTATTGTAAAAGCAAAGGGACACAAAAACACAACATTTAGTAATACTCTCAGTGAAACTCAATACAAAACCCCCACCCTCTACCAGGGTAATGGCTAACACAAAATACAAAAACAATTATTATAATATACATATATTCTTAACCCTTTGTGATCTAGTTCTTCCTCAGCCCAACCTTCCTGCTGAATAGCATTGCTACTCTGTCAGTAATCTACGCCAGCTTTCTGGCTGCAATCTACCACATGAAGGCACAGCAATTTTACACACTTTAGCAATCTCTATCTTCAACTAGATCACACGCGCTAGCCAGCCCTTATTGGGCTTTTCTAACCCTGTTCCATTCCCCTCCTATACAGGCGTCCCAGATATAGGGGAAAGAAGATGAAACAGATTATCTACAATGGTCGGCTGCCACTCAGAAGGGTGGGTCCCTCCAAGTGCATCTTCCCAAAACGCAGACTAGTCACTAATTCCGTGTACCCGAGGTGGTAGCCACGGATTGGAGCGGGGTGAGAAGTGTGTGACCAATCACTTCTCTCACAAGAGAAATAGTAGAGGATAGTGTAATAATACAGGAAGTGTAGAAAAGGTAAAAAGGTAAGGAGAAATCCTTAGAGACAGACACAGGAGTTTGAATGACTCCTAATTAAACAAACAAGACAACAATACAATTGAAATACAGTGCATGCATCACAGTTCAAATAAAATCTACAGTAATTCCTTTCCTTTACTCGTGTGACCAAAGTAAGTCACCTCCCTCAACCTCGTAGTGTCCCCGCTCGGAGAACGACTTTCGTAAGTCTCACTACCAGCGGCCAAGGATAACGACTGACACCGGCCCGAAATCCATATGCCTCCCTCGGTATAGCAGTCCACCTAAAAGTGGCCACCTCTATCCTCACCCTCGTAGTGCCCCTATGAACCCACTCATAAGTCCCACTACCCCGTGGTGATGAAGACAGCAATGCCTGCCCGAATTCACGCACCACAAATAAAAACCGGAATGACTCCAACTCAGCGCTCAAAGCTGGAGGGTACCACCTCTCTGCAAGCAGAGCTACGTGCACAATGAGGCTAGCTAGGCTATCAAAGTGACACAAGAAGGATCACAGGAAACTATGAGTCTACACAGTCTCCACAGTTCCAGCACACCTCTTTTTCCATACAGCCACAGCCACGAGGCTCCTAAAAGAGGTAAACAGGCAAAGAAGACCCCCAGGAAAACTTCCACAGGTCAACCCCCCTTTTTCCCTACAGCCACAGCCACGTGACTCCTAAAAGGAGTAAACAGGCAACAGGACTCCAGGCAAATCCCCCGGGTCCACCCCCCTTTATCCCAAAAGGGGCAACAGACAAACACAGGACCCCCAGGCAAACTACCACAGGTCCACCCCCCTTTATCCCAAAAAGGGGAAACAAATAAACACTCAACCCGGGCACTCAGCTATAATAGAAAAAAGCAAAGAACACAACGTTCTAAGTCCCTGTATACCCACCGCACCCGCCACCCCCGAAACTCCCAAGATGGGGCAGTGGCTGCAGGGGTCATGCAGAGACAGGCGTACCAATATGAGACTCCAGCTGTCTCAGAGGGCTTAACCCCAGAAATAGACAAAAAAAAACAACAAAGAAATATGCAGACAGTCTCAATATATAACTGAAACTCGCTGCATAAGCTGGAACAATATATATAGCGTGATAGATTCCAAATTTAGAACCTGGCTTTCAAAATCATATGGTCAGAGACCCCATTGAAACAAAGTATATACAAGTGATCCTGCAGTCCTATGCCAGCCCAGGATAGTATAGATAAGGAGATAGTTTAGTAAATATCCTCACTCCCTCTTAATAATAAGCTTTATTGTGATCTGCTATAGGGATAGGAGTATTAAGTAACTAAATCTCTATAATCAATACCTCCTAGGATATATCCTTGTCAAGCTAGAAAAATATATTGCAAAACAGAGAGAGACAGAGACTGAAATAGAAATACAAAATCAGTCAAAATCAGACTGATAATTATCATTTAAAAAGCCTCTCTCCCTGTCAAACTAGCTAGATAGGCATAGGAAAGAAAAAGAAAAAACGATAATAAATAAAGTTAAATTAAATAGTGATCATGGTGCTCCAACACCAGTGCCCAGTGCAGAAAAAACGCCCAACGTACGTTTCGGTGCTATAGATGCACCTTCGTCAGGGGCCAACATATAACTGAAATGAAGCCTCTTAAATACCTCAAATACCAGGAAACTTGATTACCTTCTGGCCAATAGGATGTGGGGGTGTATGTCTCCCCAGCTGCCTGTCATATCCTGGCTAACCGTCTATAACCGCAAATGCTCGTTAATCCATATGTAAGGGGGAGTCCCCAGCCAGTCACGTGACCTGCCGAGCCGTACGTCACGTGACGCTTCCGGCATTACTCTAAATGGGCGTGGCTTGTCCATCATAGCCACTGCGTACCGCCCATCAACCTCACGTGGGCGGGTACTTTGCCACAGATCTTAACCTGCCCATCATCCTCACGTGGGCGGACCTGAATATTCTCCCCATCGGGAGAAGCCGAAAATTGCCCAAGTTATAACTAATCTTCGACCTCTCAATCTTTTATCATTAAAGAGCACTGCTGTGTGCTTAATGAAAAAATCCAATCTCAACGTTAAAAGAACTATTTAGGGAGTATTCTAATGCTTATACTCCTATAGATGTAATACAGAGTAGGGATAGGCATCCGAGTAATTTGAAGAAATTAAAAATATCTCTGATCCAAGTGCTAAGCTATCTTAACTCCCCACCCCCTGGTCCCAGGCAATATTGTTTAATATATATATTATATTTAGTGTTAAGAGGACACAGGCTAGGATGTCAAATTAAAGTGATACATCCTGCCCATGTGTCTTCCATAGTAAGTACATTGACAATAAAGACCTCTAAATGACCAGAAATTACTGTGTTAGCCCAGTAAAGATAGGGTTCACAGTTTTTCATCCAGATGTCTTTAGAGAAATTGTCATACAACGCTCAATTGACCCAGTCTTGTGAGAACTTAGGTATTATGGCCATTGTGCAGCTATTGCCTTAGGAAAGTGCTGGCATTCGCAATTTAATGGTCCTCATCCGGTAATCAAAAAATAAAAAAATAAAAATAATAATAATAATAAAATCTATATTAGTGAACATAATAGTAAATCAAGCAATAAAGTGATAATGATATTGATGGAAATATACCCATTGTGAAACAAACCACGCTATATTTACAAATTTACTTTACTAGCTTGACAAGGATATATCCTAGGAGGTATTGATTATAGAGATTTAGTTACTTAATACTCCTATCCCTATAGCAGATCACAATAAAGCTTATTATTAAGAGGGAGTGAGGATATTTACTAAACTATCTCCTTATCTATACTATCCTGGGCTGGCATAGGACTGCAGGATCACTTGTATATACTTTGTTTCAATGGGGTCTCTGACCATATGATTTTGAAAGCCAGGTTCTAAATTTGGAATCTATCACGCTATATATATTGTTCCAGCTTATGCAGCGAGTTTCAGTTATATATTGAGACTGTCTGCATATTTCTTTGTTGTTTTTTTTTTACTCAGCTATAATATGCCAATACAAACACACCCAGGCAACAGATAGACTAAATGCAGGTAAACAAGTGAGTAACGAGACACCGGGCAAGATATTACCTGTCTTTGATGTCCTCCCGGGAAGCAGTCACAGACACGTGGACGGGTCAATCAAAGGGGCCGGAACATACCGGTGGCTCTGCAGAAGTCTCTACCGTGTACCTGGAGGTGATCAATCTCCTTTCCTTCCCCCAGGATTCCCCCGTCCAACAGCATCTTCCTTAGGACGGCTCACCGGCCAGACATAGCCCGATGCCCCACGTTCTGGGGCGCCAAATTGATGTAGATTAATTTAGAAATAAACAAATATGTTTAAATGTCTATCTGTTCCTGTCCAAATCTGAGATGATTAAATTGCGTATACGCAGAAGTAAGTTCACACTGACACATGGAGTTCAGGTTAAAAGCACTTCAGAAAATTTAATGGCATCTGGTTGGAAAACGGTTATGCAGACCCTTTTAAAGGCAAAATGACATCATCATTGAATATCAGATAATAACAAATAAACATCATTAATTGGATTAAATGTTATGTGACTATATCAGTGTCCACCCATCAATATTATTAATTGGCTCAGGGATTTGAGTGACTAGCTAGGTGTCCTCCCACCGGGAGGTGGTATTGTTCTGGACACGGGTGTGGACAGAGGGCTCAGGCGCCATCTTTCCCAGCATGAGGTTTACTCGGTGGAAAGGGGGGCTTGAGCGTCATTTTACACAGTCAGTGATGTCAATCTTGTGGTCAGGTGCAAGGTTCTCTTATGAATAGAACATTTCATTAGTACAGTGTTCTCATGGCCTTGGCTCTGGCCTTGGTTATACTTTGTTGCATGTTACAGGAGATTCAATAATTCCGGAGTCAGCTATGTCTTTATAGAAAATACAGTCTCTGTTCATTGTATTAAATGTACTGGGAAATTATGTCATGTAATGTAGTTTAAGATGGAGAATCTGTCAGGTAATGAGGACAAAATGGAGGGTTTGTCACAGTGTGAGGTTAAAATGGAGTTAGTACAATAATTCAATACAAGTTCAATAAAGATTTGTAAATAATTCTACATCAGTAGTAAAGACTAGGATATGATTATGGAATGAGATATTAAGCACAATATCACAATAACTAAGGATCTTGTTTAAGATTTTGGAAAATGTTTTATATAAGTAAAAAGGATTGTTCAAATAGATGAAGTGGTTAGTAGAACAGTAAGAGGAGCCAAGGGTTTGGAGATACTGGTAAATAGAGCATATAGTATAGTTTGTCTTCACTTTAGAATAGGTGTGTATGTGCACTAACAGAAGGGAGAAATCAATGAATACATAATATAGATTTAGGTATTACAAGGAAATATTTAATTTAAACCACGAACACAAGAATTGACAAAACTTTAGATTGGAAATATAATAAGGCACTAAATTACAATTTAAAACTGCTAAGATATAAATAATAGAGTAAAGATTGAAGTAATCCTAATACAAGTCCCACAGTGGCAACAGGTAATCGTCACTCTCTCCTGGAATGGGGTACAATCTGTGAATACAGGAGTAAAGAATAGGATGGGACCGTATATACTAGAGTATAAGCTGAGTTTTTCAGCACATTTTTTATGCTGAAAAAGCCCCCCTCGGCTTATACTCGAGTGAGGGTCTGTATTGTGGCAATTTACATTGCCATAATACAAACCAGGAGCCCGGCGGTCCTGAGGGGGGCCAGCAGAAGCTCTTACTTACCTTTCCAGCAGCTCCCCTGTGTAAATCTAGCGAGTCCCGCGACTCTCAGAGCATTGCCACGGGTTACCATGGCAACGCTCTGCGCGGCGCGCACACCGCAAGATTTACACAGTGGAGCTGCTGGAAAGGTAAGTAAGAGCTTCTGCAGGCCTCAACTGCTCAGTACAAGCCACTGGACCACCAGGGAATGTCATAGCCCCCCTCCCTGGCCAGGTAACAAGCAGGGAGGGGGGACAAAAAAAGTTAAGAAATTAAATATTAAAATAATAAATAACAAATTAATAATACACAAACACACACACACACACTGCATTCAGTACATACACACACTGTTTTGGATCAAATCAAACTGTTTGACTATTTGTCTATCTACTCCTTTTTAAATTGATTAATTAATTGCGTGCACGCTTTCCTAGAAGTAATTCACACCGGAGGCAAAGTTTCTCATTAGTGAAAAACCTGAGGATATGGTTTATTCCAAGGGGTGGGACCCTTTTTTAAAGCAGAAATATGTCATGTACAGAGTCACAGTTAACATAAAGTATACATTCAACAATTGGTTAAGTTAGGAGGTCTTGTCTAAACCCACCCATATTCCAGCTCTATCTTGGTTACACGATGGGAGGGTGAGTGAGTAGTTACTGGACAAAGAAGGGGGAAGGGGCTGAAGGAGGAAACAGTTAATTTAACAGTGATTCTGATTCTCCATTTTGTTACACGTGGCAGAGAGCTGTTTAGTTGCGCAAAGGAAGTGGGGGAGGGGTTAGTAAAGGAAGCTGTTACTTTAACACAGGAGTCTGTTACACAAGGCTTGCTCAATAGGAAGGGGGAGGGGAGCAGGATGAGAGGAGTTTACAGAGTAAATAGTTACTGATAACACAGAGAGGGGAGGGAAGCTTTTCCTCTAGCAGCCAGTTTTACACAGTGAACACAAATACACAGAATAAATAGACATTTTATCCATTCAAGTATTTTGTCCATAACAACACTACACACACACACACACACACAATTTCATTATATACACACACTAAATAAATATTAAAAAACATTTAACCTGGGGGCGTGGCTTGACCGCCGAAAGTGATGGCCGCTTAGGCAGAGAGCTCTGCACCCCGACCGGTCCAAAAACCACGCCAGACGCGAAACACCCGCTCACCAACACCTGAAACTGACAGCAGAACAACGCAGAAGGTTAAGGAGATGGCCCAATACAAAAAATCGGGAAACAAACGGAGAGACGGTACTCCATCCGTAGCCGACCTCCTCACAACGCCTAGGCCGCAAGCGCACAAAGATGGCGGCGGCCACGCGAGCGCGGACTCCCCAAGCTCACCGAGCACCAGGGACCTGAATGCCCCGACACAGCAAGCCACAATATCAGATATAATGCGGTCACTGGCAGAAGTGAAAAACTTTTTAGCCGGGGAGATCGAAAGATCGGCAAGAGAAGTCAAGGCCGAAATACAGACTGTGGGGCAACGTACTGAAGCCCTGGAATGGCGGATGGACCAGGTAACAACGGCCCATAACGAGACTGCCACTACCACCAACGCCCTCCTGTCCAGAGTAGCTGAATTAGAGGCAGAAGTTGAAGATGCTTCCAACAGATCGAGAAGGAACAACCTGAGGATAAAAGGCCTGTCTGAAGGTATTAAAGATACAGACATCCAGAAGGTACTTATAGACATGTTTAAAACACAGCTGCCAGCTATCCCTGACCACATGTGGGTGATAGACAGGGCGCACCGGGCACTTAGGGCCAGAGGACCCCCCAATGGCCCACCCAGGGACGTGATTATGAGGTGGCACTTCTTTTCCACCAAAGAGGCCATCATCAAAAGCGCCAGACGTCATACGTATACCCTAGACGGCACCACACTCCACTTATACCAAGATATAGCACCAGCAACGCTTGCCAGGCGCAGAGAGTGGAAACCTATAGCTGACCTAGTCAGAGCCAAGGGGCTGAATTTCGCCTGGGGACACCCCTTCAAAATGCTTGTGTTTAACGGGCCTCGCCCTACCGTGCTCCTGCCCTCGGCGGACCCCAGAGCCTTCTTGAGGGACCTAGGAATTGAGATCCCGGCAGACTTTCATCTCCCCCAGAGGGGTATCCAGGCGCTAGGACTGTTACCCAGGGAAGGCGAAGCACTAGACGGCATCGCACCTTAACGCATACTAACGGATACTAACAGACCCCCTTACACCACATCGCCTCCATTGCATATTCAAACGATCGAAACCCCCCCATGTGGCTCCCCAACTCAGCACCACAAGTAAAGTTGCTTCATACAGAGTAAATCACCAGAGACTCCCTGAAGACCAACTGCTACCCAAGCAGCCCCACCACGACCTGCAAAGCAAATTTATCACACAGGCCGGAGCCGGATTTTCACATGCTCCACCATTGCTGGTTTATATTGACTTTATCTAAACAAGCAGGGACATAAGAGCAGCAACAGAGATGCCCCCCACCGGTTTTTTCTTCCTTATTTCTATTTTTGCTGTAAATACGTGTTTGGAAACCTGAAGAAACGACAACTCGGCCGAAGAAAGTAGTAAGGGAACAAATACAAGAAAGGAAAGAGACAATTTCTTAAGAGCGCCTTTCATCGGTTCTCTCCGACTACCGCCCAAGAAAGAACCATCTAAAGAAGAAGCCGACCGCCATGGGTCGATAACACAGGGCGAAAAGACTTTGCCTATGCCTTCCATGAACTCAGGCAATCAAGGGTGATGTATTGATCGTAAAGCAACACGAGCCTATACCGGCAGTTTCGACAGACGGACTGAGAGCACCACCCGACCATACCCCCCCTGATGAATATGGCCCCTGTCGGAGTGAATTACGGACTATTATATCCACCTCATATACAACGAGACACGCAAGTTTCACCCTGTGTTGTGTATTTATGCATATTTATGTTTACTTCCTTATTAACGGGGAGGGAGCAGCTCAAGCGGTAGGGGCAATAGACCCAGGGAAAAGATTGCCAACCACACACCCCCTCATCCCCACCCCACCCATATTGGAAGCGGTATACCATCAAGACTTAGTGGATAGGGCCACCCAACTTAAGGGGACATAGGAACCGGCAGGGCCGGAGAGTAATCAACACACCACTATGTGGAAGAATCATCCCCTCATTATTTCGGGACACACCAGTACACTTGGGTTAGGGGGTAGCTTGGGTAGTCACAGGGGGGAATCCCACATATACTATACCTTTATGTAAAACACTCAGTGGGGGCGAACAGAGACAGGAAGATTAGGCAGCCCCATAGGATTGATAAGGGGTGGATGCCCTAAATTATGTATTTTCCTTATTTTTCTCGCTCTCGCTCTAAACCTGATTACGTTAAAACTTCTTAAGTTAATATTTGTTGTATATATTGTTGTTTATACATGCTACACGTGACGGGACACATAGACGACCCGACTTTCGTACACAGGTATGACCAGGGAACGGGTGACAAATAACAGTACTATAAGGACCGACACCGGGGTGCTCGGCGACTGATTGCCCCCTCCGCGCTAACACTTGGTACCGCGGGGCGGGTAGTCACCCCCCGAGACACCCGGCACTAGTTGATAAGACCGGGGCACTTTCCCGGAGTTTTCTCCGACTACCTCCCCCCCCCCCCTCCTCAAACTACCTTCCCCTACTCCCCCCCCCCCCCCCCCCCATCCTTCCACCTATCCACCCCCCATCCCCCTTCCAGCCCGACCCCCGTCCGGGCTCGAGTCTGGTGGGCCCATCGGGTGATTCCCGGGGAACAGCAGGGCTCGAGAGGGGCGCTCGGCGGCGGGGCATAGTCTTGCTGCACTAGCGACTCAAGGTAACCTCAAAGGCTCCACAACATGGCGACGTTAAAATTTACCTCCCTTAATGTAAACGGGTTAAACACACCGACCAAAAGACGCTTGCTAATGAGGGAACTGAAAAGACAAAAGACGGACATAGCTTTCGTACAAGAATCCCACCTCCTGCGCTCAGCCCGGATCCAGTTGAAAGACCATATATACACCAGGGTGTATTCCTCCAGGGCCCTAGTAAAAAAGAATGGTGTAGAAATCCTCCTACACAAAAATTGCCCCTTCATAGTACAATCGACAAAAGCGGACACGTCGGGAAGATATCTAATCGTCTCAGGGACGATCCATGCTACCACATACCACCTCATCAACATTTATGCACCCAATCAGCCGGACCCAGGTTTCTGGGAACAAATACAGGCTTTAACCCAGGCCCTGTCATACGGCATCGTAATCCTAGGGGGCGACATGAACGCCACTCACTGCCCAACAGTGGACCGCAGCACCCCTACTGGGGGACAGAGGGCGCAAAGCACGAGGGGACAGGACAAACTCCTAACACAATTCATACAGCAGGCAACACTATTTGACCCCTGGAGGCTGCGGAACCCAGGAGTGAAAGATTACACGTTCTTCTCGGCCGCACACTCCACATACTCTCGCATTGACATGTTCCTGGTGAACCAAACCGGGATCCCGTGGGTGCAAACTGCACATATTAACCTCATCACTTGGTCGGATCATGCCGACGTAGAACTCACCCTCAGGATCCCGGGACCCAAACCGCCATGGAAATGGCGACTTAACAGCACACTCTTAAAAGACCCAGAGACAGAGACGCACCTTAGGGAGGAAATTCTGACTTACTTTAGAGAGAACGATCACCCTGAGCTGACCCAATCCACGATATGGGCCGCACATAAGGCGGTACTGAGAGGCACCCTAATAAAAATAGCTACCCGCAGAAAGAAACAGAGAGCTGAAACCCTCTTCGGGCTCCAAAAGGCGCTGAGGGGGGCAGAGGCCAAACATAAACAAGACCCCACACCTCAGGGACTACATGACCTCAGGGAGCTTCGACATAAAATCAGGTCAATAGCAGTAGAGGATCTGGGGAAAGACTTAGTTCGCAAAAAACGCTTCTACTACGAACGCTCTAATAAGATGGACACCTTGCTAGCTAGGGCGCTGAACCCCAAGCCCACCTACCATACCATTTCGGCCATTAAAAATAAACAGGGTCAAATAACCCAACACCCAGAGGAGATTAATCAGATATTCACAGATTTCTTTGCAAACATCTACAACCACTCACCAACACTCAACAACGACAACGCGGACCATATAAAAGAAGTAGCAGACTACGTAGCTAAGACTAACATACCGAGACTAGCCCCGGAAGCTCTACACACCTTAGGGACCCCAATAGATGAGGAGGAAATTAATAAGGCGATCACAGACCTTAAGGGCAACAAGGCCCCAGGACCAGATGGCTTTGATGGCTCCTACTATAAGATCTTTAGGGACGCATTGACACCCAACCTAGTGAAAATGTATGCAGAATGGATGGAGGGTGGGTGCCCCAATCCAGACATGCTCACGGCTGACATAGCGCTTATACCTAAACCAGGGAGAGACCCAATCGAACCCTCCAACTACAGGCCCATTTCCCTGATTAACTTTGACGTTAAGATCTTCGCGAAGATTTTGGCCACAAGACTTAACCAACTCCTAGGCACGCTAGTCCACCCGGACCAGGTTGGTTTTGTGCCAACAAGACAATTGTATGAAAACACCAGGAGGGGGGCAGACATCATATGGTGGGCGACGAGATCTCGAACGCCTTCTCTGATCCTTTCCCTGGACGCGGAGAAGGCGTTCGATAGAGTGCAATGGCACTACCTATTTGCGCTTCTCGAACAATTACGGATGCCAGAAACCTTCATAAAGGGCATTAAAGCCCTTTATGCCCAACCGAGGGCGCAAACCAAGGTACCGGGAGCGACCCCGACCCCGTTCACGACAACCAACGGCACGAGACAGGGCTGCCCCCTCTCCCCCCTACTCTTTGTCCTCTCGCTGGAACCTCTCCTGCAGAGGATAAGAGAGGATGAGAACATCTCGGGCATACAGGTGGGAGGGGAGGAGTTCAAAGTGTCTGCATACGCGGATGACGTCCTGGTCACACTAACCGAACCCGCTCAATCCCTGCCTCGACTGGTGACGATACTGGAAGAGTATGGAAGCGTCTCGGGCTACAAAATTAATCTAGATAAAACGGTAGCCATGCCTATAGAAATGGACAAGGCAGGGACGGACAACATAAAAAACACCTACCCCTTCAAACTCACACGATCAGACTTCAAATACCTTGGTGTAAAACTCACGGCAGACCCTGAGAGGCTATTCAGCGCCAATTACACGCCCACCATCCAGGCGCTCTGTAGGGACCTAGAAAAATGGCACGAAAGGCCCATATCGTGGATTGGTAGGATGCATGCAGTCAAAATGACGCTGCTCCCACGTATTTTGTTCCTATTTCAAGCCCTTCCAACTAAAGTCACCAAACAAAATCTACAAGTACTACAAACACACATAGACAATTTCATATGGGCACAAAAAAGACACAGGATAGCTCGACAGACTCTATATCGACCTAAAGCGAAAGGTGGACTGGGACTCCCGAACCTCTATCACTACTACCTCGCAGCCCAACTGGCCCAGATAGTAGCATGGCATACACCGGAGGGCACACATAGATGGGTCGACCTCGAGACTAAACTAATGCACACTGACCTCCCTCAATTTTGGATATGGGTACCAAAACAGGACCGACCTTCACTGCAAACATCTTGCCCAGCGATCCTCAACTCCGTAAGGATCTGGGACTTAACTGCCACCAAATTCGCCCTGACACACACACCCTCACCGCTGACTCCGTACTTACGGAACAAAGCGTTTGGGCCCGGGCTGAGCGCACGAGACTTCAGGGGGTTAGAAAGCACAGGAATGCAAAGATATAAACATATGTACATAGGGGATTCCTTCAAATCCTTTGAAACCCTGCAAACTACAGCACCCCTAACGACCAAGGACGTCTTCCGCCACATGCAGTTACGTGACTTTGCCAGACTCCCAAACATAAAGAAAGCAGCCCAGACCCCTATGACATTTTACGAACGACTATGCGACGCCGAAACAATCCAAAAAGGGATGATCACCACAATTTATGCTCAGCTCAGTGCCCCAGACAGAGGAACCGCAGACCCAAATTACATACACCAGTGGGAAACTGATTTAGGGGGAACAATAGAAGGAGAGGACTGGGTAGACATATGGGAGGCAACAGCAAAGACGTCCATCTGTGTGCTTCAACAGGAGCAAGCATATAAGATGCTCATGAGGTGGTACACCACACCTGCTCAACTCTATAGAATGGGAAAAACAACGACAGACACATGTTGGAAAGGATGCGGGGGCAAAGGCACCTTCATCCACATGTGGTGGGAATGCCCAGAGGTGACTAAATTCTGGAAAAGTACCCAAACACTACTTCAAGAGGTCCTAGCACGACACATAGATCTAGATCCCTGGACGATCCTCCTATCCAGACCCTATGACTGCCTTTCTAAACAAGAACAACGACTACTAAATAAACTTACGCTGGCGGCTAGAAGGGCACTGGCACAAAAATGGCTACAGCCCACGGTCCCTACTGACACCGACGTAATAGTCAAAATTAAAGACACTTATCTGATGGACAAACTGACTGCTCAAGTCAGACATACAGAAAAATCATTCCAAAAAATCTGGCAACCATGGGAAATTTACGCCAATGAATAATTCCAAAACAACCGAGAGCCGCGGGTTGCGGCCCGGCGTGCTTCCGCCTACCGGGCGCCCCAACGGGCACAGTACCTCCACCTCCCATTTCCTCCCCCCCCCCCCCCCCCCCTCTCACCCGTAACTCCCAACCTACCCTATCCTACCCCCTTCCAGAATGACTGATCAGTACCTCAGAGGGCTTGACATACCAGACAAGTAAGACTACCTCCAATAGGTAGAATAATGCACTACGACGCAAAAGGCGAAAAGTAACTGTGTTAGTATACAAAGCACTACCTAGCAAACACAGAAACTCCACGCCCACCAACAGATTGCCAGACCCAAATATAAATAACTGGTAAACATGTTACGAAAAGTAGTACTGAACTTTATTAACCATGTTAATAGACACTTAGTTTTATTTTTTCCTTGTTTCATTTTGATACTTGGGCTTCCAACGCCCGGATTCTGGAAAACCAGCGCCGAGCGGCATAACCCCTTACACTCATGTATAATGACACGATATACATCTTGTTAAAACACTGTATTACATGTACATGAAAGACCCCTGCGAGGGTCATCTACTGTATTTTTTGATGCCGTTGCGGATGCTGGAACAAAAATAAAGAATTTAAAAAAAAAAAAAAAAACATTTAACCTACTGATGCCTCAATTAATGTAATTTTATTGGTATCAATTTTTATCTCGAAATTTACCAGTAGCTGCTGCATTTCCCACCCTAGGCTTATACTTGAGTCAATACGTTTTCCCAGTTTTTTGTGGTAAAATTAGGTGCCTCTGCTTATATTCGGGTCGGCTTATACTCGAGTATATAAAGGTATATTTTCTTCCGTTAGTAAGCTCTCATTTTGTCTCCACGAGGCAGATTCGATAAAGGATTGCTCCTTTTTCATAGTGACTATTATTGGAGCATGATATGACCATTATATTACATCTATAATATGAGCTTTGCGAGTTTGTAAAAAAAAAGTCTATTCTAGAATATGACCTATGTAACTTTGAATAAAATGTAAAATCTTTTTGTTCTTGGGTTATGCACCCTCCAAATATCGTATAGATTATATTGCTTTAATAAATCTGAAAAAAATAGTAATTTTTTTTCTTAGAAATTCTCAAAGATTCTTGTTTAATCTCACTATTACTTCTATCATTTACTGCATCTGGAAATATGTTCATGTCTCCTGCTTTAAGTATTACACCCTTTTTTATTTCTTCCAATCTATCAAAAAAATTTGAAAAAAATCTTTTAAAGAAAATGTCTGGGGTATACATATTAACTAAAGTATACATTTTGTTTTCTATTTTGCAAATCAGTATTAACCATCATCCAAAAGGGCCTTTGAAGTGTTTCATAGAGGGAGCTCCTTTTGCGAGGAGTGTTTAACCCCTGAGGATTGATTGAGCTTATATTAAAAGACAGAATATCTTCCTTTTTTACATCAACTTTAGACCTTTTATACATTTTTGTCATATTGAATACATAAATTGTAATTTAAAAGGAATTGTTTGTAAAGATATAAGAAAATATTATGAAAAATAAAATATATAAAAAATTAAATAAAGAAGAGATATGGCCACAGTATATTACAGCATAGTACTACTCTAGATCCCCTGGCTCCATTACAGATCTCACCTGGAGGTGGGAGGTACGGTGCGGTCAGTGTCATTGTTATTTTCTTCTGTGACAGTAGGTGGAACATCCATTTCCTTTTGTGTTTCCGCCTCTGACCCATCGATGGATCTGTTTACAAGGTATGAGCAGTATATGTAAAATTATTTAACGCTATATTGTCATTCTCTGCTGTGGATCAGTGTGGGATGATATCCTTTTATACAAACACACACTCACTAGAAACAAAATTGGAATCTATCCCAGGTTTGGGAATGGGAGAAATTGTGTCTCTTAACCCCTTAACGACGAGTGACGGACCTCGTCCGTCACCCGTTAAAATGAACCCCAGATCACCGCAATCGCGGCGATCGCGGGGTTAATGGTGCTCCGGTCTGCCTCTGTATTAGAGGCAGACCGGGAGCACCGGATCCGGCTGTCCCAGCTCATGTGCCCGCTCTGACAGCATGTCAGAGCGGGCACATGTGCTCAGTATACTCACCTCCGCCTCCCTGCACTTCCGGGTTCACTGTGAAGTGCAGGGAGACAGATCAGTGCTGAACCTGCCCCCTGGTGAAAAAAAAAACAAAGTTAAATTAAAATCCCACCCCCCTTTACCCATTTTAATAAAAATTAACCCCTTCCCTGCCAATTGATCACTGACTACAGTGATCAATTGGCAGGGATTACATTTTACAATGATCTGATTTAGTTTTTTTAACCCCTGAGGGTTCTTTTTTTTTTTTTTTTAACCCTCATGGGTTAAATTTATTTTATTAATTAATTTAAATATTTTAAAATTATAAATTTAGCTAGCTGGGGAATTGGGGGATTTAGTGTTAGGCTAACTAGGGGTTAACGTAAAAGTTTTAAAATAAGCTTTAAAAAGTTAAAAAATTAAGTTAAAAAAAAGTTTTAATAACGTTTAAGTAAAAAATAAAAAAAAAACCTTTACCCAGTCCAAATAAAAATTAACCCCTTCCCTGCCAGTTGATCACTGCCTACAGTGATCAAAATACAGATCACAGTATTGCACTGTGATCTAATTTTTTTTTTAACCCCTGACGATTAACTTTTATTTATTTTTTAACCCTCAGGGGTTATATTTATTTAATTAACTAATTGAAATATTGTATAATTAAATATTTTGCTAGCTGGGGTGGGTGGGAGTTATGGGAAAATGGGGAATTTACCGTTAGTGCTGCTTACTGCTAGTTAGGGGTTAACGGTAAAAAAAAAAAGCTTAGAAAAATGTTAAATCTGTAAAAAAAAGTTTTACGAAAGTTTAGGAAACTTTAAAAAAAATAATAAGCAAAACAAAAGTTTAAAAAATAGTTTTAAAAAGTTAAAAAATACATTTAATAACGCTCAATACCACTACACCTGGTACAAGCTAGCGGAAAATGATCCCATGCTAAGGTTCAAAATATGCCTTTTGAAATACCCTGGGATGTCTTCTTTAAGAAATGGTATGGCTTTATGGGGTATTTGGATTATATAGCCTGGTAAAATACTCTAAAATGGGACATAGGCACAGCGTAAAAATGTAAAGTTTGAAAAAAAAATGAATGGCTGTGTCCCAAATGTGCCCCTCCGATGTCCACATATACATGGCAAAGGTACATACGGGGGTATTTTTGTACTCAGCAGACATAGCTGAGCAACATATGAAGTATTATACAGTGGTAGTACACATATGGTTTGCAAAATATACTGTGCAAACTCACTTTGTGTGTCAAAAAGGCAGAAAAAAACGCTTATTACCACTACACTTGGTACACGCTAGCGGAAAAATTATCCCACGCTAAGGTTCAAAATATGCCTTTTGAAATACCCTGGGTGTCTACTTTAAGAAATGGTAGGCCTTTGTGGGGTAGTTTGAATTTAAAACCTTCGAAGATGCTTGGAAATTGCACATAGGCCCAGCGTCAAAATTCAAAGTTCAGTAAAAACTGATATGGCTTGGTCTCCTATATGGCACTGTAGCTTCACGAAATAGTGCCAAAGACATTCATTGGGGGTGTCTTTTTACTCAGAAGATTCAGCTGAGCATAATTTGGGTGTTTTGAACTTAGTGGCACATATGAAATATACAAAATGCCCAGCAAAAATGCAATCCGTATGTAAAAAAATGGCCAAAATTATTTTTTACCACATACTTTGGCATATATTGGTGGAAAAATGGGGGCATGCTAAGGCACAATATGCACCTTATGAGATACCCTGGAGTGTCTACTTTTACAAATGGTAGGCCTTTGTGGGTTTTTTATGAACAGTCAAACTGTTATAATACCCCAAACGGAAGCATAGGCTCATTAAATCCGTCTCTCAAAACTCTACTGTGAATACTGAAAAGGGCAGGTCTCCTGTATGGCACTTTAGCTTCACGAAATAGTGCCAAAGACATACAATGGGGGTGTCATTTTACTCAGCAGATGTAACTGAATACAAAATACAACTTTGTACAGGAATAGCACACACCAACTTTACAAAATACCCATGAGAAGTTCTTTGTTATAAGTTTGTGTGCCAAACCTCCCAAAAAATAAAATTTTACTCCAATATTTAGCAGAGGTTGGCGGTGAAATGGCTACGTAGAAAGTGTCAAAACAACCTTAGGTAAATAGCCTGTGGTGTCTACTTTATTTAAATATATACTTTTGTGTGGCAATTTTGTTTTCTTTTATGGCTATTACGCTTACAAGACAAACATACCAAATTCTAAAATCGCTCCACATTAAAAGTTTATTTTACTCCTTGTGCTTTGTGACCTGTAACTACCAAAAAAAACTGAAAATCCCAGACACATTATATATTCTGTAAATCAGAAAAACTAAATGAATTTATTTTTAATTACTTTCCTTAATCTGCACTAATTGTGCACACATTATTATTGCAAAAACTGTAAAAAATCTAAATTTTTCATTTTTTTTGCATTTTTCTGTATTTTTTAATAATAAATAAGCATTTATGTATGTATATGTTACATCAAATTAAAGCCCGTTCTGTCCTTTAAAAAACGGTATATAATATGCGTTGGTGCAATAAATTAGTAAAATGCAAATTGCAGTTGAACGCAAACAGCAAAAAATGCTGTTGTCATTAAGTGAAAGACAAGCTTCTGAAGCTCTGTCCTTAAGGGGTTAACACACGAGATTCATTGTAAGCAAACACTTCATCACCTATATACACACACACACACACACACTATAGCCTGTATGCACACACTTACTACATCCCCTATACAAACATTCTCTACAGCCCCATGCCACATATGCATTACATTACACCAAAAACACAACACGACTAAAACCGACCTTATTACACAATACCACACCACAATCAGCTCACTCTAAACACGCAATTCCACAAGCAGGCTCCAAACACATGCACAATACTCTTTCCTGGCCCTTTTGTCTCCCGGTATCCATTTATAGAGACACCAGAGACAAGCTGCAAGGAAACACAGTGCAAGCATGTTATTAAATTTGCTTGCACTGTGCAGAACAAATACAGGGCTTTTTTTCTCATGCTAGAGCTGTTTAGCAGAGTTCTGCGCATGGTCTGCCCTGGAAGAGCATTGAACCAACATGCTCACTTTGAGAGGGGGCGTGTTTGTCATTGGTGATGACGAAACACACCCTCTCTGCCCCGCCCACTTTTTAGTGGGCCGCTGCGATAAAAAAATTCCAGAGCCGAATTTTTCTCCTAGTCCGGCCCTGTCCCAAACATAATTCCACATTAAATCTTGGAATTTTTTTAATATCCTTTCTGGGACTTTTATAGGGATATTTCTCATTAAATATTGCATTTTAGGCATTATATAATCGTTCACTGTGTTATTCTTCCCTATCCATGAAGCCCTCACATTACTCCATGAGTCTAAAATTATTTTAATTTCTTTTAAAAGATTATTATAGTTTAGGGGTACCAACATCTCCAGATCAAAACCTAGATAGATTCCTAAATATTCAATTGTATCTTTGTTCCATACAAGGTTTTATAGTAACTGAAGGAACTCTTTCATCTCCTCTGTAATATTAGTTGAGAAAATCTGCGTCGTATTCAAATTTCATTTATAGTTGGAGTATGAACCGAATGTTTTAATTATATCCATAGTAGCTGGAAATGACTTTTTTATGTCACTCGGGGTTAATATTATATCATCCGCATATAGTAGCATTTTACATTTCCTGGTTTTCATATATATTCCAGATATTTTATTTGATTCTCTAATAAGAGCTGCTAAAGGTTTTAATAGAAATTATATATAATAAAGGTGAAAGAGGACATCCCTGACGCGTCCCATTTTTTATCTTAAACCAATCCGTTATTGCCCCATAGCCTGCTATCTTAGCTGATGGACAGGTATATAAACTCATAATTAAATCTTTAAATGAGCCAACAATTCCAAATCTCTCCAAAACCCGGGGATAGAAATTTCCAATTAACTTTTTCAGCATCTAAAGAAATAAAAGCAGATGGTATAAAGTTGTTCTTTATATTGGAAATCATATTAATCAAAGTCCTAATATTGTCACTCACATATCTATTAGTAATAAATCCAACTTGGTCTTGGCTTATAATATCTGAGATCACCATTTTTAATCTCTCAGCTAGAATTTTTGATAGGATATTAATATCCGTATTTATTAAGGAGATAAAACGATAATTAGAAACAAAATTGGAATCTTTCCCAGGTTTGGGAATGGGAGAAATTGTGTCTCTTAACATTTCTTCAGGGAATGATTTTTTTTCTTTTGTATTTCTTTGAATAAAGTTGCTAAGGCTGGAGAGATTTGGTCTTTAAAGGTTTTAAAGAATATTGATGAGTATCCATCTGGCCCCAGGGTTATACCTACTTTTAGATTTTGAACTGCTGTTTTTATTTCATCAGGTTCTATTGGGTTATTAAGCATTTATAGCTATTTCTATCAGCTTGATGACAGGACTGAACACATTTTTTTTCTTGGTTTTGGAGTCCTGTTCTTTCTTACATTTGAGAACCATCTTATTTTTCTTTTTTCGTAGCAGAGCGAGCAGGTCATCAAAAAGCAGAGCTTCTAACTCTACAAGAAACAATTAGTTTGGGGTTAAATATATGACAGCAGGAAGCAAAGATAAACTGTAAATAGATATTGTCTTTTAAAATCATTTTATTCACTTACTACTAATATTACTAATTGTTGCGGTCACCGGGCCGCCGAGCCTCACGGTCGTGCCCGACCGGCACGACCGCTCCGACTACACGAGCTTACCTGCTCGTCGGCGAGCCGGGAACCGCGCGTGTAGTTCTTCCGGGCATCACGCCCGAATCCAATATGGCGCCGACCACGTGGTCGCGTCTATGGATAGCCCCGCCCCCGAGAATTATACTAACGTGTGCGTGACGTCACGACGTCAACGCACACGTACGTTCTGGGGTCAGAGGTCGCCCTCTGACCAATCATAGCTTAGAGAGGGGTATTTAAACCCCTAATTCACCCTAGTACTTTGCCATGTCGTGGTTTCAGTTTCCTGGTTTCCTGAAAGTGCTAGTTTCGTGTTTCTGATTTCCTGGTATCCTGATCCTTGGCGTTTCCCTGGTTATTCTGATCTCTGGTTTCCCTGACTTGGCTTGTCTTATCGGTATTGAGTATTTTCTGGCTTCCTTGACCTCGGCTTTCCCTTTGACCATTCTCTGTCTCTAGCGTATTAGTCCGGCCATTCTAAGGTCCGGTTTACGCTCTGTCCTGTTATTTTTCCTTTTCTGACTTATGTATATGTTTACATAGATTCTGCGTGCTGGACCACATTACTAGTCGTGACATTACGACATGGCCATGGATCCTGCAGAACTATGCAAACATATGATCGCCTGTGAAAATAGGGTGGAGGATATGGACCACAGGTTAGACCAATTTGCTCAGGCATTTCAGACCTTGCTCCAGAGGACTGCCTATTTAGAGGTCCCTCCTGTACCACCTGTGGTTCCGCCACCTGTAGTGGTTCCCGTACCACATAAACCACCGTCCATAACCTTGTCACCGCCCCCTCGTTATGGAGGTGATTCTAAGGAATTTAGAGTTTTTTTAAACCAAATAGAATACCACTTTGAGGCCTCCCCAGGTTCATTCCCAACAGATAGATCTAAAATAGGCTATCTGATGAACCAATTAACTGGAAAAGCCTTGACTTGGGCTAACCCCTTATGGGAAAGTGGTGACGCAATAGCCCGTGATTACAGTACCTTTCTTACGGCCTTTAAGGCTACATTTGAACCTAAAGGCAGGGAGAAGAACGCTGCCAAAGCCCTTATGAGAATCAGGCAAGGCAATCGTTCTGTAGCCGATTATGCAATAGAGTTCAGGACATTAGCGTCTGAGGTTGATTGGACCAATAGCGGTCTGGTGGCTGCTTTCTCTGAAGGTTTAGCTGAGAATATACAAGATGAAACTGCAGCTAGAGACCTTCCGGTTAGTCTTAATGAGTTTATTGCCTACATGATAAACATTGATAACCGGCTCAGAGAGAGAGAGAAAAACAAACAACGTAACAGACGTTCTAATTTGTCCATAGCTCCTCGTTTCTCTAACCCAGTGGTGAGTAGCCAAACGCCTCTTCCAGAACCTGAACCCATGCAATTGGGTAGTGCTAAACTCACTGAGGCAGAGAGACAACACAGACGTAACGAGGGGTTATGTATGTATTGTGGCAAGAAGGGACATCTAAGATCGTCATGCCCGGTTCGGCCGGAAAACTTGCACACCTAAGGCACGTACGGGGACCGACCTTAGGTGTGATGTATATGTCCCCTAAATTGACTAAGAACCGTTTCCTGGTCAAAGTAACCTTATCTTTCGAGAACACTACTGTTCAGTGTGAGGCTATGATTGACTCTGGGGCAGCGGAGAATTTCCTAGACAAAGAGTTCTCTGCTAAACATCTCCTGCCCTTAAGACATAAAGAGAAACCTATAGCAGTCGAGGCCATTGATGGAAGGCCTCTTACCCAGCCTTTCATCACACACGAAACTCTGCCAATCACTGTTTCAGTGGGTATTCTCCACTCTGAAGAAATTACCTTTCAAATCATATCTTCACCTACAGTTCCGATAATACTCGGTTTCCCTTGGCTCCTGAAACACAATCCACGTTTAGATTGGATTGAAGGAGAGATTGTGAGTTGGGGTGAGAGATGCAAAGGTGTTTGCTTTAAGCAAATCCCACAACCTATTGGCACCATTAATGTTCCTGTTACACCTCCCTTGACCACACAAATTCCTCAGCAGTATATGGATTTGAAAGAGGTATTTAACAAGGTCCAGTCAGAAGGGTTACCTCCTCATAGACCTTATGACTGTACTATAAACTTATTACCAGGGACTATGCCTCCCAAGGGAGGAGTCTATGCCTTGTCCCCCCAGGAAAATCTTTGTTTGGAGGAATATATTAAGGATGCTCTCAGAAAGGGTCATATCCGTAGGTCCTCCTCACCAGCCGGGGCTGGATTCTTCTTTGTCTCTAAAAAAGAAGGAGACCTACGCCCTTGTATTGATTATAGGGGTTTGAATAGGATTACCATAAAAAATGCCTACCCTATTCCCCTTATAACAGAGCTATTCGACAGATTAAAGGGAGCTCGAGTCTTTACCAAGCTCGATCTCCGAAGTGCCTACAATCTAGTCAGAATTAAGGACGGTCACGAATGGAAGACCGCATTTAACACCAGAATGGGACATTACGAATACCTGGTTATGCCGTTTGGATTATGTAACGCTCCAGCGGTATTCCAGGATTTTATCAACGATGTCCTAAGAGAGTACCTTCACATGTTCGTTCTAGTGTATTTGGACGACATTCTCATCTATTCCCCAGACCTAGAGACATATCACGAACATGTGAGAATTGTACTGAAAACCCTGTTACAGAACGGCCTTTACTGTAAACTGGAGAAATGCCAGTTTGACCAAACGGAGATACAATTCCTTGGATACGTTATATCTCCGTCTGGTTTCCAGATGGATCCTCGTAAACTGGAGGCAGTCTTACAGTGGCCATTACCCAAGGGCCTTAAAGCTACTCAACGCTTTATAGGTTTTGCGAATTACTACCGCAAATTCATAAGGGGATTTTCCTCCGTGATTTCCCCTATAACCAATTTAACAAAAAAAGGAGCAAATTGTATATCTTGGCCCAAAGAAGCAAGAGAGGCATTTGAACGATTAAAATCTTTATTTTCCTCAGCACCTGTCCTGACCCATCCTGATCCATCCAAACCATTTATCCTAGAGGTGGATGCATCAGAGACAGGAGTTGGAGCCATTCTGTCTCAAAGAGAGAGTCCTGATACGCCTTTACATCCCTGTGGATTTTACTCTCGCAAACTCACACCTGCAGAGAGGAATTACGACATAGGGAATAGGGAACTTTTGGCCATTGTACTTGCCCTTAAGGAATGGAGGCATCTCTTGGAAGGTTCCAAAGAGCCACTTTTGATCTTTACTGATCATAAGAATTTGGCTTATATTGGGGACGCTAAGAGACTGTCCTCTCGTCAGGCTAGGTGGTCATTGTTCCTCTCCCGATTCAATTTCGTAATTACATACAGACCTGGTACTAAAAACACCAAGGCAGATGCACTTTCTCGGCAGTTTGAGACAGATGAAGTTCCGGAACAGGTGATATATCCTATTGTACCTCCTGAATGCCTCATTGCCACTACAGTTTCCGAAGTGTCTTCTCCACTCTTCTGTGCCATAATAGCAGATCAAACTCAGGCACCTGTGGGAAAACCTCCGGACAAACTGTATGTGTCACCTCAGTTTCAAAAGAAGGTACTAGATTTGTTCCATGACAGCCTCACAGCGGGCCATCCTGGAGTCCATAAAACTCTCTCTGCCATCTCCAGGAGATTTTGGTGGCCTGCTCTTAGAAACGATGTCAAAGATTATGTTGGGGCATGTCAAATATGTGCTGTTTCTAAAGTTCCTCCCAGGTCACCTCCTGGACTATTACAACCACTGCCCATACCTAGTGCTCCATGGACCCACTTGGCCATGGATTTCATTGTGGATCTACCCAGTTCAAACGGGTTTAATACAGTCCTTATGGTCATTGATAGATTCACGAAGATGGCACATTTCGTCCCACTTAAAAAATTACCATCTGCTCAAGATCTAGTTCAAATATTCTTGAGAGAGATCTTTCGGTTGCACGGTGTACCCAAAAGCATAGTATCTGACAGAGGTACCCAGTTTGTTTCTAGGTTTTGGCGTTCCTTTTGCAAACAATTGGGCATCGAACTCTCCTTTTCGTCAGCATATCACCCTCAAACAAATGGAGCAGCAGAGAGGGCGAATCAGTCTTTAGAAGCCTATTTACGTTGCTTTATAAATGCCAATCAATCTAACTGGTACGAGCTCTTACCCATGGCTGAGTTCGCCAGAAACAACGCCACTCATGAATCTTCTAATCACAGTCCATTCTTTGTTAATCAGGGTTATCACCCCACTGTTTTTCCTTCTGCATTCTCAGACACAGAAATCCCCGCTTTGAACACCCGTTTAGATTCGATTCATGATACTTGGGATTCCGTCCATTCAGCTCTGCAAAAAGCCTCATTACGAGCGAAGGTCCAAGCTGACAAGAAACGGGGCGCTAATCCTGTCTATATTCCAGGTGACAGGGTGTGGCTCTCCACAAGACATATCAAGCTTAAGGTCCCGTCCATGAAATTTGCCCCTCGGTACATTGGTCCCTTTCGAGTTACCCAACGTATTAATCCAGTGACCTATACTTTGGCACTACCGGCTCATATGAGAATAGCGAATACTTTCCATGTGTCTCTGCTCAAGCCCCTTACTTGCAATCGCTACACAAGGGTATCCACTCCTCCTCCGCCCTTGGTAGTGGGTGATCAAGAGGAATACGAAGTCCGTTCTATCATGGACTCCAAATTATCCAGAGGTGTCTTGTCCTATCTCGTTGACTGGAAGGGTTATGGTCCCGAGGAACGTTGTTGGGTTCCTGCTGACCGGGTCCATGCACCCCGTCTTATCCGGTCATTTCACAACCGCTTTCCTCTTAAGCCGGGTCCTTCCCGCTCGGTGCGCGGTCTTCGAGTGGGGGGTACTGTTGCGGTCACCGACCCGCCGAGCCTCACGGTCGTGCCCGACCGGCACGACCGCTCCGACTACACGAGCTTACCTGCTCGTCGGCGAGCCGGGAACCGCGCGTGTAGTTCTTCCGGGCATCACGCCCGAATCCAATATGGCGCCGACCACGTGGTCGCGTCTATGGATAGCCCCGCCCCCGAGAATTATACTAACGTGTGCGTGACGTCACGATGTCAACGCACACGTACGTTCTGGGGTCAGAGGTCGCCCTCTGACCAATCATAGCTTAGAGAGGGGTATTTAAACCCCTAATTCACCCTAGTACTTTGCCATGTCGTGGTTTCAGTTTCCTGGTTTCCTGAAAGTGCTAGTTTCGTGTTTCTGATTTCCTGGTATCCTGATCCTTGGCGTTTCCCTGGTTATTCTGATCTCTGGTTTCCCTGACTTGGCTTGTCTTATCGGTATTGAGTATTTTCTGGCTTCCTTGACCTCGGCTTTCCCTTTGACCATTCTCTGTCTCTAGCGTATTAGTCCGGCCATTCTAAGGTCCGGTTTACGCTCTGTCCTGTTATTTTTCCTTTTCTGACTTATGTATATGTTTACATAGATTCTGCGTGCTGGACCACATTACTAGTCGTGACACTAATAAAGTAACACTATTCGTATTTTAAATAAAACAATAATTAAAAATATAACCATATCATGTGAATAAACATAATTTTAAAAAAAGAAACAGTGTGTGTGTTTCCTAGACACTCATATCTCTGAATGATCCATAATACTGTACAGGTCATACTGATGAAGATTGCAGGAATAGATTATGTCATGCCTTACAACTCCAACAACCTCCATCTGTCAGTTCTGTAGACAAACTGTGTGGTGTAAGACCATCCATAGATCTGTGACTTTTGTGCGCAGTAAAAGCCCACTCATTATACCTCTGCCCCCTGGATTAATAGTTGCCATCCTGCTTCCTTGAATTATAGAGTATAATATCCCTTCTCAGGCTTACTGCAAACTCTGCTGCCGTAGGATGTTTGCTCTTTTTCAGAGCCGTTTTATCCAGATGTTTCTGAATATCTGCCAGGGTTTGTTCATTCTTGATCGTAGTCATTGATGCATTTATATCTTTTAGTATAGCGCGGCACTGTTCCAGGCAGAGACGCAGAGCTTCAATTTCTTTTGATCCAGCTGTAAGTAGATAAATGATAGAATCTGTCAGATGATTTGTGAAATGTAGAGATGCTGGTTTAGAAGTAAAATCCTCAAACATTTACACTGGTCTCTATTACAAAAAGTACCCTGGAGTATGTTAACCCAGTAAATAAGGTTCCATGAGAGGTATTATGGGAAGGCCATAGACATTACATGGATATTGATGAAATATGAATAATTGTAAGCTCATTGGAACATATCTATTAGTAATAAATCCAACTTGGTCTTGACTTATAATATCTGAGATCACCATTTTTAATCTCTCAGCTAGAATTTTTGATAAGATCTTAATATCCGTATTTATTAAGGAGATAAAATGATAATAAGAAACAAAATTGGAATCTTTCCCAGGTTTGGGAATGGGAGAAATTGTGTCTCTTAACATTTCTTCAGGGAATGATTTTTTTTTTCTTTTGTATTTCTTTGAATAAAATTGCAAATAAAATTTGGTCTTTAAAGGTTTTAAAGAATATTGATGAGTATCCATCTGGCCCCAGGGTTATACCTACTTTTAGATTTTGAACTGCTGTTTTTATTTCATCAGGTTCTATTGGTTTATTAATAGAGATGTCGCGAACATAACATTTTCTGTCCAGCTGTCAGATGCCGGGCAAGGGGGTGACTTTGTGACATTGTGGCTTCTTACGCTCAAACATGTCCTTGACAGACACCTGACTGTGGGCAGATGAGCAGGAACTTCTCAAGGCGAGAGACGGGGTGGCGGATGGTTGAGAGGGGGCAAGGAGGACAGCAGTGATTGACGTGGCTGAAGATGCTGGACCAGGAGGAGGATGGCGGCTTTGAGTTTGTGTGTTGCTTGTACTCATGTGTTGATCCCATAGGTGTTTGTGATGTGCAATCATGTGCCTTCGCAAAGCAGTTGTACCTAGGTGGGTGTTGGACTTCCCACGACTCAGTTTCTTTTGGCACAGGTTGCAAATGGCATCGCTGTTGTCAGAGACAGACACACACAAAAAATGCCACACTGCTGAGCTCTGCAATGACGGCATTCTGGTGGTGGCAACAGCATGCGTTGATTGGCGTGCTGTCTGGCTGACCCCGGGTGCCGATGCATGCTGTCTGACTGTGCCACTAGCTCCTTGCGACGACCTCCCCCTGCTTCCAACTCGTCTCCTCCTCCTCTCTGTCTCCCCATGTGAACTTTCCCCCTGTTTTTCTTTTCTTCTAGCGGGCACCCACGTGACATCCACGGACGCATCGTCATCATCAACCGCTTCACTTGTATCTGACAACTCAGCAAAGGAAGCAGCAGCGGGTACAACATCATCATTATCACACCGTACGTCCATGTGTGTAATGCTGCCTGACTGAGACATATCCATGTTATCTACATCAGTGCTCCCCAACCTTTTTGTTGCCGCGTATTAGTAAATGTTTGATAATTTTTCCGTGGCCCGCTTCTTTTGATTTAATAATTTTAATTTAATTGTATTTAAACATGCCTTCAAAATAAAATACAGCTACACCAAACAATGAATATAAAGTGATTTATTTTATTTAACTCACTAGAATGCTAAATCAATGAGAACCCTGAGCTTGTTTCTTTTCAACGAGACGGTTCCATCTGGGGGTAATAGGAGACAATGACACCCGAAGTGTGTTGCTTATGTCCAGTTTATTCCGCTGTTTGTTTTGGTTGCTGTCACTGCAGAAAACCCCGCTTCACACAGATAGGTTGTCGGAAATGGCAATAGGGATTTAAGTGCTGTGGTGGCAATCTCAGGGTATTCCGCCATGACTATAATCCAGAACACCGGCAGAGTTGTTGTCTCGAACGTAGTTTTAAGGCCACCGTCATTTGCAATCTCCAGCAGTTGTTCTTCTTCTTGCATAGACATGCTAGATTCGCCTGATTTGTTGGCAAATGGGTCGCGGATCCATTCTTTACCAGTTCGTGGGTCTTTTGTGGTTGGGAAGTAGCGCTCAAACTCTTTTAAAAGCAAAGACAGGTGATCGTGCACCAACTGGCAGAATGAATGTTCAAGCTCAATCTCGCCTAAAATCCCTGCTGTCTGAAACATGTCCAAAATGCCTCTGTTCACGCGCCGTCCCCACAACTCCAGTTTGGCTTTAAATGCAGCTACTTTGTCTGACAACTTGAAAACAGTTGTCATTTTCCCCTGAAGGCCCAGATTGAGTTCATTGAGCAGGCTGAATATGTCACACAGGTAAGCCAGTTTTGTGACCCATACCTTGTCACTGAAATGTGCTGCCAGCGGTGACTTCTTTTCTGAGAGAAATCTTTGCAATGGCTCTCGTAATTCAAATACTCTGGTTAGCGATTTTCCTCTGGATAACCATCTTATTTCTGTGTATAAGAGAAGGCATCTGTACTCTGCGTCCATCTCCTCACAAAGCTGCTCAAACAGGCGCGAGTTAAGTGTGTGTGCTTTGATGTGGTTAATAACTTTAACGACATCCATCAGTACGCTGTTAAATTCCGGTGACATTTTTCGGCTTGCCAGCATTTCCCTGTGAATGAGACAATGCGTAGATTCACTCTCAGGTGCAACCTCCTTAATCCGAGCAGTTAAACCAGACAGTCGTCCGGTCATGGCAGCAGCTCCGTAAGTGCATATGCTGACAAAAGGACCATTTCAGTTTTCCTGATATATAACCATCCTTTCCTGATATATAACCATCCAGTGACTTGAACAGTTCTGCTCCTGTGGTGTTGGTTGGCAAAGATAGTGCACATAACAAATCCTCATGCACATCCTCCTGATATAGATATCGCACATAAACAAGTAGTAGTGCCTTGTGGTCGATATCTGTAGATTCGTCAACCTGGAGTGCATACCACGGTGATGTATTAATCCTCTCCAACAATTGTGCCTCAATGTCTTCGGCAATTTCCTCAATGCGCCTAGTCAGAGTGCTAGCTGACAAAGGCACATGTGCTACCTTTTCCACAGCAGCCTCTCCTAGAAGTTCACGACAAATGACTTTAGTGGAGGGCAAGATCAATTCTTCACCGATAGTAAATGGCTTTTTAGCCTTAGCAATGCGGTTAGCCACCAAATATGATGCTCTCAGTGCATTCTCCCTTATGGATGTGGTGGCCCTCATAAATTTCTTCTGTGCTTCGTGCTCCCGTTTTTGTTCTTTCAAAATACTCCAGGGGCTTGTCTTTTATGCCAGGGTGCTTGGCGGTCAAGTGGCAAAGCAGTTTTGAAGGTTTCTTTGCCTCATTAGAGAGATTCTCGCCACAAACTATGCAGAGCGGTTTTGGTGCGTGGGAATCGCCTATCCCGATAAATCCATATTTCAAATAGGACTCATGGTATTGTCTGTTAAAAGTTGCATGTTTCTTTGATGTTGAAGGCTCTTCTTCTGTCTGTTCACTGGGCCTTTTTTTCTTCCCAAGGAAACTTTCTAACGATGTCTGTTTCATACTCATTTTTGCTAATTTGTGGGTTAAAGCAGACACAATAACACGTCAGTACACACATGAGTACCGGTGAACAGATAGAAGAGTGATACCTTCTCTTTCTCTTCACTCCACTGCTGCTTGCAGCCGCTCAGCTCCAGACGTCACCTAAATCCGAATGTAAATCCAAAAACTATCAGCGCAAAAATGTGATCAGTGTTATAAATATATGACCAGTGTATCAAAAAAACATATAAATATTAATATAAAGTGAAAAAAATCAGATGAAGTGCACAAATCCGGCAGCATACACTTAACTGTGCTCACACCTCAATATCGGAAACAATAAAAACATAAAATTGTGTTGCGCCAGATAAAATAACTGTAAAACAAAAACGGTATATAATATGTGTTGGTGCAATAAAGAAGAAAAATGCAAACTGAGGTTGAACACAAACAGCCAAAAGTTACATAAATTGCTTGTGTCCTTAAGGGTAAGTCCAGTTTTTGAAGCTGCATCCTTAAGGGGTTAAGTGTTCATAGATCTGTTTGTTTCTATAACTGGTTGTGGCGAAACCGACCTCGCCACGTGTCCTTGGAGGGGGCTGATTGCCCGCCTCTTGCCTTTGGACTATGGACCAGACTTTATGGGAATGTGATACCCCAGATAGCCATACCATGGAGCCTATTCATATAATGAAAGACTATGGGAAAGACTTTAGCTCCATGGCAATTGTACTGTGTGAGTAGGATCTGCGCGCTATTCGGTAGTTTTGTGCGCGCAGATCCCAGCTATCTGGGGATAGGTGAAATGTCTGTGTGTTATGTGTAAATGTGACTTTATGTATTTTAAAGTGTTTTATGTCGTTTTGCAACCATGTGGTTAATGGAGTCTGCCTCTAGTCCTGGATAATTGGATTACTTCTCCAATTAACTCCAGGGCAGAAGGGAGGAAACCAGGGTGCATTGTGGGGATGTTTTTCTGCCAGCCAGGAGGGACAAAAGATACTTTTATTAACTTTTGAACCCCTGGTCGGATTCATGCCATTTTTTAATATGTTGTTCCCCTGAATGGATTGATTGTGGATATGTATTTTTATGTGAATGTGATGTATTGTTTTAAAGTTATGAAAGTTGTGTAAAAGTATATTTTACACTGTATGCATAATGGGATTATGTGTCACACTAAGGGGAGGGGATGTGTGGGAGGTAACATCTATGTCATTGGTTATTTTATGCCTCCCCCTGGGTGTGGCCTGTATGTGTGAGATGGAAATAAAAGCCGGGCTGGATGAGCCAGTCCAGAGTTCCTGTTTTACCCTCAAAGTGATGTGTCGTCTCATTATTGGGGGGAAGGATTTATGGCATGCTGTTCCAGTTGACTGCTAGGAGTACAAGCCTATTCGTATGGTTCCTATTCAATGGTCTACAGCATTCATATGCTTGGGAGAATTTAAAAGGTTTCTCGGATTCAGTGTTCGTGTGTCTCCAGTCGGGAGAATGGTGTTTGCAGTAGCTGCCTGTGCATCTGGAAAGGGGATTATCGCCTAAACTGGGTTTTATCCTTTTGTAAGTGAAACGGTCCGTTACACTGGTTTTCAAATGAGAAGTGTAAATCACAAAAGATGACTGTGCCCCCTTTCAATGCAGAGATGCCAGCGTTCCCCCTTTCAATACAGAGATGCCAGCGTTCCCCCTTTCAATACAGAGATGCCAGCGTTCCCCCTTTCAATACAGAGATCATCGTGCCCCTTTCAATACAGAGATGCCAGCGTTCCCCCTTTCAATACAGAGATCATCGTGCCCCTTTCAATACAGAGATCATCGTGCCCCTTTCAATACAGAGATGCCGGCGTTCCCCCTTTCAATACAGAGATGCCAGCGTTCCCCCTTTCAATACAGAGATGCCAGCGTTCCCCCTTTCAATACGGAGATGCCAGCGTTCCCCCTTTCAATACAGAGATGCCAGCGTGGGCTCTAGAGCCACCTTTACTATTAAAGTAACTCCTTACTTCATGTGGGCATTACACTTTGTGGACTCCCTCTTCACCTGTGCCCCACACACTCACCCACAAAATGGCTGCATCCCACTTCTTCAGCTGTTGGCTGGATCTTTTCCTATCTGCCCTGACACACAGACTCCATAGCATTTTGAGTAGTTAAAAGAGAATTATTGCCAAAGTGTTTCCATCCATATTTCTCTCCCATGACCCAGTGCTCTCTCATGACCCAGAATCAGTCAACAGTGGTCTGAAATCCGCTGTCAACTGACATCACAGAGCTGCTCCAGAGTCTGGAAGGATCCCAACCATTTTGTAAGGATCCACGCAGATGCCTGATTGATAGCTGGCTCCGGCTATCAGTGTGTGGCTGAGAGCCAAGGCCAGCTGCTCCTGCCTTCTCCCCATTATGGTGCTCCAGTGTGTGGCGGAGGGGGATGGGGGGGGAGGCAGAGAAGAGAGCGGTGACTGACAGTCACTGCTCCTTGCTGGGAGCTCACTGAGAACTGAATGATTTGTGGTCATGTGATCACTCGGGCTTAGAGCCAGCGGTGGATAGCTGAAGCATTGGATCGATGCTGCAGCATGGGTTGAGTATGCATGTTTGTTCTTTTGTGAGCCCCAAACTTCTCCTTTAATGCTGAGCATGTATTATACTTTGTGACTTGACACATTAGCCCCTAAGCACACAGGGAAGCCACCGTATTTCTTATTAGCAAGACCTAGCATAACGTGACCCCAGGCCGGGTGCCTGAGCAAACCCTGTACTAAGTATAGCAGGCTGTATGATGCAAGAACCATTAGGTAGGGGACATGAAATACACACTGTGATTCCCTTCACCCACCAATGTCACCCACTTCCTCTGTGCACTTACCTCACGGCAGCTTCTCTTCAGTCCCCGCGTCTCCGACCTCGAGTCCTCAGTCCTCCTGCGGTGCCTCCTCCTCGGCCAATGGCGTGGGGTTTGCCTTTCGGCCAATCAGGAAGCGGGAGGACCCACTCCCTGATTGGCCAGGAGGAGGATCAGTGTAACAATAGCGAATTTTCATTCGCTATTGTCACACAATGGGTGGGCTCGGGAGGGCGCAATGCTCTGCGCCTCGGCCGCCACAGTGAAATTAAAGTTCCTCGGGCGGCCCGGTACCGTTTGATCCACGGACCGGTACCGGTCCGCGGCCCGGGGGTTGGGGAACACTGTTCTACATCCTCTGGCAATAATGGTTGCGCATCACTAATTTCTTCCAACTGATGTGTAAATAACTCCTCTGACAGATCAAGTGAAGCGGCTGTGGTGCTAGTGTTGGTGGTGGCGGCAGGCGGGCGAGTGGTAACTTGAGAGGTGCCCGAAGCTAAGCTGGAGGAGGATGGTGCGTCAAGGTTCCGAGCGGAAGCTGTAGAAGATTGGGTGTCCTGTGTTAGCCAGTCAACTATGTCCTCAGAACTTTTCGAGTTCAGGGTACGTGGCCTCTGAACACTGGGCATTATTCGAGGGCCAAAGGGAATCACAGCACCACGACCACGACGGCCCCTGTGGGGTGGCCTGCCTCTGCCTGTCATTTTTTTTCGATTAGTGGTACTATGCGTGCAA
This sequence comes from Pelobates fuscus, assembly GCF_036172605.1. Taxonomy (NCBI): domain Eukaryota; kingdom Metazoa; phylum Chordata; class Amphibia; order Anura; family Pelobatidae; genus Pelobates; species Pelobates fuscus. The sequence continues at coordinate 32,943,557 of NC_086317.1, forward strand.
GCTACTGTGACAACAGATATGAGTGGCACTGTGCACTGGCAGAAGTTGGCAGAGTAGACGCTGTAGGCCTGACACACGCTTGCAGACAACTAACTGCTATTCAATCTATTACAGTCAAAATGTTTTTTTTTTTACACTACTGTTACACCAGATAAGAGTTGCACTGGTGTGACACTGTGCCCTGGCAAGCCCTGAAACGCACACGCGTGAAGGAAACTGACTGCTATTATTTCACAGTCAAAAAAGTTTTTTTGTTTTTTTTTTAAATGCAAGCTATTGTGACACCAGATATGAGTGGTGGCACTGGGCAAGTGGTCACAGTATACGCTGTGAGCCTGACACACACGCTGGCAGGCAGGCAACTGCAATTAGATTACACAGGAAAAAAAAAGCAGACTGATGTTCTAGCCCTAAAAAGGGCTTTTTGGGGTGCTGTCCTTACAGCAGAGATCAGAAGAGTCCTTCCGGACTGTACTGGACACTGAATACACTAGCCTAGCTATCGATCTCCCTATTAAATCAGCAGCAGCTACACTGTCCCTCCTCTCACTAAGAATGCAGCTTCCGAATGAATCTAAAATGGATGCTGTCCAGGAGGTGGGAGGGTCTGGGAGGGAGGGTCTGCTGCTGATTGGCTGGAATGTGTCTGCTGACTGTGAGGTACATGGTCAAAGTTTACTCAATGATGATTTATAGGGGGCAGACCAAACATCGCATATGTTCGCCCGCCGTGGCGAACGCGAACAAGCTATGTTCGCCGGGAACTATTCACCAGCGAACTATTCGGGACATCTCTATTTATTAAGCATTTATATCTAGTTCTATCAGCTTGATGACAGGACTGAACACATTTTTTTTCTTGGTTTTGGAGTCCCGTTCTTTCTTACATTTGAGAACCATCTTGTTTTTCTTTTTTCGTAGCAGAGCGAGCAGGTCATCAAAAAGCAGAGCTTCTAACTCTACAAGAAACAATTAGTTTGGGGTTAAATCTATGACAGCAGGAAGCAAAGATAAACTGCAAATAGATATTGTCTTTTAAAATCATTTTATTCACTTACTGCTAATATTACTAATAAAGTAACACTATTCGTATTTTAAATAAAACAATAATTAAAAATATAACCATATGGGCGGGGCCGGACCGCCATGCTAACCGGTCGCATGCAGGAGAGGCTCCGGAGCAATCGGGCCTCTTAAGCTACAAATGGCAAATTAATCTGCTGACCGACAAGCCTACAAAGTACCCACGGCTGTGGGAGAGGTAGCGGACCCCGAGATCGGGAGCTTTGGACCCCATAGTGGAAGAACGAAGCTTGCCAGGCCTCCCTTCCCAACTGCCACACGCCGATTGCCAGAGCAGCTTGCCGGTCCCGTTTCCGCCCCCTTTGGGCCGGGGGGGTCATCCCGGTCCCCACTGAGAAGAGCTTGAGATCCCGGTCCACCTGGGAAGTGTGGTACCGCCGAAAGCAGCAACAACTTACCACAAGGCTCACTTAAAATGGCGGATGCTGCATGCCCCCTGCACTATTTTGACAGAATGACGTCCAAGTTGGATAATATCTTCCATGACTTCTGGAGGAGTCTTCCCAGCTACATGTGCCTGCTCCCCAAGCCCCACACGACCACTCACCTGGGAGTCTTCCCCGGCGGATTCGGATCCGATCTGTAGTGAGGGACACTGGAAGAGGGCACAGACGACGGAAGAAACAGCGCCGAAGGCTCACGAGGGGTGCAGAGTACAAGCCTGCAGTGGAGCTGACCTCACTCAGAGCCAGCAAGAGCCCCAAACACGAAACAGCACGGAGGGGAGAGCAGACAGAGCCGAGGTGACGGGGATCAGGAGCCGACAACATTTTGCAGCATCTAAATAATTCTATTCATTAAGAGAACTTTGTGGCAGAATACGTCATGAGAAGAATGTACTAACGAGCCACAACTGCAAGAAATCACAAGATTGAACAGCATGTTACACAAAGGAATGGAATCTACAGCCTGGAAGTTTGAACATTGTTTGAACTCTCATATATAGGCAATTGGAGTGTTAAAAGAAATGTCTGCCACCGGAGACAAGACGTGCCCCCACAGGCACAACTGCAGCAATGCAGCACAAGCCCACTCTCTGGACTATAATTAAGAATAAGCAACGCCACTGAAACAGGTTATGTTTGTTATAGGCTCTGGCATAATAGTTTTATGTTTTATATTTTCTTAAAACCTACCGAGCAGCACAACATTAGAAATGCTGATCAAAGACATGTAACTTTTAAGGTCAATCCTAATATGATATAACGAACTTATTAACAAGCATAATAGCTCAACTGTACCTGGTATCAAGCTTAATCAATACCAAGCCTATTCGTTGACCGGCTGGTTTAGCAATGTGATAACACAAAGTAAACCGCTTGTCAACTTTAGTAACACAAACTAAGTTTAAGGTTAGGCTCACAGCCTGTTTAATTAATGCCACAACGTGATATCCAATGTGTACCTCACTCGTATATGCCCTCTAAAGATATGCAGATTGTACGCTTAGACAGCCAGACGGTTTTACTAACCAAAACACTATCATATGTTCAGCAATACTAGTTACATAATCCAAGCTTGTTTTATTCCTGTTACTTTAACCTGACGCACAAAACTAAAGCTCATAAAAGCGAGACTTAGCGCACAAATTTCAACTTAACTTTTAAAAACAGCACAGATATCTCTATGTCACTAAAATACAAACGCTGTGTTTACATCTCTGTTTACATCTCCTAACTCTCCATTGTGGCATAGTCAAACGCTCTGTAACTCACAAGCAACACTCGCCCACTGTTTATATTTTCTCTTACTAAATTAAAAATGTGCAGTCTATTCACATGCCACAATATGTTCCACCTGTTTGTTATATTACTGCTTGTGAATGCTATTGTGGCTTACCAAGCCAATTGTTATACTATGCACAACAAAAATAAAGAATTAAAAAAAATATATATATAACCATATCATGTGAATAAACATAATTTTAAAAAATAGCTCATCAAATGATATGTGGGAAATGTAAAACTACACATGTAGGAATTAAAATGCACATTTAATATTTTGTAGTAGATGTTTTGTTTTGTCAGAACAATTAATTGAGATGACATATATTTTTTCATAAAATTTAGATTGGTAATTTCTAAAACACATAAATGCAGACTTTCTAGGACTATCAGTGTGTGTGTGTATATATAAATATATTAATACAAATTTTAGATTGTTTTATTGCTGACTACTGGCCTCAGATAATTATACAGAAAATATTTCCACAACATATTTTACCAAATCAGGAGGAATTGTATAAAACACGTATGGTACATATAACCGTTTATTAACATTGAATTGGAGTGAATTTATAACCAAAGTGCTAATTCAAGCTAAAATAGCAAGCTATTACTGGGAGAATTTTACCAAATCAGCTCTTTTTGGCTACATTTTGCAAATAGGTTTTCAGTTCTCTTCAGTTTGATGTTTATTGAAAGCTACATATTTTTTTTGAAATGTCTACCATATGGCATTAGCGTTGCACAAGTAGATTTGACTTTCAATCTTCGTACATACCAGTTGTCTTGTTGTTTGATCTTTTCTATGTTACAAGCCCTGCATGGATTAAATGTTTTTTAGTGAGGTCCAAGTGCTGTGGATATAAGAACTTGTCTGTGTTACTGACTTGATAAACATTATAAATGCAATATATATATATATATTGTGCAGTTCCAGTTATGAGCACTAGACGCCATGGCTATCTATTTCCACACACGGTCTACACGTTGTTTGTGAAGACCTTTTTTCATGTGAGTTTTTCTATTTAATTATATTTCACCCATGAGTGGCTGGGCAAGGGGGGACAATTGGCCCCTGGGCCACTAGCATACAGGGGTTGTGGACTGCGGATTCAGATTTTTGTTGGGGGAAGTTAGCAGGACTGGAGCAGCAGACGGGATTTGTGTGGGATCTTTCGTAGACAAGGATTGTATGGGTTTGTGCGTGGTCTGGTCGCCCGCGATCTCAATGCTCTCTTTGCCCTGACTGGATCATTGGGATATTTCCTGAAGGATTGCAGTATCTGGGCTGGCAAGGCTGTCAGACTGTGAGGGAGGTGTTTATTAGTGACCAGGTGAGATAGCGCTCAGTACATGCATAACACCTGCCAGTTATAATTGTTGGCAACGAAGTAGCAAGAAACAGTGTGTGTGTTTCCTAGACACTCATATCTCTGAATGATCCATCATACTGTACAGGTCATACTGATGAAGATTGCAGGAATAGATTATGTCATGCCTTACAACTCCAACAACCTCCATCTGTCAGTTCTGTAGACAAACTGTGTGGTGTAAGACCATCCATAGATCTGTGACTTTTGTGCGCAGTAAAAGCCCACTCATTATACCTCTGCCCCCTGGATTAATAGTTGCCATCCTGCTTCCTTGAATTATAGAGTATAATATCCCTTCTCAGGCTTACTGCAAACTCTGCTGCCGTAGGATGTTTGCTCTTTTTCAGAGCCGTTTTATCCAGATGTTTCTGAATATCTGCCAGGGTTCGTTCATTCTTGATCGTATTCATTGATGCATTTATATCTTTTAGTATAGCGCGGCACTGTTCCAGGCTGAGACGCAGGGCTTCAATTTCTTTTGATCCAACTGTAAGTAGATAAATGATAGTCTGTCAGATGATTTGTGAAATGTAGAGATGCTGGTTTAGAAGTAAAATCCTCAAACATTTACACTGGTCTCTATTACAAAAAGTACCCTGGATTATGTTAACCCAGTAAATAAGGTTCCATGAGAGGTATTATGGGAAGGCCATAGACATTACATGGATATTGATGAAATATGAGTAAATGTAAGCTCATTGGAACATATCTATTAGTAATAAATCCAACTTGGTCTTGACTTATAATATCTGAGATCACCATTTTTAATCTCTCAGCTAGAATTTTTGATAAGATCTTAATATCCTTTTTTATTAAGGAGATAAAACGATCATTAGAAACAAAATTGGAATCTTTCCCAGGTTTGGGAATGGGAGAAATTGTGTCTCTTAACATTTCTTCAGGGAATGATTTTTTTTCTTTTGTATTTCTTTGAATAAAGTTGCTAAGGCTGGAGAGATTTGGTCTTTAAAGGTTTTAAAGAATATTGATGTGTATCCATCTGGCCCCGGGGTTATACCTACTTTTAGATTTTGAACTGCTGTTTTTATTTCATCAGGTTCTATTGGTTTATTAAGCATTGATATCTATTTCTATCGGCTTGATGACAGGACTGAACACATTTTTTTTTTCTTGGTTTTGGAGTCCCGTTCTTTCTTACATTTGAGAACCTTCTTATTTTTCTTTTTTCGTAGCAGAGCGAGCAGGTCATCAAAAAGCAGAGCTTCTAACTCTACAAGAAACAATTAGTTTGGGGTTAAATCTATGACAGCAGGAAGCAAAGATAAACTGCAAATAGATATTGTCTTTTAAAATCATTTTATTCACTTACTACTAATATTACTAATAAAGTGACACTATTCGTATTTTAAATAAAACAATAATTAAAAATATAACCATATCATGTGAATAAACATAATTTAAAAAAAAAAATAGCTCATCAAATGATATGTGGGAAATGTAAAACTACACATGTAGGAATTAAAATGCACATTTAATATTTTGTGGTAGATGTTTTGTTTTGTCAAAACAATTAATTGAGATGACATATATTTTTTCATAAAATTTAGATTGGTAATTTCTAAAACACATAAATGCAGACTTTCTAGGACTATCAGTGTGTGTGTGTGTATATATATATATATATATATATATATATATATTAATACAAATTTTAGATTGTTTTATTGCTGAATACTGGCCTCAGATAATTATACAGAAAATATTTCCGCAACATATTTTACCAAATCAGGAGGAATTGTATAAAACACGTATGGTACATATAACCGTTTATTAACATTGAATTGGAGTGAATTTATAACCAAAGTGCTAATTCAAGCTAAAATAGCAAGCTATTACTGGGAGAATTTTACCAAATCAGCTCTTTTTGGCTACATTTTGCAAATAGGTTTTCAGTTCTCTTCAGTTTGATGTTTATTGAAAGCTACATATTTTTTTTGAAATGTCTACCATATGGCATTAGCGTTGCACAAGTAGATTTGACTTTCAATCTTCGTACATACCAGTTGTCTTGTTGTTTGATCTTTTCCATGTTACAAGCCCTGCATGGATTAAATGTTTTTTAGTGAGGTCCAAGTGCTGTGGATATAAGAAGTTGTCTGTGTTACTGACTTGATAAACATTATAAATGCAATATATATATATATATATATATATATATATATATTGTGCAGTTCCAGTTATGAGCACTAGACGCCATGGCTATCTATTTCCACACACGGTCTACACGTTGTTTGTGAAGACCTTTTTTCATGTGAGTTTTTCTATTTAATTATATTTCACCCATGAGTGGCTGGGCAAGGGGGGACAATTGGCCCCTGGGCCACTAGCATACAGGGGTTGTGGACTGCGGATTCAGATTTTTGTTGGGGGAAGTTAGCAGGACTGGAGCAGCAGACAGGATTTGTGTGGGATCTTTCGTAGACAAGGATTGTATGGGTTTGTGCGTGGACTGGTCGCCCGCGATCTCAATGCTCTCTTTGCCCTGACTGGATCATTGGGATATTTCCTGAAGGATTGCAGTATCTGGTTTGGCTAGGCTGTCAGACTGTGAGGGAGGTGTTTATTAGTGACCAGGTGAGATAGCGCTCAGTACATGCATAACACCTGCCAGTTATAATTGTTGGCAACGAAGTAGCAAGAAACAGTGTGTGTGTCTCCTAGACACTCATATCTCTGAATGATCCATCATATTGTACAGGTCATACTGATGAAGATTGCAGGAATAGATTATGCCATGCCTTACAACTCCAACAACCTCCATCTGTCAGTTCTGTAGACAAACTGTGTGGTGTAAGACCATCCATAGATCTGTGACTTTTGTGCGCAGTAAAAGCCCACTCATTATCCCTCTGCCCCCTGGATTAATAGTTGCCATCCTGCTTCCTTCAATTATAGAGTATACTATCCCTTCTCAGGCTTACTGCAAACTCTGCTGCCGTAGGATGCTTGCTCTTTTTCAGAGCCGTTTTATCCAGATGTTTCTGAATATCTGCCAGAGTTCGTTCATTCTTGATCGTAGTCATTGATGCATTTATATCTTTTAGGATAGCGCGGCACTGTTCCAGGCAGAGACGCAGGGCTTCAATTTCTTTTGATCCAGCTGTAAGTAGATAAATGATAGAATCTGTCAGATGATTTGTGAAATGTAGAGATGCTGGTTTACAAGTAAAATCCTCAAACATTTACACTGGTCTCTATTACAAAAAGTACCCTAGAGTATGTTAGCCCAGTAAATAAGGTTCCATGAGAGGTATTATGGGAAGGCCATAGACATTACATGGATATTGATGAAATTAGTAAATGTAAGCTCATTGGAACATGTCTATTAGTAATAAATCCAACTTGGTCTTGACTTTTAATATCTGAGATCACCATTTTTAATCTCTCAGCTAGAATTTTTGATAAGATCTTAATATCCGTATTTATTAAGGAGATAAAACGATAATTAGAAACAAAATTGGAATCTTTCCCAGGTTTGGGAATGGGAGAAATTGTGTCTCTTAACATTTCTTCAGGGAATGATTTTTTTTCTTTTGTATTTCTTTGAATAAAATTGCTAAGGCTGGAGAGATTTGGTCTTTAACCCCTTAAGGACACATGACATGTGTGACATGTCATGATTCCCTTTTATTCCAGAAGTTTGGTCCTTAAGGGGTTAAAGGTTTTAAAGAATATTGATGAGTATCCATCTGGCCCCAGGGTTATACCTACTTTTAGATTTTGAACTGCTGTTTTTATTTCATCAGGTTCTATTGGTTTATTAATAGAGATGTCGCGAACATAACATTTTCTGTCCAGCTGTCAGATGCCGGGCAAGGGGGTGACTTTGTGACATTGGCTTCTTACGCTCAAACATGTCCTTGACAGACACCTGACTGTGGGCAGATGAGCAGGAACTGCTCAAGGCGAGAGACGGAGTGGCGATGGTTAAGAGGGGGCAAGGAGGACAGCAGTGGTTGACGTGGCTGAAGATGCTGGACCAGGAGGAGGATGGCGGCTTTGAGTTTGTGTGCTGCTTGTACTCATGTGTTGATCCCATAGGTGTTTGTGATGTGCGATCATGTGCCTTCGCAAAGCAGTTGTACCTAGGTGAGTGTTGGACTTCCCTCGACTCAGTTTCTTTTGGCACAGGTTTCAAATGGCATCGCTGTTGTCAGAGGCAGACGCACACAAAAAAATGCCACACTGCTGAGCTCTGCAATGACTGCATTCTGGTGGTGGCAACAGCATGTGTTGATTGGCGTGCTGTCTGGCTGACCCCGGGTGCCGATGCATGCTGTCTGACTGTGCCACTAGCTCCTTGCGACGACCTCCCCCTGCTTCCAACTCGTCTCCTCCTCCTCTCTGTCTCCCCATGTGAGCTTTCCCCCTGTTCTTCTTCTCTTCTAGCGGGCACCCACGTGACATCCACGGACGCATCGTCATCATCAACCGCTTCACTTGTATCTGACAACTCAGAAAAGGAAGCAGCAGCGGGTACAACATCATCATTATCACACCGTACGTCCATGTGTGTAATGCTGCCTGACTGAGACATATCCCTGTTATCTACATCCTCTGGCAATAATGGTTGAGCATCACTCATTTCTTCCAACTGATGTGTAAAACACTCCTCTGACAGATCAAGTGAAGCGGCTGTGGTGCTAGTGTTGGTGGTGGCGGCAGGCGGGCAAGTGGTAACTTGAGAGGTGCCCAAAGCTAAGCTGGAGGAGGATGGTGCGTCAAGGTTCCGAGCGGAAGCTGTAGAATATTGGGTGTCCTGTGTTAGCCAGTCAACTATGTCCTCAGAACTTTTCGAGTTCAGGGTACGTGTACCTCTGAACACTGGGCATTATTCTAGGGCCAAAGGGAATCACAGCACCACGACCAAGACGGCCCCTGCGGGGTGGCCTGCCTCTGCCTGTCATTTTTTTTTTCGATTAGTGGTACTATGCGTGCAAGCTACTGTGACAACAGATATGAGTGGCACTGTGCACTGGCAGAAGTTGACAGAGTAGACGCTGTAGGCCTGACACACACGCTTGCAAACAACTAACTGCTATTCAATCTATTACAGTCAAAATTTTATTTATTTTTTAATATTTTTTTTTACACTACTGTTACACCAGATATGAGTTGCACTGGTGTGACACTGTGCCCTGGCAGGCCCTGAAACGCACACGTGTGAAGTAAACTGCTATTATTTCACAGTCAAATTTCTAGTTTTTTTTTTTTAATGTACACTACTGTTACACCAGATATGAGTTGCACTGGTGTGACACTGCCCTGTCAGGCCCTGAAACGCACACGTGTGAAGAAAACTGACTGCTATTATTTCACAGTCAAAAAAGTTTTGTTTTTTTAAATGTACACTACTGTTACACCAGATATGAGTTCAACGCTACAGGTTTCCTGTCCTCATATCAAATTAAGACAATACTTAAAGACATTAAAATGGGACGCACATGTCCCCTCACAAAGACTACCCATAGACAACAACATATTCCATTCACTAATCATTTATTAGATTCTTCTCCTTTTGAGCCCATAACTAATATGGTAAGAAGACGGCTATATATTTAGCCTTCACAGGTTCCTCCGACCCAACGAATTCACGACTAAGACCATTACAACCCCCGACTACCTAAGAACTATGGTCTTGCAAACATAACGACCGTTACCACTAATTTTAAAACAATCAAAAACCAGCGCCATAGGTCATACTATTACAATCCCCTTGTCTCCTACTCATAATAAATGGTGCCCTGTACAAGTTTTGACGCTTATCTTCTTTCACTCCACAACAACCTTTACAACCTTTGCTCGAACTGCATGGTAACATTCTGACTACAACAAAGTTTATGCTTTATGTACGTCTACTATTGACTAGGCTTGGCCTAAACCCCAATCATTTCTCAGGTCATTCTCTCCGAATCGGGGCAGCATCTACAGCATCTGCTAATCACATACCCCCGCACATTATCAAGACAATGGGACGCTGGGAATCCTCAGCTTACACACTCTACATACCTAATCCCGTTAAAGAATTAAGACAAGCTTTCTGTGAGTGGTCTAAATAAAGAAGAAGTTGGTTACCGTATTACGTCTTATGGTATTTTAATTTTTGCCCACTTTTATTACAGGCCTACTGCTTTGTCGGTTCCGGCACACCACAACCGACTGGTTCCAACTCATTGATGTTATGGTTATTATATGCTAGATTTCTGTATACGGCTATATTGCCCCGACTACAAATATGTATATGTAATATATATATATATATATATATATATATATATATATAAATATATATATAAAATATATATATAAAATATATATATAAAATATATATATTATATAAAATATATATATTATATAAAATATATATATATAAAATATATATATAATATATATAAAATATATATATATATATATATATAATATATATGTGTGTATATATATATTTATATACACACATATATTATATATGTGTGTAACGTCATTCTAAGTGTATTTTAATATTAATATATATACTTATATTAAAATACACTATGTGGGGGGCGGAGCCTAACTGCCAAGCAGGACAGACGTGCTGTGAATCAGCTCCTGCACAAAGCGACAAAACTGGGGATAAATACCCCGAAAACAGACACAATTCTGAGCCGGAGGGCACACAACGAGTCAAGGGACCCAAGGGGCATCGAATGAACCTGCAAACGAGATTTACACTGCCCGGGAACCCGACCAACAGCACATGGGGCCTACATGCGACGAGCCAGGGAGAGGCGGACGATCTCCTGGATGGTAAAGCCGAGTACAGCCCCCTATGCACACTCGCCTCCTTCCCCCCCCCCCCCCCCGGACCGGTGGGGGTCATCCCGGTCCACACGCAACTCAAATAGCAAACAGCACAAGCCTGACCCTGAACTGCAAGGCTGCAGACCCTTACAGAGTGCACCTAAAATGGCGGCCGGCGAAGCGACTCACATGGCGAGCACACACTCGGCACAAATGCCAAGGAAAGCACCCCTACAGAAGCTAGAGGCGATACTGAACCGCTTCTGGGACACACTCATGAAGCGGCAACAAGCAGCCCGAACCATGACACCTGCACCACCGACGCTGGGTAAGCGGACCCGCGGACGGCGGGGAGTGGAGGGAATGCCCTCGGGCACAACGTCGCCTCAACTACTTATCCACACGCAATCTAGCCCACCCGGGCTGCAGGCCGAAGGGCAGAAAGCCCCAAAGCACCAGCACAAGCGACAGGAAAAGAACAGCTCCCCGTCACTCCCGCACGTGGAGGAAACCCGGACCCTAGCGGTAACAGAGTTAGTGGCAAGAAAGTGCAGGCCTCCAAGCCAGCCTGGGGCGGCAGGGACACCTCCACAGACATCCACACAGCGGCGAGAAGCAGAACCCCAGCGCCGGACGTACACTACTTTTACAAGGAAGGTATCGGGTGAAAGAGACTCTGACAGGGGGCCAGTGAACTCGCTACAAAGGGACACTGATGAAACCCCCCCCCCCCCCCCAATATAGCACCGTCCAGCATAAGCTATGCTCTTATAATATTTTTGGTTTATAATATTTTGGGTTTCATCTCAGCATTAGACTTAACTACTGTTCTCTCTACATATTGTGGGACTCAAGCTACATTAAGCATAGTGGCCCAATATATCAGTATAACCTTGCAAGTCTCCATATGCCACTTTATCACACCGCTATTGTGTCTTAAGCCTCAGTCCATAACATGTTTAAAAAGCTTGTCAATTTTATTATTTTCTATTAGTCGTAACACAAGACCTGCAAATCACATTATAAGCATAAGCATACTTATTCATGTTACTCAAAGTTATATGCATACCTAACCTAGCATGTCATAGTATTCTAAATACAAAAATGTGCAAGATATCTCCAAGCCATGTTTCTGTTACATCAAATGAAAATAGAGCTTGTGGAAGCTATTGTGGCTGTGCAAGCACTGTTGTAATTCTAATGCACAACAAAAATAAAAAATTCAAGGGGGCGTGGTCTGACAGTCGATGAGACTAGACGTGTCTCACTAGAGCTCCGTCCTACAGGCGCCTTAAGCATACAAAAGCAGCCTTTTTTCGCCTACAAAACACCCCCAAAGACCTCCTAGACATGGAGAAGAGACTCCCCAAGAAGCAGCCCAAGAGGAACCTGGAGTCTGGAGGTTCTGTACTCGACCTCCTTACGGCGCAGCGGCACAGCCAGGGCGGGAGCCAAGATGGCGACAGAGGATCCCCACACGCATCTCCAGGCGCCGACAAAGGGGCCTCCTCCACGGACCAAGAGGCAGTGCTCGTAAAACTAGCCGAAGTCAAGGCTTACCTTGCTGGCGAAATTGCAAAATCAACAGCGGTGTTACAAGCCGACATCAGCGCCTTGGGTGAGCGTACAGCCAAACTTGAGGACCGCATGGAAGCTACCACCCAGGCCCACAACGAGGTGGTAGACAGGGTGAACCGCATGACGACTCATGTCGTGGATACGGATCTGGCCTTGGAAGACCTGGCAAATCGGTCTCGGAGGAATAATCTCTGCCTGAGGGGCTTACCTGAAGGGCCGGAAGAAGATCTGCAAGAGCTCTTGCTCTCCATCTTTCCGCCTCTCCTTCTGCACATCCCGGAGGAGCAATGGCACATGGAGAGAGTGCATAGGGCGATGAGAACGCAGCGGGCGGATACAAACACCCCGAGGGACGTGGTCATCAACTTCCTCCATTTCTGCACAAAGGAGGCTCTGATGAAGAGGGGCCGGGAGGGACCGATCCGGCATGATGGAGCAGTGCTCTCCTTTTATCAAGATCTAGCCCCTTCGACATTGCAGCGGCGGAGGGACTGGCGGCCTATAACAGCGGCGCTGAGGGGAGCAGGCCTCAAATATGCCTGGGGCTTTCCATTTAAATGAATTCGGGAGAGCACACATACTAACACCTGGCGGAGATCCGAAGCGTCTACTCCAGGGCCTTGGGATCCAGCCGCCTCCGGACCTACCGACAGTAGCGATGTACCCAGGAGACCTTCCACACCTACGAGCAGATTGGCGCGAAGTGGGTTCATGAAGCCGCCGTTAATGTTCCAGTGGTATCGTATTCTCTCTTCTCCTTACAGGGCCTTGTCTTTGGTGGGGGGTCCCGGCTTTATGTTTGGGTGGGGGCCTCGGGTCAGTCGTTTTATACGCGCATCATGCGCGCTGCCACCGCTACAGATGGGTAGAGAACTGTGCACACTTTCTGGATAGTTTTTCATTTTCCTTGTGCGGGCAGGTCCGTTTGGGAGGGGATAGGGGTGCAGGGGGAGACTGGTCCATGGTTCATCATCCCTTCGTGCCCAACCCTACCACGTTTTTCCCTTTTGTCCCTCACATTTCAATGTATTTTTTCGGCAGCCGAAGGTCTTTTGTTGGGGACAGCTTACGACCTGAGGAGGCATTGGTTTTTTAACCTGGGACAGCCCTGCTCCCCAGGAGAAGACAGACACTTTGGATGCCTTTGGGACATGATAACCTCGGGAATGTATTTCAAGTCTTTATATGTGGCTAACCCATTGCTGTGTACATAGAGTTTGCTGTGTGCCCTCTAGAGGGGAAATCTGCTCCCCACCCCCCCTTTTTTTTTTCCGGGAGAGGATGTGGAGCAGGTATAGGGTTCAGGTTCTTCAGAAGTAATCAGCTCAATAGTTTGGTAATTGTTCACCACGCAAAAAAGAGGAAAAAATGAGAAAAAAAGAATAAGGAAAAATGAGAAAAAAAAGAAAAGTGTGTCTACACATATAGTAAAGGGGTAACAAACATATTTAAGGGACGGGATATAGAATACCCCCAAAATGTACCTTATAAAACTAAAATTCTATGACGCACACAAAGGGGGTAAAAAAAGGAAAAGAAAAGGGGAAAAATAAATAATTAAAAAATAAAAACAAATAAAAATACATAAACAAAAAACAATTGTTACTCCAAAAAAAGGAAAGGAAGAAGGAAAAAAGGGGGAAGAGAAAGAGGGAAAAGGAAAGAAAAGGAAAAAAAAAAGAAAGAAAAGAAAGAAAAATGCATTCTAAAAAAATAGAGGGGAGGGAAGGGAGTCAAGCGGGACGATACAACTTGTGAATAGTTCTTACCTACAATACCATTCATACCTGGCTCGGGTCCACACGGGATAATATGAAGGCAGAAATATGCCATTAAACTGTATGAATCTATTCCCACAACGTGCACCCTAACATGGACCATCTATAACCCGCACTATGTGCATAGTGGGTTCGGATGCACTTGGCTTAAAGATATGGGGGATTGGGGGAGACCCACTAGGAGGCCACTGATCCCAGGGTCTAGAGCGGGGGGGAGATGTGCGCTCGGCTGGTCGACCCCCACCGGTTCCAACGTGTCCTGCAGGGGATGGGGCCGTGGGAGATGCCGTGCCGTCGCACCAAACGAGAGCTGATTGGGCTTTTATCTAGTATTGGTGGGTGGGGGCCTTTTAATTATCTTTGGCTATCCAACTAGGTACGGGTGGGTAATTTGAGATTCCAGGTGAGTGTGTCCCGCCCCCAGATCGTACTGGGGTAGTGGTGGGCAGTCTGACTGATGAACGGGGATGGGTTTGCAGGTATTTAAAAGCGCTGTTATAAATAGTTTTATGATGTTTATTGCCTGGGGTTTATGGTATTTCACAGGGGGATCACTGTTGGTGGGGTATCATGTATGTCTCTCCTGATATGTATATCAATTTGAGTTCAAAACTAATGTTTAAAGACACAGAGGGGCCAAACTTTATATGTTCTATGCTGATATACTGTATAACAATATCGTACGGAGTTTGCTGTGGTGCCAGACACTAACAGACTAATAGATACATGGTGATCCGCCGCTAGAGGAATTGCACCATATCCAATGGTGAATACTAGTTAGCTTAGATATTATATCGCCTTTGATACATTAAGGTTTAGTAATTAGACTGTCTCTGTGATACAACATGGGGGGTGGAAATCGCGCGTTACCTAAAAATGTTAACTTATCGTGGAAGGGCTAGAGTTGTTTAGGCTTTAGATAAATGTGGATTGTGGCCGATTGGGGTGCTCTCCAGCGGGGAGACCTAACCTGTGCCTGACAGTTGAGGCCTCTAATAACTCTTAATAGTTTATCGTCACACCAAAGAGATGGTGGGCAAACCAGAGGCTAATTCATCTATAGGGAGGCCAAAGAAAAGAAAATGTTACTTGCGCTTTCTCCTTAATCCCTATGTATATTTAGACAAATGGAGGTCATTTAGTTGCTCCAATGGCCATTGGAGGGATGCCTGCCTGCCAACGTCAAGGCAGACCCCCCTAAGCGGGTCCTAACACTGACCCTTCAGCCTGCTTCCTTGAGCTTCTGGCAAAGATATCTCTAATGAGACAGAAAGGGGTATTTTTTATATACACCCCTTTACTTATTAACCCTTAATAGGGAACACATGGGATGGGTAGCAGCATTGTAACCAGGCTGTGTGATACAAAGTAAATACAAATACAAAAAGAGAAGTCCTGCGCTTAAGCAGCAAGGACTACAACACACATCAGCCCCAATATATAGTAAAAACCAAAGAAAAGAAAATGTTACTTGCGCTTTCTCCTTAATCCCTATGTATATTTAGACAAATGGAGGTCATTTAGTTGCTCCAATGGCCATTGGAGGGATGCCCGCCTGCCAACGTCAAGGCAGACCCCCCTAAGCGGGTCCTAACACTGACCCTTCAGCCTGCTTCCTTGAGCTTCTGGCAAAGATATCTCTAATGAGACAGAAAGGGGTATTTTTTATATACACCCCTTTACTTATTAACCCTTAATAGGGAACACATGGGATGGGTAGCAGCATTGTAACCAGGCTGTGTGATACAAAGTAAATACAAATACAAAAAGAGAAGTCCTGCGCTTAAGCAGCAAGGACTACAACACACATCAGCCCCAATATATAGTAAAAACCAAAGAAAAGAAAATGTTACTTGCGCTTTCTCCTTAATCCCTATGTATATTTAGACAAATGGAGGTCATTTAGTTGCTCCAATGGCCATTGGAGGGATGCCCGCCTGCCAACGCCAAGGCAGACCCCCCTAAGCGGGTCCTAACACTGACCCTTCAGCCTGCTTCCTTGAGCTTCTGGCAAAGATCTCTAATGAGACAGAAAGGGGTATTTTTTATATACACCCCTTTACTTATTAACCCTTAATAGGGAACACATGGGATGGGTAGCAGCATTGTGCAAGGAAGCAGGCTGAAGGGTCAGTGTTAGGACCCGCTTAGGGGGGTCTGCCTTGACGTTGGCAGGCGGGCATCCCTCCAATGGCCATTGGAGCAACTAAATGACCTCCATTTGTCTAAATATACATAGGGATTAAGGAGAAAGCGCAAGTAACATTTTCTTTTCTTTGGTTTTTACTATATATTGGGGCTGATGTGTGTTGTAGTCCTTGCTGCTTAAGCGCAGGACTTCTCTTTTTGTATTTGTATTTACTTTGTATCACACAGCCTGGTTACAATGCTGCTACCCATCCCATGTGTTCCCTATTAAGGGTTAATAAGTAAAGGGGTGTATATAAAAAATACCCCTTTCTGTCTCATTAGAGATATCTTTGCCAGAAGCTCAAGGAAGCAGGCTGAAGGGTCAGTGTTAGGACCCGCTTAGGGGGGTCTGCCTTGACGTTGGCAGGCGGGCATCCCTCCAATGGCCATTGGAGCAACTAAATGACCTCCATTTGTCTAAATATACATAGGGATTAAGGAGAAAGCGCAAGTAACATTTTCTTTTCTTTGGTTTTTACTATATATTGGGGCTGATGTGTGATGTAGTCCTTGCTGCTTAAGCGCAGGACTTCTCTTTTTGTATTTGTATTTACTTTGTATCACACAGCCTGGTTACAATGCTGCTACCCATCCCATGTGTTCCCTATTAAGGGTTAATAAGTAAAGGGGTGTATATAAAAAATAACCCTTTCTGTCTCATTAGAGATCTTTGCCAGAAGCTCAAGGAAGCAGGCTGAAGGGTCAGTGTTAGGACCCGCTTAGGGGGGTCTGCCTTGGCGTTGGCAGGCGGGCATCCCTCCAATGGCCATTGGAGCAACTAAATGACCTCCATTTGTCTAAATATACATAGGGATTAAGGAGAAAGCGCAAGTAACTTTTTCTTTTCTTTGGTTTTTACTATATATTGGGGCTGATGTGTGTTGTAGTCCTTGCTGCTTAAGCGCAGGACTTCTCTTTTTGTATTTGTATTTACTTTGTATCACACAGCCTGGTTACAATGCTGCTACCCATCCCATGTGTTCCCTATGAAGGGTTAATAAGTAAAGGGGTGTATATAAAAAATATCCCTTTCTGTCTCATTAGAGATATCTTTGCCAGAAGCTCAAGGAAGCAGGCTGAAGGGTCAGTGTTAGGACCCGCTTAGGGGGGTCTGCCTTGACGTTGGCAGGCGGGCATCCCTCCAATGGCCATTGGAGCAACTAAATGACCTCCATTTGTCTAAATATACATAGGGATTAAGGAGAAAGCGCAAGTAACATTTTCTTTTCTTTAGTTTTTACTATATATTGGGGCTGAAGTGTGTTGTAGTCCTTGCTGCTTAAGCGCAGGACTTCTCTTTTTGTATTTGTATTTACTTTGTATCACACAGCCTGGTTACAATGCTGCTACCCATCCCATGTGTTCCCTATTAAGGGTTAATAAGTAAAGGGGTGTATATAAAAAATACCCCTTTCTGTCTCATTAGAGATCTTTGCCAGAAGCTCAAGGAAGCAGGCTGAAGGGTCAGTGTTAGGACCCGCTTAGGGGGGTCTGCCTTGGCGTTGGCAGGCGGGCATCCCTCCAATGGCCATTGGAGCAACTAAATGACCTCCATTTGTCTAAATATACATAGGGATTAAGGAGAAAGCGCAAGTAACATTTTCTTTTCTTTGGTTTTTACTATATATTGGGGCTGATGTGTGTTGTAGTCCTTGCTGCTTAAGCGCAGGACTTCTCTTTTTGTATTTGTATTTACTTTGTATCACACAGCCTGGTTACAATGCTGCTACCCATCCCATGTGTTCCCTATTAAGGGTTAATAAGTAAAGGGGTGTATATAAAAAATACCCCTTTCTGTCTCATTAGAGATATCTTTGCCAGAAGCTCAAGGAAGCAGGCTGAAGGGTCAGTGTTAGGACCCGCTTAGGGGGGTCTGCCTTGACGTTGGCAGGCGGGCATCCCTCCAATGGACATTGGAGCAACTAAATGACCTCCATTTGTCTAAATATACATAGGGATTAAGGAGAAAGCGCAAGTAACATTTTCTTTTCTTTGGTTTTTACTATATATTGGGGCTGATGTGTGTTGTAGTCCTTGCTGCTTAAGCGCAGGACTTCTCTTTTTGTATTTGTATTTACTTTGTATCACACAGCCTGGTTACAATGCTGCTACCCATCCCATGTGTTCCCTATGAAGGGTTAATAAGTAAAGGGGTGTATATAAAAAATACCCCTTTCTGTCTCATTAGAGATTGTAACGGAGCTCCGTGTACCCCGACCGAGTACCCTCCGTTGATGGATGCTCCTAGCGCTCTCAGAGGACTCCAAGCACTGCAGACGACACCACAACCACCGCAGACTCCACAACCGCCGTAGCTTAACTGGAGCCGCGCCGTCTTCCTTCCACCCTGGATCGGCTTCTGTCCTCCAGGACCGTGTGGGGAAGACCTCTCCTCCAGGAGAGCGTATCTGGAACAAGCTCTTAAAAGAGCTAAGTGATTAAGAGCTCAGGGGAATATGCATCGCATAGCAATCCCCAGTGTGATATAGCAGTTCCCTCCAATAACGAGACACGGCTACGTATTGAGGGTCAGAAGAGGTCTGAGGACTGGAACACCCAGCCTGCTTTTTATTAGGATCAGGTACATACAGGACACTCCCAGGGGGAGGATGAAATTGACCAATCACATGCATGGTAACACCCCCACGTCTCCTCCCCTCAGATAAACACATAACCCAATTAAAACGTACATTATTTTACTCAAGCTCTGGATGTACCCCAAAAACAGGGGGTACAGCTTTAAATCTGGTATCCCCAAATAGCCCTTGTTCAGGGGAACAGTCTGTCCAAAAATCAGCCCATTCGGATGAATGGTTCGGGAGATACAGAGCTCCAAAGTTTTGACCGACCGCACAGACCAACTAGCCGAAAATAGTTCCATGAGTTTTGGCCTTGCGGTCGGTCTCCGTTCGCACGGTAAAATAGACGAAATTCTTGCCATCCATTCGCATCTTTGTGGTCGCTAGAATCCCCATACTAAGTTAAGTATAACTACCGAACGGCCGGTCGTTCGGTAGTTTCCGTACGTAGTTCTGGATGTCTGGAGGTCTTAGCGGTATTCGCCTGTTTGCGCTTCCGATTTCAGTTCCATGCGTTCACAGGCAAACACCGCTGTTCGCACGCAAGATGGCCGCGAACACGTGTAAAAGTCCCGAAATGGCGGCCACCTATTCAGAGCACAAAGAGTTCGCATGAAATCATACGAACGGCTGTATTCTCCAGTAATGGTATTCTCATGCAATATATTCGCCTAAATCCCCTGGCTGTTAGGTTATATTAGCAGTCCAAACCTACAGCATAGATAAAGGGTAAAAGACAGTCTAATACAAATCCATATGCCCGAATACAGGGTTTACAGTGCAATATAGTCCAGGACCATAGTCGCAGGGGAGGAGGCAGGCAAGCAGGCCTCTCCAGGACAAAGTGGCGAAGGGCACTTCGTCACACATCTCCCCTTTGGGGGGAAGACTAACCAGGCACCTGACCTTCTGTCGGTCAGTGCCTCCGTTAGTCGATCCACCAACCCACAATAAACAGATGTCCGAGTAGCCCCCCCACAACATCAAAGCACAGGAACAGCCCACCCACAACACACAGTTACTGCACCTGGGTATTTGGCTGTGGTAATGAGGCCACATGCCGAGGGTACTTGAAGGGCAGAGGCCAACTGCACTCTGCCCAGATGCCAGCTCTTCTGCTGGGGTAGCCTGTAAGACATCAGGCTCTGGACCAGGGACAAAGGTAGGGCAGAGGCCGACTGCACTCTGCCCAGCTGCCAGCTCTTCTGCTGGGGTACTGAGACCATAGTCCGGCTCAGTAGTCAAGGGAACATGGACGTCAGTAGGGGTTAGCATCGCCTCCGTTAACCCTGGTGCCACGCTAGGAGTTAGCTGGGGAGGGGAATTTGTACTTACCCCCTCCTCTGGGTGTCCCGGTGAGGGTAGTTGGGGATCTGGAAAGGCTGTCCAGCATCCCTGTAGGTCAGGCACAGAGACCACGGTCCCATCTGTGCCGTCTGGGGGATTGGTGTCTCCCCTTGTTAGGGGAAGCTGCCGCTGGGGCGAGGGGGTGCTGTGCTCCTTTCCCGGAAACACAGGCTGCCGCTGGAGAGGGAGACCGCCTGTCTCCATTCCCTTACCATTGTCCTGTTGCTGTAGAGAGGGACCAACTGTCTCTGCTTTCTGTAGGACACACTGCTGCTGGGGGGGGAAGGACGGCACCTTCGGCCCCCTGGGGTACACACTGCCGCTGGAGAGGGAGACCGCCTGTCTCCACTCCCTTACCATTGTCCTGTTGCTGTAGAGAGGGACCAACTGTCTCTGCTCTCTGTAGGACACACTGCTGCTGGGGGGAAAGGACGGCACCTTCGGCCCCCTGGGGTACACACTGCCGCTGGAGAGGGAGACCGCCTGTCTCCACTCCCTTACCATGGTCCTGTTGCTGTAGAGAGGGACCAACTGTCTCTGCTCTCTGTAGGACACACTGCTGCTGGGGGGGAAGGACGGCACCTTCGGCCCCCTGGGGTACACACTGCCGCTGGAGAGGGAGACCGCCTGTCTCCACTCCCTTACCATTGTCCTGTTGCTGTAGAGAGGGACCAACTGTCTCTGCTCTCTGTAGGACACACTGCTGCTGGGGGGAAAGGACGGCACCTTCGGCCCCCTGGGGTACACACTGCCGCTGGAGAGGGAGACCGCCTGTCTCCACTCCCTTACCATGGTCCTGTTGCTGTAGAGAGGGACCAACTGTCTCTGCTCTCTGTAGGACACACTGCTGCTGGGGGGGAAGGACGGCACCTTCGGCCCCCTGTAACTCACGCTGTTGTTGGGGCGCCGGGACGGAATACTTTGCCCTCACTGCCCGATATTCTGCTTCCATCTGCAGATACTCCGCCAGTTCTCTCCTCACTCTTGGTACAATTTCCTCTGTTAGGAGGGGCCCGTAGACAGCCAACCGCCGCTTCAGCATAGCGTCAAACTGTACGTGACTATACCAATAGTCCAGTTTTGCTGGGTGTTCCCAGGATGCTGTTCCTCGCCCTAGGGAAGCCATCCTGTTGTAGCCAGGGGCGCTGCCCAATGGCTAGCGTTGCCCTCAATTGTAACTCCAAACGTTACCAGTGTCTCTGAGCTGCTTCTCCTCGCACTAGGACGCCATCCCACCGCTGCCACCAATGTAACGGAGCTCCGTGTACCCCGACCGAGTACCCTCCGTTGATGGATGCTCCTAGCGCTCTCAGAGGACTCCAAGCACTGCAGACGACACCACAACCACCGCAGACTCCACAACCGCCGTAGCTTAACTGGAGCCGCGCCGTCTTCCTTCCACCCTGGATCGGCTTCTGTCCTCCAGGACCGTGTGGGGAAGACCTCTCCTCCAGGAGAGCGTATCTGGAACAAGCTCTTAAAAGAGCTAAGTGATTAAGAGCTCAGGGGAATATGCATCGCATAGCAATCCCCAGTGTGATATAGCAGTTCCCTCCAATAACGAGACACGGCTACGTATTGAGGGTCAGAAGAGGTCTGAGGACTGGAACACCCAGCCTGCTTTTTATTAGGATCAGGTACATACAGGACACTCCCAGGGGGAGGATGAAATTGACCAATCACATGCATGGTAACACCCCCACGTCTCCTCCCCTCAGATAAACACATAACCCAATTAAAACGTACATTATTTTACTCAAGCTCTGGATGTACCCCAAAAACAGGGGGTACAGCTTTAAATCTGGTATCCCCAAATAGCCCTTGTTCAGGGGAACAGTCTGTCCAAAAATCAGCCCATTCGGATGAATGGTTCGGGAGATACAGAGCTCCAAAGTTTTGACCGACCGCACAGACCAACTAGCCGAAAATAGTTCCATGAGTTTTGGCCTTGCGGTCGGTCTCCGTTCGCACGGTAAAATAGACGAAATTCTTGCCATCCATTCGCATCTTTGTGGTCGCTAGAATCCCCATACTAAGTTAAGTATAACTACCGAACGGCCGGTCGTTCGGTAGTTTCCGTACGTAGTTCTGGATGTCTGGTGGTCTTAGCGGTATTCGCCTGTTTGCGCTTCCGATTTCAGTTCCATGCGTTCACAGGCAAACACCGCTGTTCGCACGCAAGATGGCCGCGAACACGTGTAAAAGTCCCGAAATGGCGGCCACCTATTCAGAGCACAAAGAGTTCGCATGAAATCATACGAACGGCTGTATTCTCCAGTAATGGTATTCTCATGCAATATATTCGCCTAAATCCCCTGGCTGTTAGGTTATATTAGCAGTCCAAACCTACAGCATAGATAAAGGGTAAAAGACAGTCTAATACAAATCCATATGCCCGAATACAGGGTTTACAGTGCAATATAGTCCAGGACCATAGTCGCAGGGGAGGAGGCAGGCAAGCAGGCCTCTCCAGGACAAAGTGGCGAAGGGCACTTCGTCACAGAGATCTTTGCCAGAAGCTCAAGGAAGCAGGCTGAAGGGTCAGTGTTAGGACCCGCTTAGGGGGGTCTGCCTTGGCGTTGGCAGGCGGGCATCCCTCCAATGGCCATTGGAGCAACTAAATGACCTCCATTTGTCTAAATATACATAGGGATTAAGGAGAAAGCGCAAGTAACATTTTCTTTTCTTTGGTTTTTACTATATATTGGGGCTGATGTGTGTTGTAGTCCTTGCTGCTTAAGCGCAGGACTTCTCTTTTTGTATTTGTATTTACTTTGTATCACACAGCCTGGTTACAATGCTGCTACCCATCCCATGTGTTCCCTATTAAGGGTTAATAAGTAAAGGGGTGTATATAAAAAATACCCCTTTCTGTCTCATTAGAGATATCTTTGCCAGAAGCTCAAGGAAGCAGGCTGAAGGGTCAGTGTTAGGACCCGCTTAGGGGGGTCTGCCTTGACGTTGGCAGGCGGGCATCCCTCCAATGGCCATTGGAGCAACTAAATGACCTCCATTTGTCTAAATATACATAGGGATTAAGGAGAAAGCGCAAGTAACATTTTCTTTTCTTTGGTTTTTACTATATATTGGGGCTGATGTGTGTTGTAGTCCTTGCTGCTTAAGCGCAGGACTTCTCTTTTTGTATCTATAGGGAGGCGCTTGGGTGTGGGAGCTCATTGACCCATTGTTCCTCCCAACGTTGATCGTGGCTGGAATGTGGGAGCACATTCCCCAAACGCTCTGGCATTCGGTAAGACCAGAGTTACTTTGCTTCGGACTGAGTCCAGACGCTGTTTTTCTCTCTTTTCTAACCTTTTCTACCTCCCCTAATTTCTCTTTCCTTTTTTCTGTTGAGGTTGGCGGGGGCGGGGGCTTTGTGGTGTGGAGCACACGGGGACTTGACGGAAAGCGACAGCGAAATGACACTAGTTGTAGACAGTATGGTAGGAGTGACCGCATCACATGATGGAGATTACTATCACCTCCTTGAACGTTAAAGGTCTTAACGCCCCAAGGAAGCGCCGACTATTGTTCAAAGAATTGAAAAGGATGAAATCCGACGTTGCCTTTGTCCAGGAGACCCACTTACCAAAACAGGCCCAGTTCAGGTTGAGAGACCATACCTTCGCAGCTTCCTATGAAGCCAGGTCCCATCGCAAGCGTAACGGGGTGGCGATCCTTATTAAGCGTAGCTGTCCATTCCATGTAAATTCACATGAGGCAGACCCGGAGGGGCGCTTCGTAGTCGTCTCGGGCACCCTGTACTCGCATATAGTCCACTTGATAAACATCTACGCGCCGAATCAACCGGAACCTGGTTTTTGGTCCATGCTCCATGACAAACTTCAGGCCCTGCCCCACGGTATGGTGTACATGGGGGGTGATTTCAACGCTACCCCGTGCCCGGCTGTAGACAAGAGCACACGATCTGGAATACCTAGATCCCAGGGCAGGGGTGGCCAGGATAGGTTACTTAAGGATTTCATCGCTGCAACGGGATTGGTGGACATCTGGCGGGCTCACCACCCGGGAGATCATGATTATTCCTTCTATTCAGCTCCCCATGGCACGTACTCGAGGATAGACCTTTTCCTGGCGAACGCTTCTGGCATGTCCCGAATCACGGGGTCAGCGGTGGGTAACATCTCGTGGTCAGACCACGCGGATGTTTCTATCACGCTGGGCAACCTTTGCGTGGCTTCACCATGGACATGGAAATTGAACGCGTCCTTGCTACGGGACGAAGCGATAAGAGAACAGATTCGGAAAGGGATCACAGAATATTTCGAATTGAACTCCACCCCAGAAGTCCCCGTGGGCACAATATGGGCGGCTCATAAGGTGGTTACAAGAGGGAACCTGATTAAACTTGCTACCAGAAGGAAGAAAATTAAACATCAGAACTTAGAGACCTTCTTGGGACAATTGAGGTCCCTCGAACAGAAACACCAAATTGTGCCGGATGAGAGAATCTACAGGCAATTAGAAACAGTACGAAGAGACATCCGTACACTGTTGCTGGATGACACGGCCAGATCCATGGTGTGGTCAAAACGGACATACTATGAAAAGGCCAATAAAATGGACACTCTCTTCGCCAGGATTCTCCGGCCCAGGCAGGAACGGACCCATATCTCAGACATCCTGACTAAATCGACACCCGCCGAGATAGCTAAGGTCTTTGAAAACTTTTACCAAAGGTTATACAACAACACGCCGGACGGTAGTCCCCATGGCGAACAGGAGGAGGAAAATATCTTACAATATTTAAACAACCTGGGGATGCCTAAACTAAGCAGGGAGGCGGAGGGCGTTTTGGCAGCGGAGATTACGGAGGAGGAAGTGGACAAAGCTATCTCGAATTTGAAAGGTAATAAAGCACCGGGGCCGGATGGTTTCGACGGCACATATTACAAAACCTTTAGAGAGGAGCTTACACCTCAATTGGTTCGTCTCTTCGAAAACTTACGTCAGGGAGGACAGCTGGACCCTGACATGTCTCTGGCTACTATCGTGTTGCTGCCCAAACCAGGAAACGACCCACTTGTTCCAGAAAGCTATAGGCCCATATCACTAATTAATCATGATTTGAAGATTTTGGCGAAGATTCAAGTGGATAGATTGAACCCACTGTTGACCTCGCTCATTCATGCAGATCAAGTCGGCTTTATTCCAGGCAGGCAATTGTTTGAAAACACCAGACGGAATATCGATTTGATATGGAAGCAAGGGGCCACAGGGTCCACCACTCTAGTGGTGTCCATAGACGCGGAAAAGGCCTTTGATAGGGTCAGATAGCAATTTATTTTCCCGGTATTACGGAGTATGGGCTTCCCAGATGGATACCTGGCGATAACTAAAGCGATGTACCATAATGTGCGAGCACAGGTACAGATAACGGGTGCCCCAAAGACCCCGTTTAAGCTCTACAATGGAACTAGACAGGGGTGCCCTCTTTCTCCCCTCCTCTTCGTGTTGGCCTTAGAACCTTTGTTGCAAGCTATACGTCAGCATCCGAATATTGGAGGAGTTAAGGTGGGTACCGAAGAGTATAAGGTGTCAGCCTACGCGGATGATGTTCTCCTAACCGTTACAAACCCGATGGATTCCATGTTGGCGATACAGGAGGTCATGACGGAATATGGTACGTTAGCAAAGATCGATAGGGGACTTTATATGGCAGAACAAGAGGCATAGAATATCCAGACAAGTGTTATATAGACAGAGGGGGACTGGGCCTCCCGAATTTATATTTTTACTATCTAGCAGCTCAACTGACACAGGTAGCCATGTGGCACTCCCCGCCGGAAGAGAGAAAATGGGTAGACATAGAATCTATGATGGTAGGGGTTGACGTCCCTCAGTTTACGATGTGGGTTCCGAAGGAGCATAGACCCGTGATACGGCGAACGTCTCCAGCCATACTCAACTCTATTCGGATTTGGGATGCGAGTAATCTCAAATATGGTCTTTCAACGTCCCCCTCCCCTATGACTCCAATCCTTAGAAACAGGGGATTCATCCCTGGCATGGCACCCAGAGACTTTCGTAATATAGAACGAATTGGATTACAACAGCTACATCGAAACGGAGAGGTGGTCCAATTCGCGGAACTACAACAATGCGCTCATTTAACTCCAGCGGATTTTTTTCGTTATATCCAGATCCGCGAATTTGTTAGCAAACCTCACATTAAGAAAGCAGCGTTGGGAAAACTGACCTTTTTTGAGAGACTTTGCTCCGATGGGACTGCCCCCAAAGGTATGATCACGCTTTTGTACGCTCACTTGAGTGCAGAAAACGGAGAATGGGGAAGATTGAATTATACGGATCAGTGGGAAGCAGACCTCGGAGAAGTATTGGAGGGAGTTGAGTGGCGGGAGATATGGGAGGCGAATGCCACCATCTCAATATGTGTCACCCTCCAGGAGCAAGCATGGAAAACTATGCTTCGGTGGTATACCACGCCAGTAAAGTTACATCGCATGCACAAAGTAGATACAGATGATTGTTGGCGGGGTTGTGGTTCCCGTGGCACATATATCCACATGTGGTGGGAATGCCCTAAAATAAGCAGCTTCTGGAGGTCCGTAGAGGATCTCTTGAGACAGACGTTCAACAGGCCCTTAGGTATGGATCCATGGATATACCTGCTAAATAGATCAATTTACGGTTGGACGAGTAGAGAACAGAAATTGGTACATAAAATCACTCTAAGCGCACGCCGCGCTATAGCGACCGCGTGGCTCTCTCCAGAGGGCCCAGTATTCTCCGGGGTACTATCCAGGATTCGAGAATGCAGAATTATGGATGACTTGACTGCAAGAGTACAGGGGACGTCAGCATCATTTAAAAAAAATTGGGAACCATGGGACAACAGTTTAAAGGGTCTGGAGGATATGTCCCATTTAGAGGGGTGTTCTCCCTGAGGGGGACAAGTTCCTGAGCTGCTACCACAAGGCTTATGCCAACCACCTCCCTCCCCCCCCCCCCTCCGCCTTCCATCTCTTTCCTCCTTTCACTCTCTTTCTTCATATCTCCTTTACTCTTCCTCTCTTGGTTACATCTGCTTTCTCTCTCTCTTCTCTATACTTTCACTCGGTTCTGATCTTATATTTTTTGTTACCTTTTTCTTTCATAAATTCATAAACCCTTCCTCTGGTTTCTCCTCGGGATGTGGCTTTTATTTTTTCTCCAGAAGCGAAGATACGGATGGACGAACAATGTCGTAAATGAGCAAGTTTAGTAATTAGACTGGGCTGATGGTTTTGTCTAATTGCACGTCAAATACTACCAAAATCACAATGATCAGCAAGCACCTAAGATATATCTCAGGGAAAGACATGTAATATAACTGAATGGCTATACAATATGTTTTTGAAAATAATATTCTTGTTGTTTTATGGGCATGCCTAGGGTGAAGGTGCCCTCGCTATAAGGTGTGGAGTGTAATTTCAAGCATGTTATTATATTACTCGTAAATGACGAGGTAAACCATAAATCTGTCTAGTTCAATATGTTTATTCCAACCTATCAATGATCAACAGTATGATAATTTTCTGGTTCTTGTTCTTAAACTTCAAACCGTGCTGTATTAACCTGCTACACTTTAAAATGCTATGAAAAATTATTACAGACGCTGATGTGGCTCTGTACGCCTGTTATTACGTGCACGAAAAAATAAAGAATTAAAAAAAAAAAAAAGAAATGATTCCAATCTGCTAGAAGAAAATGTTTAAATGATTTATCAATAAAAATTGCCATTGATTTTAATGGTGACTTCGGTAAATAAATCATTTCAAGTTTCTTCTAGCAAGTTGGAGTAATTTTTTATGCTGATTAAAAAAAAAAAAAAAAAGATTCAAAATAAAAAATACACTATGTATGACGTTATATATAATATGTATATATTATATATACATATATTATATATATAAAAATACTTTTCATTTATTTTCAACATGTCTGATTTTTTTTTTTTTTTTTTACACCTCCTACCAGCAGGGGGACTGTCTGACATTTTAGACAGTCCCCCTGCTGGCAGATCCACAGCCAGCTATAGGGGGCCTAATTTGCCGGGGGAGGGCTGCCTGGGCTGTCAGGCAGCCCTCCAAAAGAGGATCGCGGCGGAGGTAAGTAGTTGGTGGCTCCTGTGGGCTTATGCCGTTACGGCATTCTATTTTGCCGCAATGGCTTTAAAGCCCTTTAAATGTGGGCCGGCATAGAACGCCTTAACGGCTTTAAGGAATCTAATAACCTTGGGCGTATCATATCTCACATGAGGAGTTCTGTCTACTTTGCCTAACATGTTTTTTACATATGTGAGCTTTATTACTTCTTTTAGGTAAGTAAATTTTTTCTTCATGTTCAGAATCATCAGATCCATATTGTCCACTTGATGTTACACCATGTCTTCTAGGCTTTCAGGCTATCTTCCTGTTTCACATTAACCATCTGAGACAATTCACTTATTTGATCCTGCAGTTTTATTTACCAATCCTGATCCTTTTGAATAGATTGCTTTATGGCAGTATCAGGT
This sequence comes from Pelobates fuscus, assembly GCF_036172605.1. NCBI lineage: Eukaryota > Metazoa > Chordata > Amphibia > Anura > Pelobatidae > Pelobates > Pelobates fuscus. Next base: position 32,972,546 of record NC_086317.1, read on the forward strand.
TTAACCCTTTCACTGCTGGATAGAGATGTTTCTTTTTGGACCCAAAGCCTTTCTATTGTTTCAATTTGTTTGTTGTGACTTTCCTCCTTTTTACTAATAAATTCTTTAAGCTTTTGCATATTATCTTGATATTTTTCACACTCAGATCTCACTGAATTTAATTAATCCCGCAATTGCTGATTTCTTTCAAGGGTGTCTTTATTTATTTGTTCCAAATCTAACATATTCTCAGTTAATTTAGATGTATTCCTTTTTATGCGTTGCATTTTGTTTTTGTGTCCATTTATTTGATCTAGTGTTTCAAAACACATGTAGAACAATATTGAGCACAAATGAAAGATTAACGCATCTCTGTTCTTGCTATCCTTTACCTCTTTAAATTTTATCAGTAACTGATAGAAATTGCTATCTTTATGCCATATATTGTCAAACATTATTTTACATTGGGCTTTCAGGGCATCAATATGGTTATTAATTTAATCTTTTACCCCCAGTCTATGATACAAATGTTGCATCATTTCAATATTTAAAATTTCTCTATAGACTAATTTGTCTCTTTCAAGTTTTGGGGGGGGACATTTCACCATGACTGACTGCTTCTGACAGACTAGAGGTTGAGTTACTCTTTGTGACTGACATTTTCTTTGAAATATGTATATCTATAGGTAACAAATTAAAGTATTGAGCGACGTGATGACGTGACGCACGTACGTACGCGCGCGCCCTCGTGGATACGGGGTACGATTGGGGGAGGTGAGCGTGATCCGAGACGCAAGGTCTGATACATGGCGGAGAAGTTTTTCTGGACGCTAGTATCACATCTAGAATTCTGCTATTCTGCTGTATTGTCTCCTTTTGGTGGACTATTGAAGCACTGAAACAGATACAAGCGGGTATAAGTAGAACAAACAGCAGTCCTGAAGTTGTTGACTTAAGCCTGCTGAAAGTTGTACCACTTCCGCCTAAGAAGACTACCATGTTTGGGAGAAACGGAATGCGGACATTGTAAAGAAAAAAAAAAAAAAAACTATCTCCTGGTTTGGCAAGTAATAAATTACAATTATGACAATCATAGGTTGCCTGATTTAGTATATTGAATATTTGTCTGATTACTATCTACAAAATCTCTATTTAAATTAGAGAAGCGAGTTTAAAGCGGATATATGAAGCGAATATACGAACTGAATTTGAATCTGCTGATTTAAACTTGCTAAAAAACTGAATTTATGTTATTTAGGCTACTGCTAAAATATAGCCTAATCATCAATTGTAAAGAAAATTTGGTCTGAGACCATGCCATATCTAAATGGTTAATTGAACAAATCTTAAAGGGACACTGTAGGCACCCTGACCACTTCTGCTCATTGGAGTGGTCTGGGTGCCAACTCCCACTACCCTTAACCCTGCAAGTGTAATTATTGCAGTTTTTCATAAACTGCAATAATTACATTGCAAGGTTAACTCCACCTCTAGTGGCTGTCTATTAGATAGCCACTAGAGGTCACTTCCTAGTTTCTAGCACAGGTTTCCTGTGCTAGAGCGTCGCTGGACGTCCTCACGCTGTGTGAGGACCTCCAGCGTCGCTCTATTCCCCATAGGAAAGCATTGAAATGGTTTTTCAATGCTTTCCTATGGGGAGACGTAATGCGCATGCGCAGCATTTCCGCGCATGCGCATTAGGTCTCCTCGGCCGGTGGGCGAGATTAGTCTCGCCCACCGGCCGACGTAATCACCAGGAGGAGCGTCGCGGAGGCGGAGACAGTGGCAAGGGACATCGCCGCTGTCCCAGGTAAGTGACTGAAGGGGTTTTCACCCCTTCAGTAACCGGGGATTGGGGGGTGGGAGGGAGAGGGACCCTCCAGTGCCAGAAAAACGGATCGTTTTTCTGGCACTGGAGTTTCCCTTTAAACTGGACAGAAGAAAAAGGAGAGAAAAGCCATCTAGACTGAAAGGGGAAAGGAAAGTAAAAGAGAAAAGACAATTAACTGCAATATCTGAATCATTTGTCTTTTTTGGTCAGATAAAAGCCGCTTTAAACCTTTTTTTTTTTTTTTTTTATACTATAGCTAAAGGTGGTAGAAAGATACATCATTATAAATTCCAATTTTTTGGTAAAAGAGAGTGAAGAAAGCGAAGAAGGAAACTAAAGGGAATAATAAAATAAAACATGCCTCCAAAGAAGGAAAAAGACAAACCGACCTCAAGCAGCGTAAACAATACAGACAGACCTAGAAATGTCAATATTTTTTGTTTGCCCAAAACTCAAGACAATTCTGCTACTAATAGACTATCACAGGGAAGCAGAAGAGACTCTACCACCTCTATTCATGAACATTCACAAATGGTTTCTCATCATGTGACACAACAGACACTTAATGAAGCATTGGAGACTTTATATCTCAAAATAAAACAAGATTCTGATGAAAACTCAAGATTATTAAGATCAGAAATCATGGAACTATCTAAAACTATACAAGATCAAGTATCTATTGCTCAGATATTACAAAAGAATCTTGAAGACACAAATTTAAAATATAAACAACTGGAAGGGAAACTGCAATCTCTAGAAATAAAAGTTGGTGATTTGGAGGATAGATCTAGGAGTAATAATCTTAAAATACGTGGTATTTCAGAAAATATTAAATATGAACAATTAGATCAATTCCTTAAATCTTTTTTTCAGAAAATTATCCCGGAAACTCCATTAGGAGATTTCCCATTTCAAAGGTTTCATAGATTAAACAGACCGAAGAATCTTCCATCTACTATACCTAGAGATATAATTGTTTGTCTCTCTAATAATATTATTAAAAATCAGATCATGCGGACTGTACAGAAAAATGGGATTACTGATCCTGACTTCAAAGACACTAAAATATTTGCAGATTTATCTTTATTTACTCAACAGAACAGGAAAAAACACCTGTGGATGTTGATCCATCTGTGGCGCCCCATCCCCATCGTCTCGCATCCAATTCTAGAATGAAGTCCGGGTGACTGCCGAAAATGGCTCGACCATTCCATGCCTGCATGCAGTTGAGCCACTATTCGAGTTCCTGGCGGACCTCGTCCGTCAGGGGAACCGGTTGGTTGTATGTGGGGTTTTGCCTGAGGAAGCGGGTTTTCAACCGTTGCATGGCCCGATAGTGTAGTGATCCCGGAAATATGGCCTGGATGGAGGAGGAAAGAAGACCCACGATCCGTGCTAGTTGTCGGAGGGGAATGGATTCGAGTTTGAGGACGTTGCGTAGCTCCTTCCTGATGGCCGTCACTTTGGTCTTCGGCAAGTGGAGAGTGCAGGATCTGGAGTCTGTCGAAGCCCAGGAATTGAATTGTGCGCGTGGGAGTCAACGCAGATTTTTCCTTGTTGACAATAAATCCCAGAGATTCTATCAATTGAATCGTGTATTCGGTGTGGCGTGAGGCCTTGTCGCTCGTGTTGCAGAATATGAGTATATTGTCTAAATAGATGATACATCTGATGCCTCAAGCCCTGAGGTGGGCCACCACCGGTTTCAGCATTTTTGTGAAGCACCAGGGGGCTGAGATGAGGCCGAAAGGGAGGCAGGTGAATTGCCACGGAGATCCGTGCCATAGGAAACGAAGGAGTGGACGGCTGTCTATGTGAATAGGGATCGATAGGTATGCGTCTTTGAGATCCAGACGAGTAAACCAGTCCCGTTCTTGTAATAAATCCCTCAGAAGATAGATGCCTTCCATCTTGAAATGGCAATAGACTACGTGGGCATTCAGGTCCCGTAAGTTGATCACCGGTCGGAAGTCTCCGGTCTTTTTTCGCACGAGGAACATGTTGCTGAAGTAACCCCCCGGGGTGTGTGCGGTCTGTATCGCGCCCTTTTTGAGGAGGTCGCCTAATTCCAACTCTATAAGTTGGGAGTCCGTGGTGGTGAAGCATAGGGGCCGTGGAGGCCCGTGTTGCACGGGGCGTGATTGCAGTTCGATGCGGTAGCCAATGACCGTCTGCAACACCCATGCGTCCGAGGTGAGGCCTGCCCAATTCTGGGAAAAAAGAGAAACACGGCCGGCAGTCATGGTTATTAAAGACATAGGTGTGTTTGGTTTCCTTACCTGTGGGAAATCTTGTGCGGGTACATCCGCGGGCTCCCCGGCCTCTATCCGTTCCCCTTTGGAAGTGGGAGTAGGTTTGCCTCGTTCCCGAGTCCGTATAGGAAAGTTGCGGGTAAAACTGCTGTGGAGGTCCAGTGCGGGGGCCTAATGGCCAGAAGCGGCTGGTGGCACGGCCCCGCTGCCGACCAGCCCTTGAAAAAACACCCCTAGAGGGGTTGCCTCTGAAGATCTTTCTCATAGAGGTACGAGCCTTGTTTAGGGACGTGAACACATTCACTTGTTTATTGAGCTCCTTCATAAATGCCTCTCCGAAAAGTTTGCCCTGTGCCTGGGGGCCTAATTCTTTTACCCCAAGGTCGGCCAGCTTTGGGTCAACTCTGAATAGTGCTGCGCGGCGCCATTCTGTTGAGAGGGCCGCATTCGTATTCCCCAGGAAGCAGAAACCCCGCTGGGTCCATTCTCTAATATCATGCGCCCAATTGCGCACCATGTCCGCGGTAAATGAGTCCGCTCTGGTATAGGCATCAGCCAAATACATCACTCGGGCTAGCGGCCCCATCGCATCCAGGAGCTTGTCTTGCGCCCCTTTAAAGCTCCGTTCGATCCCCCTGCGTGGATCGCGACCACCTCTTTCCATGAACTTCAGCATGAGCTGATCAAACTCTGGCGTAAACGCCACCTTGTCTGGCAGGGAAGGTCTAGGGCACTCAGCCCGCATCCTCTTACGGACGTGCTTCTCGAGCGGTTTCCGAATCCAGAAGTGCATAAACTTCACAAGGTGGTCGGGTGGAGCCCATTCCCCGGAGCGGGGGTGGCGTATATTCCTGGGATCAAACATGCGTTGTCCCGTAGTATCCAGGAAGGTCTCTTGCTCCTGGCTAGCAGATGTCGTGGAAGACTCTGCCGACCCTTCCTCTGGGGCTCACCCAGGAAAGTCTCTGTGACATAGGCATTGGATCCCCAATCGCCGTCGTCAGAATCCGAAGCCTCTGCCTGCCACTCATCCAGGACGGACAGGGTGTGGGGCATCTCTTCTTCCTCCTCCTCCGAGGCGTCGTCGGGGATTGTTTTAGGCACGGGTGTTACCTGTGCATGACGCTTGAGAGGCGCTTTGCCCTTTTTCGGGGCCTTCCAAGACCCTTCGCCCTTCCAGTGGCGTTTCGCCGGGCGCTGTCTCTCTTGGGAGGAATCGTCGGAGTCACCGGAATCGTCTCTGGAGCGACTAGATTTGCCAGGCGGCTTGGGGGTATCAGAGGCCGTCGGGAGCACCATTGCCATGGCTTTTTCTAGCGATGCGGCTACAGCCGCATTAATCATGGCTGGCATCTGATCCGCGGAAATCTGTCTCCTTTTCCATTATGTTAACTAGCTGGCAGGCACAGGTTGGAGAGGTATGGGGACTGTATGGGAGGGTATGAATAAGAGGCCGTCGACCGTCTAGGTTATAACGCTTAGTAGCGTGGAAGGCGTACTCACACTGGGGCTCACCCAGGAAAATAGGGGAATTGCTATAGCAAAATTCCCGTAAGCAGCACTGGTATGGGGGGCTCACCCCGTGCCAGAATACTAGTATAAAACTTACTGGCAATTCCACTCCCTAAGGGTTGATACACCCAAAATACACAGGTCCCCTTTAATGCAACAGCAACATTCACTTTGCAGTAGACTGGAAGTCTGAAGCACACCAGGAGCTCTCCTGTCCGCAGCTTATTCCGCAGTAGCCACAGCACCCACAAGATGGCCCCGCAATTCTCGCGAGGTCTGGCCCTTTAAAAGCCCGGGAAATTTTCGCAGGGAACAGCCACGGCTAAGTTTGCTGAAATGAGAAGCCTCCACACTGTGTAACGGAGGAGAGACAACACTAGGAGGGCGGCTTTACAGAGGCAGCCCTCCGTCCACAGAGCCCTGCCTGACTATCGAGAAAGAAACCTCTGTTCGCGCTTTGTAACGCGCGAACGGAGAAGAGGCAGCACTGGGAGGGCTGTACAGAGGTAGCCCTGAATGTGTGTGCTGCCTCTCTTAGCTTGCCCGGATCCGTTCACGGGCAAGAGGATCATAAAGGTGGCGAACGTTGCCACTGGGGGAGGGGGAGGGGGGACCCAGAGACCCAGATAAGGAGAGAAAACCCCCAATGTCCCACACAAATGAAAGGATTATTAATTATAGTTCCTAAAATGATTATAAAAGAATATTAAAGAAGCAGTACTCTGACCTGACTTGTGATGGAGCAGCAAAGAAAGAGGAAATGATGGGCTATGCATGGGCTTATATATCCTCTGTTTCACTCTGATTGGTTCTTTCTTTAAGAGTTTTTTTCTTTGCTGCTATGGAGCTAGTAAAGAAAGTTAATGCAAATATGAAGCCTCCTGTCATGTTATAAAATTTAAGCCAACCAATCAGAGTGCTCTGTGTCATTTTACACAGAGTGGGAAAATTCCAAAGAATATGGGTGAGGGCCGGGGGGGGGGGGGAGGAGTATGTCTCCCCCCCCCCCCTTATTGTTATTTAGGGCCCCCAACTGCCGCGCAGAGGTGGGGGCGGGGGGATGACATTAGGTAATACCCTTATTGGTATTTAGGACCCACGGGGTGGGAGGACATTAGGTCATCGTCCCCCAATTTTTATTTATGGCCCTCACCCACTGCTCGGGGGGGGAGAACATTAGGTTTCCCCCACCCCAACTTTTATTTATGGCCTCCACCCACCGCTCAGGGGTGGGGGCCGGAGGACAGTAGGTCCCCCCCCTCCCCAATTTTTATTTATGGTGGTGGGGGGTGGGGGCCGGACAGTAGGTCCCCCCCTTATTGTTATTTAGGACCCCCACCCACCACTGGGGGGGGACAGTAGGTCGTCGCCCCCCAAATTCTTATTTATGGCACCCACCGCGCCGGGGGGGTGGTGGAGACAGTAGGTCCCCCCCTCCACATTCTTATTTAGGGTCCCCACCCGTCGCATAGGGGTGGGGGCAATAGGTTTTTGGTTTTTTTACAGTGAGCAGCCACTGGCTGCTCATTGTTTACTAGACACTCCCCTACTCGCGGTATAGCGAGTAGGGGCTGAATTTACTAATACTAAGTAATCTTTACTTAGTATTAGTAAATGTGGCTGAAAGTGACACAGAGCACTCTGATTGGTGAATTAAGTAACCAATCAGAGTGCTCTGTGTCATTTTACACAGCGTGGGAAAAATCCAAAGAACTTTAGGTGTTGTCGTCCCGTCTCCCCCCCGCCCCCCCATTTTTATTTATGACCCCCACCCACCGCTCAGGGGTGGGGGCCGGGGGAGGACATTAGGTGTGTCTCCCCCCCCCCCCCCCAGTTTTTATTTATGTCCCCCACCCACTGCTCAGGGGTGGAGGGAGGACAGTAGGTCCCTCCCCTTTATTGTTATTTAGGGCCCCCACCCGCCACGCATTTCCCCCCCCCCAAATTCTTATTTATGGCCCCCACCCACCACGCAGGAGTGGGGGCCGGGGAGGGAGGACAGTAGGTCACCCCCTCCACATTCTTATTTAGGGCCCCCACCCGTTGCACAGGGGTGGGGGCAATAGGTTTTTTGTTTTGTTTTTTTACCACTGGCTGCTCACTGTTTACTAGACACGCTCCTACTCGCAGTATAGTATTAGTAAATGTGGTTGAAAGACGCTACACGGTCCTTGTTGTGAGGGTGGGAGCATAACTCTGTTTAGCGAGGGGGGGAGGGAAGAAGAGGAAGAAGAATTCTAGTCGTGGGTGGCTTCTAGTGGTCTGCACTAGGTGCATGGCCTGAGATCGGTGCCATGTTAGCTATGTAACTATAACTGGTTGAAGTGGGGGTATGTTACAATCAGAATATTAATGAATACACATATGTATGATGTATTGATTAAACAATCTGTCACACCCACCTGAAGATTCGTGGAGCTGATGGAACCCAATTGCAGCGGAACAGAAATCCCTTACTTTCACAACCCTCAGGAGCACCTGGAAGTGGAGACAGGGTCCCAAAGGGTCTGTGGTGGCATGGAGGCCTTTAATGAATAAATGAATTCCAAAAAAGCAGCAGCAGGAAAAGTAAACAAAAATTGCAGTCAGGCAGCAGGCAGAAGTAAACAGTCAATCTGGATCTAGGTCAGGAAGCAGGCAGGAATCCTCCAAGGAATCATAGATCAGGAACCAGGAACATAAGCTGAAAATCAGGGCAATAGGCAGGTATAAAGCGATAAGCAAAATAACCAAGCACTGACTGGAAGGTGTGCTGGGTTTAAATAGGTGGCTGGGATCACATGACCGGCCACCTCCCACCAGTAGGTGGAGCATAAAGGGGTTATATGAGGGCAGGGACTCGGCACCATCTTGTTTTACACTATAGTCCCTGACCTGTTTCTCCCCTATGCTTCTGCAGCTCTCTTGCTCCTCCCTGTGTAGAACGCCGGGTCCGCATGGCGGCCGCTATCTTGCCATGACAGCGTGCTCGCCATGGACCTCGGCGGTGAGAGGAACAGAAGAAGCCGCCGTGCACCCGGGAGGGGGTATCCAGGAACGGCGAGTACCGCAATTCTGCCGCGAGGGTGGCGCGGGCGCCCAGGGGCAGGTGAGTACCTGGTCGTGCCGTGACACAATCAATAGATGTGGCAGGATCATTACCACAAAGTATATGTACCTTTAATCATCACAAACCATATAACATTTTCTTGGTATTTGAAAAACAAATAAATAAAATATTTGATCACATGTATTTTAATTTATATACATATAGTGGTATGGATGTTGAATTTATATCTTTGACATCTTTTCACCTGTTTGCAATAGGCGACCTAAGTTATCAATTTCCAAATCCATAATACTCTTTTACCTTTCATTGACTGACCTTAGCTCTGGCAGACTGAACATGTTTATCATTATAAATAAAGGTTTGTGATAGTTGAAGTAAAGTTTCTGCCTATCTTTCAGTTAAATGTTAACTGTTGAAGTACTTCACTTATATTAATTAGATTATATTAATTATACCACTCTGCAAACTTAAATATTGAGTAGTTTCTGATTTAATAAAAACATTTTACATTTTCTTCTAAAATTTAAACATTATTCATTATTGCAGTTGTTACTGTAATAATTTGATCTTTAACTATCATGATTCAATTATGTAAAGATACATTGTTAAAAATCAGATAATCTGGCCACGCTTGGATTTAATCTACAAGTAAATGTCCAGTAGATATAAAGGAATCTGCATTGTTTAGCTATTTCCTTTTGCTGCAAGACACAGGCATTCATGTACATTCATCTGGATAATCAGCTGTTATGCTCTTATACTTTATCTAATATATTTGTTTGTAGGCCAGACTGCAGCTGCATATGGAATTTTAGCAATAATTTTCAATTACATTTCAGATATTCACAAAGTCTATCCACCTTTGTAATTAACACATTATGTGTTTATTTTATACCATTAATTATAGTAACTGTTTTATATTACGTATTGTCACTGACACATTTCTGATACAGGTAAAAAAAAAAATAGCATGATTGCTTTAGTAATTATAATTTTTCAGTCCATGCACCACATTCCTGAAAGTACAGAATATAGCAAGAATCCTTTGTCTATGGTTCTATAGAGCCATTTAACGTTTTGATTGGTCTAGTTCAGGGGTAGGCAACCTTCGACTCTACAGATGTTTTGGACTACATCTCCCATAATGCTTTTACAGCCATATTGCTGGCAAAGCATCAAGGGAGATGTAGTCCACAACTCTAGTTATACCAAAAGAGCAAGAAGTACAACAGTAGATCACATCTACAACAGAACCATTACAGATTCCTTGTTGTATCAATGTCTCTGTGTTTATGTTTACAGGAGTTCCTTGCTTTGCAGGTATGTACATAATATGGAGAGTTTAAGAAAAGCTGCAAATCGTGCTTTAGTACAAGTGTCCCATGATGTCAAGTCTCTGAAAGGTTTTGCTGGCCTTTTATATTCCATTCTCTTGGCAGGGCTTCTGCTCTAAGTAGGCCGGACTTGTTATTCTTTATTAATTGCATCAAGGATTCTTTCGTTAATCTGTAACTTCCAAATTCACATGCCACCAAATGTCATTGTAAAGTTCATTATTACAGAATAGGGTTACAGTATGGTTTTTCACTCTAAGCTTGTGGAAAACTTAGCCACTACGGACTGTTAAGGACTTTCCTGCAAGAGACTGTGTTCGGGACTTTAAATGGCCGCATCCCCTATTACTAGTCTATGGGGATACAGCACCCGTTTCCCGAACAGTAATCTGCAACACTGTTCGGGAAACTACCTAAATACCGAATGAGAGACCACCCCAGAGAGGTGGTGTGTCTCTCATTTGCCCAGTTGCAACATTGTTTCAAGCTGTTAAGTGGTTTCGTGTGTGTGGCGGCGGCCATCTTTGTTCGCTAAGAGTTCAGCAGTGTTTGGTCGTCGAGTACCTGGAACTTGATTTCCAAACACCGCTGGACTTCCATAGTGTTCGGGAAACTCGCTCTTTCATCGCTCTGTCTTATCACTTTTCTTTTGACAACATCTTGCATTAATCTTTTTTTCTGCGCATGCATACTAAGCAGCTACAAAGAGAACATATCCCCCCGCCTACAACCCACTGTCCTGGAACTAACGGACATATAATCTCTTTATAAACAGGTGGATTCAGATGCTAAAAGAAGCAATAAAAGAGGTGGTGGAAGAACCAGTCGACAGAAATGGGAATGAAAACATCCGAAGACCCAGTAATTCTCCCTGACAGTTCATAATTCTACATTGATCAGGTAGCAAATAATATATAGAAATATTTATTCAGGAGCTTTCTCATGGGCCCGGACCGCTTGAATATATCTATTTCCCACGTGCATTATTAATTTCGGTTATTTTTGGCTGCACTTGAATGTAACCGTTCCCCTGCCTGTTTAAGGGGGATTATGTTTCGAAGTTTACGTATTCGCCCCGCGGGGCGCCCCCAGATAGGACCTTCGATTACTAATTGGGGAGTGGGGTCGGTTCAGCAGGGATATGCCCACTACCCATACTCTCTCCCACTCCCTCCCCCCCTATGGGTAAAAACCTCTGATGCTGGGATTTGTTCTGGGGAAGAGGAGCTCCACTCCCCCCGGATTGTTTAAATAAAGTGTTTGTCCACAATACGTTACTTTGGGCACCTTATGGTGCCTACTACAGTTGGTCTATGCTTGGGCTACTCTGGGGCATTTTTTGTGCTCTGGGGTCACCTCAGTATACACCCCAAGTTGTCCTGGCAATGGGTAAGCCCAGGCGAAAGTTCTCTCTCTTGTTCTTCTATCTTCTACCTTCTCCTTTCTCTGCTTCTACGTTTTCTTACCTCTCCCCCCCCCCCTCCCCTCTCGCCCTCCCCTATGCCCTCAAGGGGGACGCAGGTACCCGTAAATGCTACACACCACACGGACACAGTGGGCGAGACCCATGCTGCCACTCTATGTCTTTGATAACCTCATCGCAATATACGCAGGGACCCCTTATGGGCCCGACACGTAGAATACGCATTACCCTTTACCCATCACGATGCCATTGAAATTAATATCTTTAAATGTCAAGGGCCTTAATGCTCCGAACAAGCGTCGCCTTATGTTCAGAGATCTTAAACGGTTAAACACGGACATTGCGTTCCTGCAGGAGACACATATTCCAGCGTCAGCGAAATTCGCCCTAAAAGATCATGTGTTCAGAACAGTCCATGAGGCCAGGGCTTTGAACAAACGTAATGGTGTAGCGGTACTCGTGCACCACAGATGCCCTTTTAAAGTTGGGAAGGTAGTGGCGGACCCAAAAGGCCGCTTTGTACTGGTGTCAGGAACTCTATACTCCCATACGACTCACTTTCTGAATATCTACGCCCCTAATGACCCCTCTACTGAATTCTGGGATGCTATGGCCCAGATGGTGCAGGATCTACCGCACGGAATGGTGATTGTGGGTGGCGACCTTAACGCCGCCCCGTGCCCGGCCGTAGACCGGAGCCGGGGCTGCGGCCTCCCGCGATCACATGGGAGAGGGAGACAAGATAAGATTCTCCACTCCTTTATCTTCCGGACGGGCCTCTTGGACATCTGGAGGGCACATCATCCTGATGACCGCGATTACACTTTCTATTCAACACCCCACGACACCTATTCTAGGATCGATATGTTTTTAGTGAACTCTCACTCGGCGTCAAAGGTTACGGGCGCTACGATCGGCTCTATCACCTGGTCCGACCACGCCGAGGTCACACTGACCTTGGACAACTTATGCGTAGCGTCCCCATGGTCCTGGAAGTTAAATACTTCTTTGCTACAAGATCTGGCGGTGGTAGACATAGTTCTGAAGGAAATGTCGGAATATTTTGCTAGGGAAACAGAGTCGGGCCTCCGCCCGGCCACGGTGTGGGCCGCCCACAAGGCGGTTATCCGCGGTATCTTGATTCGCGAAGCCACACTGAAGAAAAAGCGCAAATCGCAACTACTATCGTCTCTCTTAGAAGCTTTGGGAAAGGCCGAGGAAAAACACAAAGCTGCCCCGTCGCCTACTACACTAGCGGGCGTACAGGACCTGCGGGCTTCGGTCCGCGAGGCACTCCTGGACGACACGGCCAGAGCTCTAACATGGTCCAAGAGGACCTATTATGAAAAATCTAACAAGATGGACACATTGCTAGCCAGAACTCTTCGCCCGAGACAGGGCCACTCACATATAACGAGTATTAAAAACAGTTCGGGTGGGATCTGTACAGATCCCACCGACATAGCTCAGGTCTTTACAAATTACTTTTCCAATCTCTATAACCATTCAAACGGCGACGAGACGACGTGTCAACGCGAAACCGAGGAAACTAAGCATTTCTTGTCTCGACTGACTCTTCCGCGATTAGGGAGGGAAGAATCCGATATCCTCGGCACACGGATCACGGCCGAAGAAATTGACGCGGCAATAACCGCTCTGAAGGGTAACAAAGCTCCGGGCCCGGATGGCTTTGAAGGTAGCTACTATAAAATCTTTCGCGATGAAATCACACCCCACTTAGAGACCTTATTTAATGACCTTATGGAGGGTGGCACTCCGGACAGGGATATGTCCGATATGGTGTTGCTACCCAAGCCTGGCAAAGATGACTCAGTTCCGGAAAACTTTCGCCCAATCTCATTAATCAATCACGACTCAAAAATCCTGGCTAAGATCCTGGCTACCCGATTGAACCCTTTCCTCACAAAACTAATCCATCCAGACCAGGTGGGATTTATTCCTAGTAGGCAACTATTCGAAAATACTAGACGTAACATCGACCTCATTTGGAGACAGGTAGATAAAGGGATCCCAACGCTGCTCTTGTCGCTAGACGCGGAAAAGGCCTTTGACAGAGTCAAATGGCCTTACTTATTTGAAGTCCTTCAGCACTTTGGCCTTCCGGCCACCTACCTGACTGCAATTAGGGCAATGTATACCGACGTGCAGGCACGGGTTCGGATAGCAGGATCAAAAACTATACCATTTAGCTTAAGCAACGGAACGAGGCAGGGCTGCCCGTTATCCCCACTGCTGTTCGCTCTGTCGCTGGAGCCCCTATTGCAAACTATACGTGACACTCGGGAAATTCGAGGAATTCAGATCAAAGGCCAGCGATACGTGGTATCCGGCTTTGCTGACGACGTCTTGCTGACCTTGACTGACCCAGGGGCTTCGATGGCGGCTTTGATGGAAGTGTTGGACTCCTATAGCAGGCTTGCCGGCTATAAGGTGAACCTCACCAAATCAAGCGCTCTCCCGATCCGTATGCACGACTCTGACATAGACCACATAAGGGAGACATATAAGATTCCTATAGCCAGAGACAATATCAAGTACCTAGGGGTTCGGCTGACAGCGGACCCGACCCACCTACACCAACAGAATTATACACCCTTAAAGGACCACTCTAGGCACCCAGACCACTTCAGCTTAATGAAGTGGTCTGGGTGCCAGGTCCTTCTAAGGTTAACCCATTTTTTCAGAAACATAGCAGTTTCAGAGAAACTGCTATGTTTATGAATGGGTTAAGCCTTCCCCCTATGTCCTCTAGTGGCTGTCTCATTGACAGCCGCTAGAGGCGCTTGCGTGCTTCTCACTGTGATTTTCACAGTGAGAGCACGCCAGCGTCCATAGGAAAGCATTATGAATGCTTTCCTATGTGACCGGCTGAATGCGCGCGCAGCTCTTGCCGCGCGTGCGCATTCAGCCGACGGGGAGGAGAAGAGGAGGAGAGCAGGAGGAGATCTCTCCGCCCAGCGCTGGAAAAAGGTAAGTTTTTACCCCTTTCCCCTTTCCAGAGCCGGGCGGGAGGGGGTCCCTGAGGGTGGGGGCACCCTCAGGGCACTCTAGTGCCAGGAAAACGAGTATGCTTTCCTGGCACTAGAGTGGTCCTTTAATCCGCACCTTAATAGCGGATATGGACAGATGGCAGGATAAACCGATCTCTTGGATAGGTAGGATCCACGCGGTGAAAATGAACGTGCTCCCGCGGATCCTTTTCCTATTTCAGGCTCTGCCGCTCAAACTGACTAAGTCCGACCTGGGTACGCTCCAGCAGGCCATAGGGAAGTTTGTTTGGCAAAACAAGAAACACAGAGTATCTCGAAATATTCTATACAGGGCAAGATCTAGAGGCGGACTAGGCTTACCGAACCTATACTATTATTACTTGGCAGCCCAACTTACGCAAATAGCGTTATGGCACTCTCCTCCGAACGAAAGGAGGTGGGTGGATCTGGAAACATCCCTCATGGAACCCGACATCCCCCAATTCTTTATGTGGATCCCCAAGGCCAACAGACCACTCCCACGCATCAACTGCCCGGCCATTGCGAACTCTATAAAACTCTGGGATGCTACATCGCTTAAATACGGGTTCTCCACGCAGTCCTCTCCGTTAACTCCTTACCTACGGAATACGGCCTTTAGCCCGGGGCTGACAGCTGGGGACTTTAGGGGCATAGAAAGCACGGGACTCAAACGTCTATGTCATCTATATGAAGGTGGCTCGATAATTCAGTTTGAGATGCTAAAGACTAGGGCGACTCTGCGCCCCTCTGACTTCTTCCGGTATCTGCAGCTTAGAGACTTCGCTCAAACACCAGCGATCCGGGCTATAGCATTAACACCGCCTACGTTCTTCGAGAACATGTGCCTGAAGGAGCAATTCCCGAAAGGCCTTATCACTGCCTTATACGCTCACTTAAGTACCTCCACATCGGAATGGGGAGCACTCACCTATGTAGCACAGTGGGAGGCCAATCTGGGCGAAGAGCTTGAAGGGGTGGACTGGCAGGATATCTGGGAGGCCGCTGCGACTTCGTCGGTATGTGTCTCCATGCAGGAACAAGCCTACAAGACTATGTTTAGGTGGTACACCACTCCGGTTAAACTTCATAGGATGCATAGAACTCCCACAGACTTATGCTGGAAAGGTTGTGGCAATAAGGGAACCTACATGCATATGTGGTGGGAATGCCCGATGATTCAGCAATTCTGGAAACAGATAGCAGAGTTACTGAAGACTATATTCGATAGAGAGATCACCCTGGACCCTTGGGTCTTCCTCCTGGCCAGGCCTATGGAAGGCTGGTCCAGAACGGAACAGCTACTGATTCATAAAATTAATTTGGCCGCTAGACGAGCCCTAGCACAAATGTGGCTACAAAATACTACCCCCCCCCACTGAACATGGTCCTACACAAGATTAAAGATACATTCCTAATGGACAAGCTGACGGCCAAGGTCAGAGGCACGCATGCGAAGTTTGAGAGGGTTTGGGCTCCATGGATAGATAGCGGGGTGGGCGGTTGAGAGGGGGGGAGTGGGCTTGTCCCCCATCGCCCCACCCCTCCCGACATGTCTGCACCGGTTGATACTCCTGAATTTTCTATCCTGCACGGGAGTATAGGGTCCCAACCGGGAAATTAGCAAGCTATACGATACCCCACCGATGTCACTCACCTCTCCACCGTCAAAATATGGTCCATCCAATGCCCCCGTGTACTGATACTTAACTGTTCAAAGGAGCTGACGGGTCCCTGCACCCCCTTTTCCCTTCCCCTCCCCCCCTAAAACCCCTTCCTGATGCCCCTTACCATCCCCCCCTTCCTCTTTCTTTCTTTCTATCGCTACTTTTCCAATATTGACTCCATATGGTCCCTATATCCCCCACTATCTGACGGCACAATCCTCACACTACCTCCACGGAGCTACTACTGCCGGAGATTAAAATGGTTAAAACGCACCCTTACTGAGGCTGCCTTTCACTTAAGGTGGGAGCGGGGAAATGTACTTGAATACCACAAAACTCAACAGATGCCGTCATCACGTCATCCTGGTTATCTCGTATCAGGCGTTCGGACCAACTGAGTCTATTTCTTTTCTCTTTTCTCGTTTTACACTTAAAAAAAATTTAAGGTGGAGCACCGTGAACCTGGGTGGCACGTCGGGGTGGTAACACAATCTGACTTACCTAGCGCAATAGGTTATGCTCTGTTAATATTATACTCGTTTGCAACCTACATGTTTTTATGCCTGCCTTAGCGTGCTCCTAATGGTTTATGTTGAAAATGTTACTGATGTATGTTATATTGTAACCTTATAATAAATAAAGAATTAAAAAAAAAAAAAAGAAATATTTATTCATAAACTCTTTATAAACAGGTGGATTTAGATGCTAAAAGAAGCAACAAAAGAGGTGGTGGAAGAACCAGTCGACAGAAATGGGAATTAAAAACACCCGAAGACCCAGTAATTCTCCCTGACAGGTGAGATATTAATCCTTAAACTTCCCTCTTTCCTCTTCAAACATATGTAGTGTACCCTCCCATTCATACCCCCAGCCCCATGCCATCCTCTGCCATTCTGTAACTGTGTGGTTCCCTTATTTACCACTATAACGTCTTAAAGCATAGAACTTAGCAGGGCTAACCATACAGATATCTTAGCCATAATTTTACATAGTTAGTAAGAGATCCTCTATTTAACATATATAAATAATGAGAATACAATATAAAATAAGCTTGGTTGCTTCATCTAAGTGTTGCTTCTAAGTGTGTGGTTGGAGATATTTTGGAGTGTTTTTACAGAAGCTCCAACTGTCTTAAGATTTGTGCTAAGAGTTTTCTTTTTTACTGTTACGAATGGGCGTCCGCAAGGGGGGGCACTTGCCCCCCCCCTGGATATTTCAGCTTGTTCTGCTATTTTTCATGTGAGATTTAAAATAAACTGCAATACCGGCATGTATGGAGAGAGAGATAGGGATAGGAAGCTGCATCTATCCCTGCTCCTCTCTGCTGATTGAAACCGCAGGGGAGCAACACATGCAGCCAGAGACAGCCTACAGATCAGGTAAGTGAGGCATAGGGTGAGGGGGTTTAAAATAGCCTATTGATTAGGGGAGTGAGGCATGGGGGGGGGGGAGCAGCCTAAAGACTAGGGGAGTGAGGCATTGGGGGGAGCAGCCTATAGATTAGGGGAGTGAGGCATGGGGGGGCAGCCTATGGATTAGGGGAGTGAGGCATGGGGGGGCAGCCTATAGATTAGGCAAGTGAGGCATGGGGGGGCAGCCTATAGATTAGGCAAGTGAGGCATGGGGGGCAGCCTATAGATTAGGCAAGTGAGGCATGGGGGGGCAGCCTATAGATTAGGCAAGTGAGGCATGGGGGGGGGACAGCCTACAGATTAGGCAAGTGAGGCATGGGGGCAGCCTACAGATTAGGCAAGTGAGGCAAGGGGGTGACAGCCTATAGATTAGGCAAGTGAGGCATGGGGGGCAGCCTATAGATTAGGCAAGTGAGGCATGGGGGGGAGCAGCTTATAGATTAGGCAAGTGAGGCATGGGGGGGGCAGCTTATAGATTAGGCAAGTGAGGCATGGGGGCAGCCTACAGAATAGGCAAGTGAGGCAAGGGGGTGACAGCCTATATATTAGGCAAGTGAGGCATGGGGGGGCAGCCTATATATTAGGCAAGTGAGGCATGGGGGGCAGCCTATATATTAGGCAAGTGAGGCATGGGGGGCAGCCTATATATTAGGCAAGTGAGGCATGGGGGGCAGCCTATAGATTAGGCAAGATAGGCATGGGGGGCAGCCTATAGATTAGGCAAGTGAGGCATGGGGGGCAGCCTATAGATTAGGCAAGTGAGGCATGGGGGGGCAGCCTATAGATTAGGCAAGTGAGGCATGGGGGGCAGCCTATAGGTTAGGCAAGTGAGGCATGGGGGGCAGCCTTTAGATTAGGCAAGTGAGGCATGGGGTGGCAGCCTATAGATTAGGCAAGTGAGGCATGGGGGGGCAGCCTATAGATTAGGCAAGTGAGGCATGGGGGGCAGCCTATAGATTAGGCAAGTGAGGCGTGGGGGGGCAGCCTATAGATTAGGCAAGTGAGACATGGGGGGCAGCCTATAGATTAGGCAAGTGAGGCATTGGGGGGCAACCTATAGATTAGGCAAGTGAGGCATGGGGGGAAGCCTATAGATTAGTCAAGTGAGGCATGGGGGGCAGCCTATAGATTAGGCAAGTGAGGCATAGGGGGGGCAGCCTATAGATTAGGCAAGTGAGGCATGGGGGGCAGCCTATAGATTAGGCAAGTGAGGCATGGGGGGCAGCCTATAGATTAGGCAAGTGAGGCATGGGGGGCAACCTATAGATTAGGCATGTGAGGCATGGGGGGCAGCCTATCGATTAGGCAAGTGAGGCAAGGGGGTGACAGCCTATAGATTAGGCAAGTGAGGCATGGGGGGGCAGCCTATAGATTAGGCAAGTGAGGCATGGGGGCAGCCTATAGATTAGGCAAGTGAGGCATGGGAGGCAGCCTATAGATTAGGCAAGTGAGGCATGGGGGGCAGCCTATAGATTAGGCAAGTGAGGCATGGGGGCAGCCTATAGATTAGGCAAGTGAGGCATGGGGGGCAGCCTATAGATTAGGCAAGTGAGGCATGCGGTGGCAGCCTATAGATTAGGCAAGTGAGGCATGGGGGGGCAGCCTATAGATTAGGCAAGTGAGGCATGGGGGGGGCAGCCTATAGATTAGGCAAGTGAGGCATGGGGGGGCAGCCTATAGATTAGGCAAGTGAGGCATGGGAGGGCAGCCTATAGATTAGGCAAGTGAGGCATGGGGGGCAGCCTATAGATTAGGCAAGTGAGACATGGGGGGCAGCCTATAGATTAGGCAAGTGAGGCATGGGGGGGCAGCCTATAGATTATGCAAGTGAGGCATGGGGGGAAGCCTATAGATTAGGCAAGTGAGGCATGGGGGGCAGCCTATAGATTAGTCAAGTGAGGCATGGGGGGGCAGCCTATAGATTAGGCAAGTGAGGCATAGGGGGGGCAGCCTATAGATTAGGCAAGTGAGGCATAGGGGGGCAGCCTATAGATTAGGCAAGTGAGGCATGGGGGGCAACCTATAGATTAGGCAAGTGAGGCATGGGGGGCAGCCTATCGATTAGGCAAGTGAGGCAAGGGGGTGACAGCCTATAGATTAGGCAAGTGAGGCATGGGGGGGCAGCCTATAGATTAGGCAAGTGAGGCATGGGGGGCAGCCTATAGATTAGGCAAGTGAGGCATGGGAGGCAGCCTATAGATTAGGCAAGTGAGGCATGGGGGGCAGCCTATAGATTAGGCAAGTGAGGCATAGGGGGGCAGCCTATAGATTAGGCAAGTGAGGCATAGGGGGGCAGCCTATAGATTAGGCAAGTGAGGCATGGGGGGGGCAGCCTACAGATTAGGCAAGTGAGGCATGGGGGGGCAGCCTACAGATTAGGCAAGTGAGGCATGGGGGGGCAGCCTATAGATTAGGCAAGTGAGGCATGGGGCAACCTATAGATTAGGCAAGTGAGGCATGGGGGGCAGCCTATAGATTAGGCAAGTGAGGCATGGGGGGGTAGCCTATAGATTAGGCAAGTGAGGCATAGGGGGGGGCAGCCTACAGATTAGGCAAGTGAGGCATAGGGGGGGCAGCCTACAGATTAGGCAAGTGAGGCATGGGGGGGCAGCCTACAGATTAGGCAAGTGAGGCATGGGGGGGCAGCCTACAGATTAGGCAAGTGAGGCATGGGGGGCAGCCTACAGATTAGGCAAGTGAGGCATGGGGGGGCAGCCTACAGATTAGGCAAGTGAGGCATGGGGGGCAGCCTACAGATTAAGCAAGTGAGGCATGGGGGGGCAGCCTACAGATTAAGCAAGTGAGGCATGGGGGGGCAGCCTACAGATTAAGCAAGTGAGGCATGGGGGGGCAGCCTATAGATTAGGCAAGTGAGGCATGGGGGGGCAGCCTATAGATGAGGCAAGTGAGGCATGGGGGGGGCAGCCTAAAGATGAGGCATGAAGGGGGTAGTTTATAGATTAGGGAAGTGAGGCATGGGGGTGGGGGGGCAGCCTAAATGAAGAGTCTGCAAGGAGCAGGATGGATCTGCAAGGAGCAGGAAGGGTATGCAAGGAGCAGGGGGCAGCAAGGAGCAGGAAGGGTCTGCAAGGAGCAGAAAGGGACAGAATGAGCACAAAGGTAAAGGAGCAGAAAGAATCAGAAGGAGTACAAAGGTAAAGTAGAAGAATGAGCAGAAAGTGACAGCAAGGAGCACAAAGCTAAAGTAGGAGAAGGTGCAGAAAGGGTCTGCAAGGAGCAGAAAGGAATCAGAATGAGAAAGGAGCAGAAGGGCGCAAAATAAGCAGAAAGGTAAAGAAGCAGAAGGAGACAAATATAGAAGACAGTGTCAGAAGAAAAAGAAGACTGTCAAATGAAGGAGAAGAAAAGGACATTGGAGCAGGAAGGACAAATGAAGTGAACCCTCCACTTTATTCTGGACACCACATCATAAGGCTTTGGTACCTGGGCCTGGCAGGGAAACTCTGGACCTTCTCATCTCCCCAGGTAAAAAAAACATCAGTGTTAATGTGTTCACTTTTATATACTGAGTGTCAGGAAGCACAGAGTGCCGCTGGGTAGGGGTGTTGCCGATTGGCTAGAGCGGTCCGCTGGCACTCTAAGCCAATCAGTAGCTCCCCATTCATAACAAAGTAAAAAACTTTTATGAACCGGGAACTAGCGATTGGCTTAGAGCGTCAACTGTCAACTCTAGCCAATCAGCGGCACCCATGCCTGACATCAATCTGCACTTCCTGACACTCCGTTTCAGATGCCGAATACCACTGAGCGACCTGGAGCTGGAGGAAGCCTTTGAGGTTAAACCATTTGAGAGCGGTTTAACCCCTTAAAGGAAAGAGAGCACCCAGGGGCTTCCTGGCATCATAGCATTTTCATTTAGATGAAGTTGTTATGGTGACCAGAATGTTACTTTAATTTGCTTAAAGGAACACTATAGTGTCAGGAATACAAACATGTATTCTTGACACCATAGTTGTGAAAACGCTATTCACCCTGGCTTTATGTGATAATGACTATGCTCCTCCCCCTCATGACACTGTCAAACAGGGGCCAAGCATGGATGTCATTACAATTATCCCCCCCTCCCCCCGGAAAAATTCCTGCGGACGCCCATGGTTACAGGTAAGATTCATCTGTAGGAAAAGGTTACTGATTGCATAAGGTAAGATTCATCTGTAGGAAAAGGTTACTGATTGCACAAGGTTTGATTTCCTGTTGGTAATTATAAGGCATTTGATTTGATTAGTTAGCTACTTGCTATTTAATTAGCTATTGTTTGCAAATAAGCAGAGGCCTACCCAGGTGTTAAACATTTCTCGTGGGTGGTGATTTTAGGAGTTATATAAGGGTTGTTGTCATTAGCTTGGTTGCTTCATCTAAGTGTTGCTTTGTA
The DNA here is from genome assembly GCF_036172605.1 of Pelobates fuscus. Classification (NCBI taxonomy): domain Eukaryota; kingdom Metazoa; phylum Chordata; class Amphibia; order Anura; family Pelobatidae; genus Pelobates; species Pelobates fuscus. Next base: position 32,994,427 of record NC_086317.1, read on the forward strand.
AGTGTGTGGTTGGAGATATTCTGGAGAGTGTTGCTTCTAAGTGTGTGGTTGGAGATATTCTGGAGAGTGCTGCTTCTAAGTGTGTGGTTGGAGATATTCTGGAGATAACCTGGAGGTAATCTGAGGTATTCAGGAGGATAAATAAAAAGTTAAGATTCCTTTGATTTAAATTATTCACCTCATTGGAATGGCAGACTTAGTTCAGTGTAATAGCTGCTATGCATTTGTTTCCCGTTCCACTTTTTGGAGGTTTGGTTGTTGTCTAATCTGTAGACAGTTCTCTATCTTGCGGCAGGAGATTGTATTTTTGAAGTCTGAGATTTGTAAATTTTCTGGTAAACAAACTCAGGCTGGAACTGCTGCAAAGCCACTGCCGCAGAGACATACTAGGAATGGCAGATGGATTACTGTAGGATCTGGTAGACTTAGTTGTAGATAAAAGGCATATTGCACAGTCTGTTTCTCTACATAATTAATTTTCTGCACTTTCAGAGTGTAATGGTGTCATGGAGTCAGGCACTGAGGGTAGTGGTGTTGTGGAGAGAGGCACTGAGGGTAGTGGTGTTGTGGAGAGAGGTACTGAGGGTAGTGGTGTTGTGGAGAGAGGCACTGAGGGTAGTGGTGTTGTGGAGAGAGGCACTGAGGCTAGTGGTGTTGTGGAGACAGGCTCAGGCACCGAGGCTAGTGGTGTTGTGGAGACAGGCTTGGAGACTATGGTGAGGCCTAATAGAAAGCAGTAATTGTTGGGGGATTCCATCATAAGAGGTGTGGAGATGGACAATGGTGGTCTTGTGAGGTGTCTTCTCGGAGCTACTGCTCACAGAGACAGGAGACGTATTTGTAATATTGTTAAGCGAGCAAAGCAGGAAGGGGAATTGGATGTACTTGACCATCTAGGGACAAATGACTTGGCTTGCAATGAGGTTTCAGAGGTTAAGGAAGTATTTAGTGTTTTCGCCAATGATATACGGCAGGTTGCTTCCACACTGTCATTCTCTGAAGTTCTGCCTGTGCATAACACTAAGAACGACAGGCGGATGCATATTAGGTATCTCAGAAGATAGGGTTTTGGGATGTCGCTGAAATGCTTATAATGAAAAATAGAAAACGTAGTGCAATATTGTTTGAAACCAAATCAAGTTGTAAGGTGTGACAATACACTCACAAATTCCAAGCGTTTTTAGAGCATATCAAAGGTGCCTCTCCACAGTGAAGATGGGGGTTGGAATAGAAAGCCTCCTTAGATAATGGCCGCAGGGTGCCCGGTTGCTAAGACAGAGCAAGTATCCAGCCTCACCAAACAGCTCCCAAAAACGGTTTTAATTGATGAATAAAATACAATACAAAATAGCAAATTGATTCAATTTGAGAATAAAAAAATAGTATAAAATAAAAAGTCCACAGGTCCTACGCGTTTCGTTCTTATGCAAGAACTTCCTCAGGGACCAAATAGTAAAACAGTGATTAAGATTCATGCATCAAAAAATCAATCTAACAAAATGGTGTTATGGTTATAGCTGGGCCACACTAGATGTGACCTCGCTTTATACAATAATCAACCATGATTTGGGTTTGGAAGCTATTACATTCTTTCTAAATCAAGATAGAACTATTACACAGGATCTAAGATCTTTCATTATTACAGGAGTAAGATTCATATTGGAGCATAATTATTTCTTTTTTAATGACTCTTTTTATTTACAGTTGGTGGGCACCGCCATGGGGACCGGGTTCGCCCCCAGTTATGCCAACATTTACATGCGCAGATGGGAAGACCTCTGTGTGTGGTTGGGGCATGACTGGGTGGAGAACCTGGTCCTGTGGCGTCGCTACATCGACGATGTAATCATAGTCTGGAAAGGGTCGGAGTCTCAGTTTATGTCTTTTGTTCAACATCTGAACCAGAACAATTATAATTTAAAATTGTCACCAATATGGAACCGTACAGAGATCAATTTCTTGGATTTGACCCTTTTGGGTGAAGGAAATGAAATTGAAACTAAATGTTTCTTTAAACCCACAGATGGGAACAGTTACGTCCACCAACAAAGTTGCCATCATCAACCCTGGCTTAAAGGCATAGCCAGAGGACAATTGATGAGAGTTCGACGTAACTGTTCCCATACTAAAGATTTCCATATTCAGTCGCAACATATAGCTGGCAAATTGATACATAAAGGTTATGGTCAAAAAATAATTAAAAGAGAGATACACGACATATCTAAAATTAATAGAAATGAACTATTAATTGAGAATCCAAAAAAATGGGAAAATAAAAGAGGTAATTTTCAACAAGCCTTTTTCACGCAATTCAATAGTGATCATCAGAAAAAGTTTACAAAAATACTGGCCTATTCTTTTGGAAGACCCCTTGTTGGGGAGCCACCTATCGACTAAACCAAATATAGTGTATAAAAGAAGAAAAAACTTTAAAAACATTTAGCCCCCAGCTATGCTTTAAAAAGAAAGAGCAATATTAATACCCAGATCCAGACCAACGGTTTTAAAGGGTGTCAATCATATAAAGCATGTTATCAGGTCAATACGAGTCAGGCCACTACTTTTCTTAGCTCTTGTCATCATCGCCCTTATCCTATACGGACAGGTATTGGTTGCCGCTCGGACTTCGTGGTGTATTTACTCCAGTGTCCATGTGGCAGCCAATACGTGGGTCGTACAAAAAGATGTCTTAAAGTAAGGTTGTTAGAACATATTAACAACATCAAAAAGAAATTGGATACTCATTCTGTTCCCCTCCATTGTAACACTTGCCCCCTTTTTTCTTTGAAACAGCTGCGGTGTATGGGTATAGAGCGAGTGTTGCCTCATTGGAGGGGGGGGAATAGGGAAAGAAAATTGGCACAGAGGGAGACATACTGGATCCACGAATTAGGAACATTATCACCAAGAGGTCTTAATTTAGATGTGGATCTAGTGTGCTTCCTGGGATGTTAACCTCTATGTTCCTTATATATTCCAACTTTCTTCTGTATTTTTTGGAAGAAATTATCATTATTTTTGAGATGAGCATAGCCATTTATAACACTGAATTAAGGATAATATATCAGCACAGCATGGATTGGTAATTGGATACTTGATTGTGTGTGTTTGTTATGATAAACCATTTTTCTTTTATTTTTATTATCTTTTTTCCTTATATAACTCTAATGCTACTGTCGACATTGTTTGTAAAATAAACTTGATAAACAAGCTCTCATAGAGAAATAAATATGGAAAAATAAATAATGTTTATTACATAATTTCTGATATCTTAGTACCTTATCACCGTATTGAGGTGAAATTAATACAAGGAAACACATATTTAATTATATTTTACAGGCGAAATTAATATAATGAAATATACATTTAATCATGTTTTATAAAAAATATATAAAAAATAAAAAATATATAAACAAGTGGGATGCTATGATAGGGAGCACCACTGTGTTGTATAAATAAGAATTAGACTTTATTAATTTATATGAATTATGAGATGTAATTCGTTAGTGCATTATACTGTTTAGTAACAAGTTTTTCATTTAGATGTATTGGCGTTTTTCTCCTGGCGACCAGAGGGGGAGAGGATGAGTTTTCTCACATCCTCACCCCTTGGAACGCACGGCCATTTTCACTGGAACGCAAGCGCATCACGTGCATGAATGCGGAAGTCATCCTAAACAGCCGTCGGAAGTTTCATTACACCGGTAATTTGCCACAGATGGATGGAATTCCTCGAGCAAATGAAAGAAGCTAGAAGGTGAAGACGCCCATCGATTACTCCAATGGACTTTAAGGGTTAGCCCTATTTAAAGCAGTATGTTTGAGACTGTTTGTTAGATTGATTTTTTGATGCATGAATCTTAATCACTGTTTTACTATTTGGTCCCTGAGGAAGTTCTTGCATAAGAACGAAACGCGTAGGACCTGTGGACTTTTTATTTTATACTATTTTTTTATTCTCAAATTGAATCAATTTGCTATTTTGTATTGTATTTTATTCATCAATTAAAAACGTTTTTGGGAGCTGTTTGGTGAGGCTGGATACTTGCTCTGTCTTAGCAACCGGGCACCCTGCGGCCATTATCTAAGGAGGCTTTCTATTCCAACCCCCATCTTCACTGTGGAGAGGCACCTTTGATATGCTCTAAAAACGCTTGGAATTTGTGAGTGTATTGTCACACCTTACAACTTGATTTGGTTTCAAACAATATTGCACTACGTTTTCTATTTTTCATTATAGGCATTTCAGCGACATCCCAAAACCCTATCTTCTGAGATATCTATATTATATGGTTACCAACTGGGAGGCAACCATGGGATGCTGTTTGTACCTATGAGTTAAGTTATTTTAATATTTTTGTGTTTGCATTAACCTTAATTTTTTGGTGGTTTGCAATTGTTCTCCTTATACTAGGATGCATATTAGGGACTTTAACTTGTGGCTTGGTGAATGGTGTCGGGAGCAAGGATTTGGCTTTATTTCTCATGGTAGCTCTGTGTGGAATGGAAATAAATTGTACAAAAAAGATGGTTTGCATCTTTCTCAAAAGTGAACAAATGTTCTCAGTGATCAGTTCAGAGGTTTTGCTAGGATGTATTTAAACTAGGAGGGGAGGGGATGGGCAAAAGGGTGATAAAACATCAATCCAATTGTCCCCCAAAATAAGGACAGAAGGTGCCTGTAGCAAGTGTATTAAAAAATTATAATCTTAGAGTCATGTCTACAAATGCTCGCAGTTTAGGGAATAAGATCCATGAACTTGTGGCAATAATGGCAACTGATAGTGTAGATTTAGTCGATGTTACTGATTACCGAGACATGATATAATGAGAAAAATGACTGGGACATAGCAATACCAGGGTACTCTTTAAATAGAAAAGACAGGGAAGGCAAGAAAGGGGAGGGGTGGCCCTGTATGTGAAGGATAGCATAAAATCTAGCCTAATAAAAGTTAGTGAGGCAAACATAGTCTAAAATTTGAATATGTGTAAAGGAGTCATTATCAGACTGGAGCAATTTAAATGGAGTCCAAGAGCAATGGGATTATTTAAAAGTTGCACTACTGAAGGCAACAGAAAATTGCATTAGGCTTGTCAGTAAAAGCAAAAAATTTAAGAAACCACTGTGGTACTCCGCAGATGTGGCCAATAGTAAAAAACTAAAAGATAGCATTTAGTAATTAAAAAAAAAACAGAGTGAGGAAGACAGAATGACCTATAAGATTAGGCAGAAAGAGGCTAAGCAAGTTGTAAGAGCTTCCAAATTACACACAGAAGAGAAAATAGCAGTCAGTAAAAAAGGGGGACAAAACTTTTTTTAGATACATAAATAAGAAAAGAAAAGTAAAACAGGGATTAGTTAGATTAAAAACAAAAGAAGGAAGGTATGTAGAAGAGGATAAAGGTCTAGCTGACTGCCTCAATTAATATTTTTGTTCGGTATTTACACATCAAAATGAAGGAAAGGGACCTCAGTTATGAAAAAGGATAAATGAGTCATTTATTACACGTGAGTTTACAGAGGAAGAGGTTCTATTTAAACTGTCAAAAGTAAAGGCAAATAAGTCAATGGGACCTGATGGAATACACCCAAAGCTATTAAAAGAGCTTAGTGGTGTACTAGCAAAACCATTAACAGATTTATTTAACCAATCATTGTTAACAGGAGTAGTCCCAGAAGATTGGAAGTTAGCGAATGTTGTGCCCATTCACAAGAAAGGTAATAGGGAGGAGTCGGGCAACTATAGGCCAGTAAGCCTTACTTCAATAGTGGGGAAAGTGATGGAAACCATGTTAAAGGATAGGATTGTTGAACATCTAAAAACACATGGATTTCAAGACAAAATGGGTTTACTTCAGGGAGATCATGCCAAACTAATCTTATTGATTTTTTTGATTCAGTAACTAAAATTATAGATCAGGGTGGTGCAGTAGACATTGCTTACCTAGATTTCAGTAAGGCTTTTGACACTGTTGCACATAGAAGGCTTATCAATAAACTGCAATCTTTAAGTTTGGATTCCAATATTATTGAATGGGTAAGGCAGTGGCTGAGTGACAGGCAACAGAGGGTTGTAGGCAATGGAGTATATTCGAAGCTTGGGCTTGTCACCGGTGGGGTACCTCAGGGATCTGTACTTGTTGGACCCAATCTCTTTAATATTTGTATTAATGATATTGCAGAAGGTCTTGATGGTACTAAGATATGTAACAGGGTTGATGTTCTAGGAGGGATAAGCCAAATGGCAAATGATTTAGGTAAACTAGAAAAATGGTCAGAGTTGTGGCAACTGACATTTAATGTGGATTAGTGCAAGATAATGCATCTTGGACGTAAAAGCCCAAGGGCAGAGTACAGAATATTTGATAGAGTCCTAACCTCAACATCTGAGGAAAGGGATTTAGGAGTGATTATTAACACACTCACTCTAACACTAACAGACACACACTCTCTAACACACACACTTACACTAACAGACACACACTCTAACACTAACACACACACACAAACACACTAACACACACACACTCACTAACACACACACACTCACTAACACACACTCACTAACACTCACTAACACACACACACACTCACACTAACACTGACACACTCACTAACACTCACACACACTAACACTCACACACCACTTTTTTAAAAAAATTTAATCCCCCCAGCCTCCCTACCTTTAGAAGTGCTGAGGGGATTCCCTGGGGTCCAGTGGTGGTGGTGCTGCTGGGCGGGTTATCTGGCTGGTGGGCGCGCGAGGGAGCACTTTCCCCTGAGTGCTCCCTCTTCAGCTCCCTCGCGCACCGCACTGATACCGGAGTCGGAAGATGACGTCATCTTCCGGCTCCGGTATCAGTACGCGGCGCGCGAGGGAGCTGAAGACGGAGCACTCAGGGGAAAGTGCTCCCTCGCGCGCCCACCAGCCAGATAACCCGCCCAGCAGCACCACCACCACTGGACCCCAGGGAATCCCCTCAGCACTTCTAAAGGTAGGGAGGCTGGGGGGATTCAATTTTTTAAAAAAAAAAGCGGTGTGTGAGTGTTAGTGTGTGTGAGTGTTAGTGTGTGTGAGTGTTAGTGTGTGTGAGTGTTAGTGAGTGTGTGTGTGTGTGTGTGTGTTAGTGAGTGTTAGTGAGTGTGTGTTAGTGAGTGTGTGTTAGTGAGTGTGTGTGTGTGAGTGTTAGTGAGTGTGTGAGTGTTAGTGAGTGTGTGTGTGTTAGTGAGTGTGTGTGTGTGTGTTAGTGTGTTAGAGAGTGTGTGTGTCTGTTAACTGCTATGTTTTCAGCTGCAGGGTTAAAACTAGAGGGACCTGGCACCCAGACCACTTCATTGAGCTGATGTGATCTGGGTGTCCGTAGTGGTCCTTTAAGTGTATGTCTATCTGCATGCACTGGCATACATACCACGGTCGCAGGGGTCGCAGCCAGTTCGCGCAGAGTAAGCGTGCGGGGGGGGGGGGGGGGGCACGGATCAGTTTCGCACCGGGGCCCCATGGGTTGTGTGTACGCCACTGGAAAGAGGGAAGTGCTCATGCCATTGTACAGAACACTGGTGAGACTTCACTTGGAGTATTGTACGCAGTACTGAAGACCGTATCTTCAGAAGGATATTGATTCAGAGAAGGGCTACTAACTGGTTCATGGATTGCAGGATAAAACTTACCAGGAAAGGTTAAAGGATCTTAACATGTATAGCTTGGAGGAAAGACGAGACAGGGGAGATATGATAGAAACATTTAAATACATTAAGGGAATCAACACAGTAAAGGATGAGGCTATATTTAAAAGAAGAAAAACTACCACAACAAGATGACATAGTCTTAAATTAGAGGGACAAAGGTTTAAAAATAATATCAGAAAGTATTACTTTACTGAGAGGGTAGTGGATGCATAGAATAGCCTTCCAGCTGAAGTGGTAGAGGTTAACACAGTAAATGAGTTCAAGCATGCGTGGGATAGGCATAAGGCTATCCTAACTATAAGATAAGGCCAGGGACTAATGAAAGTATTTAGAAAATTGGGCAGACTAGATGGGCCGAATGGTTCTTATCTGCCGTCACATTCTATGTTTCTATGATTGTCTTGGAAGCAATAAAGTTTTGTCTTTTTAGATATTTATTATATAAAAATATACATATAGACATATAAAATCCATTACAATAATTTATAGCAGAGTTAATAAGATTAAACTAAATGCTTGCAAATATCAATAATAGATGAACATGTCATCATGTCAGACTCTCTGTCATTATAAGATGGAGCAGCGTCTGTCTCCAAATCTCTCCTCTGTCCCTTAACATTTAAAAGTATACCTATATATATCTTAGATGTCTTCATTTTAGGGTCACCTTAGTTCATATATGAAAAAGTAACTTCTTTTACTTTTATTCATTTTAGGACCTCCCTTAACTTGGCTAAAATACAAGGCCATAACTAAAGGGTGTACACGTTAATCCAGCCTCTAGTGGCTGTCTCACTGACAGCCGCTAAAGGTGCTTTCTCGATTCTCACTGTGAAAATCACAGTGAGAAGACACTGGACGTCTATAGGAAAGCATTGAGTAATGCTTTCCTATGGGCAGCTTGAATGCGTGCGCGGCTCTTGCCGCGCATGTGCATTCGGAGCCGAGAGGCGGATCGGGGCGGAGGGATCCCCAGCGCCAAGGGAGTCCGGCGCTGGAGAAAGCTAAGTGCTGTAGAGGTTTTAAACGCACACACACACTCTCACGAACAGACGCATACACACTAGATAACAGACACACACATTTACTGACAGAGACACACTCACTGACAGACAGACACATACACACTCACTTACAAAACATACACTCTCACTGACAAACACACACTCACTAACAGACTCACTAAAAGACACACACAGTAACACACTCACTGACACACAAACTAACACACACACTGACACTCACTAGCAGACACACACTCAATAACAGACACACACAAACTAACACACACAGTAACACACACACAAAAACTAAGACACTCACTAGCAGACACACACACAGTAACACATACTGACACAAAAACTAACACACAAACTGTAACACACATACACACACGTTTTTTTTAAAATGTGATCCCCCAGCCTCCCTACCTTTGGGAGTGTTGAGGGGGATTCCTTGGGGTCCAGTGGGGCTGCCTTACGGCCGGTACTGTAGGCGGCGAGGGAGCACTGATGCTCCTGTTCAGCTCCCTCGCGCGCCACTTACTGATGCCGGAGCCGGAATGAGGTCCTATTCCGGCTCCAGCATCAGTGCGGTGCGCGCAAAGGGAGCTTGGCAGAGACCGCTCAGGGGAGAGTGCTCGCTCGCAGGACCGGCCACCCAGTGACAGCACTGCCAGCCTCATGAGGCCCTGAGGTGGCCAGCTCCTGGGCCCCCCAGGAGAAGAGGCTGGCCACACTGGTGTACATACCGGGTCGCAGGGCGGCCGGGCCCCCTGGTGGGCCGGGCCCGGTCGCAGCCACGACCCCTGCGACCGCGGTATGTACGCCACTGGGTGGAGGGGATGGTAGGTGAACTCTTAGGAACCAATTGCAAATTAACACCCGAGCAATGTTTATTATTTATACATACCACACACCGTACAAAAATAGAAGGGAAACTCTTTTTCCAGGTATTAATTGCTGCAGTAACAATAATCGCGAGGGCGTGGAAAAAACCACAGGCCCCAACAAAACAAGAGAGCGAAGAGTGATACCCATGCAGGACACCTTTACTTCTGCCTCCCCCAAAGTTCAGGTATGTTGATTGAAATAGGATTACACAGGCAACAGAACACCACCGCAACCGTGCCACGTATCTGGCAACAAACTCCACATATAACACAATGTACAAAGGGTCAGTGAGGGGCATGAATAACTACTGCCAGTAGCCCAGAGCCAACCGGCAAATATAACATGACAGGTTGAAGACATGACTAACACAACAGCATGTAAGTTGTGGTGGACCATAATGCATATCTAATATGTGAATGTACTAAGAGGTATGATGCTGTGAACCATATGTATGAACATGCAACTTTCCTTTTCCCACCATAACCCTCCCTCTTTTTTCTGTATCCAAAAAACAAAAAAAATTTGTAGAGAGTGTGTTTAGGGGTGTGTGGCAAACATAGCCACTTCTGGACTGTAATATAGAAAGGTTGTCTGTACTATGTGCTGTGTGTATTCTGCTATGCATCCTGTGTGGTAGACGTAAATGTACTGTGTATCTATGCTATGGTAATTCGCATGCTGGCAGCCGTAAGCTACCAGCATGCGAGTACTTCGTTCGACGAACAGCAGCTATCCGGGCTGTTCGTGGAACGAATGCGGGCTCCCCTGATAGACCACACACTTAGGAGCGTGTGGCACTCGTTAACCGATTGCAACAATGTTGCAATCGGTAATTAGAAGCTCTCCTAGGTGGCCGTCGTTCGGCTACCGACCATGCGGCGGTCGGCCATCTTGGATTCACTATTCTTCAGCGGTGTTTGGTCGTCGAGCGCCTGGAACTGAAAACGGCTACTCGACGACACAAACACCGCTGGACTTCCAGACCGTTCGGGAGCCCGGTATTCGGTAGAATCGTTCCCCCAAGTATAATCAACAGTTTGAGGGGAACTTCGATGTAAACTGTATTTGTTGCGGCGTTCGGTCATTTCAGCTGGGATCTGAGCGGTATTCCCACAAAAGATGCGCTCAGACCCCAGCTATCTACCGAACGTTCGGTTAGTTAAATGTACCGCATAAAGCTTATAAAAAGGATTTTAATGTGAATTGTCAGTTTTGCTACACGAGGGGATAATCCACTTAATCGTCCATTTTAGTGGGAGTATCCCTCTCGTGTAGCAATGAAGAATTACACTGTATTATGGGAGAAATCCCCTGAAACTTCTGTCAGGAAACCCCTTGCATGGGGAACTGTATAAATATACAAGCCTGTGAATAAAGCCAGTTAGTTGACTCCCAAACTGTGTTTCGTCCGGTTATTGGGAGGATTGGGATATTGCCTTACTTTTCAGCGCTGACTGTGGATTTACCTGTGATACCAGCGGAGATCGTGGATTCTACTATTACACTCCGCTACAATTGGTGGCAGCGGTGGGATCCAACCTTACAGCCGAAAAGCGCAATTCGTGCAATTATAACTGCCGAATAAGAAAAGGAAATGGCAAGCAGAATACAGCGAAAGAACTGACTACCGAAGTGAATGGAGACAGATTATTCTAAGCTGAAGAGGCAAACGTTAAAAGAACTGCTGGAAGCCAGGGGTAAGATAGCCAGCAGCAAACCCAAGGCTACACTAATTGCCGAGCTGATGGAGGGAGACCGAGCCCGCAGCGCTACACCCCCAGCAGTTATGGAAGAAACTCTCTACCAGAGGGAAATGAGGACCAGGCTAGAATTTTTGCCTCAGCCTGTATCGGATGCCATGATGAACCTGGTGATGGCGAATGTACAAGAGTACGTAATGGCACACAGCCCACAGCATACATTGTCTCGAGCAGAGTCCGCAACCGGGTCCCTCTACAACCAGGTAAAACCCCAAATTCCTTATCATGCCTTCAAAGTATTTTGCGAGGAAAAGGATGAAATTGATGGGTACTTGCAGGACTTTGAGAGACTGTGATTTGCATGATTTAGAGCGGGCAGTATGGGTGCCACTGCTGGCAGGCAAGCTAGCAGGTCGGGCAGCCGAAGCATACCGCGCTGTGCCCAGTGAGGACAGCAAGGACTATGAGAAGGTGAAGCGAGCAATATTAGAGAGGTATGCCATTACTCCAGAGGCATACTGGCGCAAGTTCAGAAACCTGCGCAAACCAGAGAGAGATTCGCACGGTGAATGGGCTCACAAGCTAGACCAGGCCTCCCAAGGGTGGATACAGGCCAGCCAAGCCACCACCATGGAAGGGTTGCGTCAGCTGATATTGTTGGAGCAATTTTTCAATGGATTATCCCCAGAGGCACATTACATGAAGTAATGTCAGTCCGAGCCACAGATAACCGGCAGCATCACCGACAGCTGGTAACCCTAGAGGGGAAAGAGGTTCAGGGACTGCGGGATTCGGCAGCTACCTTAACCCTGATAGCACCCCATTTGGTCTCCGATGTGGCACACACTGGCGGATCTGTGGCAGTACGAGTGGCAGGGGGGGCAGTATACCGACTACCTACTGCTAAAGTACATTTGAATTGGGGTGTGGGAGAGGGGACAGTAGAAGTGGGACTAATGCAAAATTTACCAGCAGATGTTGTGCTGGGGAATGATTTGGGCCAGATGACCTCTGCTTTTGTCCCACAGGCTCCCTACCAGGAAGCCCATCCAGTCACCACACGGCAACAGGCTCGCACCACGGCTCCACCAACACACTCTGAGGCTCAGGTAAGAGACCAAGACCCCCACCCGACACGTATGTCCTGGGATACCCAAGCTAAGTTTGAAGCCGAGGTGAAGTCCGACCCCACACTACAGGTGTACAGGGACAGGGTACACACTGACCAGGGAGGGCTAGAGGGGGAGCGGTACACTTGTGAGAAAGGGCTACTTTACCGCATTGCTGAACGGGAAGTAGGAGGGTCAGTCACAGTGACCACCAAACAGTTAGTGGTTCCCCAGAAATACCGTCCAGAGCTACTTAGGATTGCTCACGATATCCCCTTGTCTGGACATCTAGGGATGACCCGTACCCGATATAGGTTAACCCATGCATTCTTCTGGCCAGGGATTTCTAAAGATGTGAGGCAATATTGCACCTCCTGTGATATATGCCAGCGAGTAGGTAAGCGAGGTGACCGTCACAAAGCTAAATTGTGTCCCCTCCCTATTATTTCAGAACCTTTCAGTAGAGTGGCCGTTGACATAGTAGGCCCCTTACCCAAACCCAGTCCCTCCGGGAAACGGTTCATCTTAACGGTAGTGGACTATGCCACCCGATACCCCGAGGCCGTAGCCCTCCCTAATATCCATGCGGAGACGGTGGCCGAGGCTTTAATGAAGATATTTTCCCGGGTGGGGTTTCCGCAAGAAATAATATCCGATAGGGGCACCCAATTTATCGCCGAGGTCACCCAGCAATTGTGGAAAATCTGTGGCATTAAGCCCATAATAAATTCCGCCTACCACCCCCAGTCCAATGGGCTATGCAAAAGGTTTAACGGTACGCTGAAACAAATGCTCCGTACGTTTGGAGAAGCCCACAAAGACTGGGAGCGGTTTCTACCCCACTTGCTCTTCGCATATAGGGAGGTACCCCAAGAATTGACAGGGTTTTCCCCTTTCGAATTACTGTTCGGTAGGAGGGTACGGGGGCCGTTAGACCTAATTAGGGAACATTGGGAGGGAGAGGATAGCCCAGAGGGAACCCCTATCGTATCTTACGTATTGGAGTTCCGGGACCGTCTGGAGGCGCTGACTCAGACTGTGCGCACCAACCTCCAGGCGGCCCAACAACGCCAGCGCCGCTGGTACGATAGGGGGGCCAGAGACCGCAGCTTTCAAGTGGGGCAGAAGGTTTTGATTTTAAAACCCGTTCGCACAGACAAGCTGCAGGCCATCTGGCAAGGCCCATACCAGGTGGTGGAACAGAGATGTGACACCACCTATGTGATTGGCCCCTGCTCAGGGGTAGGGAAGAGACGCATGCTCCATGTAAACATGCTCAAACCCTACCATGAGAAGATAGAGGACGTGGCGGCGATATGCGCCTCGGCCTCTGAGGATCAGGAGAACCTTCCCCTCCCTGATTGATTAGAACCCGAAGAACCGATAGAGCCGCCCCGGGGAGTTCAGCTGGGGGAGCGGCTAAGTCCTCAAGAGCGTGCTCAGGTACAAGAGCTGATCGTAGCTAAAGGGGCTACCTTCTCCAATTTGCCTGGGTACACTCCACTAGCCACCCACCGAGTCGAAACCCCGGGGCAGCTACCTATGCGACAGGCTCCATATCGTGTCCCTGAATCCGTCAGGACACATATGAAGACTGAGCTGGACAAAATGTTGCAGCTAGGGGTTATCGAACCTTCCGATAGCCCCTGGGCATCGCCGGTAGTGCTGGTACCTAAGAAGGACGGCACGACGCGCTTCTGCGTCGACTACCGGAGGCTCAATGACAAAACGGTGTCTGATGCCTACCCGATGCCCCGGATAGACGAGCTGCTAGATAAGATGGCCCGTGGCCAGTATCTCACTACCATAGATTTGTGTAAGGGATACTGGCAAATCCCACTAGCCGATGATGCCATCCCCAAGTCGGCCTTTGTCACCCCGTTTGGCCTGTACCAATTTCGGGTCATGCCATTCGGGATGAAAAACGCTCCGGCAACCTTTCAGCGGATGGTAGATCGGCTACTGGACGGTTTCCAAGATTATGCATGTGCGTACTTAGACGACATTGCCATATTTAGCCAGACCTGGGAGGAACACTTACAACATATAGGGGCCATCCTAGATCGTATTGGAGAGGCAGGGCTAACCCTGAAACCCAGCAAGTGTCATATAGGGATGGCAGAGGTGCAGTACTTGGGCCACCGGGTGGGGTGTGGGCAACAGAAACCCGAGCGAGCTAAAATTGAAGCCGTAGCCAAGTGGCCCACCCCCAGGACCAAAACACAAGTGTTGGCATTCCTAGGTACCGCAGGGTACTATAGAAAATTCATGCCCAATTACAGTGCCCTGGCCAAACCCCTGACTGACTTGACCCGCAAGAACCTTCCTCGACAGGTTGTCTGGGCCCCAGAGTGTGAGCAGGCATTCCAACAACTCAAAACTGCTCTAACTAATGCTCCTGTACTTGCCGCTCCTGATCCAACTAAAAGATTTCTTGTCCACACAGACGCTTCAATGTTTGGATTGGGAGCAGTGCTGAGCCAAGTGGGAGCAGATGGCGGAGAACATCCCGTAGCTTACTTGAGCCGAAAGTTGCTACCCCGGGAAGTAAGCTACGCCGCCATTGAAAAAGAATGCCTGGCCGTGGTGTGGGCTCTCAAAAAGTTACAGCCTTATCTGTATGGACAACCTTTTTCCCTACTCACAGATCACAACCCGTTGGTGTGGCTGAACCGTGTGGCTGGGGACAATGCCAGGCTGTTGCGCTGGAGTTTGGCGCTGCAGCCCTTTGACTTTACTATCCATTATCGCCCAGGGAAGCAAAACGGTAACGCCGACGGGTTATCTAGACAGACTGAACTTGAAAAGTGATCTGTGAGTACTCTCCCGGACATCCCCAAGCTGATCCGTTGGGATCAGACTGTGTATGCCGGCTTGGTTCTGGGGGAGCATTGTGGCAAACATAGCCACTTCTGGACTGTAATATAGAAAGGTTGTCTATACTATGTGCTGTGTGTATTCTGCTATGCATCCTGTGTGGTAGATGTAAATGTACTGTGTATCTATGCTATGGTAATTCGCATGCTGGCAGCCGTAAGCTACCAGCATGCGAGTACTTCGTTCAACGAACAGCGGCTATCCGGGCTGTTCGTGGTACGAATGCGGGCTCCCCTGATAGACCACACACTTAGGAGCGTGTGGCACTCGTTAACCGATTGCAACAATGTTGCAATTGGTAATTAGAAGCTCTCCTAGGTGGCCGCCGTTCGGCTACCGACCATGCGGCGGTCGGCCATCTTGGATTCGCTATTCTTCAGCGGTGTTTGGTCGTCGAGCGCCTGGAACTGAAAACGGCTACTCGACGACACAAACACCGCTGGACTTCCAGACCGTTCGGGAGCCCGGTATTCGGTAGAATCGTTCCCCCAAGTATAATCGACAGTTTGAGGGGAACTTCGATGTAAACTGTATTTGTTGCGGCGTTCGGTCATTTCAGCTGGGATCTGAGCGGTATTCCCACAAAAGATGCGCTCAGACCCCAGCTATCTACCGAACGTTCGGTTAGTTAAATGTACCGCATAAAGCTTATAAAAGGGATTTTAATGTGAATTGTCAGTTTTGCTACACGAGGGGATAATCCACTTAATCGTCCATTTTAGTGGGAGTATCCCTCTCGTGTAGCAATGCACCCTGGGAGAGTTACACTGTATTATAGGAGAAATCCCCTGAAACTTCTGTCAGGAAACCCCTTGCATGGGGAACTGTATAAATATACAAGCCTGTGAATAAAGCCAGTTAGTTGACTCCCAAACTGTGTTTCGTCCAGTTATTGGGAGGATTGGGATATTGCCTTACTTTTCAGCGCTGACTGTGGATTTACCTGTGATACCAGCGGAGATCGTGGATTCTACTATTACACTCTGCTACAGGGTGTATTATGTGTTTATTTACAATTAATCTCTTGTGTTTATAAGGGATCCAGAGTGTGTATTTTAGGAATGTAGTGTGTGTAGATGGTGCAGTGTGTTTGGGACCCAGAATGTGTAGGAGATCTAGTGAGTGTGTGTATAAAGGGATATCATCCCACACTGATCCACAGCAGAGAATGACAATAGAGCGATAACATTTTTTACATATACTGCTCATATCTTGTAAACAGATCCATCGATTGGTCCGAGGAAGACACACAAATGACACTGACCGCACTGTACCTCCCACCTCCAGGTGAGACTTTTGATGGAATCTAGAACATTTATACAGGGTCTAGTGGAGGGAAACCAACCCCAATGTTCTTAAGACTGGCATTCATTTATTAATGAAAAGGGGCAGTAGGAGCTATAGCTTGACTCATTGGGATATAGTGAAAGAAAAATCTCTTGTCATATTCATTAGTGTGAATAATCCTTTTATCCATTCTAGGCAGGGCCGGCCTTAGGCATTTAGACGCCCTGTGCGAAAAATCTTCACAGCGCCCCGATCCTGAGATCTCCCCTGCCGGTCTCAATACATAGGCGTGCTGCGGGGATTAGGGTGTGCCCAGGCACACCCGGCACACCCCGTGCACACCCGGCACACCCCGTGCGCACGCCTATGCAGGCAGACAGTCATACACACAGACACATAGAGGCAGACAGTCATACACACACACACAGACAGTAATACACACATAGAGGCAGACAGTCATACACACCGACACACACAGAGGCAGACAGTCATACACACAGACACACACAGGCAGACAGTCATACACACAGACACACACAGGCAGACAGTCATACACACAGACACACACAGGCAGACAGTCATACACACAGACACACACAGGCAGACAGTCATACACAGACACACACAGGCAGACAGTCATACACAGACACACAGAGGCAGACGGTCATACACAGACACACAGAGGCAGACAGTCATACACACAGACACACACAGGCAGACAGTCATACACACACACAGAGGCAGACAGTCATACACACACACACAGGCAGACAGTCATACACAGACACACAGAGGCAGACAGTCATACACACACACACAGACAGTAATACACACAGGCAGAGAGTCACACTCACCTGACAATCACAGTTACCTGTGGAGGCAGTGCAGCTCCTGGTGACTGTTTGGTGGGGAAGCAGGGACTCCTTCCTGCTTCCCCTGCATCAGTTTTCTGGCGCTTTTCGCTCCGCCCCCGCCACACGTTAAGCTCCCCCCCCCCCCCGCTGCAAATTGAAAAAAAAAAAATATATATATTTTTTTTTTTTTTTTTAAATCCCGGCCGGCTGTGCGGCCGCACGGCGCCCCCTACTCCATGGCGCCCTGTGCGGCCGCACAGCTCGCACACCCCTAAGGCCGGCCCTGATTCTAGGACTTTCTCTAGCTATTATAAAATGTTGTTACTATTTACTCTGGCATAATTTATTAGCAAACCTGTCTGTTTCCTGTGTTATATTATCCTCTCACCAATTATACTGATTATTTCTTCCCTTCCTTCCTGCTATTAAGTTTATATAACCCTGCTTCTTTTCTCATTGCAGCACAGAGAAAAAGAAATTCGACATAGGCTCTGCGGAACACGTTTGGAACACGCTCTGTGACTGTTTCATAGTTTTCTGTTATATATTAAATAAAAAATTGGGGAAAAAAACAACTTTTTTCATGAGATGCTCCATTTCATTTTAAATTTATATTAAATAGTTGGCTAAATACATCATATTCCAGTTCAGATTAGACAAAGGAGGGAGAACATTGCAATGAATGGTGGTAAAATAGTGAGCAATGGTTCAGATAACTAACAATATGACCGAAGGTGCATAAAATGTCTGTCAGAAAGAGTGGGACAGTGATTTGTCAAAAAATGTAAATAAATACGAATTAAAAAAAAATGAATGAATTGGTAGATTATAACATAAAAATAATGGTAAACTCCCAAGCTGGCTGAAAGAGAGAGTACGAACACTACATGAGACATAAGGCAAAACAGAAGACAACTGACTGATGGACAGACTTATGGCTATTGTCCACAATTCTAAGAGTAGATTTAATAAGCTGTGGTCACCCAGGGAAATTTACAGGACCTGAGTCTGTTGGAGGGAGCTAGGGGGTGTTCCATCCTGCAGCAGACAACTTAATTTAGCTATATGGGCCATGATTTTGGGAGTTTAACCCCTTAAGGACACATGACGTGTGTGACATGTCATGATTCCCTTTTATTCCAGAAGTTTGGTCCTTAAGGGGTTAAAAACTATTATTTAGGTTTTATTTTGTTTTGAATCAATTCTGGTTTTCCTCTTACGGCAACATTTCACATACCCTTCTGATCTTGAAGCGTGAAGGCGATATATGTTACTCGATCTGTCTTTTAGTATTGTTCAACTATTAATAAAAGGTACAGTCAGGAAAAGAGTGCAAGAAATACTATGGTGCTGCTATCACCTAGTGTGGATCACTCTAGCACACAAAAGTAATTAAAGTGCAAAATAAAAGTGGTGGTGAGAGCACTCAAACAATTATAGAAATGTATTTTTACCAATACTGTCTTGGACATTCATCTAAAATAACAAGACATAAAGGAAACATAGGGTAATACTGTTATGAGCAATTAGTAAAACCCTTGTGTGACTCAAGAAAATGTGAGTTTGACCAGTCACACAAGGGTTTTAATAATTGCTCATAACAGTATTACCCTATGTTTCCTTTATGTCTTGTTATTGTTACAGTTGTTCATAGTTTCAGTCAGCTTTTATAAGTGACTCAAGAAAATGTTAGTTTGACCAGTCACACAAGGGTTTTAATAAATGCTCATAACAGTATTAACCTATGTTTCCTTTATGTCTTGTTATTTTAGATGAATGTCCATGACAGTATTGGTAAAAATATATTTCTCTAATTGTTTGAGTGCTCTCACCACCACTTTTATTTTGCACTTTAATTGTTCAACTATTGTTGTATTAAAATTAGAATTTTCATTTTTACTGTAACACAATGTAACCGAGTAAACTTGCAGAAGCCAGACACAGAGAGATGGAAGCAGGTTTTCATGAAGTAAGAGGTCTTTATTAACATACCGATCGGGTCTCAGATGAAATAACGTTCTAAAACAGGTCTGAGGGGCAAATACAAGGAGTACATGCTTTTTATAGAACTATAACTCCTCCCATTATTAGCTCCACCCGCACATACCCTAAACCAATCAATGAACAGAGTCTGGACTTGCTCATCCGGTCAGACCACATGGCTCATCCTAAACAAAGGAGAAAGGAGTGTGATTTCAGTTCCTACATTCCTGCACATGCTCAGTACATTGATGACAGTATCTTAGCTACATGTAACTAACTAACAGATACATATGCCACGTGGAAATCTTGGCCTACAAAACTGCTATTTTACTGGAATTCCGTCACATTCCCCCTTTTGATGCTTTTGATATAAAATAATTCCAGATGCATCATCAATCATAGTTTGCCAACACCTCTCAAGTAGCCATTGGACCAGAACTGACCTCGTAAGCATCTTTAGCATATTCTTTCAGCATTCCCCATCCTGAATATGCTCTCTTTGGGCTAAAGGTTCATATCTACAGACAGCCATTACATGAGCAGCTGTCTTTCTTTCTATAGTACTCTCTATGATACTACGTATAGATCTGACCACTAATGGAATTAGGCAGGGCAGAAAGAGACATAAGAATATAATAAATGAGACTAGACGTGTCTCACTAGAGCTCCCGGCGAAACGCGCCCTAACAGCATACAAAAGCGACCTTTCTGCTTTTAATTTACCCTGACTTACCCTGTTATGGACAGGAGGCCCTCTAAGAAACAGCCGAAGAAGGGCACTGACTCGGGAGGCACGGTTCTCGACCTCATGTCGGCGCAAAAACGGGGCCGCGTGGGGACCCAAGATGGCGCTGGTGCGACCCCGCAGGCTTCACCCCGTGCTAACAGGGAGGCTTCCCCAGATGACCGGGACTCGGTCCTGGCTAAATTGGCGGAGGTGAGGGACTTCCTTGCGGGTGAAATAGCAAAGTCTACCGCAGTCCTACAGGTCGAGATTGGGGCCCTAAGTGAACGCACCGCGAAACTTGAGGACCGCTCGGAGGCCTCAACACAGGCCCACAATGCTGTCGTGGAGAGGGTGAACAGCATCTCAGCGCGAATAGTGGGCATGGACCTGGCCTTTGAGGACATGGCAAACCGGTCCAGGAGGAATAATGTTCGCCTGAGGGGCCTGCCAGAGGGCGCGGATGAGGACTTACAACAGCTTATGCTTACCATCCTGAAGCCTCTCCTCCCGCACATCCCGGAAGAACAATGGCACATGGAGCGGGCTCACAGAGCCCTGAGAGGCCTAAGGACCGACCCTAATACTCCACGGGATGTCATCATCCGGTTCTTGTACTACCGTACTAAGGAAGCACTCATGAAAAAGAGCCGCGAGGTGCCCATACGGTATGCCGGCAGGGTGGTATCACTCTATCACGACCTGGCCCCCTCCACGCTACAACGAAGACGGGACTGGCGACCTATCACTGAAGCTCTGCGGAATGCTGGCATTAAATATGCAAGGGGATTCCCCTTCAAGCTGATGGTGTTCCGTGGAGACCGGGCTCACATCGTTGCGCCGGGAGGGGATCCCCATCGTCTGCTGAGCGGCCTTGGCATTCAACCGCCTACTGATCTCCCCAGCGTGGCCCTGTATCCAGAGGACCTTCCTCAGATGACCTCGGAGTGGCAGGGATCGGGATCGAGAGGACGCAGATAACTACGGCTGGTATCGTATAATGTGCCCGGTGGTGGCCCGTCACCTTATCTTCCCCAGTGGTGTGAGGCCTGAGGGGGCTGATCTCCGGGTATCTCCCCTTTTTTTTTGCTTAGGGTGGGGGACGGGGTGAAGTCCCATGACACTGGGATGGGTATCTGTTTCTGCTGTGGGTCTACTGGGGCGTCCCCCCTATTCTGCTCACCATTACGCCCTCAGTATGAGTCTTTGGGGCGGTTTACCTCCCGTTATACCGCCTGCCGGTGCCGCACCGCTGGAGTGGGGGGGTTCACCGGGATGTGAGGCCTTTATCTTTGGCCGCTTTTTGCATGTCTTGGGAGGGGGATGGGGTGCAGTACTTGCCAGTTCTCCTGCAGCGGTACACCTCAGCCCGACTTCCTGGGGGACTCCCCTGGTTCCGAACTTTTGGCAACAGAGGGGCCTGGACCTTCACTCCGGGACTGTTCAAGGTTCATTGTTGAAATGCTGAGTGTTTTGTGTGGTGTCCCTGTTCTCCCCTAGGGGGCGCCCCTCTCCCTGGTTGTGGCTGCGGGAGGTTCCTGTTGGCCCTTGCCTCTCATGCTGTGGTTACGTTCCCATAGTATTGACCCCTCCGTTTGGGGGCTTGGGATACCGGCACCCCCGGGAGACTAGGGTCTTACAATTCTGTTTTGACAAACAATGCTTTTATTATTGAAAAATATGTCTGAAAATGTTTTAAAAAAAGAAAAAAAAAAAAAACAAAAAACAAAAAATATGAAAAACAAAAAACAACTTTAAAACTAAAAATTAAAACGGGGGGGGGGGATGGAAAAATGGAAAATACACAAAAATTAACTTAACTTGGGGACACAGAAATGGTAATAAAAATTATTCTTGCAGTATCTATAAAGTAAATGGGGGGGGGAACTAGACTAAGATAATCCTTAAAAACAACGGGTCAACTAGAACGTTATGCAAACTTCAAAATACTAAAGGGTTGAAAACTGATATACACGATAGGACCTGAGAGAGCAGGAAATTTGTAAACATAATAAGTATTGATAGATAATTCCGAGCACACAACCTAATGTTACTTATTACACACATGGCTATGTATTCTCGTTTACTTTTTCTACAGTTTTTGGGGTGGGGTGGGGGAGGGTGCAGTTCAATGCACCTTATGTCTAAAATCATTAACAGTACAGAGGGAGGACGACAGAAAAGATGGGGGGTAGTCGAAGTTCGGTGGTCCACATATGGAGGATGACGTTTTCTTCTCCCATGGGGGTCCAGGAAGGGAACCACTACATGCCTATCACGACACCCGAATCACTGAGCCATTATCACGAGGAGGGTGGGTTAGTGTAGTCACATAAGTTATGCACCACTGCGATAAGGTCCACAGGGCGAGAACCGACACTGAAAAGATACAATGGGTTGTGCTCTCCCGACTCCGTTCTAGCAGTATCCCAACAACCAGGTTGCATGGAAGAGTAAATGTGAGAAAATACAATAAATATCTCACAAAAAAGAAATAAATAAATATAAAAAAAAAAAAGAACAGAAAGCAAAAAAGAAAAAAATAATCATAAAAAATGATAATGATAACAATGCAGATAACATGTAAGGCACAAAAAGGAAAAAAAAATGTACAGATAACAATGTGGTTAATGTTCTGTTTACTTTGGTTAGGCCATCCGTGACCCTAGAATATACTGGGATGGACGGGTTGCTGGTGTGTTACTTCAATTGATGTATTAACTATTACTGTGCTTTCAGCCCTGTATATTGTTAGACGCATCCTTTATTGTGCTCCTTTACAATTGCACCTAAGGGTATAATTCTTACAAGGCTTCTATAACACAGGCGGTCGCTGGTGTACGCCTTAAGGCCTCTCCGCTCTTTGAGGCATAGCTAGGGGGGGAGATAAGTGTCTATAGACGGGACCCCAGAGAGACGGATTAGAGCAGGTCCCTCCTCCACTGACTCCAGGGGGGATGGGGTAAGGCTGGGGACAGGGTGTTTTACATTACATCTATGATTAGAGAGCGCAGGGGGGTGGGTTTCCAGTTATGGGTGCCCAAGACACTGTGAGAAGGTTCCCACAGTGTCTTGGAGAGAATTTGGGACGGTCATGGGTACGACTAGCAGGGTTATGCAGAGGTCTCTGTAGAATGAGTGGGGCGCGTGAGAGTCAGGGCTTTAGGGATTCTCGGTTCCCTCCGCGCATTGTTCGTAGGGGGGTAGTGGGCGCACGCTACCCATAGTATCCTGGCAGTTAATAAGACCAGGATCTTTTTGTTTTTTACACCAGACGTTGTCCGGATGTTTTTTTTTTGTTATTTCTTCCTTTCTTTTTTCTATGTCTCTTTTTCCCTTCCCCCTTTGTCCCTTTCCTTCCTTTGACCCCGGGGGGGGGGCAAGCGGGGGGCTGGTTCCTTGGTCTGGCCTTAATATCCGACTAATGCTTACTAATCTCTATGAGAGAGAGATGCTGATGTCAGCAGGATCCACAAGGCCTCTTGATGGCGATTAAACTTACCACTTTAAATGTTAAGGGCCTAAATGCCCCTAACAAGAGACGTCTAATGTTTAGGGCGTTGAAACGGATGAACTCCGACATTGCTTACTCAAGGCCGGATTAAGAGCACACTGGGCCTGGTGCTGACAATTATGATGGGCCTAATTACGGAATCTTATCGACCAAAAACATTAAAACAATCATACCTCCCAAGCGTCATGTATCTGATGGAGATGGTGCTGGAGGGAAACTCATAGGATGCAGCTATAAGAAAACACATACCGTATTTATTCGAGTATAACGCGCAATTTTTTTTTACCGATTTTTAATTTAAAATTAGGGGTGCGCGTTATACTCGAATAAATATACCTCCCAGGACCGCCGGGCTCATTACAAGCCCGGCGGTCCTGGGGGGGCGGGCAGCAAGCGTTTACTCACCTCCGTGCAGCTCCTCCAGCTTCCCAGTGTAAATCTCGCGAGACCCGCGGCCAGCTCTGACGCTCTGACGTCGTCAGAGCTGGCCGCGGGTCTCGCAAGATTTACACTGGGAAGCTGGAGGAGCTGCACGGAGGTGAGTAAACGCTTGCTGCCCGCCCCCCCAGGACCGCTGGGCTTGTAATGAGCCCGGCGGTCGGTATTATCGAGCACCCACTCGAATATTTATTCGAGTATAACAAGCACCCTAATTTTAGATTAAAAATCGGTATAAAATTTTATACCGATTTTGAATCGAAAATTAGGGGTGCGCGTTATACACGTGTGCGCGTTATACTCGAATAAATACGGTACTCTATGCTAATCTCTCTCTAATTTATATCTTTCATCTTTCAATTAAATCCATAACCCTTAACAGCAGTGTCCAGTGAAGCAGGCAGTCAATGGGCGGGGTAAAAGGTTGGCCACTGGTGCGAATCACGTGACCAGACCTGCCAAAAGGGGAGAACATGCCCAAAAAGGGGGCATGTCTGTCCAAAGAATTTGAAGGACAGCCTGGCATGAATGCATGTCAGGCTGCCCGCCAATCATGCAGGCTGTCCAACTAAGGGCATACTATGCAAGCAGCACCCTGAGCTTGACATAAATGCTTGTAATGATGCGCTCACTCAATGCTTTCTATGGACTGTCCTCTAGCACTCGCTGGTCCACTTGTCTCCTTACCTTCTTCCTAGCAGGCAGAAGTTCCTGGTATATAGTCTGAGACAGATAAAAGGTGTATGTAGTGAGTGTAGATGAATGGGGACATGCCACAGTGTTAGAGAGACCAACGTCTGCATTACCTAAACTAATTTTATTGTCAGCCAGTCCACACAAGTTTTGTTCCCATACATCCCTCTTAAGCTTCCAAACTTAAAGGGACACTATAGTCACCAGAATAACTACAGCGTATTGTATTTGTTCTGGTTAGTAGAATCATTCCATTCAGGCCTTTTGCAGTAAACACTGTCTTTTCAGAGAAAATAACTCTACTGGCCACTCCTTAGATGGCTGCTAGAGGTGCTTCCTGGGGCAGTACTGCCTAGTGTGCAGCACTGCCATTCAGTGTCTCCACCCTGGGCATGCAGACACTGAACTTTCCTCATAGATATGCATTGATTCAATGTATCTTTATGTGGAGATGCTGATTGGCCAGGGCTATGACTTGTGCTGGCTCTGCCCCTGATCTGCCTAGCTGACAGTCTCAGACAACCCTATGGGGAAGTATTGTAATTTGCTCAGACCACCACTTCTGATGATGTCAGCAGACAGTCAGTTCAGAGGCAGAGCCAGCAGCTGCAGACTTGAATACAAGTTATATTTTATTATACTTAGGGAGGCAAGAAGGGGGCAGGGTGGTGGTTTTAACATAATAGGGTCAGAAATACATGATTGTGTTCCTGACCCTGTAGTGCTACTTTAAGCAAGAGTATGTGAAGAGTAGTTAGGGTTGCCACCTTTCTTGGAAAAAATACCAGCCTTAATCATTTGTATAATCACAAGGAGTGACATCAGAGACAATTCTGTAAAATAACCAACAAACTACTCACAGTTTGATTCTGCTGTATAGATGGATTGCTCCCAGTGTCTCAGTCTCGCAAGTCACCCAGTGTCTCAGTGTCCCTATGTATCACAGTGTCAGTGTCCCCATGTCACCCAGTCCCCTAGTCTCCCAGTGTCTCCATTTCCCCCAGTGTCTCAGTGTGTCCCCATGTCACTAGGACACTGAGAGACATGGGGACACTGAGACCTGGGGACACTGAGAGGCCCGGGGACACTGGGAGACATGGGGACACAGACATTTAGGGAAACTGGGAGAAATGGGGACACAGACACTAGGGACACAGACACTGGGAGACATGGGGACATTGAACCATTTGGGGACACTAAGACACTAGGGACACAGAGACATGGGAACACAGACACTGGGAGACTAGGGGACACTGCCTGGGAGACAGACACTTGGGGACACTGGGAGACATGGGGACAGTTATGGACATAGACATGGTGACACTAGGCACACAGAGAAATGGGACACAGACACTGGGAGACTTGGGGACACTGAGACACTAGCGACACTGGATGGGGGACACTGGGAGAAACAGCGTCCCCATGTGTCTCAGCATCCCCATGTGCATCCCCATGTGTCTCAGTGTCCCCAAGTGTCTCAGTGTTCCTAGGTCTCCCAGTGTCTGTGTCCCCATGTGTCCTAGTGTCTGTGTCCCCATGTGTCTCAGTGTCCCCATATGTTCCCTAGTGTCTCAGTGTCCCCTAGTGTCTCAGTGTCACCATGTGTCCCCTAGTGTCTCAGTGTCCCCATGTGTCCCTGCTGCCTTTCCCCCCCATCCCTCACTTATCTGAGCTGTAGAGCTGCTGTCTGGACTCTGTGCTGTGTTGCTGGTCCCCACGGATCAGTGAGTAGTACAGAGAGGCAGGGATATGCATAGACATATAATACCTAGACGCCGCATTGACCGCTACTTCCTATTGGCGCTGATGTGCCGCGGGCCGCCATCTTGGATCGGTCACAGTGTGATCTGCAGCATAGACATATATAAAATATATATGTCTATGATCTGCAGAGCAAGGTCCTCAAAGTAAACATGGTTAGTCTTAAAATCCACCTGGAGGGTGTATAGATCCAGTAGCAGGATGTTTAATCCTGGGATATTAAATAAAATTAACTGACATTTGCTGCTTTAAGACCTCCTGTGGTTATTTACGTTATCGACTAAGTTTACTCAATACATTGAAATTATTTGAATTTCCAGATTGAAACTATGCGTTGCATTTGGATTTAGGTTTGCTAAAATTATAAGTATGTGAACTAACCCCACAATCTATCATCTTAATATACATGTTTTAAAGTGGGACTGGATCTTTGCCTGATTTGTAATGTATTTACTTTTCACCTATTTCTAACTAATATGGATTTTGGAACTGTGCAAAATAAAATGTAGATATTTACAACTCTTTATTATTGTGAGCTCTGTCTTTTGCACTTTGAAGTCCGCATGGAGATAGCAGAAAGAGAATAGGAGAACAAACAATCACATCACTATTTAGTAAAGTGAGATTTGTCACTAAGGCAAAGTAAATAAAAAAAAATTAGGGACAGAAGTCCTAATATATAGACATATAATACTACACCGGGTGACCGGCCCAAAATGGCGCCCGCATTTCATGGCCCCCTGAGGTGAATGCGGCGTCTAGGTATTATATGTCTATGGGGATATGCTGTAACTTCCTATCCCTGCCTCTCTCCACACACAGTGACCCCTACTGGCCGGTGCTGGTATTGCAGAGTAATCTCCACTTATTCTGAGAAAAATACCTGCATTTGTATTGCCAGTATTACTGCAATACCGGCACGGCCAGGCAGTCTCAAATACTGGCTGTGCCAGTAAAATACCAGTCAGGTGGCAAACCTAAGAGTAGTGTGTGTGTAAAAAAAAAAAAAAAAAAAATTAAATTTTTTTTTTTTTTTTTTTTTTTTCAATGGGCCTATTCCATGGGCCTGGGCCTGGAGCTGCAGCTCCATCAGCCCCTATGTTAATCCGGCCCTGTGCTTACTTACAGGAGACCCACCTTCCCAAACAGGCTACTTTCCGATTAAGAGACCATGTCTATACGGGCTCCTTTGAAGCTAGAGCACATCGTAAGCGGAATGGGGTGGCCATAGTAATTAAACGCTCTTGCCCCTTCCAGATGACGGCCCAAGATGTAGACCCGGAGGGACATTACATAATCGTATCCGGAACCTTACACTC
Source organism: Pelobates fuscus (assembly GCF_036172605.1). Classification (NCBI taxonomy): domain Eukaryota; kingdom Metazoa; phylum Chordata; class Amphibia; order Anura; family Pelobatidae; genus Pelobates; species Pelobates fuscus. Next base: position 33,022,265 of record NC_086317.1, read on the forward strand.
CCACACCATTCATTTGGTAAATATATACGCCCCGAATCAACCGGACGCTGGATTTTGGGCTGGGATGCGAGGCAAGGTTGCAGCGCTGCCGCATGGCATGATCCTCATGGGAGGAGATTTTAATGCGGCCCCGTCCCCGGCGATAGATAGAAGCTCCAGAGATGGGGGCCCGAGGTCGCAAGGCAGGGGGGGACAGGACCGCCTGCTTAAGGCTTTTATCGCGGATACGGGCTTGGTTGACGTATGGAGGGCGCAACACCCGCTGGATCGCCCCTCATGGAACCTACTCTAGGATCGATTTTTTTCTGGTCAACGCAACGGGTTTATCCAGGCTCATGGGATCTGAGGTCGGTAATATCTCATGGTCTGATCATGCTGACGTTTCTATAGTCATTGGTAATCTATGCACCGCGACCCCTTGGTCATGGCGACTGAAGGGACCAGCTGATCACGGAGAACACTCGCACGGCTATACAGGATTATTTTGCGACAAATACCACCCCGGACGTGAGCATTAGCACAATATGGGCGGCACATAAGGCTGTAATAAGGGGACACCTGATCAAACTGGCCACGAGAAAGAAGAAACTAAAGCATCATCATCTGGAAGCCTTGCTCAAGCAATTGCGGAACCTTGAACAGAAACACCAAGCTATCCGGATAGGGAGCTACTCACGCGACTGGAAGCTGTTAGGAGGAACATCCGTACCCTTCTACTAGATGACACGGCTCGGACCATGACATGGTCCAAACGTACATATTTTGATAAGGCTAATAAGATGGATACACTACTGGCTAGAACGTTGCGGCCCAGACAAAACAGACCTCATATTACGCCCATCAGACACCCGGATGGCACGATCAAAACGAGACCGACGGATATTGCACGAGTGTTATGGACAGAAGAATTAAACCAAAATGGCTATTTATTAATGTCTATTTATTCTGTGTTCACTGTGTAAAAAAACTGGTTTCTAGAGTAAAAGCTTCCCTTCCCCCCTCTGTGCACTCAGTAACTGTTTGCTCTGCAAATTCCTCTTTAGCCGGGGCAGCAGCTGTCTCCTAAGCTGCTACCTCCCCCCCCCCTTCCCATCTGAGCAAACCTCGTGTAACAGCTTCTTTTATTAACTCCTCCCCCACTTCCTTTGTGCAACTAAAAGCTCTATAGAAACATGCCACATGTAGTAAAATGGAGCTGGGATACAAAGAAATGTCATGTGATGATGCTGGGGTCACGCCCAGTAGGGTGGGTTTAGACAAAGACCCCTTAGACTGTTAACCAATGGATAAATGATACTGTATGCTAATTGTGATTCTGTACATGACATTTTTCTGCTTTAAAAGGGAATTGCACCCCCTGCAATAAAGGCCACTCTGGAGTTCTTTCAAACCTGCAATGTGTCCGGTGTGATTTTACTTCCAGAAGACATGTGCATGCATTAATCAATTTGGAAGGTGTAGATAGACAAATAATCAAAGTTTTCTTTGATCCAAAACATTTGGCGCCCGAACAGGGACTGAAAGGGTTATTGTTCTCCATTTGAAGCCGTATAAATTCCAAAGACAGGAGAACAAAGGATTCCCAGAGATTGGAAACTGAGTCTGATCAGCTCTGCATATGGTAAATTACTTACCTATATTTTCCTTTCTTTGGACTCCGTTTGTTCTCCATGCCTTCACTTCTGCTTCCTGTGGATAACATCTTCAGACAGGTATTTAATATGCCCAATAATGTCCCCTTTTATATAGAACAATCTGTCATAATTGTCTATCTACAGCCTAAATCCTGAGTGTGAGTTTTATATGTGAAAGTGTCTGTTTGAGAATCTGTTTTTACTTCTTTTGATTATTTGAGGTCGGGTTCATAAGACAACCCTGGCATTTGTGGCCGGATTATATTAATTGTAAATCCTGGCGTTGTTTTTATTTTGAGATCAGGGGGTTCATAAGACAACCCTGGCGTTTGTGGCCGGATTATATTAATTGTAAATCCTGGCGTTGTTTTTATTTTGAGATCAGGGGGTTCATAAGACAACCCTGGCGTTTTTGCCCGGAGTATATTAATATTTTAATATTAAATCCTGGCGTTTCTTCTATTGTTTTTATTTTAAGTTCGGTTTTGGGAAATACCAAACTGGCGTAATTGGTTTTAGTTTGTTGAAATAATAAAAACAACAAACAATGAGTTAAGTTGTTGTATGTGTGCTTGAGTGTGAGTTTCTATGTGTGTATGAACTGAGTTTATTTTAAGGAGTTTATTTTCAGCTGGCATTTATTTTAAAGAATTTGTGTGCTTTGGCATATATATTGTGCTTTTGCATGTATACTGGTTTTTTTTGGGGGGGTATGTGTTACTTGTAATATATTCTATCTGTGTCCTGTAGTTCTCCTACTCTATCTTTTGTCTTCAGGAGAGCTGTGCTTAGGCACTCACATAGTTAAAAACTTTGGGCTTGCAAATTGTCCCCCCCCTCCTTCCTCTGACCCCTCCTTCCTCCTTTGATTGTGATATGATTGCAAGTGTGTGTGTAGCTTGATGTATCCTTGATTTATGTTTGTGTCCTTGCTTATTTATGTAATGTAACTCCTTGGGTTTTTGTTTGTAATGAATGTAGAGTTATTTCCTGTTCTTTTGTATTCTTTATGTTTCTGTACAGCACTCACATGGTTAGTTAACTTCTCTAACTGAAATTGCTGACATACATTGCTTTGTCCTCTCTCACTCTCTCACTCTCTTTCTCTCAGCCCCCACCCTTGTGTTTTCGTTAATAAGGGGGGTTGAATGGGTGATATGCTTGTGAGCCTCAGTGAGGAATGTGTGTGCTGGACAAATATTCTAGTTAAGAACTTTATGTAATCACAGGGACTGATTCTAATTTCCCTGAAGCTCAGTTAAGTAATGAATTGTAATTGCTAGAGAAAAAAAAAAAGTACTTTGATGGAAGTTGGTTTTATTCTTAGATATCCAGAAATGAAGGGGTTACACTAACTTGTGAAGAGGCAGAGAGAGGAGTGCAGATTCGACCCCCTCCTTTTTTTTCCTTTAGGACTATAACTACTTAACTATTACAGTTATTTGTGTTTGGTGCAATAACCAACATTATTTAAGATCTTGCAGATATTTGATTCCAGAGTTAAAAACCAGCACAAGAATAGTGATCTATGTGTGTTTGTTTGTTTGACTACGTTGTTAGTCTGTACTGTTTTTTTTGTTGTTTTTTTTTCCATTGTTTTTATGTATGTTATTTTGGTGTATGCAATTATACAGTGAACTCCATTCCTTTTTACGGAAGGAAAACCTTGTTACTTCTGGGGTTGAATTAAAATCTTTGATTTAATTCATGAGAATGAGATTTTAATATCATGACCAAAATGGATTACTGTATATTGTATACTGGACATACACGTGTTTTGGATATAGAGAAGACAAAGGAATAGTATATGAGAATGGATGAGGCAGATTTACTACTATCCACAGCCACGCCTACTCCTAACTTAACATTACTTCCACTCTTACTATGCCCTTTTACTGTAGAATTGCCTGAATCCTAATGACCCATTCCACTTCATGGAGTGACTTGTTTAAGCCTAAGATAAATTGGCTGATTAGGCTACCTGTATTACCAATGTCCTCCACGACGAGTTAACATCTGTGGAAAGTATCACTTCAGGTTGTCCCAAATTTTCCTCTGACTTAGATTTCAGTACATAATAAGGCCCGTACCCATCGGCTATATGTGGCCTTGTATAGCAGGCCACATGGAATCTATTTGTAGCATGCAAGGCCTGCCTGACTCCTCATTCCTGTCTAATATTGTTCTCTCCTGCATACATGTAGCTGGCTCTCCTTGGAGTAGCCTGTTAACCAAGTCTTGCTTTGTAGTTACCTCTACCTGTCCAATCAATCTGCTAGGTGCAGATGTCCTTCCCCCATTTGCAGGCCTCTAACACCTTTCTGCCTGATGGCCAAATTCATATGTCTGAACCAATCTCTGCTGCTGACAAAACAGCCCTCTGCTTATTATTTCTTCTGCTCCACATAGTGAAACCTGACCAGGAGGCAAGGGTCCTAGCTAGTTTCCCCAATACCCTTACCTGAATTATACAGGCCCTGAAGATTTTGCACACCTCAATGTTTTCCCCACTCCAAGTTCCTGTGAAGTTGCTCCCAGGGGCCAGCCTGTTTCTTAAGCCATACTACCCCCTCTCTATCCTCCGCCCCGAAGCCTGTCCAAGCTCTTGCTATTCCCTAACAGGTTAAGGCTCTGGTGTCAAACGGTGCCTTGGTTCCCTGAGACTCTCCCTGCAATATCCCACTTCTCCCTGTAATAGACTAATCCTGTGCTGGACACTGTCACCATGCAGAGATGACACTCTATTACCTGGCAACTCTTCTACCACTTCCCAGGGGGGGGAAATGAGATGACACTGACTCTATTATTTTCAGCCTTCTTCCTCATTACATCTTGTGGTTCAGAAGACCTGTTCCTGTTGGTGGAGATGAAACTCACCATAACAGATCTGTTCCAGATTTGCTGTCACTACAGTGGACCAAGTATCTCACCTCAACAATGTCTGCACAAGAAGCTGAGCTATAGGCTCTCACCACAGCATGCAAGACCTCTGAAGGAAGACACGCCAATATCTACTCTGCAACAAGGTATGCACTAGGTGTGGCACATGACTCCGGAATGAATCTGGAACTAAGAAGATTTCTTACAGCAACTGGCACACCAGTTAAGTACAGCACGGCTAAAAAGAGCTGATGGATGCCCTACACCTTCCTGAAGAAGTGGCCGTACTGAAGATAAAGGCTCACGGAAGATTGAACTCAGAGGAAGCATGTGGCAACTATTTGGCTGGCCAAGCTGTCCAATAAGTTCTAAGTGCACTAAGGGAAGTGGACAGAAGAGTGTCTGCTGAATAAACTCCCATATTCACCATGTAAGATCCTACCCATAGACCTCAAGCTCCTGAAGGAAAAACAAGCAGCTACTGACCCTGAAGAAACACAAGCTGGAAACAGAAAAGGGCAACCCTTGCAGACGGGCTGTACCCCAACAATTTAAAGTTCTGCTTACCCAAGAACATATACTCAGCAGTGGTCCAGTGGGCCTACGGAGCATCATATCTGTCCAGAACCTTCATGAACTCTTTTGATCAGCAAATACTCTGAAATACTAGGAATTGCCTCTCTGACCAACGCTTACTGTAGATCTTGTGCCATTTGTACCAACAGTTACTGTAGATCTTGTGCCATTTGTGCCAAGGGCAACTCAGGAAGAATGGAGGAAAGCCCCAAGCATCTAGCCAAACTTCAGTATCTCTTCCAGAGGAGTCAAGTTGACTACACCCAGAATGCCAAAGAGTGGCTGGTTCAAATATGCATTAGTTATAGTAGACATGTTTTCAGGATGGCCAGAGGCCTACCCAGCCACCAAAGTGATAACCAAGACCACATGCTGAGTAGTGCACCTTGAAAGTTACAGGGATCACCCCGTGGATTCATCATTCCAGAATAAAGCCTGCCTCTGCTTCATGGGAAGTAGAATTTGTTGATCTTGACAATTTTTGAAACTCCATTCTTAAAGAGCAAAGATACTTGCTGAAGAAAATATCAACAAGTGGGTGTTTTGATGGCCATAATAATGCCTGACCACCTGTCATCGATGGAAAGCCGAATACCCTAAAAGGGGACCTCGTGAAACTAAAGAGAAACAGACGTACTCCTTACTCTGCAGCCCTCACGCCTGAGGTGCCTATGCACAGTCGAAGCTTCTTCAGAATGATCTGCTTATCTTGAGTTTGTGGTGATATTAATATTGAATTTTTAAATGATCTGAGTCTGCTAGTATTAGGGTAGCATGAGACAAGATTTATAAGATTAAGAATAAGTAAATGTGCCCTAGCCAATATTATGTCCATACACATAATACATGACAATCACCAAGGTACTCTTGACACACCACATTCATGCTCCAGGACAAAAAGGAACACTCCTATAAAGGGCGGTGTTACCCACACATATATATTAATGCCATAGGGGTGTCAAGGGGGGTACCAAATGATTTTAAGGTAATAAACTAAGTTTGAATCTATTCTCCCAAGCATTACAGCTAATAAAATCTGAATTGGAAGGGAGGAGGTTCATATAATAAACAGGAGACCTTTTACTTATGGGACATGTAGGACTCACCTGAATGGGTAAGTGCCACGTACATGACTGTTAATCCCCTCAAGCCATACATTAGGACTTTAAAAGACATGGTAGTCATCCCATATTTGAGGATACTATGACTGTAGAGACAGATTTCTCTGACACTAACTTGTGACTTGAATGGATGAAATACAATGCTACTACACATAACAAGTCTACTGCTATGTCTGCGGAGGAGCGAGGCCTCACCCAGGTACTGTATCCCTGAACCTTCCTCCGGATATGAGGTATGCTTTTTAAGTCTCTACACTATATGTAAACCTAAGCGGTCAGCATGCGAGTCATGGAAAATGAATACCCAATCATTACTAAAAATATTAACCCAGACGAAGGCATCCAGGGAACTATACTGGTTATGGGATATATGGTGGGATAGGGCGGTTACAAGCTACCTCTCAGATGATCTTCCAGAATAGAATGGCCTTATAGATGATTTTGGCAGGAAAAAGGAGAGTATGTAAAAATACTCCCAGAAACCGTGACATGCTGTACCTATATCCCAGATAATACAGGCCCTAATGGTAAGGTAACGTTGCCAATAGAAAAATTTTAAAAAAAAGTTTATCCAACGAACTGAAAAGGAATTCTGGGGCCACAGTTCCATGGGAAAGATGGTTTGAATGGATGTCTGGATGGCAAGGTGCTCTGGCCCAAATAGGTGTTGCCATTTTAATAACGATAATCATCCTCGCTCTTCTTGTTTGTTGTGTATTACCTTGTCTTAAGAAATGCCTACAAAAGACAGTTGATCAGACAGTCGACCAGACCACCCCGACCTTCCTTCACCAAGAGATTGATGACATAGACCGTGATACACCACATACACCCTTACAGTCGCACCGCACTAAATCAACAGCTACTTCCTCTTAAGGACATTCAGGGATAGCGTCTGTCTCTACGGGCAGAAGTCTGTCGCGGAAGAAGTAGTGGACAAGCTGCTATGGGTAACCCGCACAGTGAAGCGTTCGAGGCCTGTTCAGACAGATGTGCAAGATAGCCTTTTGTTATTTTTCTATAGGGACAGTATTAGAGTTAGAGATAGTAGTTATTAATAAAATAGCCATTTTAAGGGGGGACTGTTATGGACAGAAGAATTAAACCAAAATGGCTATTTATTAATGTCTATTTATTCTGTGTTCACTGTGTAAAAAAACTGGTTTCTAGAGTAAAAGCTTCCCTTCCCCCCTCTGTGCACTCAGTAACTGTTTGCTCTGCAAATTCCTCTTTAGCCGGGGCAGCAGCTGTCTCCTAAGCTGCTACCTCCCCCCCCCTTCCCATCTGAGCAAACCTCGTGTAACAGCTTCTTTTATTAACTCCTCCCCCACTTCCTTTGTGCAACTAAAAGCTCTATAGAAACATGCCACATGTAGTAAAATGGAGCTGGGATACAAAGAAATGTCATGTGATGATGCTGGGGTCACGCCCAGTAGGGTGGGTTTAGAGTAGACAAAGACCCCTTAGACTGTTAACCAATGGATAAATGATACTGTATGCTAATTGTGATTCTGTACATGACGTTTTTCTGCTTTAAAAGGGAATTGCACCCCCTGCAATAAAGGCCACTCTGGAGTTCTTTCAAACCTGCAATGTGTCCGGTGTGATTTTACTTCCAGAAGACATGTGCATGCATTAATCAATTTGGAAGGTGTAGATAGACAAATAATCAAAGTTTTCTTTGATCCAAAACACGAGTTTTCGAAGATTTCTATAAACACCTGTATAACCATACACCGGACGGACACACCCAGGAGGGAAGAGAGGAAAACGACATCTTGCAATACCTGGAAGGCTTAGGTATGACCAAAAAAGCGCGGGAGGCAGCAGAAACCTTAGCTGCTGAGTTCAGTGTAGAGGAGGTTGACAAAGCTATATCGAGCCTAAAAGGAAACAAAGCCCCGGGTCCGGACGGATTTGATGGGACATATTACAAAGTCTTCAGGGAGGAGCTCGCGCCTCAACTGGTGACACTCTTCAATTACTTGAGGCAAGGGGGACGCCTGGGCCCGGAAATGGCGTTGGCCACGATTGTCCTTATACCCAAACCGGGGAAGGACTCACTTCTGCCTGAACATTACAGGCCAATTTCATTGATTAACCATGACTTAAAACTCTTAGCTAAGGTACAGGCGGATAGGCCTTCGATAGGGTTAGGTGGAAGTTCTTGTTTACGGTCCTGAAACACCTTGGATTTCCGGAGGAATTCGTGCAAGTAACCAGAGCTATGTATTACGATGTGAGGGCACAGATACAGATAGCGGGGGCACCGCTGAATCCTTTTAGCTTACACAACGGGACCAGACAGGGGTGCCCCCTTTCCCCCCTCTTATTCGTACTGGCGTTAGAACCTCTTCTCCAGGCAATACGCAGGCACCCAAACATTAGTGGGGTTACGGTAGGGGGGGAGGAATACACTGTCTCGGCTTACGCGGACGACGTCCTCCTCACTGTCACAAACCCAATCGAGTCGATCTCGGCGTTGCAGAGTGTCATTCACGAATATGGGGCCTTGTCGGGATACAAGGCGAATATGCAGAAATCCAGCGCGATATCTCTAGGCTTAACACTAGCGGATGAAACTCTGATAAAGGAAACGCACCACCTGAGGATGGAACCGACTACGTTAAAATATCTAGGGGTACACTTGACGGCGGATCCGGCCCGTCTATATGCTAGCAACTATGATCCTATGTTAAGGACTCTGATGAGTGATTTAGAAAAATGGACGGACAAACCAATCTCTTGGCTAGGGCGCATACACTCAGTCAAGATGAATATTCTCCCGCGCATATTGTTTCTCTTCCAGGCCCTCCCCGTCCGCGTCTCAAAATCTCAACTGATACCCTTGCAGAGGGCGATATGTGACTTTGTGTGGCACAATAAGAGACACAGAATATCCAGACAAATCCTGTATAGACGAAAGGATAGAGGAGGATTGGGCCTTCCGAACCTGTATTACTATTATTTAGCGGCACAGCTGTCTCAGGTGGCCCTGTGGCACTCCCCTGTCGGGGAACGGAGGTGGGTAGACCTTGAATCTTTGATGGTAGGACTAGATATACCCCAATTTACGTTGTGGGTCTCTAAAGAACACAGGCCCATGGTTCGAGCGACATGCCTGGCCATCCTGAACTCTTTACGACTATGGGATGTGAATAGCGTTAAATTCAGTCTCACCTCACACCCCTCCCCTATGACACCAATACTCAGAAATAGGGAGTTTCCACCGGGTATGGCCCCCAGGAACTTTCGGAATATTGAAAAGACGGGACTGCAACGCCTTTACCAACTATATAAAGGAGGGGATATTATACCCTTTGCAGACCTCCAGCAAGATACCCGCCTTACTCCAGCAGATTTCTTTAGATATATCCAGGTCAGGGACTTCGCTAGGAAACCCCATATAAAAGCAGCAGCCCAGAGACAGTCCACTTTTTATGAGAGACTGTGTAGAGAGGGAAATTTTCCTAAGGGAATGATCACACTCCTGTATGCTCACCTCAGCACGGAAACTAAAGAATGGGGGAGCTTGAAGTATACTGACAGATGGGACTCGGACCTAGGGGAGAGACTGGAGGGAGTTGAATGGCAGGAGATCTGGAAAGCCACTAAGAACGCTTCTATATGTGTCACGCAACAGGAGCAGGCATGGAAAACCATGCTTAGGTGCTATACCACTCCGATCACTCTCCACACAATGCGCAAGATAGATACAGACGAGTGCTGGAGGGGATGCGGATTCAGAGGGACGTATCTCCACATGTGGTGGGAGTGCCCAAGAATCCACGCTTTCTGGAAGTCTCTTGAGGACCTGATGCGACAGACCTTTGGCAGACCATTGGCCTTGGACCCATGGATCTACTTGTTAAATAGGACTATAGAGGGATGGACGAGAGGAGAGCAGAAACTAGTACGGGCGATAACTTTAAGCGCACGCAGAGCGGTAGCGACGGCGTGGCTATCACTGGAGGGCCCGGAGTTTGGGGGGGTGATCTCTAGGATAAAGGAAAGCAGGATTATGGACGATCTGACTGCTAGAATGAGGGGTACAACCGTAGCCTTCCAGAGGACATGGGCACCCTGGGACAATAGCGTAATGGGCTCCAGTAACGATTGAGGTAAGAGATCTCCGTTTTTTCATTCGGGATCTGACCCTACGTGGTCATTGCAGGACCGAGTTGCTTTAACCTCGTACGCCTCCCCCCCCCTTCCCCCCCGACCTCTTTTCTCCTCACTCCCCCCCCCCTTTCTACTTTACATTTCCTTCTTCATCTTCTTTTCTCTCCTTTTTCGCTTTTCCTTCTCCGTTATTACTAAACCCTTGACTCACAAGGGTGCTGAATCTTTCTTTCTGTTTTTCGGCTATGTTGTCCATATTTAATTTTCTCACTCAGGCGTGAGTATACCGACAGAGAGTCGAGGGTGACTGAAGTATAGCCACACATGGATGGAGTTGGGGCTCCTCTTAAAAGATACACAGCCTCCTTATTTTTCACAAATCATAGAGGGGAGACAGGTGGAATGACCTATATGCGGTGGCTTGACTTTTGGGCTGACAGCGCCCATTGGGTACTCAACTCTGATCTTATGCATCTCGGCTTCGGCGCAAGCCAATCAGCCATATTTCTATTACCATGCCTATATTATGCAAGCATGCAGAATTTCGATAACATAGCTATACAAAAACACAAAATCCTCGATAGGGGGCAAATTGTTCAGATTTTATAACGCAGTTTGTCATATGGGCTGATGCCAATTCTTGTGTTTATAAGGCTGCTATTTTGTAGTGTGGCTTCTGCGCAAGCCTTCAAGTTGTATTATGTTTGCCTTACCTATCGTGTGCAAAAATAAAGAATTAAAAAAAAAAAAAGAATATAATAAATACTACTCCTACTACTAATGCCTTAATCCCTCCAAGCTGCTCATACCAACTTCCAAACCAACTACTAGGATTATACCCATTCCAGACCTGAGTCGGTACATGCGTTAGTTTAACCATGTGACTGGTAAGTTCAGCCACTGCGTGTAATCTTATAATACGGTTGAGCATATATATTGGGGTTCTATATCCATAAGTACCATCTTCAGCCCAGGTAGCAGGTCCATAGTAATTTATGATACGTTGGGGAGGCCACTCATCATCTTCCCAGTTACCTATATTCAAGAGTGCTCGCTTCTTTTTATGATTTACATCATAAACCTTAACTCCCAAGGTCTCTCCTTTCTCAATTGGCAACAAGAAGAAGGATGGTTTGAGCATACCTAATACACATGCCCCTTCCCAGTCTTGTGGTAACTCTGAATATGCTTTCTTACCACAGATCCAGTATAGATTTGCTGGGGCTTTCCAATTGGTTGTAGCAGATAAGTCAAACCATAGCTCTTTTAAATGGGTGTAATTGGCAAACCGATTAGTAGGCTCTGAGACCTTTGAAGCTGACCACCAAGTAGTATCTTTAGTATCGGCATTATAGGCTTTCTGTCCTAGACATATTAACTCGCCAACAGGTGTGGTATACAATGGCCCTTTCCTGGCTAAACATACATGACCTATAATGGAGGTTTTTAACCGCCACTCTGATTTACCTCTAGTACTTTCTTGATCAGACTGAGAAAGTATTTGTTGTTCATCTGTCTCAGAACCTGTCTCCCATACTTCCTTTGCATCCCATGGCCCCTGGTCTCCCATATTAGTACCTCCACGTACAAAACAGTTAGTTATATTAAGACTACCTGCAATACTCTCAGCCATATCAATAAATAGGTTCTTAACATTATGGGGAATTGTATCCTCAACACTCATCTCCTCATAGAAGGAATGAAAAACTTGATGAGTTTGAGAAGCTGTCGTCTCAATCTCAAGACCTACATATATTATGGTCCCTGGATCTACTCCTGTACCATGTATTTTAAAACCCAAAGAGATTCCCAAACTTGTCAATGAAGTGCTGTGGATTGGAAATGGTCATATGCACAGGGTTACACTCCATAGTTTTACAATACGGTGCAGTGGGCAACCTTTCGATAATCATGTTTTGATCTACTATCTTTCCCCAGGTCGCCCACCCTACACCAATATGGGCAGCAGTTAAAGTCTCTATTTGGGCAGTCAGGATCAGTAGATCTTTTACTGGGACATACATATTTATCATTAAACCCATAAGTTCGTTCTCATTTAAGATTACCACATACATTCCAAGGTTTTCCACTACCCGAGATCGCCTTACATGCATCAAATAGTAGAATGCCCATAGAATGTATGGTGCTTATCACAGTCTTATTTATTAAGGTCCCCTGGGAGTTGCTGTTCCGAATTACCAACCAGATTGTACGGGGTTGGAATTGGGGATCAAAACATTTAGGCTCTCCTACTGCTGGGTGACACACACTGTAATCAATATCTAAATATCTACATTTAGATACAGATCCCTTACATTCATACTGTGAGTGCCAAATAAGAGTTTGGGATATTTGATTACCTGTTTTTGTAGTCTTAATGCAACTATCACAATTCTGTATGTCTATACTCTTACCTTCCTGAAAAATCACAAAAATGCCTAAACACATAACATATTATTTCAGAAGTCCTCATTTCTACTCTTCGACCGTGCTACAGCACCTCAGCTTCCCGATTGTGAGGGCTGCAAGGATTGTCGTTCTTCTGATCCTCACTTTTCTTCACAGAGGTCCCTTCAAGACACTCTGGCTATGACACGTAGGTAGGTGGTCAGGCTTTATTATGGCCGTCAAAACACCTACTTGCTGATATCTGTTGTTACTTTCAACTAAGATGTCCCAATATCTCCTCGTATTATTTCTCACTCCGACTGAGTTACCCGCTTTAACCAGATCTTGCAAGGATTTTCAGGATCTGGAATAGCTTGCCAAGAATCTGCCACTGGTTTAACCCTAGAATGATGAATCCATGGAGTCACTTCTGCCACCTTTACAGCTGTTGGGGTAGATAAAAGAACAACATAGGGAAGCTAACAGGATATACCCCAAGCTTTAACTCAACATATATCGGTGGGATATTACGGGCAAGTCCTGGAGGATTATTTTCTGCCTATACTCCTGGAATGTCAAATACAGATCCATCACTCTTAGGGTATTCCTACTGTTCCCTCCAAAACTTCCTCTTCCTCTATAACTACCACTATAACCTCCCAGTACTCTTCTCTCTCCTCGTCTATTATTTTCATAATGCTCTCTCTGTGGACACTCATTCTTCCAATGTCCTTCCTCTCTACAAAACGCACATTGATTCCTACTTAAAGGTCCCTTACTATTCTCGACACCTTTATTCACTTCCCTGTCTTTCTACACTTGTGATAGCTACTGCTAGCATATCTGCCTTCTTCCTCATTTTACGTTCTTTTTCCCTCTTTGTCTCAGTTTCCCTATTCATATACACCTTATTTGCAACCTCCATTAGCTGTGACATGGATATCCCTGCAAATCCCTCTAATTTTTGTAGCTTTCTCTTAATATCGCTCTGGGCCTGGCTGGCAAATGCTGAGTCTATCATTTGGAAGTTTTCTCAGGGGCCTCTGGATTAAGAGGAGTATACATCTATTTGACTCAAGCAGTCTCTCATAAAAAGCACTGGGTGATTCATTAGTTTTTTTGTAACACTTCAGCCGTCCTGGACATGTTAATTGCCTTTTTCCCTCCTGCCTTCATGCCAGCAATAATGGCTTGTTGATAGGCCTTTAGATGGATCATGTCAGCGCCATTTACATTCCAAAGGTCAGTAATAATTGCTGACAATCAGCCCAGGTGGGATTGTGTGTTTGTATAATGGAGGTGACCAAATCTGTCATGACTTGAGGCTTATCGGTATATGAAGAGTTATGGGTCTTCCAATTAAATAGATTAGTTGTGGTGAAGGGGACATAGACAAACACTGGATCTGCCCGTTGTATTTGCCCATTTTCATCAACTTGTGTTGGGCCCGGTGTAAGTCGGAGGGGCATTTGGCAATGTCGGGATGGAAGGGTGCCAGTCAATTGTCGGGTTAGTATGGGACTTCGGCAAGGCTGCTCAGTAATAGGTTCCGGTCTTGGGAGTAGTAAGATAGGTGGAAGGGGATGAGCTAATTTTACTAGTCAGCATTTGGCGGATGGAAAAAATAAAAAAAGTGTTAAACCAAAAACCTACCAGTAGGTGTCACCAAAGGGTAAGTAATTGTATCAAAGTAATCTTTATGGGTCTAATAATAAAACTTAACTTTTAATATATTTATACATAAAATAAAACCTTATACCAATAAATATATTAAAATAGGGTAAGCAATCCTACTTATGTCTGTTGTATGCCAGTATAGAGTTAAAGATGATTAAACAATGTAATATCAATGTAACTCCCGAAGATGGCCATTAGGTGGCCCTAGGGTGCCTCCCTAAAGTTTAATGAAGCAGATAGACTTTAATTATGTGCTTATTTTATTATTGCTTATTTTAATCACTGTTAACCCTGATATCTAGGCTTGAGTAAAGCTTTAGTTCTATGGTAAATTAACCATCTCAGTTTGTATTTTAGTAAAGGGGATTTTGGACAAAGCTGGGAGGGGCCCATCCAGTAACTAAAAAAGTATAAAAGTGTACTCTAGCATCTTATACCATTGATCATTTCTTCCAGTTGTATTTTAGACTGTCACTGAATGCACACAGTGTTCAGTAGTTTTAGTGCTATTTCAATGATTATGGCACAATGTCATTGCTGAGAATTATCTGATCCAATAGACTCAGTTACTGTTATTAAGAATTCTCCTCACAATTTGACTGTTAATAAAATTCAATGCTAAAATACACTCCTACCAAAAAGGAAGTCAGTTCAAATTACAAAGAACCAGTGGGGGTTGGTACAGAAATACAAGAGTTTGAAACAAAAGAACAGATAGGTATGTGGGTAGACGGGGACAATAGAGCAGGGGGAGTGCAAATACCAGCTATACCAGTTTTAGCTTGGGAGGAAGAGTAGGGGGTTGGGAATCAGATGCAAGGGGGGTGTCCAAACTAGGTGGAATTAAGGCCTTAGTGGAGAAACAGGTTCTGGCTACCATGGACTCCAATGTTCCTCTTAGCACAGCTTGATCCATTTAGCAGTGTTTCAACAATCTGTATACAGAAACAACTGTATAGCCCCAGCATATTATTTATAACAATATAAACCTGCTGTATTAAATCTGGATCAAGGATCCACAGGAACACTGGTTACCAGAACAGGCCGTCCTCTGCTACACAGAGTATTTTAATCTTTTGGGGGACAATGTTACACCATAATCACTAACAGCATATTCCTTAGAAAAGTTTTTTTTTTTTTAAACATACAAGACAAAGGACCGTTTGTGAATCAGAAGCACCCATAAATTCAACAAAGCGTCTGATTCAAAGCAGTACAAATATACAAACAGTTTCAACTGTCACACCAATTACCTTACCAACAGCACCACGCGGCACGGTTACTAGGCCCAAACATACACGTATACACACGCACATGATCCTCACACGCTCAACAATATCACAACGTCGCACACACGAAATTAAATCAAAAACCCACCAAAGACTATACACTTATCAATGTAACTATTATTAAAACCATACAATTATCCACACTATTAATCCACATAAACTAACCGATCACATTTCAACAATTTCGTCTCTACAGTCAGTGGTTATGGTACGGTTAGTAATTATTGTACAGTTTAGACAATTATGGTTTTAATGTTACAATATCAGTACACATGCAAGGTTAAACAGTAATTAGTATTTTTCACGTAATATCAGTAGTTATGGTACAAGTCAGTGGTTATGGTAAATGTCAGTGGTTATGGTACATGCCAGTGGTTATGGTACCGTGCGTTATTTTACACTATACACTTAATTTACACGTCCGCTAAACGGCAGAGCTCAAGCTTTCTAGCAGAACATACAATTCACCAATTCACCAACTACAGTATATTTAACAACATTTACAATAATCCCAACTATTCTAATTGGCCAGCACCTTGAGAACTATCGGACTATTTACACCAGGATTCGGTTAGTCTACGCTTCCCAAGCACCACATATAGCGAACTAGTGGGCGGAATTTACAACAGTACCCAATTAGTCTATCTACTCTATCAATAGTCTAGTGGCTGAATTTAAAAAAGAGCACACTTAGTCAAGATAGATTGAGAGCTAGCAGACGGAATGTACACCAGAATCTGCTTAGTCTCGCCGGCCTCCCTGACCTAGCGACCGAAATTTACACCTAGACACGCTAGTCAAGATAGGACACCGGTGTCCGGCATAAACTATTTACACCAAGATTGAGCCTGACCCAAACCACCTATATTAGACAGGCTGACTACAGAGCGTCTAATTTCCAGATAAGTGGTGCGCCTTTGCTTCTTCCCTCCAGAGGGAGGGGACAATCCAATAACCGGTTCCAAATATAAAACCCCTTGTGGGCCTACCGCTCTAATGGTATCAATCTTACCTCTTCGCTCCTGAACCTGGGCTCACACTCATCGACGGGGCACCCTGGTACTCACTGCGCAGAAGCAGATGATCTCCTGGACAAAAGGCCAGTGGCGCCGAGATGAAAGGATGTCCACGCAGAAGTTCAGGGGTGCTGCCGTGGAGAACGTTTGGTAAAAAGTTTACCGTCTCAAATCTCTGCGCCAGCTTCCGTGCGATGAGGTTCCCGGACCCAAAAAATGTAACCGAGTAAAGTTGCAGAATCCAGACACAGAGAAATGGATGCAGGTTTTCAGGAAGTAAGGTCTTTATTAATATACCGATCGGGCCTCAGATGAAATAACGTTCCAAAACAGGTCTGAGGGGCAAATACATGGAGTACATGCGTTTTATAGAACTATAACTCCTCCCATTAATAGCTCCACCCGCACATACCCTTAACCAATCAATGAACAGAGTCTGGACTTGCTAATCCGGTCAGACCACATGGCTCATCCGAAACAAAGGAGAAAGAAGTGTGATTTCAGTTCCTACATTCCTGCACATGCTCAGTACAATGATGAAAGTATCTTAGCTACATGTTACTAACTAACAGATACAACATACACATATGTCACGTGGAAATCTTGGCCTACTAAACTGCTATTTTACTGGAATTCCATCACAACAAAGATTAGTCCTCACATGGAGACCTGACTATCATGCTGGGGACCGACCCTGTTTCCCCGACAATTAGACATCCCGCAAAAATAAGCCCAAGCTTATTTTAAGAGACGCTCATAATATAAGCCCTACCCTACTTGCTAGTTCACTAATCTATGTTCGGGGAATTTTTCCTGAATGTAGATTTGTGGGATTCCATAAGCGAGTAAGCTAATCTATGTTCAGGGAAGTTTCCCTGAACATAGATTCACAGGATTCCATTTGCGAGTAAGTTAATCTATGTTCGGGAAGGTTTCCCCAACACGGATTCCATGCCCTAGTGAACTGGTCTATGTTCGAGGGAATTCCCTGAACGTAGTCCTGCTTTCTAGCACGTGTGCTATCGTTTTTTCACGAAATAAGACCTCACCTGAAAATAAGCCTTGGGACGTTTTTCAGGAGAAAAAATTAATATAAGAGAAAATACTTTTTTTTTTATTTTTTTTTTTAAATTCTTTATTTTATTGAGGCGTATAGTAGCAAGGGTACAGAATGAAGAGAGGGAGATGATATGGATACGTACAAGTAGGGATTAATACAGCTCAGTATGTATCACCTCAGATAGTCGTCTGCCTCTTTTTATATTGAGTAAATGGTTCGATTGCATACGCATTACTGTTTAGCAATAACATGAAACAATAAGTAAAATAAGTAAAACAATACAATAAAGCTGGTACCGCGCTTGTTAATAATCTTTAGTGTGGCTGTGGTGTGCTAGTTGTTAAAACTCGTGAGAACATTTAAACTGTTGTGTGCTTTAGCGCTATCGAATCCAAGTTATACTAAAACATAGGGAACATCATAGTGTGTCTTGTAGTTAGTGTTATGCAGGATCTATACACCAATATTATGTGAACAAGATTACGCCAGTAAGCTCCTGCTAGGCTGATTGGCTAAACGGTGATATGTCTCACTTGTCTGCCCAAGCGGTGCTTAAATAATTGCATGTCATGTTATCTATAAAGTATGAGTAGCTTAAACATACAGAGCAGATCATATCAGTAATATCAACATTGAGAACAAGCTTTGCTTGCCTAGAATGTCCACCCCATGTCAGCCCAATATCGGCCGGGCGAACGTCCGTGGTGGCTTGTCGGGCGGCCCGTCTGTATGCCCTGCAGCCTGCCATGATGGGACAGAAGGTTTGATGTCTCTGTTAGTAGTTATACTTCGGTTCAGTGTCCGTTTAGTGAGGCAATGTTTCCTTCTTGAGGGAGTGCTGTCCTTCCTGGTGCCTGTCTCAGACGAGGGGAGAGTCCCTGCATGGTGGCTTTAGGTTGTTAGGCTCTTAATTTCTACCCTCCCATAGGAGGCTGAACAGCATGGTAGGGTATTCCAGGGCTAGGTAGCACTGTCCCGTTTTGGGCTTATTACCCTCTGGCTTTGCGGGTATTGGTGCTGCTCTTCCCTTGTTTGCGGGCTTTGGCACTTAATCACCGGAGACTTCTCATGCAGAGTGCGGTATCAGGAGATTCTCATGCAGAGTGCGGTATCAGGTCCGGTTGCTCACGCGCCATGGTTGATCGCCATGCGGTCTCCGCCATTTTGAGAGCGGGTACTCGTTGGTTTCGTGGCGCTCCGATGGGTCACAGGGTGGGGGCCGGGATCACCCCCGCCGGCCCAGAGGGGGGGGGGAACAGGGCCGGACCCCCTAGCTTCCCGGTTCTGCCATACCGCTGGTGGGCAGGATAGCTGGGCGGCGGCCGTCCACCCCGCTCACCGCCCGAGCGGTCCCCATCTTGCTTGACGTGGATCGCCCCGCCGAGGGACTAGAACCTCGCGGCAAGCCTCTCCTCGGGACCAGGGCTGCTTCTTGCACCGGTGTTCAGCTACCAGTTGTTGGGTGAGAATTTTGCCGGCTTTTAGGAACTTAAATTAAGTCAAGTTGGAGGAGCTCTTCCCCTGTGCATCCGCTCAGCACGGCGGCCCGGCCCCGCCCCCGAGAAAATACTTTTTAAAGGGACACTATAGTCACCTGAACAACTTCAGCTTAATGAGGTTGTTCAGGTGAGAACTATAGCCCCCTGCAGCCTTTCTCATGTAAACACTATATTTTCTGAGAAAATACAGCGTTTACATTGAAAGCTTGGAACACCTCTAGTTGCAGTCACTCAGACTGCCACCAGAGGAACTTCCGAGTTGATGGAGTGTAATTCGCATCCATCCACTCAGATTTGCTGTCAGCAGACAGAGGGCAGCACTGTGCACAAGCATCCTGTCTGCAGGCTGTTAGCACAGCGTGGGATTGTGGGAGATAAGATCAGCACACAGAGTCGGCTGGAGCTGACAGGCTGAAGACTGGAAACTGAGCAGGAGGGGAGGATTCAAACTGTAAGTGTGATTGAGTGTGGGTGGGTGAATGAGTGTGAGTGGGTGACTGAGTGAGTGTGGATGGTGGGTGAGGGACTGAGTGTGGGTGACTGAGTGAGTGTGAGTGGGTGACTGAGGGTGAGTGGGTGACTGAGGGTGAATGGATGACTGAGTGTGGGTGGGTGAGTGACTTAGTGAGGGTGGGTGACAGAGTGAGGGGGGGTGACAGAGAGTGGGAGTGAGAGAGTGAAATAGATAGAGATACATAGAAAGAGATATAGAGATAGATCGTTAGAAAGAAAGTGTGTGTGTGTATGTTAAACAATATTTATTTAAAATGTGTGTTTTTATACAAACACTACATATAGAGATTTCTCTGTATATAGTGTTTGTATACTTTCTGGTATGAAGGGGGCGGGCAAAGACAGCAAGCTGAGCTGTCAGTCAGCTCGCGAACGCGCATACCATGCACATGCGTGGTATAGCGCTGCGTGTCTTCATAGGGCGGCATTCAATGCCGCTCTATAAAGAACGCGATTGGTGCAGCGAGAAGCCGTTGTGCATGTCTGATCTGCAACTACAGGAAACGTTTGGTTGAAGTTATTGCTGCCAAAGGAGGTTCAACCAGTTATTAAATCCAAGGGTTCACATACTTTTCCCACCTGCAATGTGAATGTTTACATGGTGTGTTCAATAAAAACATGGCAACATTTCAATCTTTGTGTGTTATTAGTTTAAGCAGACTGTGATTGTCTATTGTTGTGACTTAGATGATGATCAGATCACATTTTATGACCAATTTGTGCAGAAATCCATATCATTCCAAAGGGTTCACATACTTTTTCTTGCAACTGTATATCTATATGTAGAAAGGCCATTAGGCCTGCATTTGTGGGAGGAGTAAGTCCCCTACTTAAACTCCCAGCCCCTACTCACCTCTGCCGTTCAAGTTGATTGCTAGCTGTCTATCTCCATAACTTCCGGTCCGAGCTTCCCGCCAAACAGCTCCAGTCTCCAGCAGTAGAGGTGTCCAGCTGAATCCTCCATCCGTTCTGCAGCCCTGCCAGCCGGCTTCTCCCCAGTCGCGGTATCTGGCTTCCGGTCACGAGACCGGCACGCTCACGTAAGCCTGTGAGGGAAATAGCTTTTGGCTATTTCCCTCCGTTCGGGCCTAAAAACGTAGGGGTAGGCTCCCTTTTACTTATACATTACCTGTTCGTGCATACTTGCCCGTTTGTGCATACTTACCTGTTTGTGCGACTAAATTAGTCGAACGCTGACTATACTTATGTTTCGTGGGTCCTTCGTGTGGTCTAAACTGCCGACCCTTGTTCGTGTAAACTCTGGTGTAAATTTTGTTAAATTCTTGTCTACCGTTCGTTCATACGAACGAACTATGTACATGTATACTTACCCGTTCGTTCATTTAGCGGTTCATGCAATTTTCTGTTCGTCCTCGCATGCTTACCCGTTCGTACACTATTTCTGTTTGTGCGGAATTAGTCGAATACAGACGATACTTAAGCTTCAGTGGGTCCCCCGTGCGGTCTAAACTGCCAACCCCTGTTCGTGCAATTATCAGCTTTCGTTTGTACGAACTAAACAAATATATATATATATATATATATATATATATATACTTACCCGTTCTGTTACTTAGCTGTTTGTATTAAATCTGTCGAAATTAGTTAAAAATCTGTTTATTACTACAACCATTTACTACTACGTCTGTGGTTCTTAGTTTAATTATGTTTAAAATACAAGATCCTCAGTTGTATGACACTTTATCTCAAAACTCGTTATTTATACCGAGGCCTTTTTTGAGTTAACCCTCTGTGTTTTAAGTTGTGTTAAATACTTAAATAAATTCTTCTGACACCCAACTACTTTGGCAGAGTTTTTCAACTCCACGCCAACCCCGTACGCCATCACAGAACATGTATATTAATATGTAGCAAGGTCCTCTGGGGGAATTTCCAAACCCTACATTTCATATTATTCTCTATTTCTCTATAGCTTACGCAGGCATTAATCTTAGCCTCTGTTATATTTCTTTGGTCTCCACAGATTGCCCGTTTGTCTTGTATTACTGCATAAAGTTGTCAAATCCAAGTTCTTGTATTTACAATTCAGGTATAGTATTTACTCACTTCAGTTTCAATCATGTCAAGGCCTCAGGCAGCCTTCACTCTAAACTTGTCACAAACATACGGCCCCTCTTCTCTCGTTTCATTTATGTCCAGTTAACACGGTCCTCTGGGGGAATTTGTTAATTAATATATACAGTTATAACCACTTCTAACTTTAATAATTGTACGTTGGTTTTAATCCATAGCTCCAACATTATTCTAGGCCTCCTCCGGTTTTCTCCGTACAAACTACTTACACTCATCCAAGTACCTGTACAACAAATCAAGGTATAGTACTCTACTCAGTACGGGGCTTTCACACTAGACCTAACGCGGTGTAATGATATTGATGTTACAAAGTTTTGGAGGCCAGTAGCCAGATCAGCAATGTTTTCTGCCAGAGGTAGCCACTCGTTACCCAGGTGGTTGAGCCCCTGAGCCTTGAGTGGCCTTCTGGTCTTAAGCAGAGATGGGAGACTGGAACAGAGAGATGATAATCGTAGTGAGGCAAGCCGAGGTCAGTGGGAAGGAGAAGCAGCAAAGTCAAAATGGTCCTAAATCAGCAACAGGTAGGAGAAACAGGAACAAGCTTGATTAGAGAGTACAGGAACCACAATAATCTGGCAAAGGTACAGAGACAGGAAGTGGCTTTTATAGGCCAAGAACCAGACACATGACCAGACACAGCTGAAGAGACTTGTCACTGATACCAATGCTTATAGAGTCAAGGTTACCAGATCTCAGGTACATTTGCAAAAGGCAGGGTGGTGTAGTGGTAAGGAAGAGGTTTAGCAGCATGTAAACCAGGGTTCGAAACCCAGCAGAGTCAGTTCCTCACATTACTCCCACCTCTACAGGCGCAGCCTCTGGATGCCCTATTTCCTGGTTTAGCAGGGTACTGTGCATGGAAAGACTGAAGAAGATCAGGAGCATGAATATTGTCCACTGGTTCCCATGATCTATCCTCTTCACCATAGCCTTTCCAAAGAACCAAATATTGAAGCTTGTTGCGGAATATCCTGGAGTCAAGAATTTTTTCCACCTCGTATTCATCTTCATCATCCACGAGGACTGGTGGTGGGGCAGGCAGGGCTCGACCAGGGAAAGTATTTTCATGAAAAGGTTTAAGCAGTGCAACGTGAAACACTGGATGTATTTTCATGGAATCTGGAAGTTGCAGACGGAAGGTGACAGCATTGATCTGAGCGATGATCTCAAAAGGTCCCATGAACTTTTGACCCAATTTATGAGAAGGAATCCTAAGTTTAAGATTCTTTGTTGACAGCCAAACATTGTCACCAACATGATAAACTGGGGCCTCCTTTCTATGCCTATCAGCAGCTCTTTTGTAACATTCCTGAGCCTCCGAAAGAGTCTTCTTCAACAGTTCTTGGGAATCTCGTAAGGCGGTTAGCCGGTCAGTGACTGCAGGAATGGAAGTAGTAATTGGGAGACTCACTAGAAAGGTTGGATGGTAACCATAATTAGCAAAAAATGGGCTCAGAGAAGTGGAGCAGTGTTGGGCATTGTTATAGGCAAATTCCGCCGTGGGTAGAAAATCCAGCCAGTCATCCTGCAGGTAACTAATATAGCACCGCAAATATTGTTCTAACGTCTGGTTGGTTCGCTCAGTCTGTCCATTACTTTGTGGATGAAAAGCTGACGACAGATTTACATTAATACCTAGAATAGAACAAAAATATTTCCAAAAATGAGATGTAAATTGCACTCCCCTGTCAGAAATTACTTCATCAGGCACTCCATGCAAGCGAAATATTTCCCGAATAACTAGGTCAGCAGTCTGTTTAGCTGAAGGGAGACCACGAGCTGGTATGAAATGACTCATCTTAGTTAACCGGTCCACAACAACAAGAATGGTAGTGTGTTCCTTAGAGGGAGGTAGTTCCACAATAAAGTCCATGGAAATAGATCCCCAGGGACGATGAGGAATAGGAAGAGGCTGAAGCATGCCAACAGGGGATGAGCGAGGAGTCTTATGTCTGGCACATACATCACAAGAGTACATACTTCTTAACATCCTCATAATATTTAGGCCACCAAAAGGATCGGGTAAGTAGTTCTTGTGTCTTTCGGATTCCTGGATGACCTGCTGGTTTTGAGTCATGGTAGAGACGTAAAACGTCCAGTCGCACTGATTCTGGAACAAACAGACGTTGTTGAAAAATCCAAAACCCATTAAGCATGGTCATATGAAGATCACGAGGAGGATTACGAAAAACTGGATCATCAGCGTAGCCCTTTTTAATGCGAGACATTAGATCAGAAGGAAAGGTAACTCCTAAAAATCTACTCTCAGGCAAGATGGTGGCTTTGGTTACTGTAGTATGGAGGGGGTCAGCTATCCTAGACAAGGCATCTGCCTTGCCATTTCTGGAACCAGGGCGGTATGAAATCAAAAAATTAAACCTTGAGAAAAATAGGGACCAGCGTGCTTGTCTGGCTGACAGTCTCTTAGCTGATTGAATACATTCCAGATTTTTGTGATCTGTGAGGACAGTAATTGGATGGGTGGCTCCCTCCAAGAGATGTCTCCATTCGGCAAAGGCAGCTGCACCTTGAGGTCTCCTTTAGTTAATTTTATCGGTAGTGCTTGGAACAGGAAGAGTATGCGTGAAAACAGGTTCATCTTGACACTGTGCAACCTGCCAATCCAAGAGATTGTTTTTTCTTGCCATTTGTCTAGGTCTTTTATGAGGCGTCGATAATTTTCAGCGTATAAATCGTCAGGATTGGCGGTCAGCTTAACTCCCAGATATTTAATGGGCCTCTGGCTTATGGTTATGCTCGTTGTTTGTTTTAGTCGGACAATGCCCGCTTCTCTCATTTCTATAGGCATTCATACCGATTCGTCTAGGTTAATTTTGTAGCCTGCGACCTGGTGGTACGTCTCCAGTAGTGTGAGGAGATTCGGAATGGAGTGTGTGGGGTTGGTAAGGGTGAGTAGTATGTCATCTGCATAAGCAGAGACTTTGAACTCCTCTTTTGCTATCTGTATTCCTGTGATGTGCGGGTGAGCTCTTATTGATTGTAGCAGTGGTTCTAGGGCCAGTATGAAAAGTAAGGGAGATAGTGGACAGCCCTGGTGTGTACCATTTGTAAGGTTGAAGGGGTGGGGCGTTGCACCTTGTACCACCGTCTGCACTCTAGGGCTGTTATAGAGGGTCTTAACTGCTGCGATGTAGGAGTCTGGTATTTGCAGCTTACGTAGGAGGGCAAACATATTTGATCCTATCGAACGCCTTCTCCGCGTCCAAGGAGAGGACCACGGAGGGCGTTCGGGTTTGTTTGACCCACCACATGAGGTCCACCGCTCTTCTTGTATTTTCATACAATTGTCTATTGGGCACAAAGCCTACTTGGTCTGCATGTATATATTTTGTTAGGAGGGGGTTTAGCCTATTTGCAAGGACTTTGGCATATACCTTTATGTTGAAGTTTATTAGCGAGATGGGCCGCTAATTAGTGACTCGTGTGGGGTCTCTGTCAGGTTTTGGGATAAGGATGATGTTTGCTGTTGTGAGGTCCGGGGTGGGGGCCTCCCCTGTTGTCCAATGTGCATACATCTTCGTCAAGTGGGGTGTCAATTCTTCTTTGTAGGTTTTATAGTATGCCCCTTCGAAGCCGTCAGGGCCTGGGGCCTTGTTCCCTTTCAGTCCTGCTATCACCCTTTCCACTTCCTCCGTGTCAATGGGGGCACCCAGTGGCGTGAGGAGGTCTGCCATGAGTTGTGGGAGTCGGACTTTGTCCAAGAACGCCGCTAACGTCGCTGTCTATGTCCCATTAGTGCCCGTAAGGGTGGGGGAGTGATTGTACACTGCCATGAAGAATCTTGTGAATTCTTCGTTTATGTCTGTTGGGTTTGTGAGAGTCTGTCCCTGATCATTTCTAATGGCGGATACCATGGGGGCATTGGTTTTGGGTCTGAGGGCTTTTGCGAGCAGTGTGTCCATTTTATTAGACTTTTCGTAGAAAAGTATTTTCGTTCTAAGAAGATCTTTACTAACGTCGTCTATCATTATCTCTTTAATTTGCCTTCTGGTTTCCATGAGGTCCCTAGTTGTGTTCTGGGTAACCCCCTGTTTATGTTTTATTTACATTTTTCGTAATTGTTTTTGCAAGTCTGCAAGTCTTTCGCACCTTTTTTGTTTACGTCGGGTCGCAGCTTGATGAGGATTCCGCGGATTACTGTTTTGTGTGCCGCCCAGAGGGTTGTTGGGGATATGTCAGGTGTATCGTTAGTCTGAAAGTAGTGTGCAAGTTCTTTTTGAGTGTCCTCTTTTATTTGTTGGTCTCTCAGGAGGGAGACGTTTAGTCTCCATCTCCAGGGCGCGTGGTTACCTGGGGTTCTTAAAGTGAGCGCTATGTCAGCGTGGTCTGACCAAGTGATCGGGTTAATCGCTGAGGTTCTGATCCAGTGCATGCCCGTGTTATTTGTGAGGAAGAGGTCTATGCGGGAGTAAGTCTTATGTGCCGCTGAAAAGAACGTATAGTCCCTTTCTCCCGGGTGCTGGAGCCTCCATTGGTCCAGGAGTCCAGTGTTTTGTATGAATTTGTGGAGAAGTTTATCTTGTCCCCCTCCGTTGTGTGAGCGGGGTAAGTGTTGTCCCCCACTACGGTTGGCTACTGGGCAGGGGGTTTGGTTTAAGTCTCCCCCTGTTATGTGTGGTCAATGGCTGTGGTTTGTGCAAGATACACGGCTATAAATTGTGTGTGGTCTATTCTGTGGATTGTGTGTGGTCTATTCTGTGGATTGTGTGTGGTCCATTCTGTGGATTGTGTGTGGTCGATGCTGTAGATTGTGTGTGGTCGATGCTGTAGATTGTGTGTGGTCATTGCTGTGGATTGTGTGTGATCACTGCTGTGGATTGTGTGTGATCACTGCTGTGGATTGTGTGTGGTCCATGCTGTGGATTTTGTGTGGTCATTACTGTGGATTTTGTGTGGTCCATGCTGTGGATTGTGTGTGGCCCATGCTGTGGATTGTGTGTGGTCCATGCTGTAGATTATGTGTGGTCATTGCTGTGATTTGTGTGTGGTCCATGCTGTGGATTGTGTGTGGTCCATGCTGTGGATTGTGTGTGGTCCATGCTGTGGATTGTGTGTGGGCTATGCAGTGGATTGTGTGTGGGCTATGCAGTGGATTGTGTGTGGTCCATGCTGTGGATTGTGTGTGGTCCATGCTGTAGATTATGTGTGGTCATTGCTGTGATTTGTGTGTGGTCCATGCTGTGGATTGTGTGTGGTCCATGCTGTGGATTGTGTGTGGTCCATGCTGTGGATTGTGTGTGGGCTATGCAGTGGATTGTGTGTGGGCTATGCAGTGGATTGTGTGTGGTCCATGCTGTGGATTGTGTGTGGTCATTGTAGTGGATTGTGTGTGGTCCATGCTGTGGATTGTGTGTAATTCATGCTGTGGATTGTGTGTGGTCGTTGCTGTGGATTGTGTGTGGTCCATGGCTATTAATGTGTGGCTGCTGGCTGCTAATTGTGTGACATGTAGTTGCTGAGCTGATTGATGTAGGTGAGAGATTTGTGGGTGAGTACACAGGGATTAAAGTAAAGATTTTCTCCATACATCATAAAGTAAATAGGGTTTGCTAGAATCTGCCACCACCTCTATAATTGGCCTAGGGCAGTGGTAGGCAATCTTCAGCACTCCAGATTTTGTGGACTACATCTCCCATAATGCAGCAACTTAAAATTATGCCTCTTCAAAATTATCTAAGCATTAACAATTAGCTTCCCTAGGATTCTCAGCATCAGCAAGATAAAATATATTCTAGAGAAATACACTGCACAAAAATAACACATCCTAGATCTGAATACATTAAATATTCTTCTGAAATACTTTGTTCTTTACATAGTTAAATGTGCTGACAACAAAATCACACACAAATTAAAAAATGGAAATCAAAATTTTCAACCCATGGAGGTCTGGATTTGGAGTCACACTCAAAATTAAAGTGGAAAAACACACTACAGGCTGATCCAACTTTGATGTAATGTCCTTAAAACAAGTCAAAATGAGGCTCAGTAATGTGTGTGGCCTCCACGTGCCTGTATGACCTCCCTACAACGCCTGTGCATGCTCCTGATGAGGTGGTGGATGGTCTCCTGAGGGATCTCCTTCCAGACCTGGACTAAAGCATCTGCCAACTCCTGGACAGTCTGTGGTGCACACTATTACTGACCCACTGCCAAACCGGTCATGCTGTAGGATGTTGCAGGCAGCAGAACGTTCTACACGGCATCTCCAGACTCTGTCACGTCTGTCACATGTGCTCAGTGTGAACCTGCTTTCATCTGTGAAGAGCACAGGGCGCCAGTGGCGAATTTGCCAATCTTGGTGTTCTCTGGCAAATGCCAAACGTCCTGCATAGTGATGGGCTGTAAGCGCAAATCCCACCTGTGGACGTCGGGCCCTCATACCACCCTCATGGAGTCTGTTTCTGACCGTTTGGGCAGACACATGCACATTTGTGGCCTGCTGGAGGTCATTTTGCAGGGCTCTGGCAGTGCTCCTCCTGTTCCTCCTTGCACAAAGGCGGAGGTAGCGGTCCTACTGCTGAGTTGTTGCCCTCCTACAGCCTCCTCCACGTCTCCTGATGTACTGGCGTGTCTCCTGGTAGCACCTCCATGCTCTGGACACTACGCTGACAGACACAGCAAACCTTCTTGCCACAGCTCACATTGATGTGCCATCCTGGATGAGCTGCACTACCTGAACCACTTGTGTGGGTTGAAGACTCCGTCTCATGCTACCACTAGAGTGAAAGTACCGCCAGCATTCAAAAGTGACCAAAACATCAGCCAGGAAGCAAAGGAACTGAGAAGTGGTCTGTGGTCACCACCTGCAGAACCACTCCTTTATTGGGGGTGTCTTGCTAATTGCCTATAATTTCCACCTGTTGTCTATCCCATTTGCACAACAGCATGTGAAATTGATTGCAGGGGAGGGCTGGCAGCCTCAGGTCTGGGGGGCAAATCCAGTCAAGTGGCCCATTGCACCCCTGAATCAGCTCACCATCCATGGCCACCTTTTCAGCATCTCTGAGCCTGTGCTCTGACTCACTAACTGAGCACCGGAACCACAAGGGATATGATCTGACTGCACCTACTGCTGGTGCGCACCAATGGACCACCAGGGAATCGTTTAAATTAAATATGCTGGTGTCCAAAACTTGTGAGCTGTGTTGGCCGCCGGGCGCCTCTGTTGTTATTGCGCCCTACATGACCCCACAGCTTGCATACCTCAAAGGCTGTCCCTGCTGACAGACAAACTGGCACTCACTCTCAATTACATACACACACAAACCCTGACAAACACTCACTGACAGGCAGACACATACACACACACACACATTCACTGACAGACACTTACTTGACAGACACACTTGCTGACACACACACACACTGACAGACACCAGTGCCATCTTAACAACATTATGGGCCCCCGGGCAAAGCAGTGCACTGGGGCCCTGCCTACACAACTTACAGGAATAAAAATTTAAATTATAGATACAACGAAGATTATATTTAGTAGTACCTCCAACAAATGCAATGCATACATTCAATACATACACACAGATTGCTGAATGCAGTCACACACCGACTGCTGAATGCATACACACGATGACTGATGAATACACGCATACAGACTGACGAATAGACACACACACACACACAGACTGCTGAGTACACATAGAGAGTGCTGAATACATACACAGTCCGCTGAATACAAACATACACAAACATACACACAGACGGCTGAATACATACACAGACGGCTGAATGCATACACAGACTGCAGTGAGGGGTGCAGTGTATGTGTTTGTGTGTACGGGTGCGGTGTGTGTGGGGTTCTGTGTGTGTGTGTGTGTGTGGAATGCTATGTGAGTGTGGGGTTCTGTGTGTGTGGAGTGCTATGTGAGTGGGGTGCTGCGTGTGTGTGTGTAGTGCTATGTGAGTGGGGTGCTGCGTGTGTGTGTGTGGAGTGCTATGTGAGTGGGGTGCTGCGTGTGTGTGGAGTGCTATATGTGTGTTGGGTGCTGTGTGTGTGTTTGAGGGGTGCAGGTAGCAAATGTTTTTTGTTTTTTTTAATACTACTATACGTTAAATAAAATCTATATGTCCCCCCCACCCTTCTTCTTACCTTTGGTGAAAGAGGCTGGGACACAGCCAGCCCTGGTGGTCCAGTTGTGAATTCTGTACAGCCTGCAGCTTGTCTGGCTGCAGGCTGTCTCCTGCGTGCAGAATGCTGTGTGGAGCATTGCAATGGTAATGAGCTGCAACGCTCCACACAGCCTGCTTGCGGGAGGAACGATCTGCCTTACAGGTCGGCCTCTCCTGCAGCCCTGGGTCCTAGGCAGCTACCTCTCTCTCTGAGTGAATTGAGATCTCCCTCACCGGCACAAGGCCAGAAAACAAGGCCACCTCTCAGTTGGCCGGCAGGGGAGATCAAAGGATCTCCCCTGTCGGCCGGGCATGCTGGGCAGCGCGGTAGGGCCCCATGCGGAAAGACGGCCCTGACAGAGACACACACAAACACTTCCAGACACACACACACTTCCAGACACACACACACACACTTCCAGACACACACACACACACACACACACTTCCACACACACACACACTTACTTACTTTCAGACACACACTCACAAATGTATTTTATTTCTTGTTGCTCCTACCTTTAGGAGTGCTCTGGGTCCTTTCCCCGGGGTCCAGTGACTTCCATGATATTCCTGCTCCTCTCTGCTCCGTCGCGCAGTTTAGTGATGACGTCATATTCCGTCTCCTGGCATCACCAGAGAGGGCGCGCGAGGGAGCAGGAAGATCATCAGCAGAGCTCCCTCGCCGCCGCATGCCTGAACACCGGCCGGTATATTGCTGCAGAGTAGGCACCTGCCATCTGGGACAAGCAGGTGCCTACTCTGCCTTGCTACTGGGGCACCGTAAGTGGCCAGCTGGCCACCTGCTGGGCTCCCTGTGACAGGCTATCAGCCTGCTCCGCGCGGCACCCCCTCCTCCTGGCGCCCAGGACCGGCCCTGCAGTGGCCATTTTTCTAATTATTTAGGGCGGCCTGGGGGGCAATTGCCTCCCTGCCCCCAGGCCCAGCCCGCCCCTGATTGATTGTCACTCAGTGTTGCTTCCTAAGTGAACAGTTTGATTTCAGAGAAGTGTGATTGACTTGGAGTTACATTGTGTTGTTTAAGTGTTCCCTTTATTTTTTTGAGCAGTGTATATCTCCTGGATCCTGGGTTGATATCCCATAATGTTTTATCTCCTGAATACTTTCAAAGCAGCTACATGTCTGCAATCATGTAAGAATATGATTTTGCCAACAGATATATTTCTCTATACTCAGCCATCTTTTCCATAGTAAATAACCAATTTTGTTTTATTTTTTAAACCACTTTGCTTTTGTCTATTGAGAGCTATATTCCGGTTGAGGCACTAATCTACCTTTTTAAAAATTTGCAAACTATTCTTAGAATTCCACCTGCCTCACATTGCAGTTCTGCTTCCATGACCAATACTGCTGACTTGGGAAATGTTGTTGTTGTGGTTTGTGGATGTGATACCTGAGACACTGTCCAAAGTTTCAAATGATCTGCTCAGTGTCAAAGATTACTGATGTTACTTCTAAGTTCCATCTGAATAATGCTATCTTTGGTTTATATGGTGACGCCTTTTGATGTACCTATTGCACATTGTTTCATTGTATTAATTTACAAAACTACCTACATTTTGAAATTCACTTTGAGTTTCTGGAAATTGTCACTTTAGTAAATAATCCTGAAAAACTCATGAGTTCTACATTTTTTTATATTACGGTATAAGGTGCATTGAGTCCTGCATTACTATACCATGTGCAGGAGAGATTTTCCTTTTACTCATTTACTGTAACCACACATATTATATACAGTTTTTCTCGCCATTAAATGGTCTTTCTAAAGATACCATTATTTTCATATCGTATAATTTACTATAAAAAAAATTATAAAATATGCTGAATCAATTTTTAAAAAAACAATCTGTTATGCATCTACAACCGCCAAAAAATACCCATGCTAAATAATTTTGTCCTGAGTTTAGAAATACCCAATGTTAACATGTTCTTAGCTTTTTTTGTTGTTGTTGCAAGTTATAGGGCAATAAGTAGCACTTTGCTATTTCCAAACCATTTTTTTTTCAAAATTAACGATAGTTACATTGTAACACTGATATCTGTCAGGAATCCCTGAATAACCCTTTGCATGTATATACAGTATTTTTTAAAAAGAAGACAACCTAAGGCAGCGGTTCCCAAAGTGTGGGTCGCGACCCACTGGTGGGTCGCAGGGCGATTCCCAGTGGGTCGCGCTGACCCACACATCCAGGGCCGCCGAGCAGTCAGGCAAGCAGACTGACACCAGGAGGGAGCCCGGCGGTTTGCCCTGTATGCCGCCGGGCTCCCTCCAGTCAGTCTGCCCAGCAGCTCCGGTCTGAGCTCCGCCGGGTGCAGAGCTGCAGACCGTGTGATAGAAGTCTCGCGAGCTCCCAGAGCGTTACCATGGCAACACTCTGGGAGCTCGCAAGACTTTTATTACACTGTCTGCAGCTGTGCACCCGGCGGAGCTCAGACCGGAGAGTTACCCCACTGGACCACCAGGGAGACACTGGACCACCAGGGAATTAAATGAAGGTAGGACACAGCCCCCAGATCCTGCCCCCTAATGTAAATAATTTTCTCCCTACCCCCCCCCCCAAACTGTAACCCATTCACTCCCTGCCCCCCCCAAACTGTAACCCCTTCACTCCCTGCCCCCCTCCCCACCCTGTAACCCCTTCACTCCCTGCCACCCTCCCCACCCTGTAACCCCTTCACTCCCTGCCCCCCTCCCCACGCTGTAACCCCTTCACTCCCTGCCCCCCTCCCCACCCTGTAACCCCTTCACTCCCTGCCCCCCTCCCCACCCTGTAACCCATTCACTCCCTGCCCCCCACCCTGTAACCCCTTCCCTCCCTGCCCCCCTCCCCACCCTGTAACCCCTTCACTCCCTGCCCCCCTCCCCCCTCCCCACCCTGTAACCCCTTCACTCACTGCCCCCTCCCCACCCTGTAACCCCTTCACTCCCTGCCCCCTCCCCACACTGTAACCCCTTCACTCACTGCCCCCTCCCCACCCTGTAACCCCTTCACTCCCTGCCCCCTCCCCACACTGTAACCCCTTCACTCCCTGCCCCCCTCCCCACACTGTAACCCCTTCACTCCCTGCCCCCCTCCCCACACTGTAACCCCTTCACTCCCTGCCCCCTCCCCACACTGTAACCCCTTCACTCCCTGCCCCCCTCCCCACACTGTAACCCCTTCACTCCCAACCCCCCTCCCCACACTGTAACCCCTTCACTCCCTGCCCCCTCCCCACACTGTAACCCCTTCACTCCCTGCCCCCCTCCCCACACTGTAACCCCTTCACTCCCTGCCCCCCTCTCCCCACTGTAACCCCTGCTCTCCCTGCCCCCCCACACTGTAACGCCTGCTCTCCCTGCTCCCCCTCTGTAACCCATTTTCTTCCTGCCCCCCCACTGTAGCCTTCTCTCCCCCTGCCCCCCCACTGTAGCCCTCTCTCCCCCTGCCCCCCACTGTAGCCCTCTCTCCCCCTGCCCCCCCACTGTAGCCCTCTCTCCCCCTGCCCCCCCCCCCACTGTAGCCCTCTCTCCCTCTGCCCCCCCACTGTAGCCCTCTCTCCCTCTGCCCCCCCACTGTAGCCCTCTCTCCCCCTGCCCCCTACACTGTAGCCCTTTCTCCCCCTGCCCCCTACACTGTAGCCCTTTCTCCCCCTGCCCCCTACACTGTAGCCCTTTCTCTCCCCTGCCCACCCACTGTAACACTTTCTCCCCCTGCCCGCCGCCCACTGTAACCCTTTTTCACCCTGCCCCCCTACACTGTTACCTGCACACACACTCCCTACCACACGGTCACCCTCACCTGTCTCTGCGTGTATGTGTATCTGAGTCTCCTTTTGTGTCAGTGTGTGTGTATTTGTGTGTCAGTGTGTATCTGTTTACATGAGTGTATGTGTATCTTTGTGTAGGAAAATAAGTGTCATTGTGTGTGTATCGCTGTGTCAGTATGTGTATGTGTGTGTCTCTGTATGTGTGTATTTGTGTCTCTGTATGTGTATACACTGCACACATACTCCATGCAAAAAACATGCTTACATCCAAACACACATTGTGTATATGTATATTTTATATTCACAATATACACACACTGCATCCATTACACACGCACTGCAATCAAACACAAACATTACATACAAAACACCCATGTATTAAAACACTAAAATGATATACAAACACCCCTTCATTCAAACACCGACACTACACACAAAAAGCACACCTGCATTTAAAGTCCAGCACTGCATTCAAACACCCCTGCGTTCAGACGCAAACATTACAAACAAGTACACCACTACATTCCAATGGCAACAGTACATACAAACACTCCCATACTTGCACACACATACTTAAAGGACCACTTCAGCTTAATGAAGTGGTCTGGGTGCCAGGTCCATCTAGGATTAACCCTGCCTGCTGTAAACATAGCAGTTTCAGATAAATTGCTATGTTTACAAATGGGTTAATCCAGCCTCTAGTGGCTGACTCATTGACAGCTGCTAGAGGCGCTTCAGCGCTTCTTACTGTGATTTTCAGTGAGAAGACGCCAGCGTCCATAGGAAAGCATTGAGAATGCTTTCCTATGGACTGGCTATATGCGCGCACGGCACTTGCCGCGCATGCGCATTCAGCCGATGACGGCTAAAGGAGGAGAGAGCCCGGCGCTGGAGAAAGGTGAGTTTTTAACCCCCTTTCTCTCCCTTCAGCCTGGCGGGAATGGGACCCTGAGGGTGGGGGCACCCTCAGGGCACTTTAGTGCCAGGAAAACGAGTTTGTTTTCCTGGCACTATAGTGGTCCTTTAATACACAAACATGCTTACATTTAAACGCTCAAACAATGCTCACAAATATAACCCTGCAACGATGGGCAAATGGTAGATTCCCAGCAGGCATAGCATTGTTGAAGTTCTCCGACAGATGGAGATCTACCTTTTGGCCACACTTGCACTAGAGGGGGCCCCAGAAAGCATACTTGCACCAGGGCTCTCTCTACATTAGTTCCACCACTGGGATAATCAATGTGAGGGGCCTGGATGAGCAGGACACAACGTCTGATTCTGACTGAGTCTGTGAGTAAGCAGTTGTATGCCTCTAAAACTGATTGCCATGATATGCAAAGTTTCTGCCTCTAAAACTCCATGATATATCAACATTATGCATCTAAAACTGCCATGATATGCCAAATTATGCCTCTAAAACTGCCATGATATGCCAATTTTATGCATCTAAAGCTGATTGCCATGGTGTGCCAATTGTATGCTTTTAAAGCTGATTGCCATGGAGTGCCAATTTAATGCATCTGACTGTTTGCCAATTGTATGCCTCTGAAGCTGATTGCCATGATGTGCCAAGTTTATGCATCTAAAAGTGATTGCCATGATATGCCAAGTTTATGCATCTAAAGCTGATTGCCATGGTGTGCCAAGTTTATGCATCTAATGCTGATTGCCATGGTGTGCCAAGTTTATGTATTTAAAGCTGCCCTGATGTTCCAATTGTATGCCTCTAAACCTGGATGCCATAGTGTGCCATTTGTAAGCCTCTAAAACTGATTGCACTGGTGTGCCAATTTTATGCACCTAAAGTTGCCATGATGTGCCAAGTTTATACATGTAAAACTGATTGCCATAATGTAGCAATTTTATGCATCTAAAGCTGCCATAATGTTCCAATTGTATGCCTGTAAAGCTGATTGCCATGGTGTGCCAATTGTTAGCCTCTAAAGCTGATTGCCATGGTATGCCCAACTGTATGCCTCTAAAACTGATTGCCACGGTATGCCTATTTTATGCATCTAAAGCTGCCATAATGTTCCAATTGTATGCCTGTAAAAATGATTGCCATGGTGTGCCAATTGTAAGCCTATAAAGCTGATTGCCATGGTATGCCAACTGTATGCCTCTAAAGCGGATTGCTATAGTGTGCCAATTGTATGCCTCTTAAGCTGTTTGCTATGGTGTGCCAGATTTATGCCTCTAAAAGCAATTGCCATGGTGTACATCTAAAGCGGATTGCTATGGTGTGCCAATTGTATGCCTCTAAAGCGGATTGTCATGGTGTTCACTTTTTAAAATATGCATTAAAAAAAGCAAGTGGGTCTCGAAAAATTACCATTTTGAAAAGTGGGTCTCGGGCCATAAAAGTTTGGGAAGCCCTGACCTAAGGTATTAAACTTGAGGTATTTTGACTATTTTCATGCAACCATCTTACCACCAATCTATGCCAAATTAAAAATAAATTAAAAAATAATAATTGGCGATTTTTTTTGACACAGCTATTTAAGAATACATGTACTGAGAACTTTAAGGGTTACTGCCAAAGAACACCCCAATATGTGTTCAGCAACATCTCCTGAGTACAGTGATACCACCCATGTATAGGTGTGTTAGGTTCTCGGGGGGCTAACAGACCTTATTTGGATGGTGCACATTCCAGTTTTCCAACTTGGAATTTTCACAGCTGGTCATCATGCACCCATGTCCCATTGGGACATTGTACTTTAGACATGGATTCTTAGTTCTTGTTATATGTTACTGACAAAGAACACCCCAATATGTGCTCAGCAACATCTCCTGAGTACAACAGTACCCCCAATGTACAGGTTTTATGGGTTTTTGCAAACTTACAGGGGTCAAATGTAAGTTTTTCCCCTTTTCCATGTTTGCATATGGACATTTGCCAGATTGGTTTGCTGGGTCTATGTTGCCTTTGAGACCGTATGGCAGCCCAGGAATGAAAATTAACCCCATCATGGTACACCATTTGTAAAAATGGACATCCCAGGGTATTCAAAATGGGGTATGTCCAGTCTTTTTTAGTAGCCACTTAGGCACAAACGCTTGCCAAAATTAGCATTCATATTTGTTTTTTGCATGTTTTTACACAAAAACTGCACTTTCACTGGTGAGTTCATCGTTGTGATATGTTTTACTGTTTAAAACACTCATATTTGTGTTCAGCAAAGTTTCCAGAGTATAACAATACCCCCTATGTTCAGGTTTTATGGTGTTTTGGAAAGTTACAGGGTTAATATAGGGCTTGCTCAATTCAGTTTGCCAGATTGGTTTGCTGGGTCTATGTTGCCTTTTGAGACCATATGGTAGCCCAGGAATGTGAAATAACCTCATCATGGCATAGCATTTGCAAATGTAGACAACCCAGGGTATTAAAAATGGGGTATTTCCAGTCTTTTGTAGTAGCCACTTAGTCGCAAACGTTAGCATGTTTATTTGTTTTTTGCATATTTTTTTTAAAACAAAAACTGCACTTTTACTAGTGATATCATCGTCGTGATAGGTTTTACTTTTTAAAACACTCAGATTTGTGTTCAGCGAAGTATCCCGAGTATAACAATACCCCCCATGTATGGGTTTTATGTGGTTTTAGAAAGTTACAGGGTTAAATATAGGGCTTTCAAATTAAATTCTCTGGACTGTCTGCCTGGGTTGTCACACAGGTCCCTCAAATTATAATTAATATAATCAAATAATTATGTAGTTAATAGTTAAATATATATATGTAGAATGTGTATATATATATATATATATATATATATATATAAAAATGTCCTTGCACTCACGCTTTCTTGAATAATGCCGGGTGCATAAGTCAGCAGGCTGTTTTCATACAAAGTATCCAGAATGATGGCTGCACTCCTCGGGCTTCATTAAAATCCAAAATTTATTGGGTATACATTAAAATACAATCAACGTTTCAGCCCCTCTAGAGGGCTTTCTTCAGGATCAAAAAAATTAATGTTTCAGCCCCTCTAGAGGTCTTTCTTCAGGATCAAAATTAATTGTATGGATTACAGCCCAACACCATGCAGGATGTTTGGCATTTGCCAGAGAATACCAAGAATGGCAAATTCGCCACTGGCGCCCTGTGCTCTTCACAGATGAAAGCAGGTTCACACTGAGCCTGGAGAACAGAGTCTGGAGACGCCGTGGAGAACATTCTGCTGCCTGCAACATCCTCCAGCATGACCGGTTTGGCAGTGGGTCAGTAATGGTGTGGGGTGGCACTTCTTTGGGGGGCCGCACAGCCCTCCATGTGCTCGCCAGAGGTAGCCTGACTGCCATTAGGTACCGAGATGAGATCCTCACACCCCTTGTGAGACCATATGCTGGTGCAGTTGGCCCTGGGTTCCTCCTAATGCAAGACAATGCTAGACCTCATGTGGCTTGAGTGTGTCAGCAGTTCCTG
This sequence comes from Pelobates fuscus, assembly GCF_036172605.1. Lineage (NCBI taxonomy): Eukaryota > Metazoa > Chordata > Amphibia > Anura > Pelobatidae > Pelobates > Pelobates fuscus. Next base: position 33,060,479 of record NC_086317.1, read on the forward strand.
CAAGACGAAGTCATTGATGCTATGGATTGGCCCGCCCGTTCCCCAGACCTGAATACAATTGAGCACATCTGGGACATCATGTCTCGCTCCATCCACCAATGTCACGTTGCACCACAGACTGTCCAGGAGTTAGCAGATGCTTTAGTCCAGGTCTGGGAGGAGATCCGTCAGGAGACCATCCGCCACCTCATCAGGAGCATGCACAGGCGTTGTAGGGAGGTCATATAGGCACGTGGAGGCCACACACTACTGAGCCTCATTTTGACTTGTTTTAAGGACACTACATCAAAGTTGGATCAGCCTGTAGTGTGTTTTTCCACTTTAATTTTGAGTGTGACTCCAAATCCAGACCTCCATGGGTTGAAAAATTTGATTTCCATTTTTTTTTATTTTTGTGTGATTTTGTTGTCAGCACATTCAACTATGTAAAGAACAAAGTATTTCAGAAGAATATTTAATTCATTCAGATCTAGGATATGTTATTTTTGTATTCCCTTTATTTTTTTGAGCAGTGTATATTATACATATATAATATATGTATAATAAATTGTATATTTTTTTAAAAACTTTTTAGCAGTCTGGGGGACTGTCTGACAGCTCAGACAGTCCTCCTGCTGGCAGCTCCATAGACTCCTACTGCGGCCATGTGATCATGGTGATCACACGGCCCTGGATGGCCGGAGCTGCTGCAGGGGGACTGCTGGGGTATCGGGCAGTCCCCCCTGACCGGGAATGCAGATCCAGGTAGTCCAGGGCTCCAATTTGACCGTTTTTTGTCGGACGTACCTAGTATTATTTTATAAATATATATATATATTAAAATACACTTAGAATAATGGATTGTGCATATAAAAGTACTTAGATCACATATATATATTTATATATATGTGATCTAAGTACTTTTATTAACTTTATTAAATGGTTTACGAAGTTTAATTGCCTTTCTAAATTTAGTAAACCTTATTAAACTTTTGTGCAGCCATGAGGGGGACAGCCTGAGAGCTCAGGCACTCCCCCTGCAGGCACTGCACGAGCCGGCTATTCCGGGCATGTGATCGCGAGGACTCCACAATCACATGGCCTGGAGCGGGGAAGGGGGACCCGGATCAGCTGCAGGGGGACTGCCTGGGATGCCAGGCAAGTCCCCACATCGCAATCGCCGGTAAGTGGATATGGCCCGCGGACATACGTCTGCGGTCGGGAAGGGGTTAAAGGGACACTATAGACACCCATACCAACTCTTCTCATCAATATGGCAGTGCCCCTGTCATTTTAGCTCTGCAGTTGCAAACATTGAGAAACTGCAGGGTTAAGTCTGCCTCTGTTATGGGCAAATGCAAATTCTTTAAGCAAACCTCAGTGCACATTATGTTTGCGCCATTTTGTCCCAGACGAATTACAATAACAATAATGCACAAGCAAGCTTCAAGACTATGCTACGACTCTTTCAGTACACAATATACTGTGGTAACCCCAAAAAGATAACACATTTTAGACTTTATGATGCCATCTTGACCTAAGTCAGGAAAATTTCCATGACGTATGCACCCTTTAGTTATGGCCTTGTATTTTTGCCAAGTTAAGGGAGATCCTAAAATGAATAAAGTAAAAGAAGTGTTACTTTTTCATATATGAACTACAGTGACCCTAAAATGAAGACACCTAAGGTATAAATAGGTGAACTTTAAAATGTTAAGAAACAGAGGAGAGACTTGGAGACAGATGCTGCTCCATCTTAAAATGACAGAGAGGCTGACATGATGACATGTTCAGAAGGGTATGTTAACCTATTAATTGCTTCCAAGACCATCCTTGTTTTATATTGTATTCTCAATTATTTATATATGTTAAATAGAGGATCTCTTACACTAACTATATAAAATTATAGCTAAGATATCTGTATGGTTAGCCCTTCTAAGTTCTATGCTTTAAGACGTTATAGTGGTAAATAAGGGAACCAGCCGCGGTTACACCTCTAGTGGCTGTCATGCAGTTTGATTCCATGAGGATATCCAGCGTCTTCTAAATGCCCATAGGAAAACTCTGATGCAATGCTTTCCTACGTGGAAGGCTAAATGTGCATGCCTCACTTGTGTCTTATGTGCATTATGTCCCCCCCCCCCCCCATAGTTGACGGAATCAGGTGTATAAAAGGGTTTTATATGCCAACGGAGGGGCAGAGGGACACTATAGTGTTAGGAATACAATTTTGTATTTCTAGCACTATAGTGTTCTTTTAAATAAATAACACGACTGATGGGATGCAACAAAAAAGCCCTTTATAAGCAGAATTATGTTTTTAAATGTACAGACATAACACTTTACATACTTCATTTGCCCTTTAATATAAAAATCAAATTAGTTTGTAAGACTGCCAGAGCTTTAAAACATAACAAAAGTGGAATTAACATAGGACAGTAAGAACTCAGTCCTTCAATGAAAAGGAAGGCCAAAAAAATAAAAATTATCAACAGATCCAAAAATTAAAATATAGGCAACACATCATAAAAACTCAATATGTTTAAAGTTTAGACATTGCAAACAGCCTGCCTCATAAATAAATCTAAATTTCAACACTTAACATTATTCTGTATGGTTTCTTTTTTTAATGTTCATGGAAACCACTATATATTGTAAAGCAATCTTTAAAGAATATATTTTCAGAGTAGTTTTTACACATTTACACAAGAATTAGAAAAGAACTCAAAAATATTTAAAAATAATAATACAACACTAACAATTAATGGCACATCCCGGATTGCAATTTCAATGTAATATCAGGTTTTGGTACCCTTGAGTATTTGAGGAACATACAATGCCTTGCATATCCATTTGGCACAGAAAGGACCAAAAAACAAAGACGATGGGACAGTAGTTTGCGTGTGTAGTGATCAGATAACTGGTGCAAATTTATAAGAGTGCAATAATGACCATTGCGGTGTGTCTACTGCTAATTTTACAGGTTCCCATGGCATTTACCCAATTTTCTAATCACTGTCACCAATCTCCCCCATTGTGTATAACATGTATAGCTATTATGCTCCTATCACTGCTGTCACAGCTCAATACGATCCATGCCAGGCATTGTGTGACTGTGCTCAGGATTGGTAGAACGTGGATTCGTACATAGACTACAGCACCAAATAAGATCAGGAAAAATATAAATTTTAATCTCTACATTTGGTGACTTAGAGAACAGTACATATTGGTAGCATTTTAATATTACCTGATGGATATTGTAATGCACATTTTTTTTGTGTATTACAATCACCAGACTATTCACAAAATATAGGGATTTTGCAGAGGTTTTCATTCTCCATCTTTCTATAAACCCCTTTCTGAACTTACTTGTATTCATATAATAAAATAGGCAGTGTTACGTTATGCTCTGTAACGCTAAAAGTTAATTAAAATCATTATTAAAAAAACAAAAACATTATTTAGAAAATAAAGCAGAGAGTAAAGCACTGGGATTAAAGTGTCTAAACTTGTTCTCTTTCAAATTAAATACATGATAAAATCAAGTTTGGATGTGAACGGAGTATTGAAAATACTGTAAAAGTGTGTTTTAATAGTTAAACCATTCCTCATTAGTAAATACAGCCAGTACAGACAGGTTTGGAGGAATGGTAGATTCCCCAGATGTTTAAACTGCCTTAAGAACGTCAAAGCATAACGGAAGTTCTAGAACACCTGGGGATTGACCATTTCCCCATCTCTGATTTAAGACAATCATGATACTTATTGGTACCAATCTTAGGGGGATTTTGCAGACTCTCCCATCCCATCCTATGTTAATGTATCAGATATTAAAAAAAATGTAAAGTGTCTAAAAACAAAAATAAAGAAATACTATCCTACAAAGTTTCTAATTTGCGGCCTCTGTTCCTTCTTGCTGCTCACTCAGCAGCTGAGATTTGTCTGCAAACCTGTACCTCTCTATGCAAAACCATTAAGGTAGCAATGCACATGCTTACGTGACACTAGAATAATCTGATTTCTTATTTCCTCTGTGATAATTGCATGGTAAATGCTACATATATCACTTTGAGACAATGGATTTATTTTAAATCATATCTACCTGCTTATTCTTTCTTATTCTATTCATACCCAGTCTACCCAAACAGTGTCCTATGCCTAGGAATGCTGGAAAAATGCATCGGGCATGCTTGACTGATGCCCTGTCATTAGTGCACTTTTCTGAAATAGAGATCCCCTACATGAGAGGTGTGTCTAACAATGCAATCCGACCACAGTTATCAATGTTTATTATATACTTTTCTAAGTTTACTTGCTTTATTTTGGTTTGTATATTTGTTTAACCCCTTAAGGACACATGACATGTGTGACATGTCATGATTCCCTTTTATTCCAGAAGTTTGGTCCTTAAGGGGTTAAAAGTGCTTTCTGGTTTAAATTTTTTTTTTTTTAAATCGTCAAGTGCTGCATGTCCCTTTAGGGTACCTACTTCAGGATGGAATTCCTTATTTAATTACCAAATTGTCACACTTAATAGAACTGCCCTGACTAATCATGTAAAACGACACATGCTGGCGTAAAGATCTAATGGGGTTCAATACATAACTTTGTGGCTCAGGTGGCGTTTGGATCTTATGTTTTTACTCCAGATCCTACAATAACAAATTTTGTCAAACCATAACTTGTGTGGACTTATAGCAAGTTGAGTAAAGTTATAAAAATGTATGTAAATTAAAAAAAAAAAAAAAAAGGCATGGGACCTGCCTGTTATGCCCTTACTGTCAAAGTAACTCTAGAGTTTAGAAAAAAAAATGATAAAGTGAGGGAGTGACCGGGAGAACCAGGAGGATAGAAATGCTCACATATAAACTTGGAGTCAAAACTGCCATCTGCTTGACATTTTCAGTTAAACTGCAAATAAACTGCAAATGGAGGGACTAGGAAAGGAGCAGGTAAGAATGAAACATGGTATAAAACATAGTCCTACTTCCCTTTAAAATACACTCTTTTTCTAGACAAAAAAAGGGACACTCCATTGCCTAAACACAAACATAGCTAAAAAAAAAAGACATACCTCCAATGAAATCATGCATGAACTTAATTATGCTTTTTTCATTGGGGTATATAAAAAAATGGCTTTCAAAAGCTGATCTCTTGTCTGCAGCTTTTCCAAGCCCTCCCCTTCTAACCACGCCCAGACTTTCTGTGGCTGTCCAATCACAAATTTCCCAATGCAGTTCAATGAGGGTTTTTTGAAAGTCTCTTGAGTTTAGTTCCACAACCAAGAGGTAGCAGAACCAGTTCTCTGATTGACAGCCATGGGGTGGTAACAAGATTAATTTACAGAAGAGCCAATTTCAATTGAAATCTTCACTTTTTGCATGGATCTGGGGTGTCCCTTTAAAATATTGAGAATATATGCATACATCTCTAAATGAGCTCTAAATGTAATTATTCATTATATATATTTGGTTTGTGCATTTATTTCTTGTTTTTTCTTTGCTAGTTTGAGCAATCTTGGGTAGAAATAGGTCACTATCTGATCTTGATTCAAAGGATGAACAACAAAGACTGCCACAACTAGCACAGCAAAAGAAAAATGTCTGCTTGTTCACAGACTGCTAACATCAACTATGATCACCCTATAGGTGCAGCCCAGCAGTGCAACAGCTTTCTCCCCTCAGCTGGTAGTGAGTACCATGGGCTCAGCATGCTGGAGAGATGACGGATGCTCTTCTCTGTGATTGAGCAGAGGCCGGGCAGGCAGGAGTCTGATACAGGCTGATTCTGACCCAAGATCGCTCAAAATGCCAGGGGGAGATGATAGAGGGAAATATAAACATAATTAAAATTTAAGAAATTAGATAAATAATTGCATAAACCAATTAAATAACGAAGAATTACAATTTAATGATACTTTCTTTTTACTATGAATCTTTTTAAACCACAAAAAAGTGACTAGGACAGGAGTAAGCGTATTATCTCAAGAGACAAGCTGTAGAATATGTATACAGAATTATATACAGGTCATATATGTTACACATTTGTTTAAAAAATATCTGAATAATATGAAGTCTGCCCACATTCCACTGAATATTAGCATTCTGCCATGCTTCAATTTACAAGTTAACATTAGTGAAAAAATAAAGTTAGTTATTCAACACCTGGAAATCTGTATATATAAAAAAAACTGAGGTAACAGGTGAGTGTATAAAGTCATATTCTTCCAAAAATATGTTTTTGCTTGGAAATTTTTTGTCACTAGTCCCTCGACTTGTCAGAGAGGTTTGAGGAGGCAGTTTTTAGCAGCGAGAACCGAGAATGTTTATACAACGATCATTCTGCCGTCAAATGGGATTATGAGATCCCCCAAATACTATTCATTCCCACTGGCTTGTTTCTCTGTTTGTTCCAACACCTGTGTTAAAATGTCATCGATGACATCGACGTCATAGTTTATCTGTTGAATATCCAGATCTGGCATCAGTGTAGTTAGGAGCTGGGCAACGTTGACCCGGAGTGTTCGTAACTTCAAGCTAAAAGAGCAAAATATATACCATGTTGGTAAAAGGTTTACAAAGCAAGAAAACATAATTCCTCATGTGAATAATATATATATTTTTTTAAATCAGTATCTCATTGTCAATATAATTCTTATTTATTATCTTAGATTGTAAGCTCTGATGCCTTCACTACATCTTGCTTCTATGTCAAACGTATGATATTGAATTTACTTGTTTGTAAACCTATTGAATAGGTCACAGAATATGTTGGTGCTTTACCAATAATAAATCATATCAACAAAATCCTTTTAATTCTACCCCCCGCCAATTGAGTATTTCATAAAGATAGAATGTTTATGACATACTCCGATTTATTGTATTGGAATTTAACTGGAAAAGGTTTACTACGACAAAGTAGATACTACTTTGCTTCAGTATTTGTCCTGTGTCTGACACTGCCCTTATAAGTAGGTTAACACAGAATTAGTGGAACTGCTCTGTAAACTCATGTTAGCCATAGTACAGCAGCTATTAATTTCCACGCATCCATTTAGTGAACCTTGATATAGGCTATTAGGAACCATTTTGTTTTACTTGCTCCCATTTTGTAGAATAGCATTTATTTGGATCATCTTGTAACAGTTGAATCTTGGCAAGGTTCAGTTCATTGTTAATGAGCAGGGAGTCATACCTGCATGCTCAGCATCGGAGGTGTAATCTAGGAAAACCAAGTGTAACTTATGACACAGAAGTCATACCTGGATGCTTGATGTCCACAGTGTAATCGCGGTAATCTTTTGACACATATGTAATAAAGTTTAAAGGGAGAAACAGAAAACGATGCTGCAGTTCTTACACGCTCCAATTTATAAGCGTGGGTGCAGGGTACCATCTGCACCATGCAGTCACGTAAAGCTGTTATACTGCCAAGAATGAACCTTTCATTTTTTTTTTTTAAATAGTTTTATTTTAGACTTTGAGTTGTATTTCACACCTGGCAGACAATCTAATTATAAGAAGAAAAATCAGTTTGCCCAAGAGTGTTAAATTTTTGTAACTCCATAACATCATAACTGTAGTATCTCGGGTTATAAGAGACTGGCCATAGACAATGTATACATTTCTCAAACCCCCTAAAAGAGACTTTTTTCTGGACTTACCTTTCCTCTGACTCCCCTGCTGTGCTGGTTGTGGCAGTCTCTTTGCTGTTCATCTCTTGAATCAAGACTTTCATTTGTTCAACCTCAGTCTCCAGCTGGCTGTTTTGAGAATGTAATCTTGTGTTTTCTTGCTTTAATTTTTCTACCTGCAGCATACACAAACACAATGAAAAGCTGAAAATTCACTTATAAAAAGGCAACAATTATCAAGCAGGGGCTGCACACTTGTCCAATAATATAGTTGAAATGGATGAGCACCTTTCACCTTATATCCTGTGTCACACTACACAGTTGATTAAGTAATGTCAGGATGCTCTATTACAGTGATGGCGAACCTTTTTGAGCCCGAGTGCCCAAACTGCAATACATGCCAACTTTTTTTCCCTCAAAGTGCCAACACGACAATTAAACCTGAATACTGAGGTTTACGTTTAGAAAAAACTACTCGTACAGTTAACAACTTTTGTTTTAAAAGAAGAACACAACATAGAGTTAAATTATACAAATTTTAAATAATGATATAAATTAAGCTTATATTAGTATCTCCAACAAATGCAATACATACACACAGACTGCTGAACACATTCACACACCGAGACATAGACAGACTGCTAAATACACACACAGTCCGCTAAATACACGCACACTGCTGAGTACGCAGTCTGCTGAATACACGCACGCAGTCTGCTGAATACACACACACACACACACACACTGCTGAATACATAAAGACTGCTGAACACACACATACACTGCACCCCTCAATGCAGTATATGTGTCTGTGTGTAATGTTGTGTGTGGGGGGGGGTGGGGTGCTGTGTGTGGGGGGGGGGTGGGGTGCTGTGTGTGTGGGGGGGGGGGGGTGGGGGTGCTGTGTGTGGGGGGGGGGTGCTGTGTGTGTGTGGGGGGAGGGGTGCTGTGTGTGGGGGGAGGAAAGGGTGCTGTGTGTGGGGGGAGGAAAGGGTGCTGTGTGTGGGGGGAGGAAAGGGTGCTGTGTGTGGGGGGAGGAAAGGGTGCTGTGTGTGGGGGGAGGAAAGGGTGCTGTGTGTGGGGGGAGGAAAGGGTGCTGTGTGTGGGGGGAGGAAAGGGTGCTGTGTGTGGGGGGAGGAAAGGGTGCTGTGTGTGGGGGGAGGAAAGGGTGCTGTGTGTGGGGGGAGGAAAGGGTGCTGTGTGTGGGGGGAGGAAAGGGTGCTGTGTGTGGGGGGAGGAAAGGGTGCTGTGTGTGGGGGGAGGAAAGGGTGCTGTGTTTGTGGGGCTGCTGTGGGTAGGGGTGCTGTGTGTAGGGGGTGGGGGTGCTGTGTGTAGGGGTGGGGGGGTAGGGGTGCTGTGTGTAGGGGTGGGGGGGTAGGGGGGGTAGGGGTGCTGTGGGTAAGTGGGGTAGGGGTGCTGGGGGTAAGTGGGGTAGGGGTGCTGGGGGTAGTGGTGCTGTGGGTAAGGGGGTAGGGGTGCTGGGGGTAAGGGGGTAGGGGTGCTGGGGGTAAGGGGGGTAGGGGTGCTGTGTGTAGGGGGAGTAGGGGTGCTGGGGGTAAGGGAGGTAGGGGTGCTGTGGGTAGTGGGAGTAGGGGTGCTGTGGGTAGTGGGAGTAGGGGTGCTGGGGGTAGGGATGCTGTGGGTAAGGGGGGTATGGGTGCTGTGGGTAGTGGGAGTAGGGGTGCTGGGGGTAGTGGGAGTAGGGGTGCTGGGGGTAGTGGGAGTAGGGGTGCTGGGGTAGGGGTGCTGAGAGTAGGGGTGCTGAGAGTAGGGGAAGTAGGGGTGCTGGGGGTAGGGATGCTGTGGGTAAGGGGGGTATGGGTGCTGTGGGTAGTGGAAGTAGGGGTGCTGGGGGTAAGGGGGTAGGGGTGCTGTGGGTAAGGGGGTAGGGGTGCTGTGGGTAGGGGTGCTGTGGGTAAGGGGGTAGGGGTGCTGTGTGTAGGGGGAGTAGGGGTGCTGTGGGTAGTGGGAGTAGGGGTGCTGGGGGTAGGAATGCTGTGGGTAAGGGGGGTATGGGTGCTGTGGGTAGTGGGAGTAGGGGTGCTGGGAGTAGGGGTGCTGAGAGTAGGGGTGCTGTGGGTAGTGGAAGTAGGGGTGCTGGGGGTAGGGATGCTGTGGGTAAGGGGGGTATGGGTGCTGTGGGTAGTGGAAGTAGGGGTGCTGGGGGTAAGGGGGTAGGGGTGCTGGGGGTAGTGGGAGTAGGGGTGCTGGGGGTAGGGATGCTCTGGGTAAGGGGGGTATGGGTGCTGTGGGTAGTGGGAGTAGGGGTGCTGGGGTAGGGGTGCTGTGGGTAGTGGGAGTAGGGGTGCTGGGAGTAGGGGTGCTGGGAGTAGGGGTGCTGGGAGTAGGGGTGCTGGGAGTAGGGGTGCTGGGAGTAGGGGTGCTGGGAGTAGGGATGCTGTGGGTAAGGGGGGTATGGGTGCTGTGGGTAGTGGAAGTAGGGGTGCTGGGGGTAGTGGGAGTAGGGGTGCTGGGGGTAGGGGTGCTATGGTAGGGGTCTGTTGGTAAGGGGAGTAGGGGGTGCTGTAGGTAAGGGGGGTAGGTAATTAAATCAGTATCCCCCCTTCCCTTCTTGTTACCTTTGGTGAAGGGGAGGGGGGGAACACAGCCATCCCTGGTGGTCCGGTGGTGTTATGCAGGACAGGACAGGTCCTGCAGCTCTCCTGTCCTCCCGCGCGATGCTGTGTGGAGCGTTGCCATGGTAACGTGCGGCAACGCTCCACACAGCTCGAGGGAGGACAGGAGAGCTGCTTCCTCGATCCCTCCCCCCCTGCTTCCGGTCCTGCCGACACGGAAGCAGAGTAGGCGCCTGCAGTTTCGGGCAGGCAGGCGCCTACTCTGCAGTGATGGCAACCCTATGGCCGCGTGCCCACAGAGAGGGCCCGGCGTGCCACCTGTGGCACGCGTGCCATAGGTTCGCCATCACTGCTCTATTATAATAGCTGGCCTTTGATCCTGCTTTGTATCTTCTTCTTGTTTCCCCCCCTGCACTGCATATCCTGTTAACACCTTGTCTTTATGACTATTGGGAAGTGTTTGTTTAATCAATTAACACCTTTTGGCCAGCTAATGCGCTTAATGTGCTTTAAGTTCTTTTAACCCCTTAAGGACCAAACTTCTGGAATAAAAGGGAATCATGACATATCACACGTCATGTGTCCTTAAGGGGTTAATATGCAATTGACAGGACATGACTGTATTGTGTAAAGACAACCCCTTTTGGATGTGTACAGAATTTTGTTATAAGATCTGTGTTTTCCCCCATTAAATTTAGGAACAGTATTTTGTCATACTTATGATGTGTACTGTCCTCCAAGCTTGTATTTCTGCTGTGTCCATTCCTTGTCTTCATACCTGAGAGAAAACATTGCTGTCTGCTGAATTTAAACCACAACAATAGTGATCGTCATACATTAGAACTCCAGACTCAGGGGATGGCGAGTCTCCAGAACACTTTAATAAGGTAAAAAGAGCCCAGGTACGCAGATTTAGTCCACACTTTAACGGGAACTAGCGGTGACGCATTACTCCGAGAGGTCACATGACACCCATGTAATCATCAAGCATGCTGGACGTAAAAAGACGACCTACGGAATCTAGGTAACAATCTGGGGGCAGAGCCAAGCAGGCAAGCAGCCCAGACGTGCCTCGCCAGAGCTCCTGCGTCTGGAGGGGAAAACGGGTACAGCGCCCGAAAACGACACCCCACAGACTACTGCACACCGTGCCTCATATCAGGAGGGGCTACCGACTAAAACGGTGCCTCTCACGACCCCCTGCACAGCCATCCTGACGCGACGAGGCTTGCGGCCTACCTGAGAACGGACCACAGAGAGACAGCCGCTCCCCGGGGCATTAGCCAGAACAGGCGCTGCGGCGAGGAACTCACTCCTCTCCCCCCCCCCCCCCCGACTGGCGGGGGTCATCCCGGTCACCAAGCAGCCCGACTCACTGGAACATTCCCCACGGGACAGCTAACGCTGCACGCATTGCCAAACTAGGGATACTAAGATGGCGGCAGCTGCCCTCGAACTGGAGACAGATGAGCGGCACAAAACGCTGGAACAGCGACTGGACGACCTGATCCAGAGATTCTGGCGCAAGCTCACACACAAAGCCGACCACCATAAACAGGTACAGCAGAGACACACACCCTCAACATGGGGAGCCCCTCGGGTCAAAACGAAAGTCAAGCACTAAACACGTGGCAGGGCCCGCCATTGTTACCAGGTGCGCCACGCCAAAGATCCCACGAGGCCCCATGAGGGCGGACAAACCAGGCCAGCCGCGGAGACCCCACCACCCCCCAAGGGAGCGAACAGCCTTCCACAGCCAAGAACAGCACAACCGGCACATACATGCCCTGAGAAGGGAAAAACCAAGGCGCTCACTGGGTGTAAAGCACCAAGACCACCCACGACTCCACCTCACCCAGCAACCAAACACTGGGACAGCAACACCGACCATCCACACAAGCAAGCAATCACCCACAACTGCTTCCCGCAGGCCGCAGCCCCGGGACGCATGGAAGCAACTCCCAGCGGCACCACCGGCGGACCCGCTTGAACCGACCTCACGCAAGGGCATCGGCTAAACAAAACTACCTGGACTATCCATACAGCCCCAGGCACACCATACACGGACATAAGCACGCCTAAATAACTGTGTATGTGGCTGAATTTGAACTCTCAGATCTTAGGGTTTATCATGGAAGGACTATGCTCAACCTCTGCAGGGAACTGGCTGACTGACGTGAGAGGTTCAGGACTCCATCTCTGGTATCCAAGTTCACCACCTTCTCGCATGATAATAACTATTGAGCACCTGTTTTGTGTTATACTCATAATTGAAAGTTTTCAGCTACAGAGCCTTGTTTAGCAGAGTGTTTTTGTTTCTTTTATTACGCAAGGGCTTTAGCTTAAATGACTGACATCTTTAGGCTATATATATGGGCCTTAACGCCCCCCAGGGGCAGTTTCTGTATCGCACTGTCATACATACTTTGAGGAGAGCTTAAACTAACCAAATGTACCCTAATCTCAATTTACAGTTAAACCCAGCCTGTATTACTCAGTTAGACTGTTACCTAAGAATGAACAACTGTTTAATCAACCTACTAACATAACTTTCTTAATGATATTAAACATGCTTTTGTTACACGACAAATTAACACTATTAAACAAAAAATGAGGCATCATTACTTAGGAAATGTAATTGACCAAAGCTATCGATGTACGGACCCCTTATTGTATTTTTTTATTTTTTTAATTCTTTATTTTTGGTGCAATAAAGTTTACAGACTGGCCCGTGGTGCCATGACAGCAGTCACAGGCTGAATGATGTAGACAATGTCAAGATGATATACAATTGCACATTTTATTTTTTAAAGACAGGTTGTATACATAAGTGAATTCGTTAAGAGTGAGTTGATTATGTCGGCAATTGAGAGATACATACATATTAATGATTAGGACACAGTGTGTATGCTTTGCCGTTAAACGTAGATTTGCATGCGCGTAAGTTGCACGTGTAAAGATAGAATATTGATAATGCTCGAATATAGAAATGCTGTTCTACATGTTTCTCCAGCGCTAGGTGTCTATGTTGCCTGCATATGCTGGGCTATAGCACCCTTCCGTGTAGGTGTAGGGTTGCTATCTAGCTAGGCGGTTGCTCAGGTAAATGCGGTTATATGGGAACATAAGTATAATGTATGCTTCTAAGATATTAATGCCAGAAAGGAAAAGTGCCACAGGATTTGCCAGGCGGTGAGGTTAGACAGCATAAGATAAGTAGGTGATAGGCTATTTGGGAGCATGACTGGCATGAATTGTAAGACAGTATACAATTTTACAAAAGTATTCTGAGGATGCTAAGTCGTCAGACAGTTAAAGACCATTAAACAAATAAAGACGGACAGGCATTAAAGATTACTGTAAAGTTCTCTTGTTGTTATAAGATCAGGGAACACTTTGTTCTGTCGCCGTAGATGGAATAGATAAAGTCCTCTGTTTTCTGCGCTTAGACATATCCGCAGTGTAGGTGAGGTCAATAAGTGTCCCAGAGGAATACGGGGTAGGTGATGGGCTCTTGTTGCCTGTGTAAGGTATTCAGCTAGCCGGTTTCGGATCTTCAGCGTCTGTAGTCCGGTCGCAGGGATCTACTGTGCCACCTGTGGTTGCTTGGTTCGACCTGGGTGGTTGCTGACTGTTTGGTGCGTTATTAGCTCTCCGGTCTTTGCTTTACTGCATGGTTCCCTCTTGTGCGTTTATCTGTGAGCGCGAGATAGTTTCCTCTGCAGCGCCTTCTCAGTGCTCTCTGTGGTCAGGGTGCGACGTGGCAACATTCTGGTATATTAAATGCCCCCATTTGCAGTGTCCATAAGCTTTACTGTTCTGTAGTAGGCTGGTGGGATAATAGTAGGTGCTTTTATCATTAGCTGCGTTGGGTTCCTCACTTTTGAGCAGGCTTAAGCATGGTCCTTCTGGCAGCTCATGCACATGGCGGCGGCCATCTTGTGGACTGGCGTACGGGGAATGTTCCCGGCTAGAGCGGCTGGTTGAGCCCAGGTTGGTGCGCTGGTTAGTGCCTCTGCAGACCGGGATAACCCCCGGAGCGGGGGGGGGGGGGGGGGCCTGTCACCTGTCAGGAGACCCGGTAGAGCGGCCGTCCCATCCCGGCTCAAGCCCCAACGAGCTCCGAGCCCAGCCGGGTTATTGTCAAAGCCGGACAGGTTCCCATGCTCTCCCCAGTAACTGGGGGTCTGTGGAGACGTTGGTGGGGTTGCTGGTCGCGGTTATCGTCCAATTTGCTCCGGTTTTTGGGCCTCGGAGCGGGAGCGTGTCTGATCCCGTCGGCGGTCAGGCCCCGCCCCCCGGACCCCTTATTGCATTTCCCTCTCTTTGTTTCTGTACCCCATCTAATATGCTTCAATAAAAGAAAGATTGACAAAAAAAAAAAAAAGACGACCTACACAGAGATCAGAGATTCCCCCTGTATTTAAAGCAATAGTAAAATGCAGTTTTGAGCAGCCAGAACTTTGTCATGATGTGCTGGTTCCCATTAAAGTCTGTACGGTGAAGAAAACAGAACTGGATTCTTCATAAAAGGCAGCTGTCTTGGGAATCGCCATGGCGATATTTCATGCCATCCTGTCTAAGAAGCAGGGTATAGCGTGTAAATGGGATTATAGGCAAGTGCCATTAAATGATGTACACCTAATCCACTACAGTGTGAACATATGTAACCTGCTACTGACATGCTGTCAGCCATTTTGCTGTTTGTCCGCCATCTTCGAGTATAATCAAAGAAGAAGAAGAAGAATACTTGAAGAATTATATGCTGCTTTTTACCAACTGTTTTTCTTTACAAATTCATTTCTACAAAGACGATTTCTTGAACTGTAACAGGAAAGACATTTTGTAAGTGTCCTGTTAGCCGTTGCCAGGAGGGGGGAGATGTGTGATCAGCTCTAGAAGAGGAAGTTAAAGGACCAATCTGGTGCCAGGAAAACACTTGTTTTCCCACCCTCAGGGTCCCCCTCCCGCCCGGCTCTGGAAAGGGGAAAAGAGGTAAAACTTACCTTTTTCCAGCGCTGGGCGGGGAGCTCTCCTCCTCCTCTCCGCCTCGTCGGCTAGCTGCGCGCGCATTCAGCCGGTCGCATATGAAAGCATTTACAATGCTTTCCTATGGACGCTTGCGTGCTCTCACTGTGATTTTCACAGTGAGAATCACGCAAGCGCCTCTAGCGGCTGTCAATGAGACAGCCACTAGAGGATTAGCGGGAAGGCTTAACCAATTTATAAACATAGCAGTTTCCGTTTATAAAAAATTGGGTTAACCCTAGCTGGACCTGGCACCCAGACCACTTCATTAAGCTGAAGTGGTCTGGGTGCCTAGAGTGGTCCTTTAAGGTTTTATGGATTGAAACGTGAATGGACAGTTGACAATGTGTTAGAATAGATTAGGTAAGGGGGAGATTATTCTAACGAAATATCTATAGTAAGACACATGTCAACACTGAACAGGTTAAATTCTAGACGTATTAAGTTCCCTGTGTCATTACTGTGGTCAAGCCATCGTTTAGAAAGATCTGTTGAAACATGTTACTTGAACCCTGAACTTACTGTAACCTCAAACTGTCGTTTATACTAGAATTTAGCCAATAGGAAATGTGACCATATTTGGAATTCTGATTGAGCTAAACGGAGAGCTAGTTCCTGGTCTAAAGTAGCAAGGCATTGTAATGTGATGTCAGATTACTTCTTGATAATCTCCCTAGAGATATCTCTGTGTATCTTATCATTAAAACGCTTTTATTGAACCTGGCGATTTTTGTTGCTACTTCCACATCACTGAAGGGCGGTAAGGCCTCAATCGGTTTTTAAAAATGAAAGCGAGGAGCACAGATCTCTGTATTGCATAATGAGCATCTGATACCACACTAAGGCTGGCAAGATAGCTCAGTGGGCTAATGCATAATCAGTAGATTCTGTTCAATCCTTCGGTGTTGACTCAGCCGTGATCCTTCCGAGGTAGATCAAATGAGTACCTTTAAATTGGGTAGTAGTAACATCCCCTGAATGTTGAGCAAAAGGAACATCCCCAGAATGTACTTGGATACCAGAGTAATCGGAATGTACCTTTCCTGGTTAACCCCTTAAGGACCAAACTTCTGGAATAAAAGGAAATCATGACATGTCACACGTCATGTGTCCTTAAGGGGTTAAATACTTTTTTATTATTGTTAATAAAAACCTGGAATAAAGGGATCCTAAAAAACTGAGAAAGAGGCTCTAGGGATAGAGAAAATAAACTTTGTGAAATTAGTTGTAACCAGTTAGCTCCAGTTTGTCATAGCTGCACATCTATACCTGTTAGGAATGATTTTATAATCAACAGCAGCCATTTTATAATCACTGGCCATTTAAAAGTCAGCCGCCATTTCATAAGCATTAGCCATTTTAAATCTGATTCTATTTTTCTAGTGTATTGCTAAAAAGCGGTTATAATCTTTTATAAAGACAGAATAAAATAATTTATTTGTTAATTAAAGTATTCTGTTGCATCTACAAACAGCTGTTCTCTAAAAGGGGAAGTATATGTCAATCAAGATACTTTGAGGAAGTAACAGAAATATTTATTCTGCAAGCTTATCAAATATGTTATGAAACAATGTCTACAATTAAATGAAAGATATACAATTATATTTTTAGAAAGTAGTTATCTGTTAAATTATCAAGTGATGTCTACCTTTGGCCGTGACCGGTCTACTTTGTGACCATGAGCTAATTTTTCTGTCAACTATCCAAACTATTTGCAGAATTGCTGACTGTGTAATATGACATAGTGCTAAGTAATCATCTTCTGCTTTTTATAGAAACCCTGGCTGGAGCCAATACATTTCGAGATATGATTTGAGACCGTGTTGTGTGTCAGTCATTACTCCCGAGCTGCTCGTATGCGTGTTTGTGCTTGTTGGAGTTCCAAGGACGGTCTGCAGCCGTGAATTATCCCTGGAGAAGTATTTCTGCCCTAACTATATCTATCCTTCCACTCCATAAAGGAACACTCCAAGCACCAAAACAACTACATCACACAATGATGGTTATGAGTGACCTGGTCTACCCCCCCTCACTCCCCCCTCCCCCCATTGTAACTATCAAATTGTTTTAGAATGGTGTAACGTTTCACTGCCTTCACTACTAAAGCCAAAGAGCTGGAAGCTCCTACGCCAGACTTTTCATTAATACTCCTGGGCCAAGCTTCCAGAACGCTGCCTGGAGTAGTAGAGGCAGGAAGCTGCATCATTTTACTAATCACACTGTGGGATGGGAGGAATTTGTGAATACAATCCATCCTCAAAGACAGCTGGGTATAGTAATAAGCAGAAACAGTTCATTATCAATGCCAATGGCTCTAAATCAGCTTATTTGCAGAATTGCTTTCATACAAATGCAAGAAAAAGTATGTGAACCCTTTGGAATGATATGGATTTCTGCACAAATTGGTCATAAAATGTCATCTGATCATCATCTAAGTCACAGCAATAGACAATCACAGTCTGCTTAAACTAATAACACACAAAGAATGAAATGTTGCCATGTTTTAGTGAACACACCATGTAAACATTCACAGTGCAGGTGGAAAAACACCCATCTTCTGTTGAGCATCAGCTGGTAGACAGATGGCCTTAAGTTCTCCTGCAAAATGTCTTGATAAACTTGGGAATTCATTTTTCCTTCGACGATAGCAATCCGTCCAGGCCCTGACGCAGCAAAGCAGCCCCAAACCATGATGCCCCCACCACCACACTTCACAGTTGGGATGAGGTTTTGATGTTGGTGTGCTGTGCCTCTTTCTCGCCACACATAGTGTTGTGTGTTTCTTCCAAACAATTCAACTTTGGTTTCATCTGTCCACAGAATATTTTGCAAGTACTGCGGTGGAACATCCAGGTGCTCTTGTGCAAACTGTAAACGTGCAGCAATGTTTTGTTTGGACAGCAGTGGCTTCCTCTGTGGTATCCTCCCATAAAATCCATTCTTGTTTAGTGTTTTACGTATTGTAGATTCGCTAACAGGGATGTTAGCATTTGCCAGTGACTTTTGTAAGTCTTTAGCTGACACTCTAGGATTCTTCTTCACCTCATTGAGCAGTCTGCGCTGTGCTCTTGCAGTCATCTTTACAGGATGGCCACTCCTAGGGAGAGTAGCAGCAGTGCTGAACTTTCTCCATTGATAGACAATTTGTCTTACCGTGGACTGATGAACAGCAAGGCTTTTGGAGATACTTTTATAACCCTTTCCAGCTTTATGCAAGTCAACAATTCTTAAGCGTAGGTCTTCTGAGAGCTCTTTTGTGCGAGGAATCATTCACATCAGGCAATGCTTCTTGTGAAAAGCAAACCAAGAACTGGTGTGTGTTTTTTATTGGGCAGGGCAGCTGTAACCAACACCTCCAATCTCATCTCATTGATTGGACTCCGGTTGGCTGACATCTCACTCCAATTAGCTCTTGGAGATGTCATTAATCTAGGGGTTCACATACTTTTTCCACCTGCACTGTGAATGTTTACATGGTGTGTTCAATAAAAACATGGCAACATTTCATTCTTTGTGTGTTATTAGTTTAAGCAGACTATGATTGTCTATTGGTGTGACTTAGATGATGATCAGATCACATTTTATGACCAATTTGTGCAGAAATCCATATCATTCCAAAGGGTTCACACAGCTTTTCTTGCAACTGTATATTAGAAACATAGTTCTGCTGCCTGGTTTGAAATGTGTGTGGCTAAAACTATTTTGTCTGATATAATAATTTGGCCAATGTTTTACCTACCTAACACGGTAATGGGCAGCTAAAATTTGGCACATTCTGTCATTCTCAACCAGGTGCCGATGACTATTTCTTATGTGATACATCATAGTATCCCACAGGTATTATTTCATAAAATGACTACTAGCAACAAGATGGCCGACATCAAGACAATAGCAGGTTACACATGTTATCAACAACATCACATGTATCTGTCATAGCAACACCCTGTCAATACCTGGTAAAAAGAATATATTTGTCACGGTCCCCAGCTCGCTGCAAGATGCAGTCGCACCCGACTGGTGCGACCGCGCTGAAGGACTGAGCTTACCTGCTCAGCGGCGAGTAGGGTGCCGATCCGGTGGGTTCTCCTGGCCGCCTGCACGGATTAAAGACGGCGCCGACATGCAGTCGCAGCCATAAATAGCTCCGCCCCCGAGGGTCACCCGAACGTGCGTTTGACGTCACGCCGTCGACGCACACGCATGTTCTGGGGTCAGGGGTCACCCTCTGACCAATCACATTCAAAAGGAGGGATATTTAAATCCCTGAAGTTCCCTGGTTCTTTGCCCTGTCGTGGTTTTCATTCCTGGTTCCTGAGAGCGTGTTTTCTCGTCCTGTTTTTGATATTCCCGGTATTTTGACCTTGGGTATTTCCAACTATTCTGATTTCTGGTTTCCCTGACTTGGCTTGTTAAATTGTATTGTATATTTTATGGCTTCCTTGACCATTCTCTGTCTTTAACGTATTAGTCCGGTCATTCTAAGGACCTGTTTACGTTCTATCATTTTCTGTTCTGTCTATGTAGATGTTACATAGTTCTGCGTGCTGGACCTCACTAGCAGTCATGACAATATTCCTGAAGCTGTCATGCTATTCAGTAAGACAGACCAAACAAACTTACATACACAAACCATACAAAGTGGGGATAAATACCATATCCAACCACCTTAATGTTACTACAGGTCCTATAACATTTGTGATTGAATATTAAGTGGGAATAAATTAAAGGGACTCTCCAGGCAGCCGAATTTACTCACCTGGTTCCAGCGCCGGGAGCCTCGTGAAGCCGCGCCCCCTATTTCGTCAAAATGACAAAATAGGCGGACGCGAGCAGGGAGCAATCAGACGCTTCCATTTGGTATGTGCCGCACATGCGCACATACTTCATGCCGTCCTCTGAAGTCCTGAGCGTACTACCGCGCATGCCCCCTCCTCTGCTGACAGGCTGGAGAGAGAAGACGCACACATAGTGCCTTCTTTCTCCTGCACACGTCAGACGTATTTTAATACGTCTGACGTGTACAGGGCCTTTTTAGGGCCCTGCATGATAGGAAGTCCCTCTGGTGGCCGTCTGAGTGACAGCCACTGGAGGTATTCCTATCAATCAATGTAAACACTGTATTTTCTCTGTGTTTACATTAGATTGCCTGCAGGGAGCTATAGATCATACCTGAACAACTACATTAAGCTGTAGTTGTTCAGGTGACTATAGTGTCCCTTTAAGGAAAGGGAAATGAATAATAGTAACAAAACAGGAGAGTTGTTCTCACCCTTTTTAAATACATTTTGGAATAAATTCCAACATATTATGTAGTCATCGTTACTAAAACTTGTATTTCTTTGTTGCTGTTCTGCTAATTTTGAAAACTTTAAAATGATTCCAGCATATCACCGCTTTCGGTCTTTGTGGCGGGGTTGGGTGGGGGGTTAACCTTACACAGATGAGACTTACCTGACTTTTGTAGCCATCACGCTCAGTGCAACACTCATCGAGCTGTCTGAAGACACCATCAAGTTGTTCTGCCATGTCATCTACTTCACTGGTGTCTTTTACTTTGTTTTCAATGTTGGCATCAGGCTCTGCTTTCAGTTGCTGTAGCGTGTTACACTGAATTTTTAACCTGCTGATTTCTTTCAAGGCCTGCTCATACTGTGCAACGAGCTGTTTTGAAGAATTTTCTGGAGTGTATGTAGAGCAAGCATCGGTTTGCGTGAACTGATGGGAAACCTCTGTTTTCAAATACTTATTCTTAGTATCAACCAGCTGACTCTGTAAGTCTTTCACTGCCCATTCCAGAGATTTACATTGTCTTTTGTAATGTTCTGTCTCATGGTTTAACGTGTTCACACTTTTGTTCACACTTTGCTCTTTATCTGGTTGCTGTTCTGGGTCGTCATGCGATTCCGTCCCATTGCAGTAGTTGAGCCCTTCGTTTTCTTGGCAGTCTGGATTATTACTGTTCTCTTCTTCCTTTTTAATCGTCAAACTTACTCTTTCAGTCTGGGTGGCTACTGCAATGGTATCGCTTGAATTTGCTCTGTCTGGCGAGTTAGCATCCAAAATATCCATGGTGATAGGGCTGAGATTTGATTCGCTTTTACTTTTTCCATTTTCATTTTTGGGCTTTGGGGTGCTGTTCTCTTCTAGGATGATGACATCCCCATCATCAATCTCATCCAAATCTGTCAACTCTATAGTGTCTGTTTCAGAAGTCCTTGGCTTTTTAACAGTGATTGGGGATCGTTCACTAGACAGCGAACGCTTATTTCTGAAAACAAAACAGGAGGTTAGTACTGCGATGTTTCTGTGATATGCAGAGAGCATGTTTTTTTTCTACTCTATTTTGTGCTGAGATTCCAGTTGGCTCTAAAATACCTCTTAGTAGTTCAGACCATCCAGTTTTTTTTTTTAACATAAGGGGTTCATTTTTGTGCAACGAAGCCTGAAGCAAAGTTGTATCGACCACAATCTGTCAAAACGGCAGCCAACTAAGTTAGGTTATAAAGCTTGGAGGGAGCTTCACACAGCAAGTGACTTCAGAATCTACCTCGACTAAAGCATTTGTACAAAGAAATCCATTTAGTTGCTCCAATGGCCATTGGAGGGATGCCCGCCTGCCAACGTCAAGGCAGACCCCCCCTAAGCGGGTCCTAACACTGACCCTTCAGCCTGCTTCCTTGAGCTTCTGGCAAAGATATCTCTAATGAGACAGAAAGGGGTATTTTTTTATATACACCCCTTTACTTATTAACCCTTAATAGGGAACACATGGGATGGGTAGCAGCATTGTAACCAGGACCCGCTTAGGGGGGGTCTGCCTTGACGTTGGCAGGCGGGCATCCCTCCAATGGCCATTGGAGCAACTAAATGACCTCCATTTGTCTAAATATACATAGGGATTAAGGAAAAAGCGCAAGTAACATTTTCTTTTCTTTGGTTTTTACTATATATTGGGGCTGATGTGTGTTGTAGTCCTTGCTGCTTAAGCGCAGGACTTCTCTTTTTGTATTTGTATTTACTTTGTATCACACAGCCTGGTTACAATGCTGCTACCCATCCCATGTGTTCCCTATTAAGGGTTAATAAGTAAAGGGGTGTATATAAAAAAATACCCCTTTCTGTCTCATTAGAGATATCTTTGCCAGAAGCTCAAGGAAGCAGGCTGAAGGGTCAGTGTTAGGACCCGCTTAGGGGGGGTCTGCCTTGACGTTGGCAGGCGGGCATCCCTCCAATGGCCATTGGAGCAACTAAATGACCTCCATTTGTCTAAATATACATAGGGATTAAGGAAAAAGCGCAAGTAACATTTTCTTTTCTTTGGTTTTTACTATATATTGGGGCTGATGTGTGTTGTAGTCCTTGCTGCTTAAGCGCAGGACTTCTCTTTTTGTATTTTTAAAGAAATCCATTTACCCATCTATTTGGTTTTCGATATTTCCCCAGTTTCCTAGTGCTGTAATACATACCTGTCATTGGCAGAAAATTTTTCCAAACTTATCCCTGGAGATCTATTTTCTGGACTCATCCCAAGAGTTCTCACCGGCAGAGTGGCATTATTATACATTCTTTGCATTGAGCTCACCGCCGGCTGAATGTCTTTATTCGGCGGAGTAAAAAGAATTGTTGTTTTTTCATAGGCCTGTTCCAACAGAGCAATTAAAAAAACATTAGGTTTTGCCATCCTGTCAGTCAAATGTACCTAAAAATTTTGACTTCCAAAAGTTAACCCAGCTAAACTTATCTAAAAGCATACTAGTCACTAAAAGTAAACTTTTCAATAAAAGGGACAATAAGCACCAAAACAGCCTAATGAAGCAGTTTTAGTATATAGATCATGCAGTCTCACTGTCCAGCCATTTAGGAGGTAAATCACTCCTTAAACTGGAATCACAGAGATGAGACCCCTGCAGGGTTTAGAAGGCTATTAGCAGAGCAGGAGATAAATTCTAAATTAAACACACTTTGCAATAATGGAAGTTTAAACATTAGATCTCTCTTTATGCAGGGAGGTGTGGCTAATGCTGCATAAACAAAGTCAATTAACTCCTAAATGGCAGAGAATTAAGCAGTGAGACTGCAGGGGCATGATCTATACACCAAAACTACTTCATTATGATAAACCTTGTATTGGAGCTTAGAGAATAGTATGTGGGTTAAACCAAATCACTGCAGCTTTTACAGGGGCCTGAAGAGCACACTTATAAACACAAGTCCTTTTTTTGTAATCACTGCATGCTCCTACCATAACACAATCTGGACCCAACACTGAAAAAGTACAAGTTGGGAAATATGTTGCTGAAGCTGCCAAAATAGTGAAAGACAAGTGGATGCAATATATACTGTGCTTATAAACTACAAACTGGATGGCGTGTTTTATGCATAGCGCAAGCCCACACAAATAAATTTGTTATCGCCCAAAGATAATTGATGAGAAATTAATATCTAGAAATTAGAAGTTGTGATAAATAACATTTTCTTTTAGGAGATCTAGTCTTCATACACGCAATTCCAATGAAGTATGAAGAACAAATATATAAAAACACCCACCTGCTGATTTTGTTCAGATTTTCTGTTAAAAAAGAAAAGAAAAAGAAAACACACTTGTAATACCAAAAAACACATTTCACATTTTAATTCGATTTTAAAATAATTTACATTAGAAACCAGATCAAATTAGAAGAAAAAAAAAAATTTACGTTGACTAAATGTAATCCTCTGAAAATGGAGCAAGTTATTAAAACAATATATTAGGTATTGGTCCGTACATGGGTCCAGACAAACTGAGTGAGTATTGACTCCACTATATCATCACTTTGCCTTTAATCCCGCAACACAAAACCTCTGACGGAAGAGACCCCACCACTTCCAGCTTCCATCATTATTTTGTTTATGCACACATACAAGCCGTTCTGCAGCTGCAAAGACATGAGAGGCAAGGAAGAAAGAAGAGTCTGTGAGAAACCAATTGTATGCCTCTAAAACAGATTGCCATGATTTGCCAAGCATATACCTCAAACTGCCATGGTGTGCTAATTTTATTCTTCTAAAGCTTATTGCCATTATGTGCTCATTTTATTCCTCTAAAGCCGATTGCCATGATGTGCCAAGTGTATGCCTCTAAAGCCAACTGCCATGGTGTTCCAAGTGTATGCCTCTAAAGCTGATTGCCATGGTGTGCCAGGTGTATGCCTTTAAAGCTGATTGCCACGGTGTGCCAAGTGTATGCCTCTAAAGCTGATTGCCACAGTGTGCCAAGTGTGTCTTTAAAGCGGATTGCCACAGTGTGCCAAGTGTATGCCTCTAAAACTGATTGCCACGGTGTTCCAAGTGTATGCCTCTAAAGCTGATTGCCACGGTGTGCCAGGTGTATGCCTCTAAAGCTGATTGCCACGGTGTGCCAGGTGTATGCCTCTAAAGCTGATTGCCACGGTGTGCCAGGTGTATGCCTCTAAAGCTGATTGCCACGGTGTGCCAGGTGTATGCTTCTAAAGCTGATTGCCACAGTGTGCCAAGTCTATGCCTTTAAAGCTGATTGCCACAGTGTGCTAAGTGAAAGCCTTTAAAGCTGATTGCTACGGTGTGCCAGGTTTATGCATCTAAAAAGTCCTGCATAAAAATTATTAAAACTACTTTTAATCAATAGATATATTAAAAAGAAAAGGATCAATGATCTAAAATTTGGACACAGAAAAACAAACTGAATCAGGATATGGTGGCCATACATAAAGTATGGCATACTTATGTATGGCTACCATGTCCTGATTCATTTTATTTTGTGTGTCCAGATTTGAATCATTGACCCTTTTCATTTTAATATAAACCTTGTTTAAAAGTTTAGTTACCCATTCTGACGTAGGATTTAGTTTTTCCTTATAATTAGCGTGTTATGTAAACAAGTGTTTCTCTCAGTATTTTTTTATATTTGACGTAGTAATCGATGAGTAGTTGATAAGAAATCTGGCGAAAACGCTAAAAGATAAACCAAAAAAAGAAGGATCTTCTGCAGACGAAACTGACAACTGAAGAAATATTGATGAAAATCCTTCAACAAGTTTTCAATTATCGTAACGACAAAAAGTAGTAAGAAAATAGGATTCTATTTAAAATTCGGGTTTACGTGGAAAGGTGACAAAGGAGCTCCACGTCGGAAGTGTCTTATTTGCTGTGAAATTCTCACAAATGAGAGTATGCTACAAAACAAATGACTTCAAAATATTGAGACAAAGCATGCACATTTTAAATAACAAGCGTTTTTTTTTTTTTATATTAAAGCAAGCTAAAAAAATTTTACTGAAGCCATGCATGCCTTACACCTCAGTGGTTTGTGAACTGCAAAATCTGGCAAACCTCACACCATTGGCGAGTCATTAGTACTCCCAGCAACAAAAGATGCTGTTGGAATTATGTTTGGTGACTGTGACGGACCGCTGTCACTAAGTACTATGCCCACTGCATATTCGTGTGTTTTCCCCTTGTATCGTGTGGTTCCTCTGTGTTTCCCCATGTATTTATATGCCTTTCGTGTATTGTGCCTGTATATGCAGCAGCTCTGTAAAGTATAGAAGTGAAATGTATTGCTATCTGTGTCTCTCCCCCTTACCTTTCATGTCACAGCTAGACGTTGTCACAGAGACACTGCCAGCCCAGTTTAACCTAGATGCATTGTTCTTCCTCACTCCCCCTTCAGCTTCCTGGGATTGAAACTCCTGTTGTTTTTGTGTTGGAGACCCCATGTAGGGGTCTGTTTCTGTAAAAACCATGTGTACAAAATAAACAAAGTAATTCAGTGTTGTAACCTCCAGAACTGTATTTCGTCCAGTTACTGGGGGGAACATGGATGCCGGCTTATAAGGGTTCCTAAACGGCTGAAGGAAGGGAAATAGCGGAGGTAACTGGTCGGGTTACCCGTGGTCCTCTACAGTGACAGCAGCTTGAAAGTAGTTAAATTATTTCCAGTTTCCAATAACATGGTTGCACACAGAATCGATTAAATGTGTGCAGAAGAGTAATTTTTTTTTCTCTGCAATTGGATGAATCAACAGATATACAAGTCCCAACTAAATGGTTTTATCTGTTTTATATTGAAAAATGAGCCGCATGAAGATATAATATTTTGTGAACCAATTATTGGAGGTACGAGTGAGTGCATTCTTGGAAGCGGCACTTATGTAAAATCAAATAAAATGCACTGGAAAGATTGTGTTGGTATATTTACCGACGGTGCACGGGCAATGTGTGGTAACAAATTGGTGTAGTGAATGCATCATGGATGCACTGTAGTCTTCAGAAGATTTGAAAAAAAAACTTTTAAATACTGCTGTGAAAATTGTAAACTTCTTCAAGAGCAAGCCATTACAGTCACGCTTATTTAAAAAACTTTGCTAAGAGATGTGAAGTTTTGCACACTGAAGCGCGTCGGCTGTCGAGGGGCAAGTGTTGACAATACTTGTTTTGAACTCCGAAAAGAAGTCGCAATGTTTCTGGATGGACTAAAAGATTACCCAAAATCTTTGCATGATGAGAAGTTCGCTCTAAAGCTCACTAATTTGGCAGATGCATTTTCAAAATTAAATTAACTAAATTTATACTTACAAGGAAGAGATGGAGTTGATATATTTGCAGTACATGATAACATGTTTTTTGTATTTTTTGTATTTTTATGGAAAAAAAGTATGATTGCTTTGAAACATTCACAACTTTTACCATTGAAAATGAACTGACATCAGCTGACGACAATCTCTGTAATAGTTGCACATCTAGACTTGTTGAAAGAAAGTTTTGATAATTATTTCAGTAAATAAATTTGAACACCTGGATTGTGCACGTATTTCGGAGTATTGAAGTAGCTGCTGATATATCTACAAAGGCAGATGAAGAACCAATTGGTTTGTCCGAAGACACTTCGCTGAAAATTAATTTTGATCGTAAAAAATTTATACAGTTTTCAAAATACCTATCTAACCCTTTCTACCGCAGCTTTAATAGTTCTGCTTCCTTTTACTACTTTGTAGATGAGTGAAGTTGGATTTTCAATGATAGGAATTAAAAACAAATTTTAAAATGAACTTCAATTATCAAGCACCTTGCACCTAAAAATAAATTGTAAATGTGGACGTCAAAGACGTCATCAGCCACAATAGAAAACAAGCCCATTCTTCACATACACCTCATTATGTATCTGCTTAATAAATGTATTAATCAAGTGTGTTCAATAAAAAAAATTAAAAGTAGTAAAGTGATATTTTGTTATCACCCCCCTGTTTCCCTACAGTGAGTGGGTTTTCGAAAGTGGGTCTTGGCCCATAGAAGTTTTGGAAACACTGAGCTAACGGAAGCTAAACTGAAGGTTACAGATTAAAAAACGAGTAAAACTAATCCTGCAATTTAATTCAATTCTAACGCATGATAGAGGCTTTTAGCCATCCTTTGGTTATAAGATATAAAGGAAACCGACAAACATGGTAAAATGTAATTGTCGCATATCTTTATTTATATCTCTGGGTACATTGGAAAAGTTTTACTTTATGTATTGCACGTGATAGGAGAGTCTATGGACATCTATAATGTGAAACACATCAAATGTGCTGGATTCTCAATGCTGGCTCCTCAATGTCTTTTTATTTCAAAGAGATCACTAGTTTTGTGTTTTGAGTGTCATATTACACACTGTATAGTTTAATAATTAACATTTGCCATAACTGTCCCTTAAATACCGTTAGAATTTCTAGAATACCTTACTAGTCAATTTCTCACCCCAAATACTTCTCCGAGCACTCACCTTCTTTTATATGTTTTCTCATATGTGGAGTGTGTGATTTCATCATCATCTTCAGGTTCCTCTGGTACATTGCAATCTCTGTTTTGGAAAAAACAAAACTATTACCCAAGGCATCTCAACAGTATAAAAAGTGTATATATCGATTACACATTACACCTACCTGAACTGTGGGTCAGGGTTCATATAGCAATACCACTTCATAGGAAGTCTTCCCATTGCGTCCGGGAGTTTTCTCCACTTAAGACAAGAATCACACTGAACCCAATTCTGATCAGGTTTTTTCCTAAAAAGAAAAATATAAATAAATAAATAAAAAATCCAAACAAATGTGATATAGAAAAAGTTCTGTGGGTGCTTAAATGGGTGCTTAAATTTAGATGCAAGTGTGTCCACTCTCCTATATCAGAGTATATACTATTTAATTGAATTAACAATTCAAAATACAACAATTATGTACTATACAATTGAGCTTAACCCCTTAAGGACACATGACGTGTGGGACATGTCATGATTCCCTTTTATTCCAGAAGTTTGGTCCTTAAGGGGTTAAAGTGCTAATTTGTATGTAAATGAGTAAGATCAAACTGACATACACAGTGATGTGGTGAGATGCGTATAGTTACAGAATAGTAAATTGTATTATGGTAAAATATGTAGTTGCAGAATATACAGTCTTATTTCTTGAGTTTCCCTGTGTACAGAATGAGTCATTGCAGCCAATTAATATTGAGCATTTCCAAAAGCTCTGGCACCTCTTCCTAATTACCTTTCTACATAACGAAAATCACAGCCCTAATTTGATTAGCTTTTACTCTGACTTGCCATCTTAATTAGATCTACAG
Source organism: Pelobates fuscus (assembly GCF_036172605.1). Lineage (NCBI taxonomy): Eukaryota > Metazoa > Chordata > Amphibia > Anura > Pelobatidae > Pelobates > Pelobates fuscus. The sequence continues at coordinate 33,089,315 of NC_086317.1, forward strand.
TTTGGGACTTAACTTCCTCTTCATCTCTCTCTACCTGATGATCTAATTGCCTCCTTAACTAACTTTTCACGTATTATCTAATTTAGATTACCAAACCAATTATCTTCTCCATACAATCCAGTTTCTTCAAAGTTACCTTGAACAGTCTATCACATATTCGTTTTATGTTGGCTTTAAAATGTTCATGTGTTTAATCCCATGTGAAAGTTACAGCTTCCTCAAAGTTGTGGATTTAGTAGGTTACAAGACGGAATATCAGTTCAGCATCAGTGGATTGAAAAGCAAGTCTCTACTCTGTATTGCAGAAGAAGACACCATTTACCCAGCTGTACTCAAAGACCTTGCTATACGGTTGGCAGCTAATGCAGAAGATGCTAATCGTTGGAGATGCCCAATGGCTAGCCAATAAATCATGCTAGGTGTTGGATCACTAGATCTTCCCCCCACACATACAAATGTCAGGAATGAAAGTGACACATGTTGCATCCATGATTACCTATGTACCAAAGCAACTTCCATTTCTTCACTTACTGTGTATCTTCTACAGGAACACTTTGTGGGTTAATATTTTTCTTCACTTTCATTTCATTCCAGTAGTCATTAAGCTTTTCTCCTAGTGCAGTTAGAGTAAGTCTGAAAAGAAAAGAAGATATCTGACTTTAGCTTAACTCACCTTCACAGCTTCACAGAGTTCTCACTAATATATACTCTTATATACAATTCACTAGACTTGTGCATTCGGATTCAGACAAACAGCAATTTGGATGAAAACTGCCCAATTTGGTTGTTCAACTGAATAACGAATGACTGGATTAAACAAGTTACGAATCGCATAATGGATGCAGTTCTTACATGCGATTAAAAAATTCATTGATTCAGGACACTCAATGATAAAAAAATTGATCTCCCCAATTTGGTACCCTTCTATGGGATTGCTGTATACTTCGACACCTAAAGCACTTTAGCTTGCTGAAGTGCTTTATGCATGCAGAATGCGTCCTTTTAAAAAACAAAAAATTTTTTAACATGAAGTGCAGATTTCAGTAGCAATTGGTGGTTTTAAAATTAACTTTGTCACACACCCCTGGCTGTTATTCAAATAACTGTCCTGTTACTGGTTGTTTAGCAGAGTGGAACTAAACTCAGGATGCAGGCAATTGGCCACATCATCTGCCTTGCAAAGACTTCTCATTGAGTAGAATTGGGAAGTCTCTGATTGGACAGCCAGAGAAAGTCTGGGTTTGGAAAAGGGGGGGGGGGGGGGGTTGTAAAGACTGCAGACAAGAGATCTAAAGCTTTTGCAAGCTGTCAGGGTATTTATATCGGCAGACATTTTGTGCTATGATAGAAATTAAAAGTGTATATTCTGAGTCACTCTGAACAGAACAGACTCCATTTTGTTATTTTCAAGCTAACAAAGAGACACAAAATTTCTATCCTTTCTGTAACTTACCACTTTGCCAGAGCTAAGGAATGCTAGTATATACAAAGCGAGTGATAAGAAATGAGAACGGGGGATGGACAGACTGTTAGCTAAATGCTAATGGAATATAATCAATTCTAAACCCAGACATTTGTGACAGAGAAGATTAAATAATTTATTTTACTTTCGATATTGATATTGATATTAAGTTTACGAACTGTCATATTAGAAATTACAGCAGGAATTGGAGACACAGTCTGAAGAAAGCCCAAAGAAACTCTTTTGAACTGACAGAAAACTTAAGTTATAGACAACCATAAAGATAAGGTAAATTACGTCAAAATAGCCACCAGGAAAAGTTAACTCTTTCCTGGATAGGTATGTTTAGTGGGACGAGACTGCCCTCTATAGACCAAATACTTAAATTGTTATCTGGAAGGTAACCACACCCCCAGTGTTTCTATTGGTCTATCACCTAGTGAATTTTTCCTTTAAAAGTTAAGACAAAGGGAAGAGAGAGGTATGCAGAGAAAGCAAGGCAGTCGGAAGCAGGCTAAGAAAGAAAAGCAGAGTGAGAGCGAGAAAGAAACATTCCTTGACACTTAGCTACCTGAGAATATCTGATGAGAAAATCTACTTAACTGGTAATTATACTGGTTTCATTTAATTAATCTAATTTAATTAAAAAATTTCTAATAGCATGATATATGACTGGATAAATCACAATCAGATTTCGATATTTAGAAATCTTAGTTAACTAAGAAGTATATGATTAAACATTCTATTCTGCAGATAGAAAAGATTAATTATGTATTTAATGTGACATATCACATGTTAGCATATCGTGATATTTATCCAGGTGTATTGATTTGCTCTAAAATAAGATAAAATATCTGTTTAGGCAAGTTAAAATTCTGCTTATAGAACATGGTAGATTAATCTTATTGGATGGTTCCAGGAAATGACTAATGAACTGGTTTGTTATTTTATTTAAAATTACATGAGAATAGATCTTAATTACCTAGGAGGTCTAGCCAGCATTGAAAGGGTTATTCTAACCCTTCGTTTCTCTGTGAAGCCCATCATAAATCTTGTTTTGACAATTGCTGCATAATCATGTTATACTAAATATTCATTGATTATCACGCATGCTACATATTATTATTATTTAATTTGTCACAATAAATTGTATCTATTTTTATAACAAATTGTGATTTTATTTATATGGAATACATTTCACTTACACGATAACGATCTTTGGGATCTGAGAATTGAAATAGTGGGCAATTCTCAACTGTATACTATTATTATCCCATAAATATCCCCAAAAAGCTGTTTTAAGATATAACCTCAAATAAAGAACAGGCATATTTTTTTAGAGAAAAGGCAGTGTTTACATTGCCCCTATGGACACCTCCAAGTGGTCACTCCTCAGATGGCCACTGGAGGGGCTGATTCCTGGCTCAGGGCTGCACAGTAAGCAACCCTGCCGTTCAGCATCCCCACGCTCTGCATGGAAACGCTGAATTTTCCTCATAGAGATGCTTTGATTCAATGCCTCTCTATGAGGAGGTCCTGATTGTCCAAAACGGAATTTGGCCCCGCCCTCATGACGATTTTAGCCAATCCAATGCTTCCCTATGGGAAAGCATTGGATTGGCTAGAAAGGGGCAATTTTGATGATGTCACAAACGGGGTGGAGCCAGCACTGGCGGACCCGCGCGGCGCTGGAAATAAAGTGAGTTTTAAACTTTTATAGGAGGGCTAAGGGTGGGAAGGGGGTGGGGCAAGCTATGTGGTGGGTTTAGCACTATAGGGTCAGGAATACATGTTTGTGTTCCTGACACCATAGTGATCCTTTAAAATATATGTGTATTACAAAACACAAAAGAATAAAAGACAACGTTAATGAAAGAGAAGGGAGGATGTTCAGTGATGTTCAAGTTAAAACCCAAATAAATGAAAGCATAAATAAAAAAAATTATGCAAATCACATAGACACAGAAAAATACAACTGAGGACATGTGCGTTTCAATCTAATATCCTTCACAGGGCTTTTGGGAACTAATGATTCACATATTTCTGCACATTTAGTCAGTGTTTAAATAACATGAAAAAAGGGATATAATGGAAAAGCTAAGGCAGGGACAGCTGTTTGGTTAAAATATATGATTATGATGAGCCGCTTACTGCATATATAGGGTGTTCAATAAACTTAAACACAAACAACGTTGCTCTTTGTGACCACAGTGCGTGTTTCTCAAAGGTGTAAGTGTATATTTGGTCTCTTATGGTTTGGTTTTCCATTCTCTAGATTTTTTTGCTTTTTTTGTTTGGTTTAATAGTTCTGAGAGGAGTCTGTGTGACAGCTGCTCACATAGAACTTTTCAATGTGAATCAAAATTCAACGGTCGTTCTATAGGTACCAAGCATGTTTGAAATAACTTACATTTCTGGCACTTTTTTCCTAAACAAGTCAAAATATTTAGGCCAAGCAGATCCTGCTATTGGAACCTACATTTTACAATGATTTTTCAACTCAGTGTTCATCCATTTAAATGAAACAACCTTTTTAAAGATTTTCTTTGCTCAGTTTAAAATCAGATTAGTTAAAGAACATACCTGTAATCATTTGTATAGTCAAAATCTTGCTTATTGTGAGTTGGCTTTAAAAAATTGCATTCAATGACTCCAACAACACCGACTCCCATATTGTTTGCCTAAGAATAAACATGAGGATACAATTATGGAAATGCCCAATTAACAATACAGAAAAATAAACAATTAAAAAAAAAAATTTATAAAAACTCACCTTTAACTGGCAGCCCACCTTGACATAGGCTTTGATGAGTCTGTTCTTATGGTACATCATTATTCCATAATGCTCCTTATTGCGACAGTTATATCCAAATGTAATTTTCACTGTTTTGGGCTAATCACATTAAGGAAAATTAATTCAAATATATTAAAACAAAAAGTGGCTGAGTGAATTTTACACTCAAGTCGTATATGTTTGATACAAAATGGAGACACTAAAACTTTGTAGATGTGGATGTAGAATGTGCACAGAACAATGATTGTTAACCTTCATTGTAAGGATTTGTAAACTATGATTCCCATCATGCTCAGGTCGCCCTTAGGTGGTACAGTAAAATTGTCAGACACTATTAGACCAGTAAAAGTGGACCCTAATTGGTGGAGTCTCTTTTTGATCTGAACATTCTATGGTGTTTGCCTCTGGATTAGAAGCAGCAGGAACATAGTATGTTATTTTAATATTATCTACATACTCAATAAAATAGACTGTCTGGGGTGTCCATTTAAGTATCAAAAAGGAGTGTTAATTCTATTATAAGCAGAGCACACCGAGACAAAAAGTAGCTCTATTAGAAACTATTTTGTTTAAAAGGTACCTGCTGAAATTGCCAGAACAGATACCAAAGAAACAAGTTTAAAGGGTCACTATAGGCACACAAAAAAAACCTTAGCTTAATTAAGCAGTTTTGTGTAGAGACATGGGATTCTGCAGGGGGTGGCAAGGGGGAATCTGAGGGCCTGGCTGAAGAAAGGGCACTGCTGCCCACCGACTGAGTGGCACACTGGAATTTCTGCCGGCCGTCCAAGTTCAACATTAGACTCCACTGTAGTCTCTATTGGAGCCTGGAGTGGACTCTTTCTAACAGAGACTGTCTAATGAACACTAAGAGGGCTTCTGTTAGAGAGACCCCTCTCTGGGGCCCATTAGACTCCATTGCTGTGGGTAGTGTTGTGGATGCAATCTGGTGCTGTGGGTCTACGGCACATGGCATTTGGCACTGTGGGCATATTCTGGTGCCGTGAGGGTCTCCTAGTGCTGTGGCAACTGCTGTGTATGCTACGTAGTGCTGTGGCAACTGCTGTGCATGCTAAGTAGTGCTGTGGGTGCAATCTGGCGCTATAGCTGGATATATAATGTTATTTTAATATATACATTTCAAAATGAACACTTTTGCCATAGATTTTAATTGTCTTTTCTTTGTGCAAGTTAACACCAAACGCAGATTCTCCATTTCTTTTTTTATAATTCAGTTATTGTGCCTTGATTATGGTTGTATGACTAATGTGATGGATTGAATAGTGTACAAATCAGACAATTGTACTCTGTATGCCCATGTGTATAGATCAAACCCCTGCAGTCTCATTGCTCAATTCTCTGCCATTTAGGAGGTAAATCATGTTGTTAATGCAGCCCTAGATACACCTCCCCTGGCCGTGACTCTCAGTCTCCCTAAACACTTGCTGTAATTAGATATTCTGTCTAATTTACAATTTTGTATCTCCTATTCTAAATAGCCTTCTAGACCCTGACGGAGCCTCCTGTGTGCGCCATTCAATTTACAGAGCAAGAGATAAAAACTTCTAAAATAAATTAACAGCTGATTGAAAATTAAACCATTTTGTTTTCATGCTGGCTGTTTGAGTCACAGCCAGGGGAGGTGTTACTAGGATTGCATAAACAGAAACTAAAGGAATTTAATTTGTAAATGGCAGAGAATTAAGCAGTGAGACTGCATGGATATGATCTATAAACCAAAACTGCTTAATTAATCTAAAATAGTTTTGCCTCTAGTGTCCCTTTAATCTTCTCATAGAGGTAGATTGATTTCAATCCTGTACAAAAGAAACTGTGGAGTGAAAAAGAAAAATGGGGAAAGTAAAATGAAACAGGCAAAAGGGAAGAAAGTAGTAGAGCGAACTGGACGCACAGAAGGATGTAGCTTAGAGATCTACAATTAATGCTTTTACTTATTAATAAACAATATTTTGATATGCAATCATACATAATCAGATGCCCAGAGTGATATTAGGAGGCTAGTGGTGAAACTCAAGATGTGATGATTTACGTTAAACAGATGATTAAATCTTCCCATTCCTAATGTTTTCTTCTACCTTCACCACTCATGTCGAAGGGTAGTAATGCGTGTTTGGTTTTTCACAATAAATCAGAATTATCAGTTAAGCCGCAATCACCCTAACCACCATGGATGTCTTATATGATTTACAGAGATTCACAGAAAATTAATCTTTTTTTTAATTTCAATCCAATAGTTTTAAACTGGCATGTTGTTCATATATAGAACATAGTAACATCAAAAAATGAAATATAGAATTGAATGAACCAATACATTATGCCAACACACTTCTTGAAAACCATAAATGCATAAGGATACAGCAAGAAATTTGGGCCTGTAGACGTCTTTCTCTATGTGTGCAAGACTTTTAGAGACCAACTGTGTTTGAACCTTCTGTTGACGTAAAATAATCTGCATCCGTGGCTTTAAATACAAAATGCTACAGTATGCCTGTAAAAGACAAAATGAAATGACACATGTAATGACTGGACACAGAACAGTTTACTTACAGCTCAAACCAACTAAAGTGCGAATTAACAGGGTAATTACTGGAACAGGCTTGAGTGCACTAGAGTGGAACATGTGACTACAAAAACATCAGTCAATAACTGGTATTCATACATCCTTTAGAACACTACACCATATATATCACATAATGGAGGTATCAGGGGCATGAGCCATGTTATATTTATATCATACTATCAGGGTAATCTATTAAAGTGAGCATTCAAAATAAATACAATAGGTGTTAATCCTTTATTCCTCATTTGCAACAAACTGTTTTTTTGATAACACAGTTTGTAGTGTGTAAATAGTATATATGTTATATCAGTGGTCTCTCAGTTTATATATCACAGTACAAACACTGACAAAAGTTAACAAGAAAAAAAAAAATGGATGTCGTTTATCCAGCCAGTAGTTCAAGAGGGAAATCCCAACTTAATAAAATAAAAAAATAAAAAAACAACAACTGTATTTTGTTTAAATTAAAGCTGGGTGGCTTAATATTTTCTAGTAATGTGGCTAGCACAATGTATAAAATAACTCATTGCTCAAATGTATTTCAACTTCAATTCATTTTTATCTTCTGTTGTTTTCTAGAGTTTTTGCTTTATAATCAGACAGTTGTGAGAAGTCCATAAGGGCAGGGCCAAATTAACATTGGGACTAAAGGAGCTGTAGTTCCAGGCATATGCTTAGAATGTCCAATATATTTAAAAAATATATATAACTACTACTAGATTTTCTGGGACACTCACCTACCTGGGGAGCTTGTTGTTGGTGTAATGTTTAGTGTAATGTGCTCACCTCACTTATTTATTTTTAGTATCAAGTATCAACTTAACATTTGCAATATAATAGAAGAACCCCACATAAAAGGCAGCTGTCAAAAAAAGTTAAACGTGTGTGTGGGGGAAGGTAGAAAGGGGGGGAGGGTGTCCAATTGTGTCATACAGCAGTTTAACTGGCCTGGCATTTGACTCCAAGCACAGGTGATTTTTTGTTTCCCATCTCATTAGATATAATTATTTTAGCCACTAGTCTAGCTCACATGTAGCAGTGCAATGTTTAATAAAGTCTGGGAATCACCAACTCGCCATTGTCAGCAGAAAGGTGGGTTTCCCGAAAAGTGCAGGAGTTTTAGTAGCAGATTTCTATTTACGCATTGTCCTGTATGCTGTCAGGTGTAGTTGTAGTAAAATCTGCACCATGGGCCAACTGTTTCAAAGAGTGCATGGAGGAGTCTTGAGTCCACATTTTACGACATCTTAGGACAGTATGCAAAACAATGCTTTATTTTTTGTTGTGTAAAAGAATTGCCTGTGACAGCAATGGCACCAAAATAGTGTTAAATTGGGGAATGGCCACCGACGTGGATCTATTATGTAGAAAAGAGACTAGATATGCTATAAAAAGGCAATGGGATGATGGAAAGGGGATCTGTAATGGGAAATTGCACAGTTAATGCTGGGAAGGGGATCTGTCACAGATAAAAATCTACAGGAAAGGGGACATGTTATAAGTGATAGATCATTACGAGAGTGGAGTTTAGACCCCCAGCATCTTAAAACCTTACAAGACACCACTGGAATAGTTTATGGATGCAGTGAGAGCACTAATGCAGTGAATATCAGAAACATAGCTGGCAAGAGTTGTGATCCAGACACAAAACTAATTTTGTAGCTTTACGAAATGCTCAGAGGTATAAATTTAACCCCTTAAGGACCAAGCTTCTGGAATAAAAGGGAATCATGACGTGTCACACACGTCATGTGTCCTTAAGGGGTTAAACAATTATTATTGGGCCAATGTGAGAACTCTTCCTAATACACACCAGGACCCTAAGATCAACTTCGACTCTACATGTTAAAAAGATGTAAAAGCTGAAAATGTGAGACAAGAGCAAGCAGGAGGCTACACATTACTTATAACAGCTAATAATTTCATAATATAATATTAAAAAACAAATAAAAAAAGATGTGCTTTTCCCCACTTGTTACCAAAAGCTCCTCCTAATCAATAATAGTTATAACAATTAACTCCAGAATGTATGCGGATGTTGCTCTTAAGTTGAGTCATTGCGCTATAATTAGCTTTACACTATAGTGCTGGGTGGGGCTGATCGTGGGGAGATGTGTCACAGACTGATCTATCTGGGTGACACATGGAATCGAAACAAGTCTTGATCATTAATCTTACTCTTTATTTTGACTGTTGCCAAGCAACAGCCTAATAACTAAAGATATACATGGAAGAGAGAGAAAAGCCAATTTACATATATAATATGGAATTATATATACATATATAACTTCCTCTTTCATTTGAATAATTTCCAGGGCTTCATGTTTATTCTATTTTCATCACAAACATTTCCAATTCCACCACCTGTATATCACCTACTAATGGTCATTTCCGGGCGCTCCACAGAAACTTCTTCACCAACCAATACTGTGGCATGCATTGACTATTGCAAAGAAGCAACTTTTCGAAATGTTCCCAAACATCATAATCTCTCCGTATGGTCATAAAACACAAACTAGGGTTTGCAGGTAAGCAAAGAAGACGTCTACATTTGGGTAGTTACAAGTTTATCATATCTGCATAGTTAGCTATCCCTTCATATACGGTCACCATATCAAAAAAAAAAAATAATGGGCTTATTGTAGCTATAACGGACATTTAAACAAAACTTCTGCGTGTGGCAAACCTTACTTACTCTCAGAGAATAATCACTGTCAGGAGCAATCTGGTCAACTCTTTCCTGCTTTTTGTAACCTCTTTTCAGCGTGCCGTCAATCTCCTCAGGAATCCTGATATCATACTTATCAGACTCAAAATCAAACTCTGGAGATCCACGTTTCTCCCTAAGAATAAAAAAAACAAAACACAAACACTTCGGTCAATCAGAAAGTTAAAATGATGTTTTTTTAATAAACAGCTTTTATCTCCAACAGGAAGTTCTATACGATCATAAACCATTTTGTTAATGTGTTTTCTCCAAATTTGACTGAATGAATCTTATCAGATACAGAAAAAAAAAAAGAGAGAAAAATACAACTTTGGCACGCTTTAAGTGCAATCTATGCTCCTATGCTGGTGCAGGACAATCTCCTGCCCTGGTCATCTTGCACAAATTAACTTAGAACTGCAGTGATTTGCAACATTAAGAAACAAATCAAATTAATTATTCACGCACATCACAAATATAATATATATTACCGTGCAGTAACGGCAACTAATTCTTTAATTTTATGTTTTACGTTTTCATATACTGCACCTTTAACATATCAAATTATTATGAAAATGATTACAGATTGCTCTCTTAATAGTTTGATAGTTTAAAGAAAAGAACGATTCTCTCTTGTTTACTGCCATTTATTGGACTTCCATTCAGGACAATTACTTAACTAGTATTTGCGGGCATGCTTGTAGTTACCAAACTAAAGCTTTTTGACAGCTTTATTTTTTTTCTATAAAAAAGACACATATTGATTGCTTTTCTAATAACAAGGGCATTTTTAATTGGTTTGGATTATTTTGTTCCCAAAGCCTGTCCTTTACTAAACATTATAAGCTGGGAATAAATTATTGCATTTACTGGGTTGTATTCTTTAGAAGTGTATTTTGAATGATAATTTTTTTTTTGCATTACCCTTTATACAACACTTGGTTTGCACAGGGTTTCTACATAGATGAAAAAAAAAAACTACAAAAAAAAAAAAATAATAATAATTTTTAAATCAATGCTCACCTGCGCAATCTCCATATAATTATTCTTGTCCCCTTCTTACCAATAATGGCGTCTAGTTCTGCCAACAATTCCCTTTCACTTGAAAGCAGTGAATGTTTTAAGATTGCTTCCAGGTTAGCGTCAGAATCTGCCGTATTTGCAAGCTGCCGTCAGAAAAAATGTTAAGAAAATTCCAAAATACATTGGGGGAGACATATAAATAAATGAACTCTAAACCAAAGGAGAATATATCCCCCCTGTCATATTTTTACAGATTGTAATGACAAAATATATATATATATATATAAAATAACAAAATAAAAATAAATAAAAAAGAGCACGATTGACCATATTTTGTACACCGAATAAAAAGGCTAACAAACTATATAGGAGTGATGGACCATTATTGAGTTCTGGATCCTGGATGGTTCACTGCAAGGTGGAGTCATGGACCAGGTACTAAGGTGCCCATCCAACAATGACTTGGTTCACACATTTTTAAGTGCATCACATTTATATTTTCTTACCATGTCATATATTGTATTTACTCGAATTTAATGCGCAATTACATTTTGGAGTAAATACGGTAACTATAGTTCATTCTAGTATGTAGTGTATAATAGTGATCACATTATCTCCATACAGAAAAGGATATTGTGTTTATTGAACGATATTATTGGGACCATGACATGTTCTGCACCGATCTTCTCCAAGAAGGTCTGGGATAACATGCCCACATGCATGCCAGAATCATTTTTAGTAAATACGATGGCATCTTTCCCCAGTCGCATGGATCCAGATTTGAAGCCGTTCCCATAAAGTCCGACTGGAACATGGCCGTGAACCGCTACTTTATCACTGAAGCCAAAGCTAAAAAGAAAGAGAGTGTTTGGGCTTTTGTCATAAGACACAAACATTTTTGAGGGTCACATCTACAATAACGTCTTTGGAAAGTATTTGGAAGTTTACAAATAGAATAAAAATATACAAGACTGATGCTAAGATCTATGGCAAAGGTTATATATATATATATATATATATATATATATACACATACATACATACCATGTTGAAATGATACTGCCCTTTAAGGAACACTATAGTACAAGAAATGCAAACATATATTCCAATGTCATAGTTTTACTTTACCCTGTGGTGGTTTAAAAGGAATTACGTGGGGGTGGGGGCCTAACCAGCATGGTCGACAGACGTGTGTGAGGTGAGCTCCTCACACAAAATAAGCAAAACTGGGCACAAACTGAGATGCTACCCCTAAAACAGCAGCCAACGAGATTGCATACCGTAACTAGCCGATGAGTACCCCTCTCAGACGACTCCGGAGTCTCGCCCGCTGACCTAGAGCCAGAAGCCGCTTTTGTGGCCCACTCACTTTGAGGATCCCATGGAAGGAGGAAATGGCCGATCCTCCGGTGGGGGTCATCCCAGGAAAAGGCTGCCGAGAGCATCCCATCCATCTATGCCGCCGCTTCCCGCTCCTGGGCCACAACCAATATGGCCGACACAACAGCTGCACGCTGCAACGGCTTGGGAAACCAAATTTAACGCCGACTTCGACAGGATCTGTACAGCGTTCTGGAGCCGGATTGCAGCTTGTGCAGAGCAGACGCAGCTGCCTATCACTCTTGTCCCACAGCCCCAAACAGAAGCTCTCTCAGCGACCGGCCTCACCGAACCAACAAGCCCAGCCACACGCATGGCCGATGCTACAGTCTCCGCCGCTTGCCCTTCTTCTGGGCTGGGTACTCACCTGTAGGTACCTCTCCTACACCAGTCATACACCCAGGGAGACAACCGGGAACCGGAGGAACCCTGGGCCCACAACCCTCAAAACAGGATCCATGGCACAAAGGCGCGAGTTCCCGTTAAGGCCTCAGGCCGAAGACACGTGGCACGCAGACTCCGCAAGTCCATGATCAGCTGGAAGCGACCAACAACCAGGTAAGCTAAAAGACCCCCGGCCAAGGAAGGACAATCTAGAGGAGCATTGTGGATCCTTACTCATATGAGGGATGGGCAGGGCCCCCCCCACGACCTGATAGCCGGGCCCCCCAAGACCACTGTGCTATCCCGCCCTGCGGAGTGGGCTGAGAACACTCACCAACGCTCGTGCCTAGACCCGCATAGAAGAACGCCCAGCAGCCTGCTCGTCTCTGTTGGTCTTGATTGTAATGTGTTTGCTTAGCCTGTATTTAACTGTAATGCTTAGCCCGAATTACACCCAGCATGTTTATTTTATATTATCTTGTCTAGCTTGCATACTAGTCAAGTAAATTAATTTGTTTGGTGGGCATAACTAGTTCCAGATTGAATAGTACGCACTCTGACATATTTTTAGCTAGTCATGTAACTTATCACACACGGATTTCAGGCACCATACGTGTTTATTTTATCGTCTGCCATACTGATCTGCTGCACATCTCATCATGACTTGCGCACACAGCACATCATACTTGTACTGTTTACAAGGCTAAGCCCTATTTGTCTTCTCATACTGTCTCTCACTAGATATTAACCATTATGTATAATGCACCTATCACATGAACCCGCTGAGTTAGAGCCGAAGTCCTAAACTACATTACCTAGCTAGTCTTTACATTTTTAAAATGTGCCAATATTGAATGCCACAATACTGTTTACTCTGTACACTGTTCTCTGCCTGCATCTGCTGTTGCGGCAGCGCAAGACTGTTTGTTAAACCATGCACTGCAAAAATAAAAAATTATAAAAAAATAAATTAAAAAAAGGGAATTACGTACCTTTACTTCCTCGCTGCGCTGGTGTCAGTGAGGCTGCTCTGCCTCCCTGGTGGAGATCATTAAGATTGGTGAGATTAGCCAATACAATGCATCCATATAGGGAAGCATTGGAAGGCTATTGCACAATTGCATAAGTGCAGTAAATTGTCTAAGAGCAGCATTTGATAGAGAACAGAGTTTTACTAGCCTCCTTCAAAACTTGTATTGTAGAAATCTAGCAGTTTAATTAATAAATCTAGTAATCTGCCAGGTTTCTTTTTCTGTAAAACCTCCATTGCATGTTCTAACTGTAGATTAAAAGATTCAGAGCTTGATCCATGTACAGTTTAGTAATGTGAGCACTGAGCAAGAAGGAAATAAATTTAATTTTCCTTGAACATTGATCATTTCAACTTGTTTTGAACAGACTGTCAATGTGAAATAAAAGTGGTTTTAGGAAAATGGACACCTACCTGAGCATTTTATGGAGTTTATCAAGATTCATGCCATTACCATTGTCCGTAAACGTCAAACACATGTGGCCTTTCATGGTGGTTTTATCAATCCACAATTGTTTTGCATTGACATCAGGATCATAGGCATTATCTAAGCATGGAGGAGAAAACCAGAATAGGTTAGAAGTTGAATATATGTACATAGACGTACTTCACATCGTTACCTTGCTGAACTAATTGCCGATACACACACACAGATTATATATACATAGTACACACATAGCTCAAAGTTCCCACTCACTATTGGCAAATTTTGTTATTTTCCAAGTTTTGCATGGCATTTTAACTGTGCATGTCATAAAACGGTTAGCTTTTACTGCAATGAAATGCACATATTTCTGTTCAGTGATGTCCCACGAGTATGTACAGGCCCCGGAATTAAAGTTACCCCCATCATGGCACACCATTTGCAAAAATAGACAACTAGTGGTATTCAAAATGGGATATGTCCAATCTTTCTTAGTACCCACTTAGTCACAAACTCTGGCAACACTGTTCATATTTTTTTTGCATTTTTCACATACAAACTACACGTTCACTGATGATATAATTGCCATGATTTGTTTTACTATTCTGAAACACTAATATTTGTGTTCAGCGAAGTCTCCTGAGTATAACAGTACCCCACATGTAGAGGTTTTATAGTGTTTGTGAAAGTTACAGGGTCAAATATAAGGCTTGATTTTACTTTTTTTTTTTCTTCATAGAAATTTGTCAGGTTGGTTATGTTGCTTTTGAGAGCGTATGGTAGCCGAGGAATGAGAATTACCCCCATGATGGTATACTATTTGCAAAAGAAGACAACCCAAGGTATTGCAAATGGGGTATGTTCAGCCTTTTTTAGTAGCCACAGGCCAAAGTTAGCATTTTTTGCATTTTTAACACACAAACAAATATAAATGCTAACTTTGGCCAGTGTTTGTGACTAAGTGGCTACTAAAAAAGACAGGACATACCCCATATGGAATACCCTGGTTGTCTACTTTAAAAAAATATGTACATGTGAGGTGTGATTCGGGGATTTATGACAGATAACAGTGTTACAATGTCACTATTGATACATTTAAATATATATATATATATTGAAACAGCAATTTCCTACTTGTACTTATAGCCCTATAATGTGCACACACAAAAAAAAAGCAAAAAAAAAGCATGTAAACACTGGGTGTTTTTAAACTCAGGACAAAATTTTGAATCTATTTAGCAGGTTTTTATTAGCTTTTTTAGATAAGTAAAATATTTTTCAAGTAAAAGTCCAAAAACAATTTTTTTTTTTCATTTTTTCACCATATCTTATTTTTTATTTTATTTTTTTAAAGTAAAATATATGACATGATACAAATAATGGTATGTAAATTAAGCCCTTCTTGTCCTGAAAAAATATATATAATTTGTATGGGAACCGCAAATGAGAGAGCGGAAAATTACAACTAAACACAAACACCACAAAAGTGTTAAAAGTGCGCTGGTCAAAACAGGCCGGTCCTTAAGGGGTTAACACCTTTTCAGAGCAATCTAAAGGGAGGGGGAAACAGGGATCTAAACAGCCACACCAGCTCTATAGTGTCAGTAATACATGTAAGTGTTTCTTTAAGGCAATTCTTCACTTGTAAACGGTTTATTTCCCATCTCCTTTATTACATTTGGCCAGAGAGGGGGGACATTGAAAACCCTGGTGTTCCAGTTGTACTTCGTAATTATAGCGTGAGCACACTTCTTTCATGGCATTCTGGAGTGTCGGAGCTTTGCTGTGGTAACTCACGCCATGCTCCAAACTACCAAACTCTCGATGCAGAATGTTCTCCATCCAGCAAACAGATTAGAGTCTTCTGGGTCCTCCCTCTCCTGCAGTAAGGTGCCTTGAGCAATTTGATCTCCCACCAGCCCTTTAGATTGACAAAGGCCTCTGTGTAGGCCAAACATTGCACTTTTTTGTTCCAATAAACCTTCCTTTGAGCAGCACTCTTGAGTGCCTGGACCCAATTTATTTTATCCACCAGCCCGTTAAGGCACACAGCTGATGCTACTAGGAAAGATCCTTTGATGGATTCAGCCCATGGCCATCACAGCTCACCAGCAATTTCCCCATTGGCCAGTGTGGGCGGGTTAAAGAGTGGATCCAGATGCAGTGCACCTGCTAAGAGCTGACCCAGGGTTCCAGTGAGTAAGGGATACTGAGCAAGCTGCCAAAACTGGCATTTTGATGAAGGTGTCAGGCTAGGAATTTTTGTGGCCATAAAGCGGCTAAACTCCCATTTTGCATCCAGAAAGGTGTTCTTATTTAGCCTTTATACATTCATAACTGGTTTAATATGTGGTATGCTGTTCCCTCCTTGATTTTATATGTATAATATTATATACACGCATAGATTATATGACCTGAAAGTTTGCTTTGGCAAAATAAAAAATAAAAAAAACTTTGCTAATGGTGCCTAGACAAACACGCGTTGGAAATAAAGGGAATTCTGTCTGCCATTATTTTTTATTCCTAGTTGGGTTTTGGAACTGGATTTTGATCCGAATGCCTTGTGCTGTGATGTGGCACGTTTGAGGTCCCCCCATCACAGATATTTGTAGGAAGGATGAAGTTTCCTCTATTCACTGTTAGGCATTTGTGATAATGTAAGATGTCTGGAAACCCCTGTTATTTTCACAGTGCATCGATCAGGTTCAACAAACTCTTCAGGAAAGATTCCCAAACATGGAAAAATAATATAAATACTCTATGTATAGCCAAAAGTAATGTAACAATAATTATACTCAAAATCGCCATCCAACTTGGCAGATGTCCAAGCCTGTTACTACAGCAATTGCCTATTTGTGGCAGAATGTAGCAAAGCTGAGATCTAAAATACATCAAGATGCAATCTGGTGAGGTCCCCGGAACGTTACCATGGCAACTACAGTCAGAGTTTGGCCTGAGCAAAGAAACCGCATAAAATCAGGGACTCTCAAAGCCACAGGAAATTGGAAATGACTCCAGGGATGGGGAGAAGGCAGACTTTATAGTTATTTATAGGCAAATATCTGAAAGCTATGGCAATAGTAGGCTCCCAATACGTTTTATTTAAAATCTAAACAGGAACATTATTACTTTGATGGAGCAAACATCACAGTACTAGGATATTATTACAAGCAACAAAACATATCAAAAAACAAAAAGGAGAAAACAAATAAGATGTAGAAAAAAGCTTCACGGAATTCTATCTTGTCCATTATATAGAATTGCTGTGTGTGTATAATTAATATATATATATATGAAGTGTGCGTGTATAATATATATGAAGAGAGAGAGAGAGAGAGAGAGAAAGAGGAGAGGAGAGAGAATATAGAGGAGAGAGAGAGAGAACGAGAGAGCGAGGAGAGAGAAGAGAGAGAATAGTGTTAATGGAGCTTACTAACTCACAAACATATGTTGCATATATACACTAATGCAAATTCGATTTGTTTTTTCTTTTAGTACATTGACAGACACAGAAATGTTCTATGTAATTTATGTAAAATCAGCTCAGTTGACTGGTAATGGCTCCAGCGAAAGCAGAACAAAGATTTTAGGAACTACTGGAACAATGGAATATCAGGACTTTCTCAATAAGGATGTGTCTAAACCTGGTCCTGAAGCAGTTACATTTAGGCAAACATTTTATATCACTAACAGAGGAAGTGCGATTTGCCAAGGGCAACAGCCTCAGAGTAATCATCTCCCCTAAATGAAAACATAAAAAACTAGTCCTAAATCCTACTAGATTAGTGTATCTCTCCATAATACCAACCGGACCGGGACATGTATGATCCTTGCATTATTAACCCGTTTATTAAGAGAAATAATTGCACAGATGAAATCACCATTCTTTCAGTAAGGGATTATAAAACATGACCTGCCCATAGATATAACGGGCAGATTATGACATTATAGACAGTTGGCAGAAGGGCCGCGCTCACCAGAACATGCATACTTTAGAAGGGTGCTGCTGGGACCAATTAATACAACATACAGGATTCATCGCTCAATGTCAAATCACACCAAGTAATTTAAAACAACTGCAGTGTGAAAATATTCATATTAATACTTTAGCTTGCTGAAGTGCTTTACGTGTGAAGAATGTGTTTTTGAATTCCATTTTACAAAAATAAACCTTGTTACCCCCATGGCTGTCAGTTCTGCTACTTCCTGGTTTGCTTAGACTCAGTGGAGCTAAACTCAAGAGGCAGCAATTGCCAGAGCACCTGCCTTGCAGAGACTTCTCATTGAGCTGCATTAGGAAGTCTGTGATTGGCCATAGAAAGTGTGGGCTGGAGAAGAAGGGAAGGACTTGCAAGGATGGGTCTAAAGACTGAATATCACTTGCATGTTATCACGTCTCAAGGGTGAGAACTGCGATGTAACAGTCCTCAAGCCTTCCTTATATTTATAAACTGACCAAAATAGTGTGTGCCAGTCACCAACGTAAAGGCAGCATTTCAAATTACTCAAATGGATAAAAATAATTTTCTTACAGGAAAATAATAAATACAAGCACCTATTGAGTAGCTATGGAATTTTGATTATCGGACTGGAAAGCATGTAATGTACTCATTAAGCATCATTGTGTGAAAGAAAAAAAAACAACAAATAGGAGAAATAAAAGAATGTGATAAAGAAAATGATGATACCTGTAAATTTGTTGAATAAACTGCCAACATCTACTGGGCATCAATGCACTGGTGATGCAAAGATTTGCAGATGGGAATAATTGAATGAATAAATAAATAAATGAATGAATCGGCACTTACCTATTAGTTCAGCAACAGCACTGAAAGGCCAGGTGTGACTGGTCGAGTTGGTGTGTAAAAATTTCGGGCACAGCTGAAAAACAATATAATGTCAAAATGTTTACATTTTAATTTCATTGCTAGAATGTATAATCTGCACCTTTTGTGTAAATATGCCTAAAGAGTCCAATCTCAGCAATCATTATCTCTTCAAATTATTGTATTGGGGTTACAGTACAGCTATGGTACAAAGACGTCAGGTGTCAATTTTTTTTGTGTGGTTTCACAAAATCCAGGGTTTTTTTGTCTCTCAAAAGGGACACTCCGGGCACCAGGAAAGATTTTGGTCTCATTAATATGCAACCTTTTTTTTTTTTGCATGCTCAAATAAAAAAAAACATTTCAAAAGCATTCTGCGCCATACACCAATCTCCTTAGCCACACCACGTATGCCAGAAAGACTTCCTTTTCAATTTTCTATGTACACAGTCTCATAGTCATAGAAACTACAAACCAGTATTGATATCATAATCTGCACGCCTCCTTGAGGGTCCCCTCCTTCTAATGCACGTTGTTTTGTTTTCATTCAGTACGGTCAGTGGCTAAACAGAGTTGTGAGGGAATATATCTTGATTCCAATGTTCAGCGTAATTAAGGCCTACATCTTTATACGTAATGAACTTTTTCTCTGTAAAGTGCTGTATACGTGTCAGCATAAGTTGCGTTCTCTGTGTACTCTAGCCCCCAACGGAGCACTTATTGGAATCTATACATTGTGTGACTGTTTGCTAGCTAATTTTATCTTGCGACTTTCTTTTTTTTAATGAAATATGTAACCACATACTGTTTTGTAAACTAATTTTATATCTTATGAAATATGTAACCACGTTGACTTCTTTTAACCACCTTATTTCTTAACCTTCAAGCTTAGCTGCCAACAATATTGTGCATAAATGCACCCTACTTTGAATAAACAAGCAGAAGTAATTCTGGACTCACAACCATCTGTGTTGTGTGTTTATTGCTTCTCAAAGCGCTTGTTGACGATTTGTAGTCCACTGAATATAAGAGGTGACCAGCCTTTGATGGTCCATGACAGTGTACAACGCTTTGATAAGCTTTGAGTGTTTTTCTGGAGTAAAGGGGCATGGCTAAAAAAGGCAGACAATATGATTTTATGCCAATCATCCTGGTTACTAAATATTTCTGTTAGATTTAAGAAATCATCTCTTCTACAATTTGCATATAAAATAAATATATATAGGTATATATAGGTAAGTAGTATAACAATGTCTTGGTCCAAGGAGATATCTGACTGCCATTCTGGGGTTGAGAAAGATTTCCCCCTATTTTATTGCAAAATTGGCAGGTGTTTCAAACCGGGTTTTTTTGCTTTGTTTTAGATCAACACCAAAAACAGATGTGAGAAAGGCTGAACTTGATGGACGCATGTCTCCTTTCAGCCTATGCAACATTATAGATTTTCTTTTTAATAGCTGTGTTGTACCTGGTTTGTGAAGTCAGACCCCATTTTTGGATGATAAAAAGATTGGCCCTAGCCAAAATTTAATTTATGTTACTGTTAAAGAACACGTTAATTGCCTATATCTAGCCCTGTGTTTAATATCAAATTGATATTTAAAGCCATATCAAACAGACATTTTCTGCTTGGTTCAGATATCCTGTTTCGCTTGCAAAAATGTTACTCTTAATACTAAATCAGCAACCCAAGTACTGTGAGGACAAGATAAGGAAACTCAGAGTTGCTGGACGTGACGAGACTCTGGATTGGTCAATCCACATCACTAGGACATTTTTAAAAAGTATAAAGACACTGTTTTATCTGATCGTGGGCGAGCCAGCTGCCTATCCTATGCCTATCCCACGCATGCTTAAACTCCCTCACTGTGTTAACCTCTACCACTTCAGCTGGAAGGCTATTCCATGTTTATAGCCACTTTATTTACCCACACAAACCAACTAAAAACACAAATTTACAATCATACACAAGGCAAATGCCAGTTGGCAATCTAGCTAGAATGGCTCAAATTTTGGGCGGGTTGGGGGGAAATTGTCCCTGCCCAGCCCACTCGCTTTGTCAGTATATCTACACTGGCAGACATTTTGTGTTAAGATAGAAATTAAAAATGTATACTGTAAGTCACAATTAAAACAGAGGTGACTCAATTTTGTAACATAATAAAAAAAAAAAAAGAGACATTTTTTCTCTCTCTCTGTAACTCTATTCTGCACTGAGCAGAGGAATGCATCGAACGTAAACACTGGTACTTTTACTTTTCAAATATTAAGGATCTGATACAAAGTTCCATTGTATATAAGGGTGAAACTAAAGCTATACGTGTCAGAAACTAATTTAATGGCACAAAACCAAACAGTAAGTCTGGTAAAAACAAACCAAAACTTTTGAAGTCTGACAGATTTTTGACGAATAGATATCATAGAGATAACCAAAATCAACATCAAACGCATCACGAATTTCAATTAACCCCTTAAACAAAGTTATAACTGGACTTCCTGACAAGAATTTCTTATGATGTTATTGCGCCATTTACTGACCAAAATCTAGACGCCCACCTTACTCGATTGGTCACTGAAACTAATGAGTTAAAGGAAGATTCTCCTTTAAAAATTAAGGACAAATGAGAGAGTTTTTGGGTCTTAAATCTGACATCTGGAGCAAGACCAAAGACCCAACTAACGTTCTGTATCTTTTCCAATTAATTTTGGGACTCTGAAAAATCTAAAACTTGTCTTTTTTCCAACTGAAACTTTAAAATATTAATCAAAATTCGAAAACTTTCCTATTTCCCACAATTCTCATTCATACTTGCATTCACCACTTTGATGGAATACATCTCCAAAACTAAAAGAAATTCTACCAAGAGCTGGTAATTATGCTGGTTTAAACTTAATTTAATATTTTTTTTTTACAAAAAGCCAAATATATCTGGATAAAAGGCTGGTCAGATTTCAACTAGTATAAAATCATAGTTAGCTAATGAAATATATTGTTCCAAATTCTTAACTGCAGAAAGAATAAGCTAATGTATTTACTGGTAATTTGCCAAAAATAGCATATCGGCTATTAACCAGAGATATTGACTTATCTGGATTAGGGATAGTCATCTTTAATTAGGAAAGTTAAAATTCCGTAAAATCTGGTTAGAATTATTCTTCTTGGTCATTGGATGAGAAGGAATGGTAAACTGATCTGGTATGAGTATTATTGTATTTATCATTGCAATATAAAAGGTATTTTGCCTGTGAGAATTATAGCAAGCAGTAAATGAGTTAATTAACTCAGTGTGATTTGACTGTCAGCCAGAGTTTATTGCTTTATACAGTGCTGCTGTGATGATGAGAAGAGTCCTGTGTTAAAGAATGTTTAGCAAGCTGATTTCAAAGCGAAGAGTCCTATAATAAACCTGTTGAAATTTGCATCTATGTTGATAGTAAATGTTGCTATTTAGCTGTCTGTAAACGGTGTTAAACCACTGCCATATTGTATACATTTGTTATACCTTAATAATCACTTTTTAATGTCACGCATATTACATATTATTACAATAAATGTTACAATTAGTTTATGATTAATGTGTGAAATACAAATCCTCTAATGAAACATACTCCAGGGTCTATAAGGATTAAAAATAGTGGGTAGCTCTTCGCTTTAAATTAATCAAGTGCCAATATATCAATTTTTTATATAATTTTTTAAATTAATTTTGATAGTTATTAAAATATTATTTTTAATATTTTTCGCCCCATAAATATCCTCACAGCTTTAACCTCATCACTGAAAAGGGTATTTGCGAACATGTGAATTGTCAGGAATTCAAGAGAGAATGTCACATTTTAGCAGAGACTCCCTCAACGCTGCTCACCTCTCCCACATCATCATCATCATCATCATCATCGATAAGACATGGCTTATTCTTCGCTGGTCCAATACAGTGCTCCTCAAAGATGAGCACTGGGGACCTGATGTGCATGCATTACAAGGAGACCTACTAAAAGATTCTGTCATTTTCTTTTAGTAGATCCTATTACAAGTGTCGCTTTTCATAAGAAAGCTTTGATCTCATAGGAAAGCTTTGATTTCAGGACTTGCCTATGAGGTTCCATGTCACATAGGTCAGGTCAGCAGCGTGTTTACATTAGGATTTAGGGATGGGGTCCCTTATCTCTCTGCTCAGAGCTGTAAAGCACGTAATGCTGTTCAGGTCAGCAGATTGTTTACTTAAAGACTTGCTGGGGATGGGGGTCCTGTTTGATTAAAGTTAGAAATTCAAAAAGAAAACCTGCAGAAAAGCCTGTAGACCTGTAACTCTTCATAGAACAGCATTATGAGTATTATTCCCCTCTTACAGTTTGTAGAGATGCTAGGAGTATATTCACTAAACTCTTATTTGTTCATAGGTTGTTATATTATGTATGCCTCTGTGTTAGATTCATGTGACGGTCACGGTCAGTGTTAGGAGCGGTTCAGCTTAGAGACAGAAAAAAAAAAAGAAAAAAACTGCACCTAAGAAAAAGGTAGAAGTTTAGGAAGTTAACAAGCAAAACTGAGGAATGCATATTGATATGCATGTTCTAATCTAGACCTGCTTTTAACACTACATTTTCAAAAATGCCTGGATGAAAACTTGTGCAAAGCTGCACATTAGCTTTAATGAATTAGTAATATGCTAAGCTATACATTATCAAGGTTAAAAATGGATTTCAAACAATGTAGTTTCAAGGGTGGCTCAGTTCCTTTGGCATTTGCTACCCCGCGTCATCAGACTCTGCCCTAGCATTTAGTCCTTTAAGTAGTCACTAAAAATACACGTTTTTAGGAAAGTTACCACTTCCTGGATTACATTTCTCTCATTTCACTGCCCTCCCTTCCATAGTCCAGCTCCTTCTTTCTTTCTCCTGCCACTGTTCGGTTCTTAGACACACCACTTTTACTTGCTTACTTTGACAGACACATCTTATCCGACAATCCCTACCACCTCTGACATGCAATTTACCTTGAGTGTCTTTACCCCTTCCACAGATTGTAAACTCGCT
The DNA here is from genome assembly GCF_036172605.1 of Pelobates fuscus. Classification (NCBI taxonomy): domain Eukaryota; kingdom Metazoa; phylum Chordata; class Amphibia; order Anura; family Pelobatidae; genus Pelobates; species Pelobates fuscus. The sequence continues at coordinate 33,112,963 of NC_086317.1, forward strand.
TGAACAGGGCCTTCTTTACCTTGTCTGTTATATACTGAATATAAAATTGGCAAATATACCCATTTTAGAATTGTAAAGCGCTATGGAATATGTTGGTGCGATTGCTCTAAAATGCTGTTACTGTGAAGTGGTATGTTTTTTGTAACTCTGGTTTAGTTAGGGTTTTATGTAAGAAGAAGAAAAAAATAAATGAAAACAGTTTCACTGTAAAAAGGTTTCACTTAAAAGAAATGCTTTACATCATTTTTTTTTCAAATTACGGTTTAGAAGATACCCCCAATTAGAACAGGCATATATTCATTGGGGGTGTATATGTGAAAGGCTCTTGCAAAACCTGTAGTTTTATTACTGTAGACTTTGCAAGCACTTCCCTTTTTCCCCAGAAGAGATTTTTATGGGGAAATATGCAGAGGCTTCTCACTAAGAGACCTCTGAATCAGTACATGCTGCACACCTGCATTGCAACCATCGACAGGAAAGATGCTGATCTGAGACTAGGTCTGTGGAGGAGAAACGGGGATGAAGGCAGACATGCCCAAGTAAAGTGCACGTGTCACTTCAGTAAGCTCGGGTAAGCTAACAGAAAGAGGAAGAAAGCTCACTGGCTGTTTGACAATCAACAATGTGTTTCAGAATAAGGTAAAATCAGCAATTTTATTATGTACATAAAAATGGGATACTTTACAAAAGCTGAAGTGTTTTAAGATGTCTTTTAAAGAAATGTGACTGGTGTGCAGATTTTTGTTTAACATTGTATTAACTATCCACAGACTTCAGGTGGAAGGGGTTTTCAATCACAATTTTTCCCCACCATAACCTTTTTGTTTTTTGCTTCCCAAGCACTACCAAGCTTCAATAAGCAAACCAGTAACCAACCTCATGCTGATGAGTTGCATTAACAACGAAACAGCTATCCATGAGTGGTTCACTGGCTTTGCATCTTTTCCTATATGCAGCAAACACAGACTCCAAGGAATCAATTTTTAAAGCGGAATGAGGCAAAAATTTGATTCTTTGTTAAACTAATTTGCATATGCCCACCCAGAATCCTTTGGAGTAGTAATGTTGTAGATTTTTGAGTAGCCGGCATTGTTCGTTTTCAAGGTTTTTTAGTAAATACACATTTTATTATTTAGCTGACACATACTTTATTGAGACCAACATGTTGCTCAGTGGCCACAATGTTTCATTCGACAGGAACTTATTGTTCCGCTGACGTACATTTCCTCCTGACAAAGCATTCTCTTAAGCTGATTTCATGAATTCTATAATTCTACAACAGTAACATCATAGAAACATAGAATGTGAAGGCAGATAAGAACCATTCGCCCCATCTAGTCTGCCCAATTTTCTAAATACTTTATAAGATAAGGCCAGGGACTAATGAGTTAGGATAGCCTTATGCCTATCCCACGCATGCTTAAACTCCTTTACTGTGTTAACCTCTACCACTTCAGCTGGAAGGCTATTCCATGCATCCACTACCCTCTCAGTAAAGTAATACTTCCTGATATTATTTTTAATCCTTTGCCCCTCTAATTTAAGACACTGTGGAACATGTTGGCGCTTTATAAACACAGAAGTAATAAATAGATTCAATACACCCATGCATTCAAGTATAATAATAAAAATAAACATTTCAAATAATGCATGTTGGTGGGAAGGTGGTAGGTACACTCCATATTTTTTAGTTCCTGTCCCAAACTAGACAATTTTTGAAAGCATGTTTATTGACTGGCCATTTCTATAGTCGACCATAATGTACACCCATCCCAAAAAACATGTATATTTGAGAAACTCCATGATTACTTGTCAAAAAAAAATTTAAAAGACTTATGTTGGGCCACCTACTAATATTTGCCACCTCTGTAATCCCCTGTCACTGGAAATCAACTACCATACCAACGCTCTTAAATTAGTCTTTGAGAGTAAGCTCCCACTCAGCATACCCTCTGATAATGTATCTCTTCTAAAACATGAATGGGCTATGTGGGAAGAGAACATTAGACATCAATACAATGTTTCTCCTTGACTTCCACCTGGCCAGACCTTTGTTTTCAAATTTCTTTTAACTTTTATATTCATATTTTAAATACCTTAATAAACCACTTCAATAAATATATTCTAGAAAGATGATTGTCTTTATTATTGACATTAATTTTTACTTGCAAGATTATATGACATAATGGATGTAAACACATATATATTCCCCTGTTTGATTGCACTGCTACAATTTTTTGTTATTACTACTATTATGGTGAGTGAAAAATTGATCAATAGAAGTATATTTGAAAAGAAAACCTTTTGTGTGTGTGTGTGTGGATTTGTATTTAAATTTGCATTGTGACTAATGCCATGGAGTGACCCTGTGCCTGGGACTTTGAAAAGCAAGTCGATAGAACGTGAATAACATTATCAGTTTCAGTCAAGACAAGTGAGAGTGGAAATCAAACCAACAAGGAAACGAAAGTGAAACAAACTGGACTGAACGGATAAACCCTCATCTGCTAGCGACATCAATCTACAGCTCCATGCATTGACAGCAGTGTGAGCCAGGCAGACCCCTCCCAGAAATCATTAATTAGAGGGCTTCCTGTATTTGATCACGTCGCGCTGTGTCTGTGTTGCACTCCACGTGGGTGTTTACAATTGAATAAAACAGATATTCAGAGAGGTGACAATCAGAAGATTGCTCTGGATCAAGTTCAATGAACTGCCATCAACACAAACCAGGTTCACAAGCCACCCACCATAAACACACGGTGTATACATTGTATCATTGCACACACGCTTTAATAACGTGCTATTCTTCCAATCACAATAAACACACGGTGTATACATTGTATCATTGCACACACACACTTTAATAACGTGCTATGCTTCCAATCACACACGGTGTATACATTGCACACACACTTTAATAACGTGCTATTCTTCCAATCACACACCATAAACACACGGTGTATACATTGCACACACACACGGTGTATACATTTGTATCATTGCACACACTTTACTAACGTGCTATTCTTCCAATCACAAGCACACACACAGGGCACAAAGACAAACACACACCAGTCTGATACAAATTAACAATCTCAGGAAAGCAAACCCCTCACCCTGTACACAGATAACATGATAAATAAATGGCATTACCCCCCAAGGAAATTCACTAGCAGTGTATGAACAAGCCAATACCCGGGTGCCTCCTGCCATTGCTGGACTACAACACCCATCACACACAGACTGCCAGAGCCAGCTAGACATGCCCATGCTGCAGGATGATAGGAGTTGCAGTCCGGTGGCTGGGTAGTGCAGTATCCTGTGAAGGGGTGAGGAAGCCCCCACACAGGACTCACTCACACACTCCCAGCACCCCCAGCCAGCGAGGGCTTGAAATATCGCCGAGCCCCGCGCTTTATTCCCCACCCCGCGGCCTCCCCGATCTCCCAGACCGCGTCTCCCGCTTCACCGGAGCCCGCCCGTGCCCTCCCTCTCACCGCACTCAGCCGGATCCCGTTCGTTGTCTGTGCCGCCATCTTCTTTAAACGATTCGGAATCCAAAGGCACAACAGCTGAGCAACTCCCTCCTTCCGGGGCGGGGCTTCCCGCAGATCGCAGCCAATCACGGTGCGGCGGGCGTGGCCTCGGGGGTGGTTATTTACCCACGTGACCCGCACTTGGCTCCTGTCACTGTCTTGTGATCTCTGCTCAGTTGGAAGCGTGACAGACACTGACAGGGTCTCCCTCCCAAAACATAAACAAACAAACAAACACAAATACACACAAATAATTGGAATTGTCAGTGATTTATTGTGAATTTATAAATAACAAAAATAAAATAAATCTGCCCCACTGAAAGCACAGCTGTCTGGGATAATTTTTCCAATACAGATATACAGATATTTCAGCAGGAAATTATTATTATTATTATTATTATGTTTTAGAATGGGTGGACAAACAGACATGTAGTTGTAACCAGAAATTCACTTTGAAATCTCACATATTTCTCTACAGGTTTTTGTTTTTTTTTCAGCATACTCCAAATTATAACTATCAGGGTAACTTTTACTGCTTTGGCTTCATGTATCAAGTTATATAATAATGATTAGAGACTTTTTAGCCGTATAAGTGAAATGTTTTAAAATTCTTAGTAGGGTCTGCTTGAAAAATAAAAGTATTTACACCCCACCCCAAGTTATGTTGAGCAAGTTTGCTTTTCCCAGATTTGAGAAAGAGATAAGCCAGAAAAGCAGAAATTTGGTGACAAGTCCATGGCCGTGTGAGAGACCTGAGAAATATCCAGTGTTACAATCCAGGATTCAGAGGAGCAGCGCGGTTAAGCGGTGAGTAGATACAGTAACTGACTCATTTCTGCCTTTTCTGTACCTGTTCACGGGGTGCGGTGGCTCCGGATTTTGAACCTGTGTTAGACTGTATATTGTTATTGAGATTAGATTAGATTCCGTACAGACTCGATAGTTCTTGAGATCCGAGGGTCGGTTTTAATAACGGGAGGGGCCGTTTGTCTCGACAGGTAGTTAGGGAGACTCTTTGTGAGTCTAATTATTGATTTATTATCTTTTTAGTTAGATGTATTGTTACATTGTAGTACTGATACTAATTGCAATTCTTTGACATTTAAATAATCTATTTTAAGATGGGTCAAAGAAATTCTAAGAATATTTACAAGATTAACCATAGGTTATTGTTGGTAAATTACTGAACTGTGTTGCTTGCACAATCCCTTAAATATAATGTATAATACAAATGTTTGTGTCAATTCCTCCCTATACTGGGGCAGAGGGAAGTAAAAAAAGACCCTGATGAAATAGGATTTAGAGATGATAAGGGAAATGTATTTAAGGGCAAAAAATTAAGAAGTGGCACTATACTAACTCTCTGTTTGCTTTTGGTGCCTATGGGCAGTAAATACCATGTATGTTGGTAGTAGATAGGGTGATCCTTAAGGTTCCCAATTCACAAGATTTTTATCATTGGCCAAAGAAAAATACCCTTCTGGGTTGAAAGGGGTTACTACTATGTCATTAAGTATCTCTAATTATATGTGTTCTTTTAAAGTAAGAAAGGGGTATGGCGGGAATGAAAACAAAATTGTTATAGGGGATGCTGAGAAATGTATTCCTTGTGACCACAGCTGTAGACTCAATGCACATTGGGGCTGTGGTGGTGGTCTCAGGGGATTCTGGGATCAGAGAATCATGGACAGCGGCAGAATCTGCATTCACGTGGCTATTGAGCACTCAAATTGACTGGTCATAGCCAAGCATTAAAATGGCAATAAAATTATAAAGGTTGAGTGTTTAAGAGGTGGGAAAATGTGGATGAAACCAGTTCTGTATTATCTGATTCAAGCATTTAATCAATGTGCATATGGTATTGGGTTTGGTTAACTGGAACATCATTTGTGATTAATTTTGTTTGGAGCACAGGCAGTAAGAGCAGTAAGTCTCTGACTTCACCATGTGTCTAAGGGTAATATACTAATGAAGTTATTTGAAATTTCAATCTATGGCCAAAAAAATTGACCTTTTAACATCTTAAGTCTGACTAGTTTAAAGAGAAAATGTATTGACAGGGTATAGACCCTGTGTGGCGAAAGCAGTCTGCATATATGCAAATGGTAAAATAAGAGTACAAAACTAAAATCTGGGGGAAAAGCCCGCTTTATAAAGGGACCCTTTCTTTCTAAAATAAAATAAAAAAGATGTATAAAATGTAATAAGATGATTGAGGGAATACAAGTAAACATAAATAGAATATAAGGTAGAAAATAAAATGGTATACCTTACAAAAATATGTAATAAATACTATAGTTGGTAAAAAAAAAAATGTATTCTGTATGGATGCAGTGACTACGTGTTAATGTGTGGCTTTGATATCCATTGTGTACATATGCCAGCAGGGGTCCTCTGATCGAGCCGCACGTTACTCGAGCACTCCTGCCTCCAGGCGAGCCACGTGTGGCTCGGAATCTCCTTGTTCCTGGCGGGCCGCGCACGCTGAACAGTCTGATCGGGCGCGCAGCCCGTACAGTATTGGGAACGCTGCTCGCATCGTGAGCACGTTCTTAAAGGGGAAATGGGAGCCTAACCTTTTGATCAGCTCCCATTGGCCCACGACATTCCGGTGCCCCCTTTCACTCACATTTTGGGGCGCAGGCATGACGTGGACCAATCAAATAAAAATAAAGGTATTTCAACTTACCTGGCCCTAGATTCTGTGCCCTATTGTGGTTTTGTGTTCCCAGTACCCTTTATAGCATTCCTTGTAATTAGTATTGTATTCTGGTTTTGACCTTGGCTTTGTTTTCTGACTCTGAGTTTCTCTGAGTTTCTCTTTTACCCTTGCCTGTCTTGTTTTCCCTTCTGACTATTACCGTGTACCTGACTCTGGCTAGTTCTCGTTTTTGCTGTCTCTCCGTTACCCTGACCTCGGCTCGTATTTCGACTATGCTTTTCTCTGTCTAACGTTAAGTCCGGCCACTCAAAGGCCCGGTAAGATGTTTATATTTATTTTGTCTGTTCCTTGCTATGACAAACACTCCTTTTCAAGTGAGTTTGCCACGAGTTCCTGGAGGAGCCTGCTTGCCAGCCTCCTGCCCACAGACTATGGACCTTGTAAAATGTGATGTAAAAGTCTCCATTCGTGTATTTGGACTATATGGTTCGGGAACCGAACAGCTTGTTAAGCTGGGCCGGACTAAAATCAGCCCTGGAAAAAAATTCTATACCAGCCCAATAATGCGTCTCGCCAGCATAGTGTGCTGATATAGAGGGTGAAAAAATAACTTGAAATTGAAAACTCTTACTCCAACGAAGGAACGCATATAGGGCTTCAAAATAAACAAAAGAGCGCCTTTATTTTAAGTAGACATATATTTGCATGTAATCAATGTTTCAGTACAACTACTTTGGCCTATTAAGGACATTTTAGTAATGGTACTGAAATGCTGAATGTCTGCAGTTGCACAACTAAAAAAATGAAGTGATCTGGTTCATTTTGAAGTTCTATGGGTGCGCTCTTCACTTTGAATATGTTATTGTGCATGAGTATGCAACTAGCAACAAGACAGGGCCAATACGTGCTCATTACACACACACATATATATATATATATTAATGACATTTATGTGTGTATTATGCATATATAAATGCATATTACTATATGTGTAAATATTATAGGCATAATTATATGTTACTAATACACACATCAATATACATGCATATATATATATATATATATATATATATATATATATAAAAAAATGATAATTTAGGCACTCACCCCTGCGTATTATTCAAGTGTATCCTGCCTTTGGTGCATCCGTCGTCCAAATATATATCAAGCGATAAAGTGGAGCACTCAAAAGGACTTTTCAGTAGTGGATTTATTGGTACGAAAAAACGCTTACATTAAATCATCTGTTTCGACGTTTCGACCCCTCAGGGTCTTTATCAAGAACAATTTACAAGTGAACTAAACAAAGTTTATATAAGAGTGAAGACAATTGACTCACCAATCTCGTCTGTGCAGCCGCCCGTTCAAACCCGGAAGTGTCACGGAGACCCACGTGGTTTCCCTGACGTGCGTCAGTGCGTACGGCATGGTTGCTATGCGATGGTCTATACACAATGCGATCATGTGACCCTCGCAACCAGCCTAAACAAAATATCAATCTGGATTGTGATTTAGATATGTGATCTATGGGAAGGAGATCTTAAAGGTGATATAGTGCTAGAGTATGCACAAGTATACGACAGTATGCAAAAGTAGGAAGACCTCAAGGTTATAAAGTGAATCAGTATGAGACATACGACCAAAGTGTGTATGTGTGCAAAAAGTGCTGTGTGCCTGGATTACACCCCAAACATGTCGTGAAAAATGACAACAAACCAAGTGATTGTGAACATAACATAACATAAATCTCATAATTTACATTTAAAAACAAAGTAGAAAGAACTAATTCTTAGATATGAAAATGAATATCTATGTATTCATGGATATATTATCATAAGTTAATAACTATTCTATATCATTCAAAATACTGAGTAGCGGGAGCATTTCTTTGGAGATCATAACGAACTCTGGTATGAGTAACCTAGTTTAGATCACATACAGATTCTGAATTCTAAATTCAGCAGAACATGGAGAATGTAATGTACTCATTCAGTCCTTTGGGGGTAACTGCGTCCAGCCGGTGTATCCAATAAGTTTCACGTTGGAGTAGTGTTTTGGATCTATCCCCTCCTCTGGGACTAGGTGGAACATGATCTATAGCTATAAATCGTAGAGTAGGAAGTCTATGGTTAGCTTGAAGGAAATGTTTAGCGACGGGTTTGTCTGATTTCTGGTCCCTGAAGGCCGTATTTATAGTAGATCTGTGGCCTCTAATCCGATCTCGGAGGGTTAAATCCGTCTTCCCCACATATGAGAGACCGCAGGGACAGGTGATTAGATATATCACATGATCTGTAGTGCATGTGATGTATTGGGTGATAGGGATCCGAATTCCACTGTGTGGATGGGAAAATTAGGTACTGGTGTTCATGTGGCTGCACGTCACGCAGCCACTGCATCTGTAGCTGAATGCCCAGTAAAATTGACATTATCATTTAACTCTCAAGAGATCCAATTTTTAGATGTGTCCATCTTTAAAGAAAACGGCAAACTAGGGTATACCCTATACCGTAAAGATACGGCAAGGAATACGCTACTCCAGGCCACCAGCTATCACCCTCAGAAACTGAAAGAATCTCTCCCGGTATCCCAATACATGAGGGTACTGAGATACAACAGTGACCCAGTGAAAAGAGAGCAACAACTTCAAGAAATGACTGAGAGATTTTTGCACAGAGGATATAATCCCGATGTATTATCACAAGCGAAAGACAAAGCCATGAGACACACAAGGGACCCCATGGGGACCATAAAGAAGACCTCACAAGCAACCAGAATGTACTTACCCTTAACTTTACACACAGGCACTTCACAAATCCAAAAAGCCATGAATAAATACTGGGGCATATTCCGGTCCGACAAGAATTTGCCACCCATTTTTCAGCAGCAACCGATTATTAGCTTAAGAAGAAATAAGAACTTAAGAGACCTACTAGTGAAAAGTGATCCTAGTTTATGCTATCAGAAAATCAAAGGACCTACCAAGAAAGGTTGCTACAGATGCAGTGGCTGCGTGACGTGCAGCCACATGAACACCAGTACCTAATTTTCCCATCCACACAGTGGAATTCGGATCCCTATCACCCAATACATCACATGCACTACAGATCATGTGATATATCTAATCACCTGTCCCTGCGGTCTCTCATATGTGGGGAAGACGGATTTAACCCTCCGAGATCGGATTAGAGGCCACAGATCTACTATAAATACGGCCTTCAGGGACCAGAAATCAGACAAACCCGTCGCTAAACATTTCCTTCAAGCTAACCATAGACTTCCTACTCTACGATTTATAGCTATAGATCATGTTCCACCTAGTCCCAGAGGAGGGGATAGATCCAAAACACTACTCCAACGTGAAACTTACTGGATACACCGTCTGGACACAGTTACCCCCAAAGGACTGAATGAGTACATTACATTCTCCATGTTCTGCTGAATTTAGAATTCAGAATCTGTATGTGATCTAAACTAGGTTACTCATACCAGAGTTCGTTATGATCTCCAAAGAAATGCTCCAGCTACTCAGTATTTTGAATGATATAGAATAGTTATTAACTTATGATAATATATCCATGAATACATAGATATTCATTTTCATATCTAAGAATTAGTTCTTTCTACTTTGTTTTTAAATGTAAATTATGAGATTTATGTTATGTTATGTTCACAATCACTTGGTTTGTTGTCATTTTTCACGACATGTTTGGGGTGTAATCCAGGCACACAGCACTTTTTGCACACATACACACTTTGGTCGCATCCCCTGTCTCTCTATTACCCAATCTGTCTATGTGTCCCCCCTTGCCCTATGTCTCTCTATTACCCCTCTGTCCCTTCCCCCCCCCCAACCTGGTGTTTTTCTATTACCCATCAGTCTCTGTGTCCCCCTTTCCCCTGTGTTTCTATTACCCCTCTATTTGTCTCCCTCCCTTCCCCTCTATTTGTCCCCCCTTTCCCTCTATTTGCCCCCCCTTCCCCTCTATTTGTCTCCCCCCTTCCCCTATATTTGTCTCCCCTTTCCCCTCTATTTGTCTCCCCTTCCCCCTCTATTTGTCTCCCCCTTCCCCTCTATTTGTCTCCCCCCCTTCCCCTCTATTTGTCACCCCCTTCCCCTCTATTTGTCTCCCCCCTTCCCTTCTATTTGTCTCCCCCCTTCCCCTCTATTTGTCTCCCCCTTCCCCTCTATTTGTCTCGCCTCCTTTTTGCAAGTGAATCCATGTAAATAAATATGGTAAAATATAGTTAAATGTATTAGTTTGAGATTATTGCTGTAATTGATCACCGTGCATGGTTACTAATGCCAAAAAAAGGCGCAATCTGAGCTGGATACTTTAGATATTTTTGGGGTTGTCAGCTTGGTAACTATCTAACCTTTGTATAAAAAAATAAATAAAAAAATATTTGCTTTAAGCCCAGAACTCTTGAAAATTGCTTTATTGTGGTGATTTATTTTCCTCTGAGGTACACAGAGTGTGAAGTTTATTTAATTTTTATTGTGGAGAGTAAGCTTCTCTTTGGTGGTTCGTAGTGTAGTTTTAAATTATTCTAATTTTGGATAAAGTCTGAGTTTTTTTTTTTTACAGTGCATATGGAGTAACAGACTTGCATGGGGTACCTCAAAGGCAATCCTCATGCTATCTATACATTAGTTACAATGGGGTATACATTCTTATTTGCACAATTTTTTTAAGTTAAGTAGTGAAGTCACGTTCTAAAAAGATGAGTTACAAAGTGTATAGTTATGTAATAAGCTAAGCCGTTATCTTCATTGCTTGCTAAAACGTTGAGTATATCGACATTAGTGATTTGCAATTAGTGAGTACAAGAATAAAGAGCATAAACTTTGCCGTTAAACTAATGGCATGCTTAAAAGGATAGGCTAAACGTAAGAGATGAACCAAGAAATTACATAGATGGACTATGGTAAAGGCTTTGAATTTAATGGAGCCTAAATTGCATATAAACTGGATGAGGGCGCTTAATAAGATTTGCATATTTTGTAATTAGTTATCTACTCATGGGTTATGCTAGGCTGTTGCTATGGCTATTGCGAGGAACTTTGCTTAATATATACAGTTAGAGTCCAGGGAGCAAGTTTCGTGCTTGTGGAATGTGCGGTGTATGTTTCGCCGCCAGGATGGGGCTTCTTGGAGGGTGCAAGGTGATTGTGAGGAAGGAGGGACCTCTTCCCAGCCCTGGGCCTCTTGTTGGGTCAGCTTCTGTGTGCCACAGGCTCAGGTATGCAATTGAGCCAGGCCTTTCCCTGAATGGGTGCTGCGGATGGCCCCGGTGTTTCACCTCCACCAGCGGCAGGTGGGCTTCCAGCAAGGTGGCTGAAGCTTTGGAGGGTATCTCCTTGTGACCCTTGGCTCGGGTGGGTTGACAACGGTTGCAGCGCGTGTATGGGTGTGTGCTTCCCCCTGGGATTGGTCCGCTCCGTCTCCTCTTTACCGACCCCCCTGTCTTCACTCCGTGAGTGGGGGAGGCCCTGGCGAGGAGTTTCTCCAGCCGGTCCCAGAATCTCTGGAAAATCCGGTCCAGGCTGGTAAGTTGGGGTTGTGTGGGTGGAGGCCTCGATGCTGCGGCCGCCATGTTGCTGGGCTCAGCACTTTCAGGGCCCCAGCCTGGCTGGGTGGGGGGGGAACGGTAGCTCACGGTTTGTCTCGTACTGCTTCAGGACGGCGGGAGAGCGGCCATCTCCCCTGCGTCCGCCACATGTGTAGGCCTCAACTGCTGGAGCCTCGGGATGGGTATCATCATGTCGGTCCCGGTGTCCCGAGTCCCCGGGGAGCCAAGAAAAATCGGGTCACAGGTTCTGCTTAGCGGGAATTGGATCTTTGTGTTGTATAGTGCAGGAGCAACAGATGCGTGCGACTGTCCCGCTCTGCAGTCATGCCCCGCCCCCAAAGTCTGAGTTTTAATTATCTAACTGCAGTTATTAAATTATTTAGGATTTCAAGATTAGGGGCTGTCACGGCAAGGGTGCATAATTCATTGTTGCACTATGGAATATTGTCATTTATTGCAATTTGTGTAGTGCATAGATGAACTAGCTGCTTGGTAGAGGTGGTATTGTCAATTCCAAAAGGGGTTAATTTGATTGTATGGGAGGGCAGAATGTTTACAGCGTAAATTCCTCTTTGAAGCTGTGACCCCAACAGAGCTACTATGTAAGGTGTGAGAAGTCACACATACTTGGCACGGAAGTCTGGTTTAAATATAAACTAACTCTCTAATTTGCCATATGTCTAGATTCCCTTTGATATGTTAATGGCCAGTAGTCTTGTGTTACAGTATAATATCTAAAAGAAACATTAATACTTACCCACAGATTAATAATTAAGCCTTATTTTTATTATATTTAGAATGGGACACGCACAATCTTCTTATCAAGGATTGTGATGGCTGCTATATTGGGTCACATGTACGGAGTGTGACATATCTATGGAATGGGAAAATGGTAACAAATTCATAGATGCACTTATTAGAATTAAAACAGCAGAAAGGACACAGTGGCGCTAATCTCAGTAAAATCTGGTGCAGCTAAAAGTACCCAAGTGTAATGTCACCGTTTACACTTCAAAATGTGATATAGTCAGGAAACAAGGTGATTTGCGCACACAGAAAATGTCAGGAAACAAGGTGATTTGCGCACACAGAAAATGTCAGGAAACAAGGTTTTGTTACATTTACTGTGTGCGCACTTATTAGAATGTTTACAATGTTATACATTTCAAATGTTTCCATTTGGATTGATGCTGGTCTGGAACACAAGGGGGTGGTCACTTATAGTTACTATAGGTACACCTTATCTCCACCCCTGGGTGAGGCTTTGTACCATCTTCATTGCCAGAGACTCCCTGTGCAGAAGTTTTACTTTGAAAACCTGAGTAAGTGATTAGTACTTCTGTTATTTTATCCCTTTTGTTTTTATCTGTTGTTGGTGTAAATAATTTATTTATCACCTATTTTATCTATGCCCGGTGACTATTTTTTGCTCATAATAAATATTCCTTTATTAAGTTCTGCCTTTGTCTGGTAAAGAATCACGTTACCTGAAGAGACTAATTAATGAGTGTTTTGCAATTGCAAAGGTATTGTGCTAAGTTGTATTTGGTGGGTGTAACGGACCGTTTCACTTACAAGAGGATAAAACCCAGTTTAGGCGATAATCCCCTTTCCAGATGCACAAGCAGCTACTGCAAACACCATTCTCCCGACTGGAGACACACGAACACTGAATCCGAGAGACCTTTTAAATTCTCCCAAGCATATGAATGCTGTAGACCATTGAATAGGAACCATACGAATAGGCTTGTACTCCTAGCAGTCAACTGGAACAGCATGCAATAAATCCTTCCCCCCAATAATGAGACGACACATCACTTTGAGGGTAAAACAGGAACTCTCGACTGGCTCATCCAGCCTGGCTTTTATTTCCAACTCACACATACAGGCCACACCCAGGGGGAGGCATAAAAGAACCAATGACATAGATGTTACCTCCCACACATCCCCTCCCCTTAGTGTGACACATAATCCCATTATGCATACAGTTTAAACTATACTTTTACACAACTTTCATAACTTTAAAACCATACATCACATTTACATAAAAATACATATCCACAATCAATCCATTCAGGGGAACAACATATTAAAAAATGGCATGAATCCGACCAGGGGTTCAAAAGTTACTAAAAGTATCTTTTGTTCCTTTCTGGCTGGCAGAAAAACATCCCCACAATGCACCCTGGTTTCCTCCCTTCTGCCCTGGAGTTAATTGGAGAAGTAATCCAATTATCCAGGACTAAAGGCAGACTCCATTAACCACATGGTTGCAAAACGACATAAAACACTTTAAAATACATAAAGTCACATTTACAAATAACACACAGACATTTCACCTATCCCCAGATAGCTGGGATCTGCACGCACAAAACTACCGAATAGCGCGCAGATCCTACTCACACAGTACAATTGCCATGGAGCTAAAGTCTTTCCCATAGTCTTTCATTATATGAATAGGCTCCATGGTATGGCTATCTGGGGTACCACATTCCCATAAAGTCTGGTCCATAGTCCAAAGGCAAGAGGCGGGCAATCAGCCCCCTCCAAGGACACGTGGCGAGGTCGGTTTCGCCACACTTCTCCCCTTTAGCCCCCAGACTAACAGGGTACTTGACCTCCTGCCGGTCAGTGCCCTTGTTAGTCCAGCAGCCCACCCACAAGACACCATTACTACACCTGGGTAAGGGAGAATCTTGTCCATGTCCAGGTGCCTTACCACGGCTGTGTGGGGGACTGGTAAGCTGCCTTGGTGGGTTGCTGAGGGTGCAGAGACCAGCGGTACTCTGTCCTGGTGCCAGCACTACCCCGGGAGTAGCCTGGTTGGAGCCTGGTTGCTGGAGACTGACTGTCTCCCCTTTAGGTGCACATCTCGGCTGTCGGAGGGAGAGACCGACTGTCTCCCCTTTGGATACATCACTCTGAGGCTGGGGAACAGGACCGACCGTCCCTACCCCTGGTGCTGTAAGTGCAGAGACTATGGTCCCATCTGCACAGTTGTGGGGCTTAACATCTCCCCTTGGTGGGTTAGGCTGCCGTGGGAGAGAGGGTGTAACAAGCTCCTCTCTCTGGACGGTGAACTGCCGCTGGGGAGGAAGGATTGCACCTTCAGCTCCCTGGGATACACACTGCCGCTGGGGAGGAAGGACTGCACCTTCTGCTCCCTGGGACACACACTGCCGCTGGGGAGGGAGGACGCTGCTCTCCTCTCCCTTCACTTCACACTGCCTTCCTGGCACATCACTTTGCTGCTGGGGGGCTGGAACAACAACCTCTGCCCCCTGTAACTCAGCCTGCCGCTGGGGAGGATGGACGACACCATCAGCTCCCTGGGGTACACACTGTCGCTGGGGAGGAAGGACTGCACCTTCTGCTCCCTGGGACACACACTGCTGCTGGGGAGGAAGGACGGCACCTTCTGCTCCCTGGGGTACACACTGCCGCTGGGGAGGAAGGACTGCACCTTCTGCTCCCTGGGACACACACTGCCGCTGGGGAGGGAGGACGCTGCTCTCCTCTCCCTTCACTTCACACTGCCTTCCTGGCATATCACTTTGCTGCTGGGGGGCAGGAACAACAACCTCTGCCCCCTGTAACTCAGCCTGCCGCTGGGGAGGGAGGACGACACCATCCGCTCCCTGGGTTACACACTGCCGCTGGGGAGGATGGACGACACCATCAGCTCCCTGGGGTACACACTGCCGCTGGGGAGGAAGGACTGCACCTTCTGCTCCCTGGGACACACACTGCCGCTGGGGAGGATGGACGACACCATCAGCTCCCTGGGGTACACACTGCCGCTGGGGAGGAAGGATGGCACCTTCTGCTCCCTGGGACACACACTGCCGCTGGGGAGGATGGACGACACCATCAGCTCCCTGGGGTACACACTGCCGCTGGGGAGGAAGGACTGCACCTTCTGCTCCCTGGGGCACACACTGCCGCTGGGGAGGATGGACGACACCATCAGCTCCCTGGGGTACACACTGCCGCTGGGGAGGAAGGACTGCACCTTCTGCTCCCTGGGACACACACTGCCGCTGGGGATCTGGGCTGACTGCCCAGCATCCCTGTAGGGCCGGTAGAGAGATCTCGGTCCCATCTCCCCCGGCCATCTGTGGGTCTCTCCAGGGCCAGTCCATGAGGTCCCCCACTTCTGCAGCTGGTAGTGAAGCAGGAGGTACCTCGGCCCTGTTTTCCCAGCTGTAGGCTAGCAGGTCTGGGTCTGCCACCCAGTTTTCCCGGTCTGTGTCCCTGCTCTGCGGCTGGCCGGAATTTAATAGTTCTACATAGTCTATCTCCAGCCCTTGATCCATGCCAGCGAAACGGCGGAGGTCTTGTCCCAGTCCAATAGATCTCGGGCCCTGTAACATCTCACTCCGGTAATGCACGATAGCCCAGTACCGTGACTCTGCTGGACTGCCGAAGTCGACGTCTTCTGTTAGGGCCTTCCACAACAGGCCAGGGCTAGTGTAGTGATCCCCCTCCGGCTGGATGCCCTCTGCCCTCCACGTCTCTGGCTGGACAGTGCACCACCACAGTGCCCGGTATGAGACGTCCAGGCTCAGTTCCCTTTCCACGAGGTACTCAAGTTGTCTTACCCGCTCCCCTCCGGGTTGGTCCCCCAGAAGCGGCATCCGCCAGGCCATTTGTTCCTCCAACTGGTATGCGGCACCAGGAAAGCGCTGCTGCCGTTGATACTGGACTTCTTCCAGGGCATCATACCATAATTCTATCCGGGCATTATCTCTCCATTCTAATTCACTCTCTTCCTCAGGTGTGTGTGTTGCCCAGGTGTGCGTGTTGCCCATTTTCCCAAAATCCTTCGTAGATAGGGTCGCTGTACGGGTACTGGCGTTGCCCTCACTTTGTAATCCAGGAATGGTGTTGTCTGTAGCTGTCCCTCTGGTTGTAGGAACGATCCCGCCGCTTGCCACCAATTGTAACGGACCGTTTCACTTACAAGAGGATAAAACCCAGTTTAGGCGATAATCCCCTTTCCAGATGCACAAGCAGCTACTGCAAACACCATTCTCCCGACTGGAGACACACGAACACTGAATCCGAGAAACCTTTTAAATTCTCCCAAGCATATGAATGCTGTAGACCATTGAATAGGAACCATACGAATAGGCTTGTACTCCTAGCAGTCAACTGGAACAGCATGCAATAAATCCTTCCCCCCAATAATGAGACGACACATCACTTTGAGGGTAAAACAGGAACTCTCGACTGGCTCATCCAGTCTGGCTTTTATTTCCAACTCACACATACAGGCCACACCCAGGGGGAGGCATAAAAGAACCAATGACATAGATGTTACCTCCCACACATCCCCTCCCCTTAGTGTGACACATAATCCCATTATGCATACAGTTTAAACTATACTTTTACACAACTTTCATAACTTTAAAACCATACATCACATTTACATAAAAATACATATTCACAATCAATCCATTCAGGGGAACAACATATTAAAAAATGGCATGAATCCGACCAGGGGTTCAAAAGTTACTAAAAGTATCTTTTGTTCCTTTCTGGCTGGCAGAAAAACATCCCCACAATGCACCCTGGTTTCCTCCCTTCTGCCCTGGAGTTAATTGGAGAAGTAATCCAATTATCCAGGACTAAAGGCAGACTCCATTAACCACATGGTTGCAAAACGACATAAAACACTTTAAAATACATAAAGTCACATTTACAAATAACACACAGACATTTCACCTATCCACAGATAGCTGGGATCTGCACGCACAAAACTACCGAATAGCGCGCAGATCCTACTCACACAGTACAATTGCCATGGAGCTAAAGTCTTTCCCATAGTCTTTCATTATATGAATAGGCTCCATGGTATGGCTATCTGGGGTACCACATTCCCATAAAGTCTGGTCCATAGTCCAAAGGCAAGAGGCGGGCAATCAGCCCCCTCCAAGGACACGTGGCGAGGTCGGTTTCGCCACAGTGGGTTTTTAATATTAAAGGGACACTGTAGGCACCCAGTCTACTTCAGCTAATTGAAGTAGTCTGGGTGCTGTGACCCTTTTGCACTTAGTGCTGCAATGTTAAACATTGTAGTTCCAGAGAACTGCAATGTTTACATTGCAGCTCTAACTCTGCCCTCAGTGGCCGTTTACCAGACAGCCAGTGGGGGTGCTTTCGGAATCTAAACAGACATTTGGTCCGTTATCTGACGCTGGATGTCCTCACAGACCTCCTGCATCAGATTTTCACCACAGGAAAGCATTGAAACATGCTTTCCTGTAAGGAGGTCTAATGCGCGCGCGGCCATTGCCGCGCATGCGCATTAGGTCTCCCGCCAGCTAAACGTCGGCGGGGGAGGAATGTGGTCAGAGCCTGACCCAGTGTCTGAAGTGTCTGAAATCCCTTTAAGTAACCTGGGGGACCAAGGCACCCCATTTATAAATTGTCTTGGTGGTGGCAGCGTTAAAATAGTAATATTTATATTATTATGCTTAAGTGTGGGTAGTGTTAAGGGGAAATTTATCATTATTTCCGGTCTAGTGCAGACAAATAGTGAACGTTAACCCTTTCACCACCACAACTACGTCATGCACACTCTTGAAGTAGGGTGCATTAGTGACAGGGACAGCATGGGTTTACTTCAAGTAGATCATGCCAAATTAATCTTATTAAGTGTTTTGATTAAGTAACTAAAATAATAGATCAGGGTGGTGCAGTAGACATTGCTTACCTAGATTTCAATAGGCAGTGGCTTAAATGACAGGCGACAGAGGGTTGTAGTCAATGGAGTATATTCAAATCATGGGCTTGTCACCAGTGGGGTACCTCAGGGATCTGTACTTGGACCCATTCTCTTTAATATTTGTATCAGTGATATTGCAGAAGGTCTTGGTGGTAAGATATGTGTTTTGTTGATGATATAAAGGTTTGCATCAGGGTTGATGTTCCAGGAGGGATAAGCCAAATAGCAAATGATTTAGGTAGACTAGAAGAATGATTGGAGCAGTGGCAACTGATATTTAATGTGGATGATAATGCATCTTAGGTATAAAAACCCATGGGTAGTGAATGTATAGAATAGCCTTCCAGCTGATAGGGCCAGTGACTAATGAAAGTATAAAAAAAAAAAAAAAAATTTAAAAAACTGAGCTGACTTGATGGGTCGAATGGTTCTTATCTGCCGTCACATTCTATGTTTCTATTGCTGTGTTGTCAGTATATTTCCACTGGCAGACATGTTGTGTTAAGATAAAAATTAAAAATGTATACTGTAAGTCACCATTAAAACGGAGGTGACTCCATTTTGTAACAGAATACAAAAAGACAGACACATATTTTTTTTACTTCTCTGTAACTTTATTCACTAGCAAAGGAATGCGTCTAACGTAAACACTGGCCAGAGATAAGACTCTCTGCAGCAAGGGGGGTTGAAAAGCAAAAGCAACCGCCAGGGTCGGCCCGGAGACATTGTGCTGCCTGGGGCAAAGGATGAAATGCTGCCCCCTTCAACCTTGCGTACATCCAGGAGATGCAGTGTGTGTAATGTATGCAGTGTGTATAATGAATGCTTTGTGTATAGTGGATACAGAGTTTGTGTGTGTGTAGTGGATGCTGTGTGTGTTGATGCAGTTTAGTGGGTGCAGTGTCTTTGTAGTGGATGTTGTGTAGTGGGTGCAGTGTCTGTGTTTGTTTATTGTGTGAAGTGTAGTGAATGCAGAGAGTGTGTGTAGTGGATGCAGTGTCTGTGTTTAGGGCATGTAGTGTATGCAGTGTATGTGTGTAGTGCATGTAGTGTGTGCAGTGTGTGTAATGGATGCAGTGTATCTGTGTAGTGCATGTAGTGTGTGCAGTATATGTGTATAGTGCATGTAGTGTGTGCAGTGTATGTGTGTCTGTGTGTAGTGTATGCAGTGTATGTGTAGTGTATGTAGTGTATGCAGTGTCTGTGTGTAGTGCATGTAGTGTGTGCAGTGTATGTGTGTCTGTGTTTAGTGTATGCAGTGTATCTGTGTCTGTATGCAGTGTCTGTGTGTAGTGCATGTAGTGTGTCTGTGTGTAGTGCATGTAGTGTATGCAGTGTATGTGTGTCTGTGTGTAGTGCATGTAGTGTATGTAGTGTGTGCAGTGTATGTGTGTCTGTGTGTGTACTGCATTAAGTGTGTGTAGTGGGGCTGTGAGGGGATCAGTTTTTTTTTTTTTTTAAATAAGTATGAGTTAGTGTATTTTCCCCTCCCTGACTTTTACCTGTGGTCAGGGAGGGGGCACTAGTTTCCATGGTGGTCCAGTGGCACGTTTTGCTGTGTCCTGTGGAGAGGGGGCCCAGTGATCTGTTCTTCCTCCTGCAGCTTCATGTCTCCTGGGCACCCTCTCCACAGGACAAGGTAGTATATATATATATATATAGCGGTATATGCAGCCCAGAAACACATGTATATATTAGACACTCTCTCTCTCTCTCTCTCTCTCTATATATATATATATATATATATCCACATATACACTAACTATAATTACCAGATTTTACTATTAACATGATGTAAAGTCATGATTTTATTAATGACACGGAGGCGAGTATTATGCATTCTCTTTCTTTATTATACTCCCAGCAGCAAGAAAAGGGAAGTATGAGAAAATCATAGAAAAAAGAAAACCATAACAATAGCCTGGTAACAGTAGCACCAATCAGCATACAGTATAATCCATATAGGTGTAGTGTTCCTTGACTCCTCCTCTTTCTGCGTAGATCCTGAAGACCATTAGTGCAAAATTCAAGTATTCCAACCATAAATACGAATCCACGAACCAAAAACCATAACTGGAACTTCAATCTAGAACCGTTTCAACCGTGAACTCTCCAGTTGTATTCAAGCTAAAAGAGAGGAGAAATATGGTAATATCGAAATCTCGTGACTGTTATTCCGCAATCAACAACCCTGGAGTCTTCGTCCAGTGTGACGCAGGTTTCGTATGAGTGACCAGAGCGTAGATATGAGGCTTTGAGTCTGTATGGACGATGCCAAGAGCCCTATGATCCTCGCAAGTTGTCGGAGGGAAATAGTCGTACGATGCATAAGCCGTCTGATCTCCTTCTTGATCGAAATCATTTTGTCTTTGGGTAGACACAACCTCTGTTGAACAGAGTCGACTTGGAAACCCAGAAATTCCATCTGCCTGGAGGGTTGTAGAATTGATTTTTCCCAATTCACCAAGAATCCTAAGTTTTGGATAAAGTGGATCGTCCAGGATAGGTGAATGCGAAGTTGGGATTGAGATTGGGACAGAAGAAGGATGTCGTCTAGATAAATTATTAATCTGACCCCTCGTGTGCGCAGGAAGGCAATCACTGGTTTTAGCACTTTTGTGAAGCACCATGGAGCGGAGGATAGGCCAAACGGCAGACATACAAACCTCCATTTCGTTCCCTGCCACTGAAACTGTAGTAGGTTTCGGTGCGCTTCTGCGATCGGGATTGTCAGATAAGCGTTCCGTAAATCTATTTTGACCATCCAATCTGATGGTATGAGGAGGTCCCGAAGGCAATGAATACCCTCCATTTTGAAATGGTGGTATTGAACAAACGCATTTAGAGGCCGGAGATTTATTACTGGGCGTACCCCGCCTCCTTTCTTGGGGACCAGAAACAAGTTGCTCACGAAACCTTCTGTGTCCCATGGGATTTGTTGAATAGCGTTCTTGGACGCTAATTCTGCGATCTCTGTAGAGATAATCATCTGGTGTTGGCTGGCCATATTTAGTTCTCGAGGGAACTGTGTCTGAACCGGGTGGGAGGTTAACTCCAACAGGTACCCTTGTATCGTATTTAAAACACAAACATCTGCGGTTGAAATCTTCCAAGCATGCTGAAACAATGCCAGTCTGCCCCCCACTTTTACATGGGAAAAACTGAGATATTCGGTACTCACCATAAGGTCGTCTGCTTGAAACAGACCCCCGTGGTCCACGGGAACTCCAGGGCCGTCCCCGAGATGGGAAGAAAGGGGTATAGTGTCTCTCTGGTACTGGTCTCTGGTTATTAAAGGAGCCTCTGCCGGCTCTGGTTGAGCCTCGAAATCCACGGCCGGGTAGACGGCTCCTTCCTCTGCCGGCCCCTCCAAAAACCTGTGGTGCAAATACTCTCTTAAGAGATGTCTGAGCCTTATCAATCGCCGTAAACGTCTTAACGTACAGCCCCAGATCCTTAATAAAGGATTCGCCAAATAATAAGCTCTTTTGGGTAGCAACGCCTGTTTGGATGTCAGACCCGGAATCTGAAAATTCTGCGCTGTAGTGATCCATATAGGAGTCCTCATACTCCTCCTCCACACTCCGGTCCGAATCGGACGAATCCCCATGGGCACGTGCCCGTTTCCAAGTTCTGGCCGATTTTGCCCAGCCAGGGGCTCTAGTGCGCGGTGGTATCGCGCCATCTTTGACAGCCTGAGGCGTGTCATTCAATGCAGGCTGAGCCTGCAGTTCTGGAGGGGAGGTCACATGTCTGCTCTTTGCCAACGCCTTACGTCCCGGTTGTGCCACATTAGTGGGTATCGGGTTGCGTGTGTTCTGCATTCCACTAGTCTGTGTCTGTATCAGTGCCTCTGTTATAGACTGAGTGATAGAGGACGACATGACCCCCATCGCAGAGGTTAAAGCTCTGTTAATGGATTGTGCCATGGTAGCGTCCAGGAGGGATTGAAACTCCTCAGATGCCATGAGGCTGGCGTCACTTAAACCTCCCTTGTTAGAGGGGGAAACGCCTGATGTGGGGCACATAGACCCTGAGGGTCTGTCACTCTGATCCTGCATAGCAGATAAATCTTTACAGGGAATATATATACCCTAGCTCAAATAGTATATACCCTAGCTCAAACGCCTTACGTCCCGGTTGTGCCACGTTAGTGGGTATCGGGTTGCGTGTGTTCTGCATTCCACTAGTCTGTGTCTGTATCAGTGCCTCTGTTATAGACTGAGTGATAGAGGACGACATGACCCCCATCGCAGAGGTTAAAGCTCTGTTAATGGATTGTGCCATGGTAGCGTCCAGGAGGGATTGAAACTCCTCAGATGCCATGAGGCTGGCGTCACTTAAACCTCCCTTGTTAGAGGGGGAAACGCCTGATGTGGGGCACATAGACCCTGAGGGTCTGTCACTCTGATCCTGCATAGCAGATAAATCTTTACAGGGAAAATATATACCCTAGCTCAAATAGTGGAAAATATTGGGCCCAGTAAAATCCCCTATACACTTGGTACCTAGCCAATATAAATAGCAGAGTGTAGTAGCCTGTAAAGGAAACTAGCTTGAGGAAAGTCAGCACAAAAGAAGGGTGTCAGGATAGATTAATCCTCCACACCACACTTACAGTTTGGTAGAGATAGGACAGAAAATAACCTGTAATAAAATCCCAGTCTGGGTCTTAGGAGAGTGCTTGGCAGGTAGGAGCTTAAACTCAGCAGATTCCCGCCGAAATCGCGTTAAAATGGCCGCCGCGAGTGTAAGTTACACTCCCAGCGACATAAAACCAAAAAGATGGCACGCTACCAACTGCGCATGCGCGACCGGACTGAAAGGGTGAAATTAATTTCAGGGACCGCTCATGCGCGGCTGCCCGCAAAACCGCGGAAAGACCGCGGGAATAAACCGGAGGTGCAAGCCAAGCACCAGAAGGAAGATTAATAGCCCCAGTCACCTAACAGGGAAACAATAGGTGAGGGCAGGGAGGAAACACTCCCTGAAGCAGGCAAGAAGCACTCTCCTGACACCAGAAGGGGATACACCACAGAAGCAAACAATAATGATATCATGTGGTGGAATCTCGGTAAAAATAAATTTAGTAGGCCGAGATTACCACGTGGCATGTGTACGTGCATATGCTGACGTATTGATCAGTTGGTTGCACGAGGCAAGATACGATCAGTAGTGTACGGAGCATGTGCAAGAATACAGGATGTAGTATTCCCCTCCTCCATTGTGCTGGACAGGCCATGCGGTCAAGCAGGAAGTTAATTCTTATTTGTATTGATTGGTCAAGAGAATGTGCGGGTGGAGCTTAATATGGGAGGAGCTATGTGCCTATATAAGGAGCCTGCACTATTGTCCGGGGCTCAGAACTTGCTGTATTTTGGTGACGTTAGTCCCTCTGAGTCCCGATCGGTGATCCAATAAAGAATCTCTTCCTTCCTGAAGAAACCTGTGTCCATCTCTCTGTGCTTTGCTTCCGTCAGTTTCGCCGGTATCATTTGGTGCATTGGCCGGGAAGCTCATCGTTCAACGGTAGCTGAGAGGCAGAGGCGTGAGACGGTCTATCTTTGCCCACGTTCTCTACGGCTGCACCCCTGAACTTCTGCGTGGACCTCCCTTCGTCTCGGCGCCACTGGTCTGTTGTCCAGGAGATCATCGGCCTCTACGTAAGAAGTGCTGGGGTGTCCCCGTCGATGAGTGTGAACTCAGGTTCAGGAACGAGGAGGTAAGACAACTGCTGTTTTAGACGGCAGACCCACTAGGGGTATACCGATTGTGCGGTAGGCCCATAAGGCGTTATTTGTGTATGGAATCTGCCCCCTCTGTCGGAGGGAAGGAGCGAAGGCACACCGCTCAATCGAACGCTCTTTAGTCAGACCGTTTGATTTGGTTAGTCAGGCGGGGTCCTGTGTAAATAGCCCTAGCCGGACACCGGTGTCTTGTCTAGACTAGCGTTCTAGGGTGTATATTACGTTCGCTAGGTCGGAGGGACCGGGAGACTAAGCGGCGCCTGTGTAAATTCGGTTCGCTAGCTCTCAACCTATCTTGGCTAAGTGGGAAGGCGTGTAAATTTGGAACCCACTAGATTTTTGATAGTAATCGACTAAGAGGCGCCTGTGTAAATTCGGTCCTCTAGCTCGCTATATGTGGTGCTTGGGCAGTGTGGCTAACCAAAACGGGTGTACATAGTTTTAGGAAGTCCATTCAAGGTACTGGCCAATAGTTTAGTTGGGAATTGTAAATGTGTTAAAGATTGTTTAGTAAAGTGTATATCTTGTTAGATAGCGCGAGCTCAGCCGTCTAGCGAGAGTGTTAATAGTGTGTTGCTGTATCATAGTGCACGGTACCATAACCCTGTATATTTACTGACACTGTATATAAGTACTAATCATTGTCCTCTATTGCATGTTTAACACCATAACCACTAATAATTGTATTGTGACCTTAAATTGTGCTTTGACCTATGCTAACCGTACTGTAACCGCTATTTGTAAAAGACGATGTTACTGGGGTGTGTTATAGACGGGTAATTCGTATATAGAGAATTATAGCGTGGGTGACTGTATAGTTTCGCCAAAGGGCATAATATTGATTATCTAGTGACTGGTGTAACAGCTGTGTGTGTACGGGAATTCCCTGAGTGTTTATTGTGTTATTGTGTACGTTTCACTTGGTAACCGTACCACGTGGTGCTGTTGCCAGAGGAAACGGGTGTGATTGTTGAATAGTACGCGTGCATAGTATTCGTTGTCAACGACGTTCCATTGATAAGTATGGGCGCGTCGCAGTCAACGATTCCGGATCCCTTAGGTTGTATGGTGAAGAATTTTAAAAAGGGATTCAAAACATGTGATTTTGGGGTTAAAATGTCTCCTGTACGTTTGGTCACTTTGTGTACTAGGGAGTGGCCTACTTTGGTTGTGGCATGGCCGCCACGTGGCAGTTTGGATCCAACTCTGGTACAGCGCTTACACGTGGCTGTATCGGGTAGGCCTGAACTTTACGGGCAGTTTCCTTATATTGATTGTTGGAGACAGGCCGTAAATGACTCGCCAAAATGGATTCAGACATGCCACGAGGAGCAATGTCGCCTCATGGTGGCTAGGACTTGTTTGTCCACTAGGACTGGTGTTAGGCGCATTTTGGACACGCCCCCTGAGTCCGAGATCCCTTTGCCGCCCCCTTACTTTCCTTTAAGAGGAAGTGACGCAAATGCAGGAAGTCCTGCACCCCTTCCCTCATTGCCCTCATCCACTTCCGCTTCCTCCTCCAGTACAGAATCCACCCCCTCTCGAACTAAATCTCCCCTTCCGGAACCAGAACCAACCCCCATTAGATCTGAATATCCTGATTTGGCGCCACTTCAGACTTCCGGTCAAGCTTCTTCTAGCTCAGCTCGAAGTGTTTTATTTACTACTTTTTCCCAAAACCAAGCTCCCACATCCTCATGCTTTATTACCCCCCGACCAGAACCTCTAACTGACGCCCCTCCACGTAGCCCCATACTAACCCGACAACTGACCGGTACCCAACAATTAAAACATTATCAGATGACTCTTCGTCTGAATCCCGGGTCAGCCTATATCGATGCCGCAGGTCAAATGGCACATGCTGACCCAGTCTTCGTATATGTCCCGTTCACGACTACCGATCTCTTGAATTGGAAGACCCACAATTCCTCGTATACTGAGAAACCACAAGCTATGACCGATCTGTTCACCTCGATAGTTCAGACACATAACCCGACATGGGCTGATTGCCAGCAGTTATTAATGACTTTGTTTAACAATGAGGAAAGGACAAGGATTAACCAAGCGGCCATTAAAGCGCTAGAGGATAAAGCCCGTGCTTTGAATCAAGCCAATCCATCAGCATGGGCCGCAACACATTATCCTAACACCGATCCCGACTGGAATGTTAATGGCGCAGATATGGTCCAACTTAAAGCCTAATTGCTGGCATGAAAGCTGGAAGAAAGAAAGCCATTAATATGTCGAAGACAGTTGAGGTGATTCAGAAAAGTGATGAAGCGCCCAGTGTCTTTTATGACCGATTATTGGAGGCATACCGCTTGTATACCCCCTTTAATCCGGAAGACGCAGATAATTCCCGAATGGTGAACTCCGCCTTTGTCAGCCAAGCTTACGGAGATATTAAGCGCAAGCTACAGAAGTTAGAAGGGTTTGCAGGTATGTCTATCACCCAACTAATGGAGGTAGCGAATAAAGTATACATGAACAGGGAAACAGAAAGTAAGAAAGAGGAAGAGCGCAAGATGCGTAGAAAGGCAGATATGCTAGCGGTAGCAATCGCAGGCGTAGATAGACGGGGCCCAGATAGAGGCGATAGTAGATGGAATAGGGAGCCTTTGAGTAGGAATCAGTGCGCGTATTGCAAGGAAGAAGGGCATTGGAGGAACGAGTGTCCACAAAGAGAGCAGTACGAGAGAGACCAACCCAGGGCAGGTTATGGAAACTTTAGAGGCAGAGCGAGAGGTAGAGGAGGCCCCGGAGGGAGCAATGGGAACAGAGGAAGTGTTAGGGAAGATAGGTATTTCCCAGCAGCGCAAAGGTCCCGTGATAGAGAAGGCAGGGACTTTGTAGGATTGGCTGACACGGTCATGGAGGACTATTGATACCGACCGGGCTCCATCCCCCTTGGTCGAGCGGAGCCTATGGTCGATGTATCAATAGGGGGAAAAAGGAGTGCGTTCATGATCGACACTGGTGCTGAACATTCAGTGGTGACTAATCTAGTTGCTCCTCCATCTGGAAGGACTATTACTGTAATAGGAGCAACTGGAAGAAGTGCTGAAAAACCGGTTCTTAAAAGTCGACTCTGTGCATTGGGAGGCCACGTAGTAAAACATCAATTCCTTAATATGCCTGAATGTCCAGTCCAATTGCTGGGACGTGATATGCTATCTAAATTACAAGCGCAGATTACGTTCCTACCAAATGGAACAACATCCTTAAAGTTTAATGGACCTTCAGGTATTATGACATTATCCGTACCAAAGGAAGAAGAGTGGCGACTTTATACAGCGTTGACTAGCCAAAACCCTAGGAGTGATGAGTCCTTATTCAACATACCAGGAGTTTGGGCAGAGAACAACCCACCAGGACTGGCCCGCAATATTCCACCTATTAAAATCGAACTAAAACTTGGGGTTTATCCAGTGAGCCTAAGACAATATCACATCCCGCAGAAGGCTAAGAAGAACATCCAATCTTATCTGGATAAGTTCATACGGTATGGTATCCTCAAATTCTGTACTTCCCCCTGGAACACCCCATTGCTGCCTGTTCAAAAGCCCGGTACAGATGAGTATCGAGCTGTGCAGGACTTGAGAGCAGTCAATGATGCGGTTGTTAGTATACATCCAGTTGTACCCAATCCATATAACCTGCTTGCTTTAATTCCGGGCGGGGCTACTTACTTTACAGTCTTAGACCTCAAAGATGCCTTCTTTTGCCTCCGAATTGCCGCAGAAAGTCAATGTATTTTCGTTTTCCAATGGGAGAACGCTGTAACGGGCTCAAAACGCCAAATGACCTGGACAAGACTGCCCCAAGGGTTTAAAAATTCACCTACCCTATTTGGTTCAGCTCTGAGTCAAGATCTACTGGATTTCGAGTCCATCCCAGGAGAGTGTGTATTGTTACAGTATGTAGATGACTTGTTGATAGCAGCAGTTACAAAAGAAATATGTCAGCAAGCAACGCACAATCTATTACACATTCTCTGGAAGGCAGGATACAAGGTGTCTAGAAAGAAGGCTCAGTTGTGCTTGCCAACTGTCAAATATCTGGGATTCCATATCTCTGAAGGTCAAAGAATTATGGGGCCAGAGAGAAAAGAAGCTGTGTGCCAAATACCGATACCCAAGAATAGAAGACAAGTGCGAGAATTCTTGGGGGCAGCAGGCTTCTGTAGGATATGGATTCCCAGCTACGCGATACTGGCAAAACCTCTGTATGCAGCTATCAAAGGTACAGAGCACGACCCCTTCTTATGGACTCAAGAACAGCAAACGGCATTTGAAGATGTGAAGAAGGCTTTGATGAGTGCCCCAGCATTAGGTCTACCTGATCACACACGACCATTCTACCTGTATGTACATGAGCAAAGAAGAATGGCTGTGGGAGTATTGACACAGTACTTGGGATCATGGCAAAGACCTGTTGCCTACATGTCTAAGCAACTGGATGCAGTGGCCAGCGGACTTCCACCTTGTCTAAGAGCCGTAGCTGCAGCCGCCCTGCTAGTAGCTGAAGCCGATAAACTCACTCTGGGTCAAGAACTTTATGTACGAGTCCCACATGCAGTACAGACGTTGTTGGATTACAAAGGAAATCATTGGTTTAGTAACAGCCGTATGACCAAGTATCAAGCAATGTTGTGTGAAAACCCAAGAGTGCATTTAGAGACTGTAAACACCTTAAATCCAGCTACCCTTTTGCCACAACCTACTGAAAGTCAACATGATTGTTTGGAAGTAATGGATGAAGTATTTTCAAGAAGACCAGATCTTCGTGATTTTCCCATCCAGAACCCCGATGTTCAATATTACACCGACGGCAGTAGTTATGTGAAAGAAGGGATCCGCTATGCAGGATATGCAGTAACAACAATAGACAAGGTGATAGAAGCTCGGCCACTGGCGAAAGGAACATCAGCACAAAAGGCAGAATTGATAGCACTGACACGAGCGTTACAATTGGCTGAAGGTTTAAGAGTGAACATCTACACGGACTCCAAATATGCGTTTTTAACCACTCATGCCCACGGAGCTTTGTATAAAGAAAGAGGACTATTGAATTCAGAAGGCAAAGAAATCAAGTACGCAGCTGAAATCCTACAACTATTGGAAGCAGTGTGGGAGCCGAAAGAAGTCGGTATCATACATTGTCGAGCGCATCTGAGAGGAGATGGTGATGTAACCAAAAGAAATCGGATGGCAGATAGGGCAGCTAAGCGTGCCGCTGAATCGGGAAGACAGGAATATGTGGGGCATATAGCTGCCCTTATACCAACTCCACTGTCTCAATGGACTCCAGTTTATACAGCTCAAGAAGAGGAGTGGTTAAAGACTGAACCTGGAAAGTATTTGGAGAACAAATGGAATCAGTTAGAAGATGGAAGAATAGTCATTCCAGCATCACTAGCGGTAGAAATTGTCCAAAACTATCACAACGGGACACATTCTGGGAGAGACAGCACAGAAGAATCTCTCAGAAAACATTTCTACATACCAAGATTGTCCAACTTGACTCAGGCCATTGTACGAAGATGTGTAACGTGTGCTAAAAATAATGCAAGGCAAGGACCAGTAAAGCCACCAGGAGTCCAGTTTATGGGGGGACTCCCCATGTCCGATTTACAAATTGACTATACAGTGATGCCTAAATCGGGTGGACATCGTTACCTGTTGGTAATTGTGTGCACCTATTCAGGCTGGGTAGAAGCATGTCCTACTCGTACAGAGAAAGCAGGAGAAGTTGTGAGATTCCTGCTACGAGAAATAATACCCCGATATGGACTACCCTGCTCTATAGGATCGGACAATGGTCCAGCTTTTGTTCATCAGTGCCTACAACAACTGACTCATATGCTTGGTATAAAGTGGAGGCTTCATACGGCATATAGACCCCAGAGTTCTGGTAAGGTAGAGAGAATGAATAGAACTATTAAGAATCAGTTGGCTAAAATGTGTCAGGAAACCCAACTTAAATGGAACGTTCTCTTACCCATAGCTCTATTGCGAATCCGCAGTACCCCTACCAGAAGGATGGGCCTCTCTCCTTTTGAAATCATGTATGGGCGACCACCTCCCGTACTTGGTAACTTAAGGGGGGACTTGAGTCAGTTGGGAGAAGGAATTACCCGGCAGCAGGTTGTAGAGTTGGGTAAGACTATGGAGGAGGTACAGAAATGGGTACAAGATAGATTACCTGTGAATATTTATCCCCCAGTTCATAGTTACCATCCAGGAGACCAAGTGTGGATTAAAGAGTGGAATAATGTACCGTTAGGGCCCAAGTGGAGAGGTCCTTATGTTGTTCTTTTGTCTACCCCTACAGCGATAAAAGTAGCCGAAGTGACTCCGTGGATACATCACTCCAGGGTTAAACCAGCAGCAGTCGATTCTTGGCAAGTTACAGCAGATCCAGAGAATCCCTGCAAGATCCGGTTAAAACGCACGACTCAGTCGGAGTGACGAGGAACTTTGTGGATTACAAAATTTTATTGTTTCAGAGATTTGGTGCGTGAGTGAGAGGGCCATAATAAAGCCTGTCCGCCCACCGACGTATAGTATATAAGCCAGGGAAAGTCTCGAAGGGACTCCTGTGAAGAAGAGCAGAACTCCATTCCCTGCAGCCCTTACATCCTGGAAGCTGAGGTGCCTTCGCACGGACGAAGACTGAGGATGACGACGAAAGATGTGTTCTTGATAATGTTTATTTATGTGTATTTTTATATTCAGGAAGGTAGAGGTACCGACACTCCTAGCTGTGAGGTATGCATTAAGACTACAAGAACAGGTAACCATATTTCCCAAACCCTAATTTGGCATTCACAATACGAGTGTAAAGGAGATGTATCAAGATGTAGATACCTAAATATAGAATATAGTGTGTGCCATTTAGGAGTAGGAGAACCTAAGTGCTTCAGTCCGGAGTATCAACCTCATACAATTTGGTTGACTCTCAGGAATGGAGATCCTCAGGGGACCCTAATTAACAAGACAGTATTAGAATCCGTACATTCTTCGGGTGTTCTGCTATTTGATGCGTGTAAGGCGATATCAAGTGGTAGAAAGCCGTGGAATGTATGTGGGGATCTTAGATGGGAGAGGACGTATGGGTCTAATGATAAATATATTTGTCCCAGTAGTAAAAATAAATATGTGAGTCCTAGATGCCCAAATAGAGATTATAACTTTTGCCCATATTGGTCTTGTGTGGGGTGGGCAACTTGGGGACAGACAGTAGACAAGGACATGATAGTGACTAAGTTGCCTACCAGCCCATATTGTAAGTCTATGGAATGCAATCCAGTCCATATACTTATAAATAACCCCGACAAGTTCTTAGACAAGTATGGTAATTTATTTGGGTTTCAAATATATGGGACGGGTTTAGATCCTGGGACAGTATTGTTTATAGGGATAGAGACTGATACGGTATCCTCCCAAACTCATCAAGTATACCATTCCTTTTATGAAGAGATGAGTATAGATAATAAGATCCCCCATAATGCTAAAAACCTGTTCATTGATTTAGCCGAAAGTATTGCCGGTAGTCTTAATGTTACCAACTGCTATGTGTGTGGAGGTACTAACATGGGAGACCAATGGCCTTGGGAAGCAAAGGAGGTAATGTCCGGTTCTGAGGCAGTTGACCAATTAATATCTACACAAGCCGATTATCATATGAGTGTTAGAGGTAAATCTGAGTGGAGATTAAAGACCTCCATCATAGGTTATGTTTGCATAGCAAGGAAAGGAATGATGTATAATACTTCTGTAGGAGAATTAACTTGTCTAGGGCAAAAAGCTTATGATGATGATACAAAGAATACAACTTGGTGGTCGGCTTCAAATGTCTCAGAACCATCTAACCCGTTTGCTAGATACGCCAATTTAAAGGATGTGTGGTTTGATCTATCCATCACATCTACCTGGAGAGCCCCAGCAAATTTGTACTGGATCTGTGGTAAGAAAGCCTATTCGGAGTTGCCACAGGACTGGGAAGGGGCATGTGTGTTGGGTATGCTCAAACCATCCTTCTTCTTGTTACCTATTGAAACAGGTGAGACTTTAGGTGTTAAAGTATATGATGTGAATCATAGGAAGAAAAGGGGACCCATAGAGATAGGCGCCTGGGAAGATAATGAATGGCCTCCCCAGCGTATTATAGATTATTATGGGCCAGCCACGTGGGCAGAAGATGGTACCTTTGGTTATAGAACCCCTATTTATATGCTCAACCGTATTATAAGATTACAGGCGGTGGTTGAGATTATTACTAACGAGACATCACAAGCGCTCAATCTTCTAGCGAAGCATAAGACCAGGATGAGGACAGCAGTCTACCAAAATAGATTAGCCTTGGATTACCTTTTGGCAGTAGAGGGAGGTGACTGTGGGAAGTTTAACCTGAGCAATTGCTGTCTTCAAATAGATGACGAAGGGCAAGCAATAGCTGAGCTTACTAGCCATATGGTTAAACTAGCGCATGTGCCTACTCAGGTATGGAAAGGGTATAATCCAAGTAGTTGGTTTGGTAGCTGGTATGAGTGGTTTGGAGGGCTTAAGGCAGTGGTAGGTGGAGTCCTACTGATTTTAATGTTGTGTCTACTCCTGCCGTGTCTTATACCCTTAGTAGTTAGCTCTGTGCAAAGCCTGATAGAAAATATAGCAGAGAGGAAGGCTGCTGCACAGATAATGGCAATTTATAAATATGAGGCTCTAGATCAGGGAGAACCAATGCAGGAAGATGAGTGTTGAAGATTCACATCATAAGATAAGTCTGGTCTGGTTCAAGGTAACTTGCGGTGTATGCAAACTAAGGTTAAGTGATGCCTCAAGTAATTGTGAAATATCAAGAGGCATCAAAGGGGGGAATGTGGTGGAATCTCCGTAAAAATAAATTTAGTAGGCCGAGATTACCACGTGGCATGTGTACGTGCATATGCTGACGTATCGATCAGTTGGTTGCACGAGGCAAGATACGATCAGTAGTGTACGGAGTATGTGCAAGAATACAGGATGTAGTATTCCCCTCCTCCATTGTGCTGGACAGGCCATGCGGTCAAGCAGGAAGTTAATTCTTATTTGTATTGATTGGTCAAGAGAATGTGCGGGTGGAGCTTAATATGGGAGGAGTTATGTGCCTATATAAGGAGCCTGCACTATTGTCCGGGGCTCAGAACTTGCTGTATTTTGGTGACGTTAGTCCCTCTGAGTCCCGATCGGTGATCCAATAAAGAATCTCTTCCTTCCTGAAGAAACCTGTGTCCATCTCTCTGTGCTTTGCTTCCGTCAGTTTCTCCGGTATCAATCACAATATAAGTATTACACACAATCTAGTGAATAACCAATTAATGTGTAGAAATTAAATACAAATAAATGTATAAAATTCAGGAGTAGCAAGATGAGGTACTTAACTTGTCTGAGGGAGCAGCAAGAAAGAGGAGGAGTCAAGGAACACTACACCTATATGGATTATACTGTATGCTGATTGCTGCTACTGTTACCAGGCTATTGTTATGGTTTTCTTTTTTCTATTATTCTCTCATACTTCCCTTTTCTTGCTGCTGGGAGTATAATAAAGAAAGAGAATGCATAATAGGAGCCTCCGTGTCTTTAATAAAATTATATTTAATCATATATAAATAGTACCTAAGTTAATATGATGGAATATTCATGGATAGAATATCAATGAAGAAATGTCATATTTTTAAACATAGCTGAATGTGTAAGAGACACGTATATATATCACATGCTGTCACATTACTAACTATGTAGCTTCACACAAGAAAACCAGACACAGGATTACAAATAACACTAAAGTAATTCATTTTACTTTTTAAATATTAAGTCTCTGATACAAAGTTTAATTGTATTACGAGGGTGAACAAGGGTTCGGTGGTGTCAAAATCTAATTTTATGGACCAAAAAGGAGTCAGTCAGACTGAGAAAAGACTTTGAAGTCTGACATGTTTTGATGGATGGTTATCCATAAAGATAACCAAAGAATTTAAATGCAACACAAAATTTCGTTAACCCCTTACACAAAGGATCATTGGAATTCCTGACAAGAATTTCTGGTGGTGTTATGGCGCCATCTACTGACCAAAATCTA
This sequence comes from Pelobates fuscus, assembly GCF_036172605.1. Taxonomy (NCBI): domain Eukaryota; kingdom Metazoa; phylum Chordata; class Amphibia; order Anura; family Pelobatidae; genus Pelobates; species Pelobates fuscus. The sequence continues at coordinate 33,147,334 of NC_086317.1, forward strand.
GATGATAGCCTATAGGAAAGACATGCCTGCCTTCCTCTATTGGTCACTGAAACTAATGACGTAAAGGAAGATTATCCTTTAAAAATTAAGGACAAAGGAGAGAGAGGGATGAGGACGCGCCTAACTTTCTCTACCTCTTCCAATTAATTCTAGAACTTTTTATTAAATTAATTTTTGATAATTTTTATGAAAATATTATTTTTAATATTTATCACCAAATAAATAACCTCACAGTGCTAATGAGTTGTAGTATACTTTCATATCGATGAATGGGATAATACTCTTCGTGTATTTACTATGTCTTGTTCTTTGTCTTGAGGAATCAAGCCATAAATAAATAAAACCAGCATAATTACCAGCTTTAAAAAAAAAAAAAAAAAAGGTTCTATTAGTGTACCCCATTGATCATGGGGCAATGAATCGATTATGTTTTCTAATAGTGATCAAAGAATATATGCTGAAATTAATTCATAAATGAGGCAATAATATTTTATGAAACTAATGTATTATACATGTTTTTGGTATTTTATGTATCTATTATATAGTGTATTGAGAAGAGTATATATTAAATTAATTAATTGAGATTATCAAATCAAGATTTAACTTCAGAAACTGTCCCCATGTGGATAATTAAATGACTGTGTTATTTCACTTGCTCCGGGAAGTCTTTTAGTAACTCATCTTTGTCCAATCAAGCGTTTATGTAGAGTGAATGCCTCTCTCATCACTATAAAAGACAGTATAAAAGTGATCTAAGGGAAAGTTATGTAAACTTTTTGTAATAGACAAATTACCTGAACTACAAACAAAGTTTAAAGAAGTTCATGATACACCATTTAAATGTTTAACTTTGGGTTTTGATTAGATTTTTTTGCATAGGTAATTATTTAATTAATGATGATAAACATATCCTTTAGTAATTGTCATGTATTGATGCTTGTGTTTGTATGTTGTAGAGACCATTCTGGAGTGTTTGTGCCGTTGGATCGTTGGGAAATGCTAACAAATCTCTCTGGCTAAATTCTACAGACTATTTTATAATGGTTGACAGAAAACAATCTATTTATCACAGAAAAATAAATATAATGTACTTAGCTGAGTACAGACTAGATAGCTTCCCTAGAGGTCTTCCCACTTGGACCTCTTTAATGTCAGATGTGTAGAAAAATAGAAATAGGGATACAGCTAGAATATAAAAAATAAACAGCGTATAGTGATGTACAGTTAAGTTAATAACACACTGCAATAATGGTTACACTCACAAGATGTTAATGAGGTAAACGCCTTGAAATCCACTAAGGGATTCAACTGGACCGCTTCCACCGTGGAGGATGGTAGATAGTGAGCAGGCTCAGATAATTCAGGATACAAAATCCAGATGAAAAAAGTACTATTTATTAAGGCACAATTGCCTGATAAAATAAAGTATATAGCACCCGGTTACCCAAAGAAAGACAACAGGAAAAATGATACCCTTTGCAAACACAAGGGATTTAACCCCTTAAGGACACATGACATGTCTGACACGTCATGATTCCCTTTTATTCCAGAAGTTTGGTCCTTAAGGGGTTAAAGGATGCTCAATGTGTAAAGCATCTCATAGGATGAATTTAGGTGAATCCCTGAATTCCACTAGTTTCATTAGTCAAATTAGTTTCCCTATTAGATCTGGTATTGGCTGCCACACGGACTGTGTTGTATATGTATTGCAATGTCCGTGTGGCAAACAGTACGTGGGAAAAACCAAAAGACACCATAAGATTCGTCTTATGGAGCACATAAATAATGTTAGAAAAGGTATGACCACGCGCTCTGTACCGGTCCATTGTAACTTGTGTCCCTCTTTTAATTGAAGAGATTGTAGGGGTGTAGGTATTGAACAAGTGTCCCCATACTGGAGGGGAGGGGATAGAGACCTTAAATTATCCCGAAGAGAAACCTATTGGATCTACCAATTGCATTCTCTAGAACCCAAAGGAATGACTGTTGACATAGATCTAGCTTGTTTTATGATATAGTACGATTTTCTGGTCTCATGTGTCACCACTTATTAAATGTATAAAATGTGTGAATTGATTATGAGGATCCGTTTGAATGTTTGGGAAAGGATATGTATCTCCCATCTACAAGAGATTTTTTTCTTAATAGTCACAATCATTTAGAACAGGGCTTCCCAAACTTTTATGGCCCGAGACCCACTTTTCAAAATGGTAATTTTTCGAGACCCACTTGCTTTTTTTAATGCATATTTTAAAAAGTGAACACCATGACAATCCGCTTTAGAGGCATACAATTGGCACACCATAGCAATCCGCTTTAGATGTACACCATGGCAATTGCTTTTAGAGGCATAAATCTGGCACACCATAGCAAACAGCTTAAGAGGCATACAATTGGCACACTATAGCAATCCGCTTTAGAGGCATACAGTTGGCATACCATGGCAATCAGCTTTATAGGCTTACAATTGGCACACCATGGCAATCATTTTTACAGGCATACAATTGGAACATTATGGCAGCTTTAGATGCATAAAATAGGCATACCGTGGCAATCAGTTTTAGAGGCATACAGTTGGGCATACCATGGCAATCAGCTTTAGAGGCTAACAATTGGCACACCATGGCAATCAGCTTTACAGGCATACAATTGGAACATTATGGCAGCTTTAGATGCATAAAATTGCTACATTATGGCAATCAGTTTTACATGTATAAACTTGGCACATCATGGCAACTTTAGGTGCATAAAATTGGCACACCAGTGCAATCAGTTTTAGAGGCTTACAAATGGCACACTATGGCATACAGGTTTAGAGGCATACAATTGGAACATCAGGGCAGCGTTAAATACATAAACTTGGCACACCATGGCAATCAGCATTAGATGCATAAACTTGGCACACCATGGCAATCAGCTTTAGATGCATAAACTTGGCATATCATGGCAATCACTTTTAGATGCATAAACTTGGCACATCATGGCAATCAGCTTCAGAGGCATACAATTGGCAAACAGTCAGATGCATTAAATTGGCACTCCATGGCAATCAGCTTTAAAAGCATACAATTGGCACACCATGGCAATCAGCTTTAGATGCATAAAATTGGCATATCATGGCAGTTTTAGAGGCATAATTTGGCATATCATGGCAGTTTTAGATGCATAATGTTGATATATCATGGAGTTTTAGAGGCAGAAACTTTGCATATCATGGCAATCAGTTTTAGAGGCATACAACTGCTTACTCACAGACTCAGTCAGAATCAGACGTTGTGTCCTGCTCATCCAGGCCCCTCACATTGATTATCCCAGTGGTGGAACTAATGCAGAGAGAGCCCTGGTGCAAGTATGCTTTCTGGGGCCCCCTCTAGTGCAAGTGTGGCCAAAAGGTAGATCTCCATCTGTCGGAGAACTTCAACAATGCTATGCCTGCTGGGAATCTACCATTTGCCCATCGTTGCAGGGTTATATTTGTGAGCATTGTTTGAGCGTTTAAATGTAAGCATGTTTGTGTATTAAAGGACCACTATAGTGCCAGGAAAACAAACTCGTTTTCCTGGCACTAAAGTGCCCTGAGGGTGCCCCCACCCTCAGGGTCCCATTCCCGCCAGGCTGAAGGGAGAGAAAGGGGGTTAAAAACTCACCTTTCTCCAGCGCCGGGCTCTCTCCTCCTTTAGCCGTCATCGGCTGAATGCGCATGCGCGGCAAGTGCCGTGCGCGCATATAGCCAGTCCATAGGAAAGCATTCTCAATGCTTTCCTATGGACGCTGGCGTCTTCTCACTGAAAATCACAGTAAGAAGCGCTGAAGCGCCTCTAGCAGCTGTCAATGAGTCAGCCACTAGAGGCTGGATTAACCCATTTGTAAACATAGCAATTTATCTGAAACTGCTATGTTTACAGCAGGCAGGGTTAATCCTAGATGGACCTGGCACCCAGACCACTTCATTAAGCTGAAGTGGTCCTTTAAGTATGTGTGTGCAAGTATGGGAGTGTTTGTATGTACTGTTGCCATTGGAATGTAGTGGTGTACTTGTTTGTAATGTTTGCGTCTGAACGCAGGGGTGTTTGAATGCAGTGCTGGACTTTAAATGCAGGTGTGCTTTTTGTGTGTAGTGTCGGTGTTTGAATGAAGGGGTGTTTGTATATAATTTTAGTGTTTTAATACATGGGTGTTTTGTATGTAATGTTTGTGTTTGATTGCAGTGCGTGTGTAATGGATGCAGTGTGTGTATATTGTGAATATAAAATATACATATACACAATGTGTGTTTGGATGTAAGCATGTTTTTTGCATGGAGTGTGTGTGCAGTGTATACACATACAGAGACACAAATACACACATACAGAGACACACACATACACATACTGACACAGCGATACACACACAATGACACTTATTTTCCTACACAAAGATACACATACACTCATGTAAACAGATACACACTGACACACAAATACACACACACTGACACAAAAGGAGACTCAGATACACATACACGCAGAGACAGGTGAGGGTGACCGTGTGGTAGGGAGTGTGTGTGCAGGTAACAGTGTAGGGGGGCAGGGTGAAAAAGGGTTACAGTGGGCGGCGGGCAGGGGGAGAAAGTGTTACAGTGGGTGGGCAGGGGAGAGAAAGGGCTACAGTGTAGGGGGCAGGGGGAGAAAGGGCTACAGTGTAGGGGGCAGGGGGAGAAAGGGCTACAGTGTAGGGGGCAGGGGGAGAGAGGGCTACAGTGGGGGGGCAGAGGGAGAGAGGGCTACAGTGGGGGGGCAGAGGGAGAGAGGGCTACAGTGGGGGGGGGGGCAGGGGGAGAGAGGGCTACAGTGGGGGGGGGGCAGGGGGAGAGAGGGCTACAGTGGGGGGGCAGGGGGAGAGAGGGCTACAGTGGGGGGCAGGGGGAGAGAGGGCTACAGTGGGGGGGCAGGGGGAGAGAAGGCTACAGTGGGGGGGCAGGAAGAAAATGGGTTACAGAGGGGGAGCAGGGAGAGCAGGCGTTACAGTGTGGGGGGGGCAGGGAGAGCAGGGGTTACAGTGGGGAGAGGGGGGCAGGGAGTGAAGGGGTTACAGTGTGGGGAGGGGGGCAGGGAGTGAAGGGGTTACAGTGTGGGGAGGGGGCAGGGAGTGAAGGGGTTACAGTGTGGGGAGGGGGGTTGGGAGTGAAGGGGTTACAGTGTGGGGAGGGGGGCAGGGAGTGAAGGGGTTACAGTGTGGGGAGGGGGCAGGGAGTGAAGGGGTTACAGTGTGGGGAGGGGGGCAGGGAGTGAAGGGGTTACAGTGTGGGGAGGGGGGCAGGGAGTGAAGGGGTTACAGTGTGGGGAGGGGGCAGGGAGTGAAGGGGTTACAGGGTGGGGAGGGGGCAGTGAGTGAAGGGGTTACAGTGTGGGGAGGGGGCAGGGAGTGAAGGGGTTACAGGGTGGGGAGGGGGCAGTGAGTGAAGGGGTTACAGGGTGGGGAGGGGGGCAGGGAGTGAAGGGGTTACAGGGTGGGGAGGGGGGCAGGGAGTGAAGGGGTTACAGTGTGGGGAGGGGGCAGGGAGTGAAGGGGTTACAGGGTGGGGAGGGGGCAGTGAGTGAAGGGGTTACAGGGTGGGGAGGGGGGCAGGGAGTGAAGGGGTTACAGGGTGGGGAGGGGGGCAGGGAGGGAAGGGGTTACAGGGTGGGGGGCAGGGAGTGAATGGGTTACAGTGTGGGGAGGGGGGCAGGGAGTGAAGGGGTTACAGGGTGGGGAGGGGGGCAGGGAGTGAAGGGGTTACAGCGTGGGGAGGGGGGCAGGGAGTGAAGGGGTTACAGGGTGGGGAGGGTGGCAGGGAGTGAAGGGGTTACAGGGTGGGGAGGGGGGCAGGGAGTGAAGGGGTTACAGTTTGGGGGGGGCAGGGAGTGAATGGGTTACAGTTGGGGGGGGGGGGTAGGGAGAAAATTATTTACATTAGGGGGCAGGATCTGGGGGCTGTGTCCTACCTTCATTTAATTCCCTGGTGGTCCAGTGTCTCCCTGGTGGTCCAGTGGGGTAACTCTCCGGTCTGAGCTCCGCCGGGTGCACAGCTGCAGACAGTGTAATAAAAGTCTTGCGAGCTCCCAGAGTGTTGCCATGGTAACGCTCTGGGAGCTCGCGAGACTTCTATCACACGGTCTGCAGCTCTGCACCCGGCGGAGCTCAGACCGGAGCTGCTGGGCAGACTGACTGGAGGGAGCCCGGCGGCATACAGGGCAAACCGCCGGGCTCCCTCCTGGTGTCAGTCTGCTTGCCTGACTGCTCGGCGGCCCTGGATGTGTGGGTCAGCGCGACCCACTGGGAATCGCCCTGCGACCCACCAGTGGGTCGCGACCCACACTTTGGGAACCGCTGATTTAGAAAATACTTTTTCAAAAGTCACAATCACTTAAAAGTATTCATTCGTACTAATTCAGTATCTATGGGCTATCATTGTCTAACAAGATCTTTTTTTCTCTATTGTATATATAAGGAAATAATGTTTCCATTTGATATAAAATAGCTTTTTCTATCTAGTATAAAATGGTTTCCTATCCAATATAAAGAAAAATTTTCTTTATATCACATAACATTTTTAACATTACGTAGTTCCACTCATAATATTGTTTTGTGGTGGCATTGTCTCCATCATTCACAATGATGGAGGAATGTTCGTCTTTCCTGTGTAGGACATAACACACATAAATCATTTTTTATGTTATAGTTTATTACAATGATATATCTTCTTTATGCACAAACATATAATAAAATCCTTTTACTGGTAACTTTTCTTGGACAGTGTTTTGTCCTTATAGCTTCGTGATGAGAGATGCATTTCCTCTTTAATACTTGTATTAAATGTGTATATCCTATTGGTATGCGATTAACAGCTTTATACCTAACTTTTGTTTCTCATTTTCTATATTGTATATGTATTACACCACTGCTTTCTGAGCACTATGCTCTATATGGAACGCATGTGAACACAGTAATGGAACGCATATAGCGTTCAGGACATTCCGACCGGAACCGGAAATGACTAAAGAAACCGGAAGGAGGACGTGGAATGCATACACGATCCGGTGGACCGCAAGCTGGACGAACGAAATCGACCCGCGAGAAATCTACACCTGTAATTGTGTTCACATGCTGATGCCAAACACCAAGACCTATGGGATTACCCGACCATCCTGTCCACCAATAGAATCTTCTTGGAGTTCAGCTACACCTGGATTGATCTTCAATCAACTCCATCTGGTTATTGTATATACTGGGACTTGGGGAGGGTGGTTATTATGCATGTTTTTTCCATGTACCACTGTTTATTCTGTTTTTATCTCTGATGAAGTCCACTGTGTTGGACGGAACGCGTTAGATTATTTTTTTTTTTATACTTTATTTTATCAGGCAATTGTGCCTTAATAAATAGTACTTTTTTCATCTGGATTTTGTATCCTGAAATATCTGAGCCTGCTCACTATCTACCATCCTCCATGGTGGAAGCGGTCCAGTTCAATCCCTTAGTGGATTTCAAGGCTTTTAGCTCATTAACATCTTGTGAGTGTAACCATTATTGCAGTGTGTTATTCACTTAACTGTACATCACTATGTGCTGTTTATTTTTTATATTCGAGCTGTATCCCTATTTTTATTTTTCTACACATATTTCATAATGGTGTCTGTTAAGCTACAACGCATGCAGGCCGAAGAGACTGAGTTGCTTACCTATGAGGACATAAATTGTGCACACAAGTACCTGGAAATTCTTGAAAGTAAAGTTGCCTAAAGCCGCAAGCTCATGGAATAACTTCTCAATTGGGAGTGTTGTATAGAGTATTGTTGTGAAAATCCAGCAACAAATGGAAGTACTAATGACCATGTAAAACCGGACATTGTTCATTTTGCTACTATTAGCCACTTTATGGAACATCACCTATGGCATACAAACTGATTGTTCCTATGTTTTTGAAAGATTTCTTTTTGTTTTTCTGAACTATGCTAAAGTATTTTCTGACAATATTTTTTTGTAGAGTTAGCCAAAGAGAGAGGAAGTGTTAGCAGACACAGGTGTATGATTGAGTGAAGGATGTGTGAAGTTGATAAATGTTGAATTTGTCAAGTTTAGACTCCACTGATTTCATAACTGGGAGCAAATCACTTATATATAGAAGTAAGATATATGACTGTCCAAAGAAAGTTTTTAAATTGCAACCTTGATGATGCTGTACCTTGATTCCCCTCATATTTCCCACAGAGTGGCATCTTTTCGATAATATTGATTGGACATATAAATTGGGAGGTTAGTCGCATAAATAACATAATTATAGGCCTTATAGTGGTAGTATAATTTATTGCTATTTATAAATTGTGTATGTTGTGGACATGAAATATTACTCTAATTTCTCTAGTTAGTAAAATGTCTATTTACTTTTATAGTTCTTGAATCAGCATTTATAACTTCATAATATGATTTACTTAGTTTACCTAAAATGGCCGCTAGGGCCAGGGAGTTTCCCTTAGTCATCGAATAACATCCTCACTAACAAGATGACGCTGGAATCTGGGGGAGACCCGCAAGATGCAAGTGACATCACACCCGGTAGGAGGAGCAATGAATCAACCACTTAACCCCTAACCAATTATTGATGTATAAATCAATGTTATCTCTGACAATGCTTATGATGTAATTTTGCTTTATAAGGGGCATGCCACCCCCTCTAATAAACATTCCTCAAGTCTTTCATTAACCTGAAACTTGTGCCCGATGTGAATTACTTCAGGGAACGTGCATGCACTGTTTCTTAATTTGGCCAGGGGCAGATACACAAAATAATCAATTTATTGATTGATTTCCACTTCATTTGGCACCCAACGTGGGGCCCCGGATTGGCCGGTTCGGAGGGCCGGAAACCAACGGACCGGAGCGGACCTCCGGAAAGTGGGACAACCGGAGCCTGATCACCTCCAAATACAGCCGTTGCCTGTATTCTCCTGTTTTGTGCCGGTCTGTCTCCGTGTCCACTTCCGGCTTCCAGAAGGCTACAAGACAGGTAAATTCTTATCCGGTGCCTCTTTAAATGAACCTGTCGATTGTCTATCTGCCTCCTGAGTGCTTGTATGTGTGTGTGTGACGGCCGGTGTATGTGTTTTACTTTTTAATAATTTTAGCTTGACTGCCTAGCGGGCAGGGGACGCTACAGTCGGTAAAGGGCTGGGGACCACCCGAGTTAGAGGGTTGGGGTATTAATAGCAGCGCTGGGGACCACCTGAGCAAGAGGGTTGGGTTATTCCTGATAGCCGGTGAAGGGCTAGGGACCACCTGAGCAAGAAGGTTGGGTTATTATTGACAGCCGGAGAAGGGCTGTGGACCACCCGGGAAGAAAAGGGTTGGGAAAATTATGAGCAGCCGGTGAAGGGCTGGGGCCACCTAGTGTAAGGTGGGGTTGTTACAACCGACCTGGTAAAAGGTTGGGTTACAGTCCAGAGAGACTGGGATTGTCATTATTGTGTTTCACTGTTTGTTGCTTAATGTTTTAATATGTACATGGCCATATTGCTTTCTGCTATTTTGTGGATCTTGTTTAATTGTTGCTACAGTGTGGGTACCCTTGGTGTGTGTGTGTGTGTGTGTCGTGGCTTGTCTTGGATTCTGGAGTTTATCCTCATCTCTACGTGTGTGATTTTTGCAAATGCCTCCTGCTTAGTTTCGCCACGTTTATCTTTTCCTTTGTACTCTATTTCTCCTGCTTTTGCTGCCCAGAGCTGTGTGAGTCACCCACGCTCCGGTCCGTGGCCACCATCTCGGGTGGGCGGATCCCTGTGACTAGTCTACGTTTAGGGAAGACGCACAGGACTCAAGTCCTCGTGGCAGTCGAGCACTGTAGACTTTCCTCTTTCTTCTTTTCCCTCCCACTGTCACTGTCACGTGGCGTTCTTTGTTTGGTAAAGATGGGGCAGGAACACGCTAGACCTGCTAAGGGATTTTTGGCTTGTGACATCGTGAAAGAGAGGGCAGGGGAGGAAGCAATGTTGAAAATAAAGAAAATAGCTAAGATTTGTGGTTTCCAGATGTCACCTAGTGGTAGATTACAGCCTGAATTTTGGAGGAAGTTACTTGTCGATAAGGAAGGGTTGTTATTGGATAATGGGCTAACAAAGGCTGTGGAAGCCTGGTATCGGGTTGTGAGAGGGCTCAAACGGGAGGGTTGGACAGAGGAAGAACTAGAATTTGAAGGTCAGACGATTTATGTATATCACCGAAATGTATGTAATGACGATGCACCCCCTACTACCCCACGGCCACCGCCCTATGATGGCGCCAGAGTGTGCTGAGTGACTCTCGCCCAGCTTCCCCGGTTAACGCCCGGACTCCACCCCCCAGTAATGTAGGACATGTCCCCACCCCTCTGTGTCCTGTGATTGGAGCTGATGGAGCTTACTATTACCCTGTGCCAATTCATTCTTTTCCCCATGCTCCTGTTCCACAACCGCTCTTCCAGGTTCCCACAGCCCCCGACCCTGTCACCACCCCACCTCTCGATCCCCTCCGATGTCCCGGCATCTTCGCCACCCCCTTGTCCACCATCCCTCCCGTTGTCTCCGCCTATTCCTATAGTTCCTCTGTCAGTCCCTCCTTCCCCCGTCTCCGATCCCGTCCCATCTCCTTCTGTCCCACCCTCTGACGCTCCTTCCTCTACATTACTCCCACCTGCTCCTCCCCTTACTAACGTCTCATCACTACTCTCCGCCATCTCTGCCTCTTCGGCCCGCCCAATCACTCCGCCTCCACCTCTTCCTGTTACTCCCTCTACTAGTCTATCGTCACTCCTCACTGCTATCTCTGCTGCCCACGGCCATGCCACTAATCCTACCCCACCTACTCCACCCACTGACGTCCCCGATCCTCTTCCTAACTCTCACAATCCTCCACCCTCTGATCTATCATCCCTCCTCACTGCTCTCTCTCCTCATTGAACCGTCCTACTACTCCCATTCCTCCCACTACACCCTCTGACGCTCCTTCTAATCCTCCTCCCTCTGATCTATCATCCCTCCTCACTGCTCTCTCCTCCTTGACCCATCCTACTACTCCTATTCCTCCCACTACACCCTCTGACGCTCCTTCTAATCCTCCTCCCTCTGATCTATCATCCCTCCTCACAGCTCTCTCCTCCTTGACCCGTCCTACTACTCCCATTCCTCCCACTACACCCTCTGATGCTCCTTCTAATCCTCCTCCCTCTGATCTATCATCCCTCCTCACAGCTCTCTCCTCCTTGACACGTCCTACTACTCCCATTCCTCCCACTACACCCTCTGACGCTCCTTCTAATCCTCCTTCCTCTGATCTATCATCCCTCCTCACAGCTCTCTCCTTCTTGACCCGTCCTACTACCCCGGATGCCCCTATTCCTCCTATCCCTACTCCTCCTGTGCCTGTCCCTGTTCCCTCCGACCCATTGTCAATCCTTGCCTCAGCCCTGTCCACCCGGTTCCCACACCTAGCCCGACCTGTGTCTGCCCCTGCCTCCTCTATGGCCCTCGTCCCATATTCCCCCGATACCGATCCCAGTTATCCGCTCATGGTGGTCGGCACAGACGAGTCCGCCGCCTCGGGGCCACCTCATGCTGTGGGTGTCTCTCTGACGGCCTCAGGTTACCATCCTACCACGTCACAGATGGTCACTACCCGCAACATAGTTACCGAGCTCCCTGTTCTGGGGCCGTCAGCCGTGCAACCCCCGGCTTCTCTTGATGTAGCCTCTTACCATGACCTCCCAAACTTACCCGATGATGATAATGTACATGGCCATATTTTGTTCCATTCCCGAGATCACAGACCCTCACAGAGACAGGTACCCCCCCACAACCAAAGGGGCTCCACCTATGTATGTCATGTTCAATCCTTCACAAGCAGCCACTCTGGTCACTTCCCTCTCTGACCCTGAAAAACAGCCTATGCCGTTCTACCTTGGATGGCTCAAATACGTAAGACATATTCCGCAGCTTGGCGGGACCTGTACAATTTGTGTGAAATTAAAGCTGGTGATGCCTATTGGCCAATTATGGCGAGGAGTTTTAATGATGCAATTCTCACCACTGACATGGACTGACAGTCAGGTATCACATTCTGTGAACAACTCCGGGCTTGGGCCCAAGATAAGTTGGCCGATCAAGCCACCTGTATAAATGATATTGTTCAAGATAAACTCGAGTCAGTAGAGAAGTACCATTCACGCCTCACCCAAACCTTCTCTGATCTTGGATTCAGTGTCTATAACAAGGCACATACTCAGATGTTGTCTGCTGCCTTCGTGGCTGGTTCAAAAGAAAATATACGTAAAGGTTTAGTCCTCTTACGCCCCGAATACAGGATAATTCCCCTGGACACGCTTTTGCTGGTAGCTAAGGGTTTAGAGTCAGTGTCACAGCCTGTTCAGAGAAGATGCTCGCTGCCCCAGCCCCCGTTACGGGCCTGACCACAGCTCCCCAAGTCTACCCCATACAACAACAGTCTACTATTCCTACTCAGGGTCGCATCCAGACCGCAGCCAGAACCTGCTATAATTGCCACCATACCGGACACTTCCGCAGGGAATGTCCTCATCCCAGGTTGACCAGGCCACTACTTCCCCGGTATTCCAACCCTTCTGCTACTGCGTATGGATATTTCCCTCCAGGGTACTTTCAACCGCCACCACCCCCACCTGTTCCGTATTTCCCTCATCCTGAGTACTCCCAAGCTCAGCCACCCCCTCCAGACGCCCAAGCTTATTCTCCAGCTCCTGCTGAAGGGTATGATGCTGATGATTTACAGGAAGAGCGCCCCGCACCCAGACAAGGCCGTACTATACGTCCAGCTCCCCACACAAGCCTTCCTACTACCTCCACACGCCGCTACACTGGCCCTGACCAGGCTCATTTAGATTTATTGCAATAGATTCATTTAGATTTATTGCAAGCCTGTGTCTGAAACCCCTGTCATTGCAGTGTCTACAGGGGATAGGGGGGGGGCCTCTTGCTACAGTTGTCCTACCCGTTGAGGGACATCCCACTACCTTTCTGGTTGACACAGGTGCAGCCCGCAGTGTTCTTAGAGAACAAGACCTGCCAGACCCGTCCTGTCTGTCAGACACCAATGTATCTTGTGTAGGTGTTGACGGTACTCCCCGCAGTAACCCACTAACTAAACTCCTGCGTGTGGGTTCTGACATACTCTCACGATTTGTTGTTTCCTCCACATGTCCCATTACTCTCTTGGGTGCAGATGTTTTGTCCTGCCTCTAGGCCTCAATTACATTTACTGCAGATGGCCAGGTACAACTACTCACACCCCTATCACGCAAAGACACCTCTGTTCTCTGCTCCTTACCCCTGCTAGTGCACCTCACATCCCCCACAGAGGAACCAAGGGTCACGGATGCCCCCAGTGCTCTGGACAGAATCCCTGCTAAGCTATGGTCCACAGGCCCCAATGACATAGGCTGCCTACGTGTCCCACCAGTTGTGGTCACCCTCCTACCAGGGGCTGCCCCGCCATGAAGACCCCAGTATCCGCTGAAACATGCACAGGCTCTCGCTATCACTAAACAAGTTGACAGTCTTCTAGCAAAAGGAGCTCTCATCAAATGTGTATCACAGTGCAATACCCCATTATTTCCTGTTAAGCAGAAAACTGAAAAGGGCCAACCAGATCAATACCGTATGGTCCAATATCTTCGCGCTGTCAATGATGTCACTGTCCGAGACACAGCTGTTGTCCCTAATCCACACACCTTGCTGTCCCAGGTTCCACCCACAGCCAGGTTTTTCACAGTGGGTGATCTTGCTAATGCCTTCTTCAGTGTACCCCTGGATCCGTCCTGTCAACATCTCTTCGCCTTCACACATGGCCGTCAGCAATATACGTGGACAGTCATGCCGCAGGGGGCACAAAATTCCCCCACACAGTTTGCAAAGGCCATGTCCGCTGTTTTGGAACCCTGGCAGAAATCCCATACTGATGTGGTCCTACTCCAGTATGTTGCTGAACGTGATTCTCAGGACCTTCTTTGTTACTTGGCTGAAGAAGGATGTAAAGCGTCTAAATCAAAATTACAGTGGTGCCGGCCCTCTGTGGTCTTCTTGGGACATTGTCTTTCCCATGGCACCCATCATCTAATCAGACAGAGAATTCAAGCTATTCTGAATTTGCCGCCTTCATCAACACACCAGACCCTACATGCTTTTCTGGGCCTGATAACATATTGCAGATCTTGGATTCCTGAGGCCTCCCAACTTATGCAACCACTCTATGATGTCTTGAAGACCGACCCATTCTCACTACCACCTCATGCAATGACATGTTTTTCAGCCCTGAAAAAGGCAATCTGCTCTGCACCCGCCCTGGGCCTACCCAATTACCAGTTGCCGTTCAAACTGTTTGTTTCAGAAAAGATGGGCCATGCTTCAGGGGTGCTCACTCAAACACATGGGCTAAGACAAAGACCAATCGGTTATTTCTCCTGCATGCTTGACCCCGTAGCCAGGGGTAGTCCTTCTTGTCTGCGTGCAGTTTTTGCTGCAAGTGCTTTGCTTGGATAAGACTAATGATTTCGTCTTGGGACATCCTCTGACTGTTCTTGCCCCCCATGACATATCTGCCATTTTACAACAAGTTCAGCCAAAGCACCTTTCTTCACAATGTCATCTTCGCCTGCAGACCTCTCTCCTGTTGCCTGATAATGTAACACTTCAAAGATGTTATACCTTGAATCCGGCCACTCTCCTGCCACTTCCCAAGGGGGGAGTGCCATACTACTGGTACAGTTTAGACATTAATCCTGACGTCCGGATGGAATTTCAGGTACCCACTCACACGGCTCCTCATGATGAGCAGCCCGAGAACCTGCTACACTGTACCCTGTGGTTCAAAGACACCCCAGGCCCTGACTCATACTATGAAGAAGAGTTATTCCACTTGGTGGAAATACGCATCACACTAACAGATTTAATATGGGATTCCAAAGGAAACATGGTCTCATTGGTTCACCTGCCAATGGAAGTATCACATCTCTATCATCATTGGGATGTAGCTGTTCCACATGTTTCATTCACCAAGTCCCCTGACCTCTCATGGGAAGACCTTGGCCCATTGGCCAAATCTTGGAGTACTGCAACCCAAGAACAGCTTGTATCAGCAGGAGTAATCAAGAAGATCATTAACTGCAATACAGTCAGTTATCCTAGGTATCATACTGAAATATGTGAAGACCTTCCGCCCAGGGGCCAAGATCCAGAGGCACCCCATGATTGCTTTGAACAGATGAAGATGGAAACTACCCACTTACCAACTGTGCATGAAACTGCCTTGCCAAATCCAGATTGCACGCTATTTGTGGATGGCTCCAGATTTGCTGATGAACAGGGACAATATCATACTGGGTATGCAGTCACTACAGAAAGTCAAGTTTTACAAGCTGCTGCACTCCCACCGTCAAAATCAGCTCAAGAGGCCGAACTAACTGCCCTCACCGTAGCTTGCAAACTGTCTGAAGGAACACGTGTCAATATTTATACAGATTCAAGATATGCCTTAGGGGTGGCACACGACTTTGGTCTAATTTGGAAAACCAGGGGTTTCCTCACAGCTACTGGTACTCCTGTGAAACATGGAGCGGCTATTGAAGAACTAATGGATGCCCTGTTACTACCTGAAGAGGTGGCCGTGTTGAAAGTAAAAGCCCACGGCAGATTAAATTCAGAAGAGGCCCAGGGTAACCATCTGGCTGACCAGGCCGCCAAGGAAGCCACACGACAAAGATGGAAAGTGGACAGGAGAGTGGCCGTCGAAGAAACTTCAATTTATACTATGCAAACCTTACCCACAGATCTCAATCTTCTGCGAGAACAACAAGCTGCAGCAACCCTTTAAGAAAAGCAGAGCTGGAAGGACAAGGGGGCAACCCTCCACAATGATATCTACACTGTTAATCTTAAGTTTTGTCTCCCCAGGAACATGGATCCAGCTGTTGTACAGTGGGCCCATGGACCAGTCCACCTGTCTAAACATCTGATGAATTCTTTAATTGATAAATACTTCGAAGCACCTGGTATCACCACCCTGACACGGAACTATTGTAGGTCTTGCACTATTTGCACCAAGTGTAACCCCGGGAAAGTTATCAAAGCTGCTCCTAATCACCTGGCCAGGCCACAGTATCCCTTCCAGAGGATTCAGATCGACCATATCCAGATGCCAAAGAGTGGTCGGTATGAGTACGCACTAGTTATAGTGGACATGTTCTCAGGTTGGCCAGAAGCTTTCCCAGTAACCAACCTAACAGCAAAGACTACAGCGAAACACCTCCTTACAGAAATTGTTTGCCGGTATGGAGTTCCAGAAGTAATTGAAAGTGATCAAGGAACCTCCTTCACCGCCCTGTTAACGAGGGAAGTCTGGACAGCACTGGGGGTGACCCTTGCCTTTCATACACCCTATTATCCACAGAGTAGCGGTAAGGTAGAACGCATGAATGGCACATTAAAGGCCAGAATGCTCAAAATGTCCCAGGAAACGTGAGCCCTGGCCCGAGAGTCTTCCCTTAGCACTGTTTAGTGTACGCTATAGCCCAAGGGGGAAATTCAGTCTGTCTCCCTATGAGATCTTGTTTGGTACAGCACCTAGGTACCTAGGTACCTGTTATTTTCCTCACCAGCTTCAGATTCAGTCAGACGCTATGGTAGACTATGTGACTGCTCTCTCTAATGCCTTGACCAAAATCCATGCCCAAGTGTTTTCTTCTATTCCAGATCCAGAGTCAAATACAGGCACCCACAAGTTACTTCCTGGTGACTGGGTTATGGTCAAGAAGTTCCTCAGGAAACATACTATTGAGCCAAGATTTGATGGTCCTTACCAAGTACTATTGACTACGGCTACCTCCGTAAAGTTGGCCGGAAAAAGTTCCTGGATACACGCTTCACATTGTAAGAAAGTACCTGATCCAGAGGAAGCCATCTCCGCTGAATCATGAGCTTCCTGTGTGTATTATTGCTGCTAGGCCTGATAGAGGTCCAACAAGTTGCTATCACTAAAGATAATCATGTTTACACGTTTTGGTACAACTCTTCAAACACACATGTGGCTACATTTACTTTTGATTATTGTGACATTGTTACTTGCACTTTTCCACAGACACAACACTCTGCCATATACAAGGACATACCCAACAAAAAGGATCCATATATTTGTGTAACAGGGGGTCACTGGGGACATCACTGTAGCTCCTGGAAGGCAGCTGGGTGGAACACTGGTAGACCCTGGGGCTATAAGCCTCAATGTGCCCTAGGCAAAGTTGACAGAAATGGGAAGTCCTTATTCAACCCCGAGAAAACTTACATTAAACATAGAGCATCCCAGCCCAGGGGATGCTGGGGAATATGTAATAGGTATGTATTGGAAGGGAGGTGGTTCACACAACCAATTGGGAACCTTCTATTTACAAGACATGCTCACATCTCCCGACTGGGTAAGTACTACACATATGACTATGAACCCACTGAAACCTCACATTAAGACTTTGAAAGACATGGTTGCTATTGCTAACCCCACTTTTGAAGACAATGGCAGTAGAAACTGGATTCTCAGACACTAACCTATGTCAAAAAAGTTTTTTGTTTTTTTTAAATGCAAGCTATTGTGACACCAGATATGAGTGGTGGCACTGGGCAAGTGGGCACAGTATACGCTGTGAGCCTGACACACACGCTGGCAGGCAGGCAACTGCAATCAGATTACACAGAAAAAAAAAAGCAGACTGATGTTCTAGCCCTAAAAAGGGCTTTTTGGGGTGCTGTCCTTACAGCAGAGATCAGATGAGTCCTTCAGGACTGTAGTGGACACTGAATACACTAGCCTAGCTATCGATTTCCCTATTAAATCAGCAGCAGCTACACTGTCCCTCCTCTCACTAAGAATGCAGCTTCCGGGGGGGCGGGGCCTAGCTGTCATGGAGGAAAGACGCACTTCGTGTGAGCTCCCTCAATATCTCACTTTAAGCAGCTATCAACAAGCGAATTTCACCCCAGAAGGGGATGACCCAGCAATGTTGCTCCTACCTGACCGACCCGACATGCTTAATAGCGGTCAGCAACTCGACAGAGTCTTACTTACCTCCGCGTGGCAAGTGTGGCCTGGTGCTCACCGGGCGGGAGAGGCGGGCGATCTCCCGATCCTGGGATGCCCAGGAGCAGTTACTTCCCGGCAGGAGCTCCGTTTCCCCCCCCCCCCCCTCGGACCGGTGGGGGTTATATCGGTCCACCCCTGAGAGGCTGTCTGGAGCTAATGGACGCACAGAGCACAGCCGCCCAGGCTGACATACTCATCTGCGACTCTCCAAATATGGCGGCAGCCGCGTGTCCTCCAAGTACCAGCAAAGCATGGCAGGATATTGAGTCTAAGCTGGACAGACTCTTTAATCAATTTTGGAAGCAAATAACAAGCAGGAAGCCCCAACAAGCTCCACCACAGTTAAGCGAAGCAGTCCCCATTAAAATCCACCAACGCAAAAGACGTCGAAGACGGGACCGGAGGCACAAACAGAAATGCAGAGCCTGCCCCACGTCAAGCACTCGCCTCCACCTTAAGCCACCACAATACCGCACCGGACGTGAGGCACCGCCGGGACAGATCCGACCACCCGACAAAACAAGCTTCCACCACCTCAAGCCGCGAACCCGGCACTCAGCCAGAGACTTTTTCAAGATTCTTTTGTTTCAGGTATTGTACCGGAGGATTGGAGGAAGGCAGATGTTGTTCCTATATTTAAAAAGGGTTCAAAATCCTTGCCTGGAAATTATAGACCTGTGAGCTTAACTTCTGTGACTGGGAAATTATTTGAACGGCTATTAAGGGATAATATTCAGGAATTCATTGGGAAGAACTGTGTTATTAGCAATAATCAGCATGGTTTTATGAAACATAGGTCATGTCAAACTAACCTAATTGCATTCTACGAAGAAGTAAGTAGAATTGAAATTGGTCTAGATGAATATTCTTGTTCTTGGGTAGAACATTGGCTTAAGGATAGAGTACAGCAAGTTGTCATAAATGGTAAATTTTCAAGCTGGACAAAAGTGGTAAGTGGTGTCCCTCAGGGTTCTGTTTTGGGACCGCTTCTATTTAACATATTTATAAATGATCTTGAAATGGGCATTGAAAGCCATGTATCAGTGTTTGCAGATGACACAAAACTTTGTAAAGTAATAAAATGTGAGCAGGATATTGCCTTGCTGCAGAGGGATTTGGATAGATTGGGGGACTGGGCACTAAAATGGCAGATGAAATTTAACGTAGAAAAATGCAAAGTTATGCACTTCGGGGTTAAGAATGCACAAGCAATTTACACACTAAATGGTAGTGAACTAGGGATAACCACACACGAGAAGGATTTGGGAATTGTTATAGACAACAAATTAGGTAGCAATATGCAATGTCAATCTGCCATTGCTAAGGCCAGTAAGGTTTTGTCATGTATAAATAGGGGCATAAATTCTCGAGATGAAAATATAATTTTGCCTCTTTATAAATCGCTGGTAAGACCACACCTTGAGTATGCTGTGCAATTTTGGGCACCTGTTCTAAAGAAGGATATCATGGCACTAGAAAAAGTGCAGAGACGAGCTACAAAATTGATAAAAGGATATGATAACATTATACAAATATATTCGGGGCCAGTACAAACCATTATCTGGAAATCTATTCATAAACAGGGCTATACATAGGACACGAGGTCACACATTTAGGCTTGAAGAAAGGAGATTTCATCTAAGGCAAAGAAAAGGTTTTTTTACAGTAAGAGCAATAAGGATATGGAATTCATTGCCGGAAGAGGTGGTTTTGTCAGAGTCTATACAGATGTTTAAATTGCAATTGGATAAATACTTGCAAAAACATAACATACAGGGATACAATTTCTAATTAGTGGGCTAATAGCTGCTTGATCCAAGGAGACATCTGACTGCTATTTTGGGGTCAAGAAGGAATTTTTTCCTAGTTTGTTGCAAAATTGGAAGCGCTTCAGACTGGGTTTTTTGCCTTCTTTTGGATCAACAGCAAAAGCATATGTGAGGAAGGCTGAACTTGATGGACGCAAGTCTCTTTTCAGCTATGTAACTATGTAACTATGTAACTTGCCTTTGTTGTTCCAGGTATCAGGGACTGCCAGGGTCTGCACCTGGCGCCCAATAGTGATCGGATGAGCACAAGCAGTAAACAGCAGCCTGCCAAGCATGTCCCACTATAGCTGATCCTCCATGAACTGCTCTCTGCACATTAACTAATCGTAAAGTAGCAAGCGTTTAAACATGTAATTATTTCACCTCCTAAAGAGTTTATTGTCGTAGTTCCTTACATGCCTTTACCTTAACCGTTCATGTATTATGTTATTCACTAGTCTCATCTCATGGGGCGACTCACACTTGATTTATAACTAGTGGTGGAGCTGCTGATATAAATACACAGTTGATAACGTGCAAGCTACACCCTAAACATGACAGCCATCTTTCACAATGTACTGCTATATACTCATACCCTCCGTGCAACTAGCCATGATATACACACGTTCAGCCTAGCATGCTCAAATATAACACACTTCTGTCTAAAAAAATTTAATAAATAAATAAAAAAAAAAAAAAAAAAAAAAAGCAGCTTCTGAATGAATCTAAAATGGATGCTGTCCAGGAGGTGGGAGGGTCCTGGGAGGGAGGGTCTGCTGCTGATTGGCTGGAATGTGTCTACTGACTGTGAGGTACAGGGTCAAAGTTTACTCAATGATGACGAAAAGGGGGCGGACCGAACATCGCATATGTTCGCCATCCGTGGCGAATGCGAACAAGCTATGTTCGCCAGGAACTATTCGCCAGCGAATTGTTAGGGACATCTCTATCCCAGTCCCTTTCTCTCTAGGGGTTCACAAATCTATTGCCTCCTCTGACTTCCTTTGGATAATTACATCATTTGTTGTTTTTATTAGGAATGAGTGATGGTTTGTTTCTCTTTTCCAGGGCCATGGATGTTAGAATGATATACATTAATTGTGTGAAAAGCTCTTAGTTATTTGACTGTGATCTCATTTATTTTGATATAACACTTTAGTTGAGGTGGCATGAGCAATACGAATTACTACTATTATATTGCTCAGAGCACGCACATGTACTTTGGGATCTGATCAATCTCTGGTGTTGGTGACAATACGATAAGAATTCTGTTTCCCGGAGCTACTCGACCAAGATTAATTGAAGAGGAGAGTGTGGAGAGGACACTCAGCAGCCCAGTATTTTCTACGACAACTAGTGTGCACTCCAGAGGCAGCCAAGGCGTGGGCCTAGGGTGGGCCCCTGTCTGAAGCTGGAGCTCCAGGAACTCCACTAGACCACCAAGGAATGTATTATGGCCCTCCTTCCTGCACAGGAGGTAAGCAGGAGAGGGGCAAGTGTAATAGAAATAATTACTATTTGGGGAGACTGGGTTTAACACAGCTTCCCCACTTACGGTCACTCAACCCCCTCCCCCGCGTGCAGAGACTCTGCCCACATACACGGCCATCCCCTCACTCACCCGCCAACATTGTCACACTTGTGAAATGCTCAATAAAGTAAAACACAGGTTCTTCACACAATTGTTGAATAAGCAGAGATTCCTTTATTGCTTGTGCACATGGAGAGTGTTAAAGAAGACAGCCCTCCCTCTATATGAAAGTACATACCTTATATACAGTTAAACAAGACAGCTTATGTGCCAGGAACAGCAGAGTGACAAAAGATCAGTATCTTGATGTATGCAATGAAAACACAGTACCCTTGAACTAGTTCCTTCTAAACCTACTCATCCTGCTATTCTCAAATGCCGCACACACATTAGACCTCTACATAGTAAAGCATTGAATCAATGCTTTCCTATGGGGAAGAATCTGATGCTGGAGTTCCTCATGCAGAGCGCTAGGACGTCTAGTGTCAGATACCGTACCAAAGGTCCGTTTTGATGCAGACAGCCACTGTGTGCAGTGGGTTTAACATTGCAGCACTAGGTACAAAAGGAACACTGTACCTAGACAACTTCAATGAGCTGAAGTGGTCTGGATAAAAACCAAAGAAAAACATGTTACTTGCGCTCTATCCTTTATCCCTATGTATTTTTAAAACAAATGGAGGTCTTTTAGTTACCTCCAATGGCCATGAGAGGATTGAGCCCACCTGCCACATCAAGGCAGACCCCCCTAGGTGGGTCATAACTCTAACCATTCACCTTGCTTCCTTGAGCCTCTGGCAAAAATCTCTAATGAGACAGAAAGGGGTATTTTTTTATATACACCCCTATACATTATTAACCCTTAATAGGGAACACATGGGATGGGCGGCTGCATTGTAACAAGGCTGAGTAATACAAAAATTGGATACAAATGCAGAAAGAAAAGTCCTGCGCTCAACTCCCATCACTACTGGGCGGCTGCAATGACTACAGTACACATCAGCCCCAATACATAGTAAAAACCAAAGAAAAAAATGGTTAGAGTTAGGACCCACCTAGGGGGGTCTGCCTTGATGTGGCAGGTGGGCTCAATCCTCTCATGGCCATTGGAACTAAAAGACCTCCATTTGTTTTAAAAAATACATAGGGATAAAGGATAGAGCGCAAGTAACATGTTTTTCTTTGGTTTTTACTATGTATTGGGGCTGATGTGTACTGTAGTCATTGCAGCCGCCCAGTAGTGATGGGAGTTGAGCGCAGGACTTTTCTTTCTGAAGTGGTCTGGATGCCTACAATGTCTCTTTAGCCCCACAGTGACCCTCCTGCTCACTCTACCATAGTCACTCCTTGAAGAAAGTCATCATCATACACGATCACCTCCCACACATGAAACACACAACGCAAGCAACTAACCCACACACATACATTCACAGACACACACAAGGATGCTCAGGCACATACACAGATACACAATGCAAGAGACAAAGACAGTCAGAAAAGCACACACACTCTCAGGCACATAATACTAAACACATAGACACACTCAGCCCCTCCCCTACTATACATGCTCTCCATTCACAGAAACAGAACTCAGGACTCTAGCAAGGGGTCCCAATCTGCCAATCTGCATAGGGTCCTGGCAACCTTATTCTGCCTCTGGTGCACTCACCTCCTGCATCTTGTCCACCATGTCCAAGTCCATCTGTATCTGCTCTACAATCAACTCATTCTAAGGAGACAGTTGAGACTTTAGTTGCACCTGCTAGCATGAGCACAATTGGCTCATCCACTGTCAATGTTACCACCTTGACAACTACCACGATCAACATTTCCATTAATCAACCAAGTGCTAGTGTACAGGCTATTGTTGTGGCCACTCTCACAGCCACTAATGCAAATTCACCTCCATCTTCAGCAGATGAAAGGCTAAGGGTTGAGGGCATTGTATTAAGAGTTTACATAGTTACATAGCCGGAAAGAGGCTTGCGTCCATCAAGTTCAGCCTTTCTCACATCTGTTTTTGCGGTTGATCAAAAAGAAGGCCAAAAACTCAGTCTGAAGCGCTTCCAATTTTGCAACAAACTAGGAAAAAATTCCTTCTTGACCCCAAAATCGCAGTCTGACATCTCCTTGGATCAATAAGCAACTACCCCACTAATTAAAAATTATATCCCTGTATATTGTGGTTTTGCAACTATTTATCCAGTTGCTGTTTAAACATCTATATAGACTCTGATAAAACCGCCTCTTCAAGCAGAGAATTCTAAAGTGGCACAAAATTCCTCATTGCACCCATGGATCAAAGTTTGGGATTACTTTAGGTGCATTCCAGAAGGCCAACTTGCAAAGTGCAAATTATGTGTCGTGGAAGTGTGTTGGAGGCAAGTGAAGGGTAATTTCGCTAGTGCCGCTATGAAGCAACATCTGCAAAGATACCACAAGTCTGTATTACTAAAGGAAGAAGCACAACAAGAAAGTACTCAAGAAAGAAGGTAGCAGTGTACATCTGTATAATTGACCTTTAGGCCTTTAATATAAAATATATACAAAGGAGATGTGTATAGATGTCACTCGGGTCTAGTTGAATACCAAGGTTAATTATTTTTAACAAGGTTTATTATTTATATCATATGGTACATTTGGTGTTAGAATTTCCAGGACCAAAAGTCTCTGATCCAACGGTTATCAAAACAAAGCTTCTGTGCTTTAAGACAAGATATGGGACAGGTCTTCAGACTCTTGTCCACTGCCAACCTTAAAACAGGTAAGTGGCCTGAGTTTATGAGTTTTCTCCAACTTGTAATTAAATGGTAAAAAGCACTCTACTGACCCTTGTGAACTGTTTACAACATACAAGTATCAAAGAATTTGGCGTTGAGACTTTGATTCTCCCCAACCAATCACAGGCTACCAACATTATTTAGGATAGGTGAAGGTAAATCTTCAAAGGAAAATCTGTAAAACGTAAGCCCAAAAAATTAGGTATAGAAAAGTTATTGGGGGGGCGGGGTGAAGGGGAGGAACTCCTGCTAAGGATCAAGGTATCAATCCTATCCTGACAACCAAGATATTGTTTGTTTTATTTAAGTGACCTCCCTAGCCACTAGTCACCTCATGATCTCCCGATTGGTGCGGTCACATAAAAAATAAAATAGACTTACCTAAGTTGCGGCGGATCACAGCCAGATCCGCTGGCATGTCGATCCTCAGCGAGCGCGGTGTTCCTATGGATGCTGGCCGCTGTAAAAGTAGCAATTTATATATATATAGACATGCCTCCAGCAGGGACACACAATGAACGCACATGCACGTTCTGGAGTCAGGTGACCCCTGTCCACCAACCATTGATTGGGAAGGGCTATATAAGCCTATTTCTTTATTTCTTCCTTGCCCTGTCGTGGTTTCCAATCTTTTGGTTATCCGAGAGCGCGTTTGGTTATTTGATTCCTGGTTTTTGATCTTGGCTTATTCTGACTATCCGTATTTCTGGTATCCCTGATCCTTTGGCTTTGTCTGCTCGTTTTTGCTCCTGTCTGTACCCCTGATTTCGGCTTGTTTCTGACTATTCTTTCTACATTAAATCTGACCAGTCTAAGGACCGGTAATACATTTTTATAGTTTACTTGATTCTGCGTGTTAGGCCTCAGCCCCCTCCTGACACACACCTGACTAAACCAAGTGGCCTTTACATTGAAAGAAGTTGGCTCTTACTTGTTTATGGTCTGATACAAAGACATCTGTTCCTGGCTCAACTGATTCCTCATAACATGCTCAACTCTGATTTCCTTTGATCCATCCTGATTCATCCAAACATCCTGCTTTAACTCAAACTGGACTTTGTTTTCTATTATTCCTTATTTGCGTTGGATCTAACCTTCCTGGACTTTACTAACCATACTATTATTTGCAACTCTGCTGGAAAAGCCTGATCCACATATCTAGTAACTTCTGTACAAATCATCCAAACTAAAGGGACTGTTTACCTTAACTTAGAACCAACCTGAATTCCATTATATTTATTATGCTGCTTATATTTCTGATATTATCTTTACTTGTTACCTATTCCACCAATAGGTTTCCCTTTCTCCTTTAAACCTGCTTTGGGGCATATTGCCTAAACTTCTATTTCTTCTTCTACTCCTTCATACTTACCTGTAATTCTGTTTCTAGTTTCTGCTTTCCCCCCTTTATCTTTATTATTCATTTTCTCTGTTATTCTTATTGTTTCCTTTGTCTGAACCATGTCTAATAACTCCAATAAACTACCTAAAGTCAACCCCGGCATAAGTCTACTCTCTGACCTGCTCAGAAACATGACATAGGGAGTCTTGTTTTCCATCCAGTCTTTAATTATCTGACCATGTGAATGAGAGCAGCATGGAGCAGAGGGAACCAAGCCATATAAGCAGGGCTGGGATATTTCCTGGTGGGCTCCCAGTGTCTGGGCCAATCCTCAAGGTGGCCGAAGGTGGGGGCGCCGAGAGGAGCCCTGTCACAGGGGGCCCAGGAGGTGGCCATCTGGCCACCTCAGGGCGCCCCAAACCTGTATTAGGTAAGGCAGAGCAGGCACCTGCTTACCTTGATGGCAGGTGCCTGCTCTGCCAAAAAATGCTGGTAACCGGAGGTGAGGGGGACGGAACAGGAAGGCGGCGAGGGAGGCTGTTCTTGCAGCCTCTCACTCCTCCCTTGCGCGCCCTCTGTAATGCCAGGAGCCGGAATGTGACGTCATTCGGGCCCCAGGATACTAAACAGCAAGCTGGAGGAGTGAGGAGCTGCCTCACACTGGACCCCAAGGAGGTGAGTGTTTGAGTGTCAGTGAGTGTCTGCCTGTGTGTTTGTTTGTCAGTGAGTGAGTATGTAAGTGTCTGTCAGTGAGTATGTTTGTGTCTGTGTGTTTGTGTCTGTCTGTCAGTAAGTGTATGTCTGTGTGAGTATGTCTGTCAGTGAGTGTGTGTGTCTATCAGTGTCTGTGTGTGTGTCAGTGAGTGTATGTTGGTCAGTCTGTGCGTGTCAGTGAGTGTATATGTGTCAGTGAGTGTGTGTGTGTGTGTGTCTGCCAGTGAGTTAGTGACATGAGGGGGCGGCAAAATGGATCTTTGCCTAGGGCGGCAGAAATTCTTGCACCGGCCCTGCATATAAGTATAAATAATGAAAATATTATTGTATTCTGTTTAGGACCTATGTATGTTTTTATGTTTATACTTATAAATATAATTTATAAAACAATGGATGTTGTTTTTTTTTTTTCCAAATACACTTGTCTGGGTGTTTTATTTGTCCCTAAAGAAATACTTTAGGGACAAATATGTGATGCTATTCAGGTAGATAGGGAGGTGGGGGGACGACTAGCTCGAGGTACGGATATTGACGGGGCATAAAATTTATATTTTATCTTGATAATGTTGTTACGGATTCCTTATATGGCCTATGGCCTTATACTGAGATCGCTATGTTCAATAATCATACATAGTATTGCTACATGGTTACTGAAGAGAACTTTATTTGAGGATCCATATGAAAATAAAAACCAACCGAATGCCAACGTATAAACAAACAATGGATCATACATTCTTCAATCAGTGAACATGGAAATCATGCATAATGCAGTGTAAATATACTTGTATCATTTACATCCTTTTTTTTTTTAAATTAAGTTTCATTATTTCACATATTTTTTTAATTTTTTTTTTTATTATTTGTCCCCAAAAAACAGTTCTTGCATTTGGAATAATTTTGTTTCCTCTCAGTACACCGTTGCTGGTTACAATAAACTTCCTGTAAATCTGTAACCAGTTATCAAATTACATTTAAAGCACAAACAACGTACATTTAAAAACTAAACACAAAGCGGAAAACAAACAAACAAAAAAATTAAAGGGAACACACACAGAAAACAGAAACACAATACATTCAGTTTTGAGGGAAACAAATCTGGTATTATTTACATAGAACCTTCCTAAAAAAAAAAAAAAAAAAAAAAAACAACCACCCTCCAAAACATGTATTTTGTACAAAAAGAAGTAAATCACATTCAGAGGCCTGTATGTATTATTAAATTCCGAGCGTGTTCTAGACTTGCATGCGTATCTCTTCTTCGTCATATGAATAGTTATATAATCATCAATTTGAACAGTGAAAGAAAAAAAGAAAAAATACCTGACAATTGTAGATAATAAGACATTCAATTTAGGCTAAAAGAGCCAATTTAGAGCAAAATGCATCAACACTATTTTTCCACTTGGGCTATTTTGCCCTAAAAGTTACATTTATCTTAACAATCCTTCACATTTCTTAGATTTGTAGATTAACGAATAGCAATAGAAAGTACTGGCCTAATGGGAGACTTCGCTTTTAGTGCAACATGAATCATGAGACAGGAGATCCTCAACCCATAAAAAAATCCACAAGTAAGAGCCTAGCAAGTGCATGTCTGTATTTGTCTACATGTCCGTTAAAGAGAGATTTTATAATATCACTGATACTTGATACTGCAAATACTGTTACATTCGATTTTGCGTCCTTAGACTGGGCGAGCAGTATGAGTAATGTAGTTCACAAAGGTGTTTATTCACAAAACCTGAAATCTGGGCTAAACCGGCCAATCTTTGACTTTAACAGAATTAAAAGTTTTCTTGCCTACATTTTGAAGCTTGGTTTTCAGTTTACAAGAATTCGGTGCTTAGTAAATATACTCTGCAATGATCTGCAATGCAAAGGTAATGGGATACATTTACTGTACTACACCAAGAAAACATGTTTAATAAGCAGTTACTGAAAGCATGTTACATTACACCGTGAGCCAACTTCCAGTTCCCACTGGATCTGAAATAAGATACCCTAAAGTAGTGTAGGTATGTCAATAAATCACTGCAGCCAAGAACAGATGATTTGGCCTGAGTACATGGAACTGTTCTTCCACGGACAAGCAGAGTATATTTCTGGGTCATGCTTTATGCACACTGCAGGGAGTGAGCCTTTACCAATGGTGGTACTGCACCTGTTATAGGCGAATACACACCGTTACCCTCCGTAAACTGTTTATTCTTAATCTAACGGGAGTTAAGCCCCTTTCTAGGATTTTGTATTTTATGGAAACTGCAGCTCAATAATGGTGTGAAAGTCAGAATATTACTGTCTTACCTTTATACGCTGAACAAAATTATAAACGCAATCCCTTTTGTTTTTGCCCCCATTTTTCATGAGCTGAACTCGAAGATCTAAGACTTTTTCTATGTACACAAAAGGCCTATTTCTCTCAAATATTGTTCACAAATCTGTCCAAATCTGTGTTAGTGAGCACTTCTCCTTTGTCGAAATAATCCATCCACCTCACAGGTGTGGCATATCAAGATGCTGATTAGACAGCATGATTATTGCACAGGTGTGCAATAACGGAGTTCAGTTAATGGAAAATGGGGGCAAAAACTAAAAAGTGTTGCTTTTTGTTAATTTTGTTCAGTGTAATTAGAATGAATAATTGACTTCACTACAAGCTACATTAAATAGTTTACCGGAAAAAATGCGCGCACTTTAATAAGCGTGTCAATTTAAATAGCATAAATTATATATATAAAAAAAAAAAATAGTAAAACCATTAACAGTGTGATTGTTTGTATGATTTACATTTAAGACAATACTTCGTAATAATTTAAGTCCCTTCACATTATATCATGAATGGAGTTTTTAATTCTTGCTGTGTTCGGATTTACCCGCTACTAAAAAGTCAGTGTCTCTTTCACAGTTAGTTTTAATTATCTTTTAACAATGTGTTAGGAACACAGATATTATTCTTAAAATCAAAACAATATACAACATGGTATAGTGAAAATACACGATTAGTGTTTAACGAAAAAAAAAAAAAAAGTGTTTTTTTTGTACAACTTCCCCCCCTTAATATGCACATCTCTTTGGCAGTTCCTACTGGTTTTAATGCAGCATATTAAATATTTAAAGTGTTGCTAATTTTACGTAATGTGGCTGGTTTGCAAACTTAATGTCTCCTGTCCCAAAAAGAAAACATCACAGAGAACCTGTTCGCCTAAATCGATTCTTGCTTATCATGTTCCCTGACAGATACAGCTGGAAGAGTTTAATCTGCAGTTCTCGAGGACACAGAAAGTAGAAGAATGCAAGAGAACAGGATATATCTGCTAATCCATCAAAAAGAAAATATAATTGGGATAACTATATATTAAAGTGATATGTGAGGCCTGTCAATCTTCTTTAAAGACTGTCATTCAATTTTAAAACTGATCACAGAAAAGAATAAAATTTCCAATTTGTACAACACATCAAGTGATTTACTAATATCCCCGTAATCTAACGAAATAGTTGAACATCGGAATAACTTCTAGCAGCAAATATTTCTCTTTACAGGGGCTCGTCAGTATAAATACTAAGCCATTCATATCGTAATTGTGACCGCTTTGGTTTGTTTTACATACAGGTCTCAGATTCCTTAATGGAAGAAGAAATTCTATTTTCTATGTATTAGTAATACATAAGTTATAATTAAAAAAAAAAAAAAAAAAAACAATTTGAGAAATCTTCAATAAAAAAAAACCCAAAAACAAACAAACAAAAAAAAAACCACAAAAACTTACGGCTCCAGAAAAAAAAAACACGCATTAGGCATTAAAGCTTTACAAGTCCTGACTAAATAAACACCTGCAGTTGTAATAATAGGAATGAAAAAAACAAGCATCAGACATTAATGTTTCCATTTATTTTTTTCATTTTCCACTGTAGATGTGTGTTTAGTCTGGGCTTGTGGGTGTTTTGTCACCCTACCATCTAGTTAAATGAAACAAAACTATTGTTTCGGATTTGTTATATATAGTGTTTTTTTTGTGTTGGGGTCCACTTTTTCTTTAAAAAAAAACAAAACAAAAAACCCATAGTTTAGGTGTTCCTTGTATTTTGTTAGTGAGTGTAGGCCTCTTTAAAGGCAGTTTGTGTATTACTTAGAATTAGTTCAAACAATCGAATATTAGTGATATAAAAGGCTGTGCTTGCCTAATATTATACATAATATAGGCAGTTTCCCTGGTTAAAAAGTATTTTCAGTGCCAACGCGTTTTAAAATTAACTTTAAGCTCAGTTAGCACTGGCAAACTAAACAATTTTACCTTTTCACATTAAATATGAGAAGATATTTTCATTATCCGACTCTTCTTGACTAACAAGCTGATATTTATCAAGTATTCACATAATTAATAACCTATGTAACGGTTCACGCATTTTGGGTACCAATCAAGTTTTTTGTTTGTTTTTTTTAAAACCTGGTCAAGACCCAAAAATGTGTATAGTCCCGAATGTATAATTTTTGCTCTAACATATTGCATTGTGTAATGTGAGTCAAATTCAATTTCCCATAATTTCAAGAAGATCAGACTCAATATTTTCTTCAAGTTCCTTCAAAACCCTTGAATAGTCTTCTACTGGGTATTCTATAGGCAGTCCAGTAGCTGGCCCTTTAGTAGATCCTTGTCCTTTTGGTTTGAATGCATAGCTGAGGGTTGTGAAGAATGGCGTCAATTGTGTGATGTGGGATATAGAACGTAGATTGAGAAGAGGAAACACATGTCGCTTTAAAGTCGAGTCTTCTGGAATGTTTTCCTATAGATTAAAAGGGCAGTGATTATGAAATGTATTCCAAAACTCTAACACGAATCAAGGTCATTTTTATAAGAGTATTGCTATTTAACCCCTTAAGGACACATGACATGTCTGACACGTCATGATTCCATTTTATTCCAGAAGTTTGGTCCTTAAGGGGTTAAAGGGACACTATAGTCACCAAAACAACTTTAGCTTAATTAAGCAGTGTTGGTGTATAGATCATGCCACTGCAGTCTCACTGCTCAATTCTCTTCCATTTAGGAGTTATACCACTTTGTTTATGTAGCCCTAGTCACACCTCACTGCATGTGACTTAAACAGCCTTCCTAACCACTTCCTGTAAAGAGTCAACTAATGTTTACACCTCCTTTATAGCAAATTCTGTTATATTAGAATGTATTACCTCCTGCTCTGTTAATAGATTGCTAGGCCTTGCAGGAGCCTCCTGTATGTAATTGTAATTCAAGTTCAAGTTTAGAGACCTGGAAAAACTTTAAAACTTTTAAAGGAAGTTAACATGTGACTGAAAATGAAACCATTTTTTCATACAGGTTGTGTTAGTCACAGCCAGGGGAGGTGTGGCCATGGCTCGACGGACATAAACAAAAGCGATTGAATTCCTAAATGGCAGAACATTGAGCAGTGAGACTGCAGGGGCATGATCTATGCACACAAGCTTCATTAAACTAAAGTTGCCTTGGTAACTATAGTGTCCCTTTAACACAGCATGTAACATCTGTAAGGAGCTCTGTTGGGGACATGCATTGCAACTACAATAGAGGTGCTTACAAAAGGTACTTGGAGTGCCTGGTATTACTTTCCCAGCACTTATTTTAAAACAACAAAGCAAACCAGAGAAAGTTGGCTGTGATCAATCAAAGGTAATGAGCATGTTTAATAACAGATTTTTTTTTTCAGAACCACAAATTACAATCACAACATGGAGGAATAAAGGATGTATCAGAAAAGTCCCAAATCAATCTGATTTTTTTTTTCTATTCTAACATATGAGAATCTTTTTTTTTATTTCATATTTCCCAACAAAACTTCTGGTTTCTAAATCCAAATACTTTTGAGAGTTCAAACAATGTACGGATGAAAGCCATAAAAGGCTAATGAGATATAGAAAATGCAGGACCGTCTGGTTTTCAGATCTTGCTTTATGTAGCTCCAATGAATAGTCCTTTTAACGTAAACTATGGTAATAAACAGGTGATTACATATTTTGCAGTGATTGCTCCAATGTACCGCTATTTTAGAGGTGAAGTGCTTTAAACATTCAGAGCAGCAGGTGACTAATGGCTCCAGTAACCAAATAAAGCTTTGTTTCCATCACTGTACAGACTCCATTCCTTACCTACTTCAGCTGTACATCCAGTTTAAGGTCTCACCAAAGTCTATCCAGTTAGAATTATTACTCACCCCGAACCTCAATTTCATGAGTTCCACAATTCGAACAACATGAGGTTTGCATTCATGGTGATTTTCACCCATGTCTGTTGGGATGCTACAGGAATCAGTGTCAACTTCAGGAACAAATGCCCACCTGTACCTGTAAAATACACATTAAGTGGTCAATGACCAACAAAAAAATGTTGTTTCTCAAAACCAGCCCGTAGCAAGATTAAAGGAACAGTCCAAACTCCATACCAAGGTAATTAGTCAATTAGAACTGTATGTAGTTTGCCACTTCTGAAACTGAAAGCTCATGCTAGGAGCTTCCATAGACACCCCTAATGCAGAGCTAGGAGCATTAGTGGAGTGCTCTCAGCCAATTAACTAAACCCTACACTGCTAGGATAAGCTCAGTGCTGCAGCTTCCCGCTCCAGAAGAGAGAGACACCCTAGTAGGTAAGCTGTGAAACCATTTTGACAACCGTTTTGACTATTTCCCCCTACTGCAGTGTGCCTTAGTGGTTATGGTTCTTGGGGTGTTCCTTTACCCACAAGATAAAAGCTTAGGGCCCAGGAATTAGGCCATTGGAACCATTAAGACACTTGGCTCAGCTTTTCTTTTTTACCGTCCCCATGCTAAGAGTAAAGAGTGAGGCTTTTATATAACCTTTAGATTGCAGTGTCTACATGATAGCTAGTCCCCCTATATGATGGCAACACCAGCTGACCCTTGGGGGTATTGATATTCAGTGACTAGCTATTAACCCTACTATATTGGAGCCTGGATCACTCTTCAAGTTGACTGGGCTCTTATACTCTGATACACACCCCCCCCCCCCCCATTGTAGCCTTAGTCTATCAATATATCAATTGGGTCACGTGTGCATTTACGTTATGAGTGCCCTTTATTGTTTTTACACATTTAATAATAGTTTAGTTTTATTATTCATTTGATACTTTTCCCCCTCTATACCTTTGGTGCGCAGCTTGGCTACAGCTTCTCTGTGTTTGATAGTTCTATTTGGGTTACCCATTTAGGGAGAATAGTTTGGTAACCGTTTTGTGATGGTTGCCTGCCAGATCCTGCACCTTGTGCTGGAAGACCCCTACCATAATTCTGTTTATACAATTTAATATATAGAATACAAGTCTATATGCAGAGCCCTGTCAGACAGACAGATAGCGAGAGACGTGACTGCATTTATTATTTATTTTTAATTGAATTGGTTTCTGTAGTCAAAGGAGATGAGACTGCTTCTAACATGGCAGTAAAAGTTATTCATTGGCAGAAAGAGAACGGTTAGCTCTCAGCTGCGTAATTACAATGAGAGTAGGTAACTGCGCAGGACATCATGGCTGTAACTGCAGTAATAAAGATAAGGAAAGGAAGTGGGATTCATTGTGCTCTATAATTAGACTTTCCACCTTAAGAGAATCCACTAAAGAGAGAATGATTTAGGATGGAGATTTAAAGATTCTCAAGGCATTTGAACCAATTACTACAAGTACGTCAAAGGATATCTTTTTATGCAACACGAGAGTAAGAAGCCTCCACTGCAGTAAGGCATTTCTATTGCAATAAATTATAGTGCCTCCACCGCAGTGCTTCCAACTATGTTTAAAAACGGTATAATACTCCATTTTGTACACAATAATCAGTACGTTTTATTCCCAGTGCCAAAGGTGCCTTAGGAACTGGATGGTTGCCGAATAAATGATAATCAATTGCCCCCCTCCCCACCCACAAAAAAAAAACCTGTCCTGGATTATTCTAATGACTTACATCTGAAATAAAGGCATCTTATCTGGTGGAAAAGACAGTGCGGTGTCCAGGAACTTGCAGGCGGACAGGTAGAGATCCATGACATTCTGTGTGATCTCACAGTATACAGGCCCGTTGCTCTCTGCTGCCGCTACTGACTTGGATTTGCTGGACTTACTGGTCCTGTAAGGGTTAACAGCAAAGACAAATAAATATGGAGCCAAGCTAAATAAACCATTCAAGGCAGTGTCAAGTCTGGATTTTGTGTACTGCTGTCTAGTGCTGCACATAACGTGTCCAATTAAAAAAAACCAAAAAAAAAAAAAACCTTTTGTAACGGATCCCCTATACTCTGAATGAGTACATCCATGGTAAGTCTCCCAACTCCCAAGTAAATCAGTGATCAGAGCCCTTGGTTACCCAAACATCAGCCGAGACTTGATGAAGAGTACAACAGGAATGTATCTTTAATGGGACATGGTACACCCAAGTTATACACAGACCCCCAGCAGGGGTTCTCCATACAATTACACACAAACTCCTCCCCTGTGCCTGGGAGATAATGGAGTCAGGAACTGTACAAACTCATTCCTCTCCCAGGTACAGGAAAGCTATTAAACATCTAAATGTACATTTTCAATTTCAAAAGGTATTAATGTAAATTGCATAGGAATGTGAAAGGGGCCAGTGCGTTTACCATATGGATTGATCCTTTGGTTAATCAAAGGTTCAGCAGTGTGTGAAATGCTACCCTTAAAAAGCCTGTGTGGGTAGCCTCTTAGATAGGAAGTCCTTTGATATGTAGATAGAATTGCTGGCTCCCACAGCAGGTGGTCACTCACAGGGCAGCATTTCTTGATTATGTACAGCGCTACGGAATTTGATGGCGCTATATAAATAATACAATAATAATAACAAAGAGAATACATTTCATACCTAACTATACTTTACAGTCTATAGAGCTGCTGCCCCCCCTCGTTGACCCACAGCTGCATATACAGACACACACACTGCATCATGTAGAATACGGCGCACACAATACAGCGACATCTAGACACATGGAAAACAGTCACAAAAATGGCACCGCAAGTTCGTGGCCCGCGCCAAACAAATCAGGCCATCCATCACATATGGGAACCCTACAAATAAACCAGGGAAATGTCTTGTGAATAGAAGGCAAACTATTAATTTTGGCACAAAGTATATGGCCCATATTTGATGGAAAAAACGTCCAGGGTAAGGAGCGTTCGTCTCAGCGTTTGGTTTACATTGGTTGGGGCGTTGGGAGGGGGGAGGGCGTTGGGAGGTTGCAGGGTGTGTACCAACAAGATGTTAGGATGCCTCATTGTGCCTCCTGAAGCTAATAACCTACATAAACTGACAACAATTGGTAAAGCTGCCCGACAGCCAGGTTTTGCAGGACAATACAAATTCAACTTTAAGCATGGCGTGGCATTTTACACTAGGGGTTCATGAATTCCATTTATACTTTGGCAAAAAATGGCTTTATCAGTAAGTGGAACTGTCAAGAAAGAATAACCCCCAAAACTTCTTCATTCTTCACACCTTCTTATGTTTCCCACAATAAACATGGCAGAACGGCAAATCTATCCAAGTCAATCTACTTTCCCTCTCTTCCTTTTCCAATCTTTTACTGTAACATTATTCGTTATAAATCAGTCACGACAAGTCAGTCATCCAATGCGTTTCGCCCTTTTGAGAGTTCCTTAGGGATAATTCATGTATCACAGTGAAAAAAAGCGATTACAGTTTAGCACACACCCAAAACATCCTTTTAAACCCCACTAATTATCTTCAGTCGATTAACTTTTTTTTTTAAAAAGATGCATCAAATTCTCCTCCGCCGATAGTCTTGTTCCGTCCGGTCCATCTGTAGAAAAAGATCACCAATGGGAGCCAACAGAAGAAATTAGTGGAGATTAAAAGGACGTCTGCGTTTGTGCGGAATTGTACTTGCATTTTTCTTTTTTTATCGGATATATAAATCGACCCTAAGGTAGTCCCAAAAGGATGAAACGCGTTGGACAACATGTAGTGACTTCTGTGAATACATTTGTTTTTTTTTTTAACCTAGATGCAAGTGAATATTTACATTTAAAAAACAGTAGTTTTCAGTAGGAAATCTTTGGGGCACATCCCTTATTGTTATGGTAATTTTTTTTTTCTCTCACAGTTTTACACTTTTATTGTGATTGTCACATTGTATATATACACATTGATCGTTAAGTCTGCTTATAGATATGCAGTTACATTATTCTTTTATTTATCCGCTGTTCTATCACAACCGTTATCTCTTGGATAGTTAGCAGACAGACTAACTGGGCAATTGGTTTTAGCATAATCTATTCTCTATAATGTGAGAATTATCTTTTTTTTTTTAGGTCCCTGGGGGTAACTGTATAGTCTCTTGCTGGTGCTGAACTGTTAAATAATGGATTGATGGAAAATTTGACAATCAGTTCTTTGCTGCAGTAGTTTATTGAAGGAAAACATATCTCTATTTTTGGATCAGAAACGTTTATATATTAGTACAAAGTTCAGACTAACCCACATAATGACATACGGCATCTAATGAACTGTAAGGATTGACTGGACTATCTGAAAACACTATATAAATCAGTTTTACACTCTTAAATGCTGTGTATTAAAATGTTTCTCTAAGCCACGTAAGCACTACAGCTAGTTACTGTTAGCCTGCTCCCAGCACCCTCAGCCCATCACAGCTCTCCATGATAATGTTAATTCTGCCTTATGAATATAGCTGGGGAGATGGGGTCAGTCTCCAGGTGCAATGAACAGCCGTGGTCATTTTTAATTGGACTCTAAATGGTTTGACATCAACCGAGATACAGCATTCAGAGGCTATATGCATTAAACCGCTACTCTGAACTGTAATGGTTTACTTGCTTAGAGTGTCCCTTTAAAGGGACACTATAGTCACCTGAGCAACTTTAGCTTAATGAAGCAGTTTTGGTGTATAGAACATGCCCCTGCAGCCTCACTGCTCAATCCTCTGGCATTTAGGAGTTAAATCCCTTTGTTTATGAACCCTAATCACACCTCCCTGCATGTGACTTGCACAGCCTTCCATAACCAGTTCCTGTAAAGAGAGCCCTATTTAGGCTTTCTTTATTGCAAGTTCTGTTTAATTAAGATGTTCTTATCCCCTGCTATGTTAATAGCTTGCTAGACCCTGCAAGAGCCTCCTGTATGTGATTAAAGTTCAATTTAGAGATTGAGATACAATTATTTAAGGTAAATTACATCTGTTTGAAAGTGAAACCATTTTTTTTCATGCAGGCTCTGTCAATCATAGCCAGGGGAGGTGTGGCTAGGGCTGTATAAACAGAAACAAAGTGATTTAACTCCTAAATGACAGTGAATTGAGCAGTGAAATGGCAGGGGAATGATCTATACACTAAAACTGCTTTATTTAGCGAAAGTAATTTAGGTGAATATAGTGTTCCTTTATATAATAAAAGCCTTACTGCTGGCCCTGACGTAACATTGTAAACTGACAGATCTTTTTAATTTTAGTCTTGGGAAGAAGTTTATTAGGATATCTTCTATATTATTTTGCCCTATAATAAGTTACGTGCAGTATATATGTTCATAGATCTGACTAACCATAGGAGACTTTTTGTCAGTGCTGTCTATCCTGTATTATTTTGAATTATAGCCGTTTTATATTGAATAAACAAATCATTGGCATTCAAAATGAGGTTGTGCTTTCTTCACAGGTACGATTATGGGATTTAAAATTTAAATCTCAATTGCACTTTACACTGACCAGCCACAACTATAGCAACAACAATGAAAACCAACCTCCTGCTGCCAAAACCGCTCAGAGGTGTCAAGGCATGGACTTCACAAGACCTCTGAATGTGTTCTGTGGTATCTGGCACTAGCAGCAGATCCCTTAGGTCCTGCAGATTGCGAGGTGGGGCCTCGATTTCCTGTTCCATCCACAGATGCTCAATCGGATTAAGTTCTGGGGAATCTGGAGACCAATGCAAAATCTTGAACTCTGTCATCATCAGCAGGGTGCATTATCCTGCTGAGAGAGGTCACTGCCATCATAGAACACCATTTCTATGAAGGGTGTACACTGTCAGCAACAATCTCTACGTAGGTGATACGGGTGAAAGTAACATCCATATAATTGCCACATTGCCCAGAGTAGAACACGGCTACCCCCAGTCTGCATTTTTTTCCCCATAGTGCATTCTGCTGCCACTTCTTCCCAATGTAAACAATGCACATGCAACTGGCCATCCACCTGACCTAAAATAAAATGTGAATCAGGCCAGGCGACTTTCTTCCATTGCTCCATGCTCCAGTCCTGATGGTCACGTTCTCATTGAATGTGTTTTTGGCAGTGGACAGGGGTCATCATAGGCACTCTGACTGCCCCATACACAGCAAACTGCAATGAACTGTGTGTTTTGATACCTTTCTAACATGGCCAGCATGAGGTTTTTCAGCAATTTGAGCTACAGTAGCTCTTCTTTGTGAGCAGACCAGATGGGCTACACATCGCTCCCAAAACATGAAATTCATGAACTGACTGTTCACTTGCTGCCGAATATATCTCACCCTTTGACAACTGCCATTGTAACGATATAATGTTACTCATTTTACCTGTCAGTGGTTTTAATTTTGTGGCTGATCAGTGTATATATCATAATGGAACAATTAAAAGTGTTTTTTTTTTTTAAATTAGAAGATTCTAAAATATTACACAAAAGACAAACTTAACTTCATGGGTTTTTCTTTCTATGTATATAAAAAAAAAACAAAAAAAAAACATTGTGCCCATTTCAAGACAGATGCATGTGTCAGGATGGCTAGATAACAATGGATGTGCCCAATGCTGTCTCTGAAGGAGTTCGAGGAACAAATGTGTATTTTTAACGCTATAGAACCCTTGTGGCCGTATAGGCTTCGGCTCTCACCTGTAGGGAGTAAAATAGATAGTTTACTTTTTTTTTTTTCATCACAGCGCCCGTCTCTGCACTGCCCTCCCGCCTCCATTGCTAAGATCATTGAGGTTAGGAAACCTTTGGGAGACTGGTGAGCATGTGCGGCAAAATGCTGGACTTCGCCAATCAACGGGCCTTTATGAGACCATCTGATTGAAATATAAGAGTTTTGGGGGCGGGGCCTGACCAGCATGGAGGACAGACGTGCCACAGCAGAGCTCCTCCGCATACAGGGAGCTTAAGGGCACATCCAGCCACACGAAGCCTACAAATGATGCTCAACACCGACTTACCAGACCCACGATGGGGCTGGGAACCGATGTGGCGGTCCATGACCCACACAAAGCCTGTTTACACTTCTCGCAGCATGGAACCTGGAGCGCACCGGTCGGGGGAGGCGGCCGATCTCCCGGTCCGGGACCGCGTGGTGAAGATGCCCAACGAGCAGGGGCCCTGCTACTCCCCCCCCCCCCTGGGCCGTCGGGGTTAATGGCGGTCCACTACAGAGAGGCAATCATGGAACGGGGAGAGCGCAAGGTGAAGCCATTTTAACCGGCAGAGCAACCAGCGTGACACCCATCATGGCGACTACAGCGCGCCCCCCCGGCCCCATGAACACAGACCATGGAACCTGGCAAAAGCTGGAAGCACTACTAGCCGATTTTTGGCGCAAGATAGAGGGCAGAAAGCAGCCACTCACCTCCCTCCAGCCACAGAGCCACCTGACAAAGAGGCTGTCTCCAGCTCAGAAGAGAGCTCCAAAGGCCTCACCTGCAGAACAGGCCACAACATGGCGGCGGACCACGCTGCATAAGAAGAGGAAACTTTGCAAGAGACACCAAAGGGGACACACCGCACAGAGAAAAAGCAGGACCCGAAGTGCATACTTAACCCACCTCGCGACACATAAGACCAGAAGCCTACAGTATCCCACTCCAATCCAGCTCACACTCGTGAACGACCGAAGGGACAACAACAAAGGGGCAGCGGCAGTCTCACACCAAGAAGGTGACCAGCTATGGCCCAACCACGACCCTCACACTAGGCTTCTGCACCAAGCCTCCAGAGTCGGAGTGGGATGAGCAATATGGACTACCATAAGTACTTAGCATGCAGAAAGCAGTCTATAAAGCCCGCAGTTAATCCCCATTAAGCCACATAAAGCTAGACACCCTTATTAGAGCCCCAGCACTTTTAGATGTTAAACAGACAGCGCTCACAAACCCTACTGGGCCTTTAAACCTCATCTCACTCCCACAATAGCCCAGTAAGTCTATATGCACAAGCCTATTAAAGCCCAAGGAACCTAATACGGAGGAGCTTTTCCTCACCTAACAGCCCCCCTATCTTGTAACTCAACTAGGATATACCTAGAATATTGCAGCCAGTTTTAAAAAATATCCTAAGACAAATGCATGATCCTAATTTGCCATTTCCTGCTGTTAACATGTCCAGTGTTTCCTGCCCATGCCGAGGTGACATATAGATAGCATATCTGTATATTTTTCATCTACTGAAAACTACCCTGTTAATCGTTAAATAATATAAAAATGTACCTGACTAACAATGCCACAAAATGTAATGCAAATGTTTGCCAATTCACCCTGATGTCGCTATTGTGGCGCACCAAGGATGCTTGTTTATCTTGTGTACAACAAAATAAAGTATTATTATTATTGACATTTAAAAAAAAAAAAGAAAAAAAAAGAAATATAAGAGTTTTGCTGTTTGAGTGACAGCCACTAGCAGCATTTAAACCCTAAAATAAAAGCATTGCCATTCTGCAAAATGACTAGGTTTTCACTTGCAGGTTTAAACAGGCTGGGACATGGCACCAAGAGCACTTCATTGAGATTAAGTGGTCAAGGTGCCTGAGATTAAGTGATCTGGGTGCCTAAGTGTCCCTTTAATCTTTACTCCTAAAAGAGGTCTATTCACAGTTCCTAATATGGATGGTTTAAGTGCGTCAAACTAAAGAAAGGCATACATGTAGAAGGTCTTACTTTGATGAACTCTCTTCTTCCATTAACTGATCTTGAAGTTGGACAAATGAGTGGATCTTAAAAAAACAAAACAAAAAAAAAAAACAAGAGTAAATCAACACTTATACAGCTCGTCAGGAAGAGAACAGCTATTAATAAACTATGAGGCTTAAATCTAGAGGCAAACATAAAAAATAGATAAAAAATTCTCACAGTCACAAGACTTCCTTTTGAGAGTGACTGAATTACAATACATAAATTTCACAGAAAAACCAAACAGTTTAATTGAAGTATTTAAATATTTTGAAACTGTTCAGCATTTTGGAAAGTAAAGTATAGAGACCTGCAAATGTACAAAAAAAACAAAAAACTAACAACATACCTGTCCTGAACTAGTAACACGTGTTACAGGAATTCAATATCAATGACATGTCACTAAACTGAAGGATCAGGGGAAGGTCATCGTAAAGTATTAGTCAAACCTTAAACAAAATGTAATTACTGATGATACTGCACTGTGGTTTTCCATTCTAATAAATATCCTGATAAAGTATTGCGTAAAACCTCAATAT
Organism: Pelobates fuscus; assembly: GCF_036172605.1. NCBI lineage: Eukaryota > Metazoa > Chordata > Amphibia > Anura > Pelobatidae > Pelobates > Pelobates fuscus. The sequence goes on from NC_086317.1 coordinate 33,189,153, forward strand.
ATGATACACATATTACTACTCAGGACCTGGGGATAAAGTGTAGGAAGATAAGCCTGTGGTAGTCTTAGTTGGATGATTTAAAAATATATATACATAAATCAATTAAAAATACAAAAATACCAAGAAACCAAAAATGTTGTAAGAGTTAAGAAAATAGCAATTTCAAAGTATTTATTAAGGAAATGTCCATTTAGCTAGTCGCTAGTCTCCAAGTACATCCTAGGTCTAGCAGTTTAATGGGATGCTCTATGTACCATAACCGCTTTAAACTATTGAAATGTTTAGGGTGCCCTGCATGCTTAAATTTGATTAATATGCACCAAAATTTGCAAAGAAAAAGAAAGGGAATACTTATATTATTCACTGAATGATGTTCCAATTCATGCCCGGCATGTAAAAAAATATAGAAACAGAAGGATCATAGAACAGATCTGTATGGCTTGCTAGAGAGCCTCTTAGGTACTATTCAAAGTACAGATGATGGCTTAATTAAGTTTTTATATAAAACAATTTATTGCTAGTGTAACAATTCCAATGATACAAAAAATTAATTTTTTGTAATTTTTTGTATCATTGGAATTGTTACACTAGCAATAAATTGTTTTATATAAAAACTTAATTAAGCCATCATCTGTACTTTGAATAGTACCTAAGAGGCTCTCTAGCAAGCCATACAGATCTGTTCTATGATCCTTCTGTTTCTATATTTTTTTACATGCCGGGCATGAATTGGAACATCATTCAGTGAATAATATAAGTATTCCCTTTCTTTTTCTTTGCAAATTTTGGTGCATGTGGGAGAGGGACCTATCATAATTTGTAAATCGCTCCACTTTTCAATATTTTGTTTGTATTACGTGAGATATGGTGAAGGGATCACTCTGAAGTGTTGTAGCGAATATAATAAGTATCTAAAGATTTGAATATTCATGAATAGCTCTATATAAGTCCCTATAGAGTATTTATATATCAAGCGCTCCAGTATTGTGCATTTTATTCTCTTTAGCAAACTGCAGGAGTTTTGCTACCTGAGATAACGAAATGCATTATTAAACCAACGCTCCGGGTTATTTATCTTTATTGGGGCTTTCTTACCAGTTCAGTTACCATAATTGGCCACAACGAGGTAAGATGCTGGGGTGAAATCCGTAGGAGGAGGATTCGGAAAAACAGGAACATTTGTGCAGCCATGATTGGGGTCTGTCCCACGCGAATATTATCCGTCAGACGTTCTAAATAAGAGGGGGCACAATTAGGCACAATTAGGAAAATTATTTTATAGGAAGCCAAACATAACAAGCAAAACAAATACGTGAGAGAGCAATTTGAAAACATGGGATTAGTGTTGTCCAAGTTTTAAAACCCAAAAATACTTTAGGGTGAAAGCTTTCAAATTATTCACCATCTATTTCCAATCCAAATCGGTCTGCTAGAAACAGGAAGAACAGCATGGTTTGTTTTATAAGAACAGTTTTACAAGTCGATTTCTCCAAGAAATCAGTGTAAAGCACTCTTCCAAGCCCAGTACAGTCATGATTGCAGCCACTCGGCTGATTAAAAGCACTTATTGCCTTACAGTTCATTGATTGCTAAATGTGAGCGCGTGACGAGTTCCTCCCTTTTGTTTGAATCCGAGAGCTGTGATTAAAGAATTGGTGAGTAGGACTGGGGGAAGGGCGTATTCCCAAACTGTAAACATATATACATTATACAGATTTCTGATTGCCGGGAAAAGTAACATTAACCCCTTAAGAACGCGACATGTGTGACATGTCATGATTCCCTTTTATTCCAGAAGTTTGGTCCTTAAGGGGTTAAAAAGGAATATTTTGAAATAAAACAACCTGTTTAATAACATCTACATGAGAGGGAGAAAAACAAACAAACAAACACTAACTACACTTCCTCCACCCAACCCAATTATACTCATATTTGATGCAAATTTTATTACACATCTATCTATATGCTTGTTGACCCAAATCCTCATTATCAGCAGAAACATTATCTAGCCACAATTATTAGATTTTCTTATTCCCCAAGTATGTGAATAGAACATTAAATACCAGAATGCACAAACACACAATCCTGGAACGGAGAATCTCCACCATGGATCACTGCCACTCGTGGTTTGCACTTTGCAAGCCTCAGTCAGCATAGAGAAAGAAGGGAAACATGTGCCCTGCCTGTGCCCGGACTGAACTGGATTGGGATGTCAATTGCTAAATCTTTTATTACACAATTCAAGGAAATGGAGCACCGCCTGAAAAAAATATTAACACAAGGTATAGGTCATTTAAAATGTTTTACCCAATGATGTAAATTCCAGAGATATTCCCCATATCATGTTTTTTTTTTTTTTTTTACCAAGGAAGAATTGTCCTTACCTTGTATGAGAGGCAGGTAAAGGTGATACTGATCAGGTTCTCCACTGAAAACAGCGAATCCTTGGCGCTTTAATAACATTGCCTTCTGCTCGTTACTTGGGTACAGCTTCAAGGAGCTGCTCGGCATATCTGTGAAAGAAATGGTTCCAGACCAAAGATTACTGTGGATCCCATATTTCTATTTATGTTGTGCCAGAAAGTATGCATTCTATAGCAGATTGCTATCTCTAATCTCTGCATTTTCTGGTGTGGATTGAGTTTAACATATCTAGCAAATGCAAATAAAATCGAACATAAGGAATCAAACATAAACCTAGAAAAGTAACACAAATATAACAATTAAATGGCATCTGGGTGTTAATGAAAGACACTTACTCATCAAGTCCTTAAACATAGTCTTCTCATGAGTCAGGAGATGGTCGATAATGGCTTTCCAGCTGCAGCACAAGAAAGTGTTGTTTTAGCAAAATTCATTCAAACACTTCATTCCCTCTGCCCTCAATAAAAACCCTGTTTAAAATAGCCAGTAAAGACTATAACTAAATATTGTGATAAACTACACAGACATTACATGTGATGCTCCTAGTCTGCTAACGCACAGCGCAGTGCCCAGTTAGTAGACACATTGCATTTCACACACTGCGCATGAGATTGAAATGTCAATGTAGTCACAGAGTACCTGCACCTCGTCAGTGGGCAGCCAAGTAAAGATGTGATTTCAGGAGATCAGAGCTCTAACATGGCTATTTACTAAAGTGATAAAGCAAAGTGAATTTCAAAATTTAAGGCCAGAGTAGCCAAACTGAAAGCGTAACTCAATCAAAGAGTGTTTCCAGGGGGAAGGGCTTGGAAGCCATACTGGATGGTCGCAGATCAGTGGAACTCAGGCCAGATACAGCTATTAACGCAACTTTAAGGGTGTTAAAACCCTATTTCCAGACATACCTGTACTGGACCCACGTTTGGTACTCAATGGGCAACTGTGGAGTGAATTCCGGGTCTCCTCACTTAAGCAGATCAACGATTGCTGCCTCCAGTCACTCACGGCCTGTGGGCTCTCAGCGGGAGAAGCGGTCGATCTCTCCACCCAAGTCAGCCCGGGCTCTTTTCATTGCGGAACAACGGAGCACGTACTTCCCCCTTTCTCCCCCCCTTTGGACCAGACAGGAATATCCCAGTCCCCACTGGGTAACTCTGATGGCTTAACCCCTTAAGAACCAAACTTCTGGAATAAAAGGGAATCATGACATGTCACACATGTCATGTGTCCTTAAGGGGTTAATCTACAATTAATCAATACTGGGAGGGGCTGGAGATGACCATGACAGCTGGAGATGACCCAGCTGCCATGGTCCATATTGGTACCAATGACAAAGTCAGAGGAAAATGGAAGGTCCTAAAGAATGAGTTCAGGGAACTAGGAAGTAAGTTAAAGAAAAGGACCTCCAAGGTAAATTGTTCAGAAATATTACCTGTGCCGCGCGCTACAGCAGAAAGGCAGCGGGAGATTAGAGAGGTCAATGCGTGACTAAAGTGTTGGTGCAGTGGGTTTTTAGACCACTGGGCCTACTTTGCGCTTGGGTACAACCTGTATTGTATAGCCATGATGGATTGCACCTAAACGGAAGAGGGTCTGCTGTGCTGGGGGATATGATGGCTAGAAGGTTGGAAAAGATTTTAAACTAGTAGTAGGGGGGAGGGTCAAAGCAATCTAGAAAATGGAGATAGGATGGAAAGGAGATGGGCTTTAGCTCAGAACAAAGGGGGTGGAGATGGGGGCAGGGGAAAGCTCAGAACAGAGGAGGTATGTAATATTGATAATTCACAAAAAGTACAAAAGACTCATGATAATATTGAATGTATGCTTACTAATGCAAGGAGCCTATATAACAAAATGGGGGCACTAGAGGAAATAGCATACACTAAACAATATGATATAATAGGCATAACAGAAACATGGTAGGATTAGACACATGACTGGCCAGTTAACCTAAATAGGTACACGTTATTTAGGAAGGATAGGAAAAACAAGAAGGGTGGTGAGGTATGTTTATATGTCGACCATGAGTTAAAGTCAAATCTTAGGCATGTGGAGTGTGACGAGGAAAATGTGGAGGCTTTATGGGTAGATATCTGCTTGGGGCAAAAGAAGGGAAATCCATTATTGGTTGGGATATGTTATAAACCACCCAATGTTAATATTGATGAGGAGCAACAGCTGTTTGAGCAAATTGAGAAAGCTGCAAATCTGGGTAACACGTTAATTATTGGAGATTTTAATTACCCGGACATAAATTGGGTTCGAGGGACTAGTACTTCAGCAAGGGGAATCAGGTTTTTGAATGTGTTAAATGACACCTTTATGTCACAACTGGTACAAGCACCAACTAGAAAGGATGCTTGTCTGGATCTAGTTATTACAAACAATGTTGATCTTTTAACCCCTTAAGACCGCAGCCAAATGTACAAGTTGTGAACGAAAGAAAATGTAAACAAAACCTGGCATTTGCGCTATATGTCTGTCCAACCGTAATTCACCTCTTTCATATTAAATGCACCCCCCTTATTATATATCATTTTATTCAGGGGAAACGGGGCTTTCATTTAATATCAAATATTTAGCTATGAAACATAATTTTATATGAAAAAAATGGGAGAAAATAAGATTTTTTTATTTTTTTAGTTCTACATGACATTTTAACTGTCAATGTCATAATACTGTTTGCTTTTACTGCAATGAAATACACATATTTGTATTCAGCAAAGTCTCACGTGTAAAACAGTACCCCCTATATACAGGTTTTATGGTGTTTTGGGAAGTTACAGGGTCAAATATAGTGTGTTACATTTGAAATTGAAATTCGCCAGATTGGTTACGTTGCCTTTGAGACTGTATAGTAGCCCAGGAAATACATTTACACCCATAATGGCATACCATTTGCAATAGAAGACGACCCAAGGTATTGCAAATGGGGTATGTCCAGTCTTTTTTAGTAGCCATTTGGTCACAAACACTGGCCAAAGTTAGCGTTAGTATTTGTTTGTGTGTGAAAAATGCAAAAAACGCCAATTTTGGCCAGTGTTTGTGACCAAATGGCTACTAAAAAGACTGGACATACCCCATATATATATATAATTTTTTAAAATATTTTTATTTATATATAGGTATATATATATATATATATATAGTGATATATACGTATATATTTATGTATATAGATATATATATTATTTCGTTCGTGTATTTTGATATAAATATATATATATATTAATATCACAATACAGTTAGAACTAAATAAAACACATCTATATATTTTTTAATATTTTATTTTTAATTATTTTTTTAATTTAATTTTTTACGTATTTACATATTTATTTTTTATATTATTTATAAATATATATATAACAATAGTTATAATACCAAAAAATCCTGCACTCCACCCAAAACAAAACAATAATTATATATATATTTAATCAGTATCAGTCTACGTGTAATTTGATATTAATATTTATATATATATTAATATTAGAATACACCTAGACAGTGTATGTGTGTGTGTGTATATGATCTATATGATAATATATATGATCTAAGTATATATATTTTTTTATCTATATGATAATATATATGATCTAAGTATATATATATATATTTTTTTACACTTATTTAATTTATTTGATTTTATTTTCAGCCAGCAGGGGGACCAACTGTCATAACAGGCAGTCCCCCTGCTGGCAATGCCTGAGCCAGCTATCCCGGCCATGTGATTGTGAGGTCCTCGCAAGGACCTCACTCTCACATGACCGGGGGGGACCGGAGGAGGAAGATCTGCAGCGGGGGGGCTCCCTGGGAGTCCCCCCAACCGCGATCGCCGGCGTGGGATCGCCGGCGACCGGGTAAGTGAATAAAAACCGGAGGGCGTACATTTACGTCCTGCGGCGTTTAGAGCCGCTTTTAAAAAGGACGTAAATGTACGCCCTCCGGACTTAAAGGGTTAACCAACATTCAAGTAGGGAAGCATTTGGGAAATAGTGATCACAATATGGTAATTTTTTAAATAAATTCAAAAAAGCAAGTGGGGTATATTAAAACTTATAATTTTAAAAAAGCCAATTTCAATAAGATTAGGGCAGCTCTACAACATATCAACTGGCATAAACTTCTTAGTGATAAAAACACTGAGGATAAATGGAAACTATTCAAACAAATATTAGAAAGGTACATTTCTCAGTATGTACCATTGGGTGATATATATAAAAGAAACAAATTAAAACAAATGTGGCTTAGTAGAGAAGTAAAACAAGAGATTCAAAATAAGAAAAGGGCATTTAAAGCATTTAAATCAGAGGCATCCTATTTAAGATATAAGGAAGCCAATAACGCTTGCAAAAAGGCTAAACTAGAAAATGAGAAATTGATAGCCAAAGAATGCAAAACCAACCCCCAAATTTTTTTCAAGTACATCAATTCTAAAAAAATAAAAAAAAAAATAAAAAAAATGAAAGTGTAGGTACACTGGAAACAGAGTTGGGTTTATTAGCTAATGAATACCAGGAAAAATAAATTTTAAATAACTATTTTTCTTCAGTATATATTAATGAGGATCCTATGGCAAGAGATATGCAATTGATTGCTGCAAAAAACTTGCAGATAACTTGTGATTGGATAACTCGAGACAAGGTGCTTCAGCTATTAAAGAAAATTAAATAAAGCTCCGGGGCCTGACGGTATTCACCCACGAGTACTTAAGGAGCTAAATGGGGAAATAAGTGAACCTCTGTATTTAATTTTTCAAGATTCTCTTGTTTCAGGTATTGTACTGGAGGATTGGAGGAAGGCAGATGTTGTTCCTATATTTAAAAAGGGTTAAAAATCCTTGCCTGGAAATTATAGACCTGTGAGCTTAACTTCTGTGACTGGGAAATTATTTGAACGGCTATTAAGGGATAATATTCAGGAATTCATTGGGAAGAACTTTGTTATTAGCAATAATCAGCATGGTTTTATGAAACATAGGTCATGTCAAATTAACCTAATTGCATTCTACAAAGAAGTAGGTAGAAGTATAGATCAGGGTGTTGCAGTGGATGTGATCTACTTGGATTTTGCCAAGGCATTTGATACGGTTCCTCACAATAGGTTAGTCTTCAAACGAAAATAAATTGGTCTAGATGAATATTCTTGTTCTTGGGTAGAACATTGGCTTAAGGATAGAGTACAGCGAGTTGTCATTAATGGTAAATTTTCAGGCTGGACAAAAGTGGTAAGTGGTGTCCCTCAGGGTTCTGTTTTGGGACCACTTCTATTTAACATATTTATAAATGATCTTGAAATAGGCATTGCAAGCCATGTATCAGTGTTTGCAGATGACACAAAACTTTTTAAAGTAATAAAATGTGAGCAGGATATCGCTTTCCTGCAGAGGGATTTGGATAGATTGGGGGACTGGGCACTAAAATGGCAGATGAAATTTAGCGTAGAAAAATGAAAAGTTATGCACTTCAGGGTTAAGAATGCACAAGCAATTTACACCCTAAATGGTAGTGAATTAGGGATAACCACACACGAGAAGGATTTGCAAATTGTTATAGACAACAAATTAGGCAGCAATATGCAATGTCAATCTGCAGTTGCTAAGGCCAGTAAGGTTTTGTCATGTATAAATAGGGGCATAAATTCTCGGGATGAAAATATAATTTTGCCTCTTTATAAATCGCTGGTAAGACCACACCTTGAATATGCTGTGCAATTTTGGGCGCCTGTTCTAAAGAAAGATATCATGGCACTATAAAAAATCCAGAGACGAGCTACAAAATTGATAAAAGGAATGGAGCATTTTAGTCATGAAGAAAGGTTAAAAAAAATTAAATCTGTTTAATTTGGAAAAACGGCGCCTGACAGGGGATATGATAACATTATACAAATATATTCGGGGCCAGTAGAAAACCTTTATCTGGAAATCTATTCATAAACAGGGCTATACATAGGACACGAGGTCACGCATTTAGGCTGGAAGAAAGGAGATTTCATCTAAGGCAAAGAAAAGGTTTTTTACAGTAAGAGCAATAAGGACATGGAATTCTCTGCCTGAAGAAGTGGTATCAGAGTCCATACAAATGATTAAACTGCAATTGGATAAATACTCGCAAAAACATAACATACAGGGATATAATTTCTAATTAGTGGGGTTATAGCTGCTTGATCCAATGAGACATCTGACTGCTATTTTGGGGTGAAGAAGGAATTTTTGTCCTAGTTTGTTGCAAAATTGGAAGCGCTTTAGACTGATTTGTTTGCCTTCTTTTGGATCAACAGCAAAAACATATGTGAGGAAAGCTGAACTTGATGGACGCAAGTCTCTTTTCAGCTATGTAACTATGTAACAATGTACTGACGAGTTGGAGGGTTGTGGCCTACCTCTTAAGATGGCCGCCTCCCCAAAGTCTCCCCATCTGTGGGTATTGGCTGAGCAGGCTACAGACTCCCCCTACAGAGACGCAGTTCTATTACCAGCCTTCCTCGTATCAGTTATAATTGCTTTGTTTATATTGTTTTAATTTCATGTTAAGCAGTGAATGTCGATTCTAATAGCACCCAGTGGTATTTCTTCCTCTCTAGTCAGTCTCATATATGTTCAGTTAAAGCAGTGTACAATATCAGCTCTCTATTACTCTCTTACTGACATATATCTGTTTGGAGCGTGCCTATATTACCTAGCATGAATCTTCTCAAGTGAGGACAGACAATACTTCATGTTTCCTAGCTTGCCTCTTGCTTGACTCATGTACCCAATATAAAATGTGCGGCCCCATCGACATTTCTTACCACAACTATACATCTTTATTATCGCATGTACGTTTGGTAAAATGTCATTGCCTATATGTTTGTTTCATTTTGCATGCAAAAAAAAAAAAAAAAAAAGAGGAGTGTTTCCAGTTCCATTATTTTGACCTTACAATATCAAATTAACTTTGAATTCTCACTTAAGTGAATAAACCTTTAAGCCTCTGGGCAACCACTGCCACATCACTATTTTATCCTATAAAAGAGTGGGCAATTATTGCTAAGAAGGCTTGTTACAGGAACTGTACTGACCAATACACGGGCCAATCACGAAGAGGAACGGAGATGATAATCATCATCTTAGCTGTTCTGAACCCTGTATTCCTTTTTAAGTCCTACATAAGAGCAGACTGTGAATGCACATGCCAGAATTAGTGAAAGAGCTTTTTTAATAGCATGAAAAAAACTAGGATGTTTCTAAAATGAAATGGGGTGAGAGAGGCCTGATTTACACCGTTTCTGAACACATCTCAAGAGAACAATTACAGAGAGAAAAAACACCATAGCTTCCTATCACTGTTCAATCTATAAAGTAAAGTAATGATTGACGGTCTGATCTCCTTACTGGACGCAGGAATTATCCATCTGGAAAAAGCCAGGGTCCATGAACAGGTCCAGGACGTCTTTCTTCCAGGCTCGCTTAGTGTAGGCGTACCCACTGAGACTGCTCAGGAGCTGGGAGCCAGCACGGAAACTGGGTGCATTGTACGAGCTAGAAAAGACAAGGGCAACCTTACTAAATCATACTACATCAAACTGATCTAAAAAACAAATATAATGAAACAAGTCAAAAGTGCAATGGGCTCTCTTTAATCTAGTCATTCCCTTTAATTCTCAGAGGGCTAAGGAGGAGAATGCATTACTCTCACTAGACAGCATTAAACCTGAGAGATGCAGAGAGACAGAAGCTCTGCATACACATGGATTTTTAATAAAGCGTAGAACTGAAAACGTTTGGCAATTGCTTCGATCGTCCAGAATAAAATACGCCCCATAAAAACACAGTGATCCTTCATGTTAATCATTAAAAGGCTATTATCCTGTAATGTGGGTTACTTACTGCAGATGAGTAGAACATTAAATGAAGGTTGCAGACTGAACAAAACTGTAAATATTTAATTTATGGAATGGAAACATATGCTGCAGTGGGTTTGTGTTAGAGGTCCCACCATTGTACAGCGCTACAGAATATGGTAAAAAAACACTTTAGTGTTAGGAATACAAACATGTTTTCCTAATACTAAAGTGTCCCTGGCTCCCTGGCCCCTGTCCATGAAAGGGTTAAGATTCCCGGTAAAGAACACAACCACTAAAGCGATTTACACTTCAATGAAAATATTGCCTTATCTCCAAAACCATGATTTACATTGCAGAACCAAAATGATAGGGACCTGTTCCCAGACCACTTCACTGGGATGAGTATAGCAGTCCTTTCATTTCAATATTACATGGAAATGTTGATATGCTCCGTAAAGAGTAGAATAAATCTGACTGAAAGCTGTGCTTGGCTGCTGTGGCACTAGATTGGTTAATAGGTCAGGCTGTGATGAGGTTTGGGTTACCTGTGATTACGCAGATACGGAAACACATAGTAGAGCAGACGAGATATTAAAGGAACAGCTTTCTCTTTTTCATCACTCCTGTAAACCATGTCCAGAAGAACCGCCAAAACCTTAAGACAGAAAGGAAGTCTCAATGAGTTAATCCTGCACTTAACTTTACAAGTGCCACATGGGTTAGCTACGGTCTGCACAGTCCTCCACCTCTTTCTGGTTTGAGGAAAAGGATCCGCAAGAAGACCGACAACCTCCCGATATTTCCCTTTAAGAATTGCCATTTTTAACAACTGAGCTTTCTGGAGTCTGAGATATCACCCCAGATCAGTTACTGACACCATTAAGACATCAGACAAACTTTAGATTACAGGCATAATGTTACTGCATGGTTTATATACATTGTAGCAGTTACTTCGTGGCAGCACAAACAGTACGTACTTCGGCGAGCATAGAGAGGGCTTGGACACTGTACACAGATGGGGCAGAGGAAGAAACCATCGAGGACTGAATGGTAGCAGATTCATCTGTAAGGAGGAAATTAAAAATTCAGCATATGCAGTACAGAAGTGTGTGCAAAGAATCAGATTAAACAAAGTGCAAATTATACCCTTATTCTGAACACAGCTATATTGAATCACTGAAAGGAAAAATGCCTGCAGCTCACCCAGAGTGTCTACCAGTGTCCACCAGCCTTACCCACAAAGCACAATTAGAGGTGCAAGCTTTCAGGAACTTCCGATACGAGTGCTGCCAAAAATGTCATATTTATCATGGATCAGCCTGTGTCGGAGTGTCAGGGTATTTATATCGGCAGACATTTGTGCTATGATAGAAATACAAAGTGTATATTCTGAAGTCATTGCTAAACAGACCAGACTCCATTTTGTTATTCTCAAGTTAACAAAGACACAACATTTCTTTCCTTTCTCTATTGCTGACCGCTTAGCCAGAGCTGAATGGAATGTGTATATAAACAAAATAGATAAGACATTGAGAATGGGGGTGGACAGACTGTCTAATTGCGAATGGAATAAGAATAAATTCTAAACCCAGACCTGGGTGACAGAGGATTAAATAATTAAATTTTACTTTCGATATTGTACAACGTCCCATTATAGTTTAAGGTGAAACTTAGTTCACAAACTATCAATTTTAGGAATTATAGCAGAATTTGCAGACGCATAGTCTGAAGAAATCCTCTTGATCTGACAGAAGATTTGAGTTAGGGCATACATAAAGATAACGTAAATGACGTCAAAAATAGCCACCAGGAAAAGTTAACTCTTTCCTGGATAGGTATGTCTAGTGGAACAATACTGCCATCTAGAGTCTGAATATTAAATTGGTTACCTAGAAGGGAACCACACCCCACATTTGTGATTGGCTATCACCTAAGGAATTTTTCCCTTTAAAAAGTTAAGACAAGGGAAGAGAGGGGGATTCGAGGAGATTCAAAGATTGAAGAGAGACACATTACAACACTCTGGAGATTCAGAGAGGTCCAGGCAGAACCGGGTGATCAGAGTAACCAAGAAACTCTTACACTCCATGCAGAGAACCACTTAGCTACCTAAGAATATCTGATGAGAAAATATCTACATAACTGGTAAATATACAGGCATTTAATTAATTAATTTAAATTAATTAAAATTAATAGAATGATATATGACTGGATAAATCATGTTTGATTTCATATTTAGAAATCTTAAAGGACCACTCTAGGCACCCAGACCACTTCAGCTTAATGAAGTGGTCTGGGTGCCAGGTCCTTCTAGGGTTAACTAATTTTTTTTATAAACATAGCAGTTTCAGAGAAACTGCTATGTTTATCAATTAGTTAAGCCTTCCCCTATTTCCTCTAGTGGCTGTCTCACTGACAGCCGCTAGAGGCGCTTGCGTGATTCTCACTGTGAAAATCACAGTGAGAGCACGCAAGCGTCCATAGGAAAGCATTATGAATGCTTTCCTATGTGACCGGCTGAATGCGCGCGCAGCTCTTGCCGCGCGTGCGCATTCAGCCGACGGGGAGGAACGGAGGCGGAGAGGAGGAGGAGAGCTCCCCGCCCAGCGCTGGAAAAAGGTAAGTTTTTACCCCTTTCCCCTTTCCAGAGCCGGGCGGGAGTGGGTCCCTGAGGGTGGGGGCACCCTCAGGGCACTCTAGTGCCAGGAAAACGAGTATGTTTTCCTGGCACTAGAGTGGTCCTTTAATTATTAAAGAATATATATATGGTTATAGCATCCCATCTGCAGCTGGGATCAATATAATCATTAATGTATTTGTGTGATTAATATCACGTTAGCATATCATGACCATTTATCCAGCTGTATTGATTGGCTCTAAAATAAGATAAAATATCTATTTAGACAAATTAATAAAATATCAGCTAATATAGCATAGTAGATTTCTCTCATTGGATAAAATCAAGTAAATGAAGGAATGCTCTGTCTCCATGTGAAACTTCCACATTCGCTGTAAAGAAAGGGTCGTAAATCAGTCTTGGCAGCTAATGGAGTCTATGCTGTACTAACCAGGGAGTAAATTGCCTATTGTATTGCATATTGTTTGTATACTGCATATTAATTATTATTGTCATATTGTATTACATATTCATGTTATACTTGAATTCCATTGATTATTATCATGCATGTTACTCATCATCATTATTATTTAAATTGTTAAGAAATAAATATCTATTTTTATAACAATTTGTGATTTTAATTAACGGTATATGGTTATAAATTTCATTTAACACGATAACGATTAGGGATCTGAGAATTGAAATCGTGGGCAATTCTCTCTGTTTACATTATTATCCCATAAATTTCCCCACAAATTGGAGGCACGCTGCTGAGATCGTTTAGGTTGAAATTATATTCCATATACAATAATATTTGTGTAATTCATGCAATTAATCTTAATATAGAAAAGAGTTTTGCATTGAGATTAAATCACTGTATAAAATATGGCCAGCGGCAGCGATACATCTGTAACAGATAATACTGAAATAATTGAAGATTTAAGAAAAAATGCTCTAATCAATATTCATAAACATATGAAAAATGATTTAAGCTATGACGTTTGGTTAAAGAGCGTAGAATGGGATGCTAAACGGACGCTTATGACTGATGAACACATACTGAAACAACTTAAAGTAATTGCTGAACAAAAGAACATAGAGAAAAAGATGGGGTACATAATACACTCTTGGCCTTTCTTTATGACAGCACTTCTTAAGGCGTTAGATGAAAACAAGGTATTGAATACCAAACTGGACACGTACAGTGAACAATTTGGCATTCAAGATGGGAAATACCAAGATTTACTTGCTGAGCATAAAACTAGTCAGGCTGATCATGAAAAAGAAATGACAGCTTTGATGGATAAATATGCACAGGAAATAAATCAGCTCAAAATGCAATTGGATAAGTATGAAGAGGAGAGTCTGAAATCAGGCAGTGAGGTTGATAGCCATCATTCTGTGCCAAAAAGTTGCACAAAAATGAAAGAAAAGACTATCTATAAATCCCCTCCTTGTCATGATTTTCCCACACCAGACCAGGTTTTCATAAAACAGTCTGTAAGGAATGAGGTGAGTAATTCAGGAATATCACCTGTGAAACAGAATTCTCCATCTCCTGGCATTGCCAAACAACCCAGTTTGAAAAAGCTGTCTTGGCCAAACTTGAGAGGGAGAGTCCAGTTCAAGATTATAAGAATGAAAACAGACATGGTTCTGTGCACTGGCAGGATTCTGATGCTGATCAGAATTGTGACAGTGAACAAGAAGCTCAGAGTGATGGGAGTGAAAGTGATTGCACTGTCCACTCTGAAGGCCATGTGACTGATATGCCATCTGCACTGTTGTACGGGTCTAATTCCTCTTCAGCAGACAGATCGCATAGACGTTTACCCAAAAACAGAAACAGAAGTCGTAAATCAACGACGCCTGTTTATGAATCGCCAAAGGTTGTTAAGTTCCTTAGAGAGACTGTCCCACAATTTTCTAGAGGTTCAGGAAACATATCTGAACATCTGGAAAATTATGATAGAGCAATGAATTCATTGGGCATGTATGATGACATTCAAAAGAAATGGTTCATTACATGGACCTTTGATTCAATGTGCCGTGTTCATCTTGAAAGTCTTCAAGCTATGCAGTTAATGTCCTGGTCCAAGATGAAATATGAAATAATCATGGAATATGGTAAGTATAAAACCGTTGCTTCTGCAAAGAAGGCGCTTTATAACTTAAAGTGCCTTCCAGATCAAAGTCCCAGAGAATTTTTAGTAATTCTTAAGAATGCATACTCCGTGGCCCAAAGAAAACCCAGGTATGAAAGCACAGATTTCAAAGATCTGTATTTTCATGCCATGCCGGTAAGTATACAAATGAATCTAGCAAGAGATTATGATTGAAAGCTACCATTAGAATGGCTAGTCAGTCAGTGCATGAAATTGTATACCATACACCATGCACATGACGAAAATCAGCCAAAGGTTAAGAAACCTGGTGATAAAATGGTATCAGAGACTAAAATTCAGTTAGGTTTAGAAAACAAACAGAAAAAGAGGACCTATTCTGAGGTTTTGAAAACACCAAAGCCTCAGAAACAGGAAAACGCCAGAAGCAATTCTGCAAACTCCTCTGACAATAACTCTGAAAAATCCAATTCCAATGGGAATAAACGCCCCTGGGTTAATAAAAACCAAGGCAATTCCCAATGGAGAAGGAATCCTCAGGGAAATAGGAGATATGGAAACAGAAACAACCAATCTGCTTCCAATAACTCCCAACAGTCTCAGCCATCCCAGCCAAATTCTAATGGGCAAAGACAAAACGGCAATGGGGGAAATCATTTGCGTCGTCAGGTTGGTCAATTGACAGATAGATTGGGCAAATTAATGGAGCAAATGACAAAGATCAACCAAGTCTTTGCTATCAATCCTTTTTTAGGGACAGCTCAAATTGCAGAGACACCTGTGCAATTGCAGCAACAACAACAAGTGCCGCAGAAAATATAGCTACAGTGACTAAACAGGATAGGTTATCAGTAGATGTAATGCCTAACCCTGTTTCCTTTCCAGGTACTAACAGTCAAATAAACAATAGTTGTGTTAGGAAACCTATTGCCAATCCCGTCACTTCACTTCCGGGTGAAGGAGGCGCAACATGTTCCTCTGTTTTTTCATTTCAGCCAAAGGCTAAAATAGCCCCAGCAGCCACTAGTTTCCAGGATCCAGCCCTGAAAGGGTTAACTGATGAGATGCCGACCACTAGTTCCCGCTTGACAGTTCAAGATAATCCTAAAAGGGATGGGCCTGTGGGTAAGACTGAGCACTCCTCAGTACAGGTAGAAACTACTGCTGTGACCGGTAATGTATGGAAAACAAGTAATATGTTGACACATTCTAAATTCTTATGTGAATTAGAAGAACATGAAGGAAGGTACTACATGTCTGTAGAAATACAGGATTCGCTACCCCAGCCTTTCAAAGGGTTAATAGATACTGGTTCACAAGCCACTATCTTATCCAATACCTACTTCCAGCAGGTAATGGACTTGGCAACGGATAAGCCGAAGCTAAGAGATTTCCCCAATGCTCTGTTGAGTGTTGGAGGAAATGCACTTCATGTTATTGGCAATACCTGGTTAAAGTTTAAAATAGGTAACAAAACCTTTAGACACCCGGTGATAGTGGTAGATCTCCCCTATAACCGACTAATTCTGGGTATAGACATACTCAGAAGACTTAACACAATTATTGACTGTGTGAATGGAATTGTATGGTCGCAAGCTAAGGTTCCTATAACCTATGAGAAATCACATGTACAATCTGATCGTAACTGCCATGTAATAGAAGAAAGACCTGACTCGATAGAGGTACATTTTAGGAATAGTCAGTCACCTGACGTGACTATCCTGCAGGTGAATGACGCAATCGCACCTGTAGATGAGCATTCCGTAAGAATTGCTCCAGAGAGGATCCAGAATGTCTCTCTGGAAGGTGATGTTTTAACCATTTCTCTCCACAGGGACTATGTTGAATCTGTAGATCTGGCAGGTCATGCTCAATTCCTTGCCAGAATTGAAAGGGTTAATAACAACTTATTCTTTCCTATTCAAATAAATGACTTGGGAAGAAATAGGAATGCAAAGCTGGTCTTACAGAGTGAGAACAGCTATATTAGCAGAAGTCTGTTAAAGCAGATCGCTAATCCTAAAATGATCAGGTACGCTTCCCCACATGACAGGTGGATCCAGAACCTGGATTGCGAATCAGAGAGTCACAATGTGATAGCAAAATGTTTACTATCTATTTCCATCGGAAATAAGACAGTTAAACATGTATTCCTAGTGATAGACGAACCTCGCTATCAGGTTTACATTGGCAATGATGTCATACATCGCTTTGCCATACACCTTGACCTGATTAATTCCAACTCGTGGACAAGGTTAAAAGGTAATCCTTGTGGATACCTACACGAGGAAAACGCCCTGAAATCAGGACAAATACTCCCATATGCGGTAAGTATCCAAGTACCTGACGACATAACCATTCCACAAGGGACAAGTAATTTTCTTTTACCCCTACAGGTCAAGGAGGGTCAGAGATTAGAAAACTCTGATGCCCTAATCTGTTTATCCAACAGGATACAAAAATTAGGGATGGTGGTAACACATACACCAATGGTAAGTATTGGTAAGAATCCCACCTGTATAATGGTCAACAATGTTACACCCAATAGTGTTACTTTACCAAAAGGAACATTATTAGGTCTAGCATTGGATGCTGAGTACTATACATTTGGTTTCCAAAACCAAATTATAGGCCTCATCCCTGAAGAATACTTAACGGAGGACGAAATTGTCGATCAAATATTCCATTCCTCCCCAGAAGGATTATTCACTATCCTATCTGTGTATCCCTTTAACGTCGAAGACGGCTTGTGTAAAATCGAAGAAGCATCAATCACCTTCGATCATCCGCTCAATGAGCAGGAATCACAAGAGTATCACGACCAAAGAGAAAAGGTAAGTCAACACCGAACTGACCTAACTTCTAGGCTTGAAGAAGCTTATGAGATAGGCCAGCCTGAAATCTTTCCAGGATTTCAGGAAAGGCTAGAAGAGCAAATATCTTTAGCTGACGGTTGCTCCAACGATGCTGAGCGACAGCAGCTAAAGGAAATCCTTTTGGAATTCCAAGATATTTTTGCCAAAGATTCCTACGACTGTGGGTTAACTAACCTCCACATAGCCAGAATACAAACTGATCCAAATTTACCACCTGTATTTATCAAACAATATAGACTCCCATTAGCGTCATACGATGGTCTACAAGACATCATTCAGAACTTAAAGGAAAGGGGCATTATACGTCCAGTGCACAGTTCGTATAATAATCCGATCTTGGGGATTCTGAAACCTAATGGACAATGGCGTTTATGTGCTGACTTACGACAGCTAAATAAACACGTCTATATGTCTCGTTGGCCAGTGCCATACATAGACCAATGTTTGGTACAAATGCAGGGATCCAAAATATTCACTGCCATTGACTGTGCGCAGGGATATTGGACTGTACCAGTCCATAATGAAGACCAATACAAATTGGCCTTCACATTTGGAAAGCAGCAGTATACCTGGACCCGTATGCCTTTCGGTTACATAAACTCTGGTCATGAATTCGCTGTGTTCATGCATAAAGCTATGCCTGACGCACTCGAGAGAGGAACGTTATCATATGTCGATGATGTCTTGCTGAAAAGCACTTCCTTTGATAAACATATCATAGAGATTAGACATGTTCTCACTCAGTTAAGAGAGGCAGGAATTAAACTGTCTTTACAAAAGGCGCAATGGTGTCGCACTCATGTCAATTTCCTCGGACATGAGGTAACTTCTGAAGGATTAAATCCCCAGAGGAAGAAGGTTGAAGCCGTACTGAAGGCTAAAACACCTTCCCCAACATCAGGGAATTAAGATCGTTCCTTGGTATGACTAACTACTCCCGTAAGTTCATAGATAACTATGCAGAAATAACGAAACCACTCTTACACCTGCTTAAAAAGGAAACTACCTGGAACTGGGGGGAGCCTCAGGACCTAGCGGCAAGTGAACTGAGGAGGAAGCTCACTCAGGCACCCTGTTTAGCATACCCAGAGGGGGGTAAACCCTTCTATCTGGAGACAGGATATACCGATTTAAGCATAAGTGCTGTTCTGTATCAGAAGCAGGACAGTTTAAACAAAGTTATTGCATATGCTAGCAAGACTTTGTCACCTGTTGAAGTTAAATTCAACACGTGTGAGAAGGCGGTATTGTCGACTGTCTGGGCACTACAAAATTTTCGTAGCTATATCCAAGGTGAGAAAATAATTGTAGAAACAGCTCACCAACCTCTACAGTATCTGCAGAGTGAAAGAATTAGAGACGGTAATCTCTCTAACAGTCGAATTACTGCATGGACTCTATCCTTACAGGGATGGCCGTTAGAAGTCCGTTATAAACATAATAAGAGAAGCCCAGTTGCCCAAGGTTTAGCAGAATTACATGATTGTACTGCTCCATCTCTGGATGATAATGACACCGGAGATGACTTCCTAGAAGAGCAATTGCTATCCCCTTATAAAGTTTATGACGAGGAATACTGTCGACCACTACCGTGGGTATACATTGATGGTTGTTCATATCACCACGTCGCTGGTGCTGAACGGAAGTTAGTTGCAGGTATCGGAATCACCTGGATAGGTGATTATCCCAATGTATCTATAGGATACAATATTGGTCCCAAAAGCAGTCAGATAGCCGAACTCTGTGCAGTATATAAGACCATTCAAATGGCAATAGAATATAGTATCACAGAATTTGTTATCATAACTGATTCCAACTATGTTCGCAACAGTTTCGTTGAATATCTGCCTAGCTGGAAACGTAACCAAATGCTGAAAAGCAATAACAAACCTGTTAAACATGGGAAATTGTTTTGTAAAATCGATGAGTTGGTTAAGGAACATGGTTTGACCATTATCATATGTCGATGATGTCTTGCTGAAAAGCACTTCCTTTGATAAACATATCATAGAGATTAGACATGTTCTCACTCAGTTAAGAGAGGCAGGAATGAAACTGTCTTTACAAAAGGCGCAATGGTGTCGCACTCATGTCAATTTCCTCGGACATGAGGTAACTTCTGAAGGATTAAATCCCCAGAGGAAGAAGGTTGAAGCCGTACTGAAGGCTAAAACACCTTCCCCAACATCAGGGAATTAAGATCGTTCCTTGGTATGACTAACTACTCCCGTAAGTTCATAGATAACTATGCAGAAATAACGATATTGGAAGAAAACCAAAGGCCATTCTAAGATAGAAGGTATTGACAAGGATGGTAATGACTTAGCCGATTCACTGGCAAAACAAGCAGCCATCAATGGTGAAACCCTAAACATTGATGATCTTATGGGTTCAATTCACGTTGAAGCCATAACTAGACGACAGGCTAGAGATACTGCCGACTTAAATGTCGTGCAATGGAGTCATGAAGCTCCTAGTGAGGACCTGATTACCAGTCAGAAGAATGATCCTGTCATAGGCATATTCTATAGACATATAGAAGACCCTACTGCCAATCCCATCACAGATGAGGATTGCAAAGATAATGAAGATTTACGAATCTTGATGAGATATAAAGTCCAATTTAGTATCATGGATGGGTTGCTGGTCAGAACTTCTAAACATGGTATTCAACAATGGGTAGTCCCGACTGTATACCGAGGGTTAATGCTCCAACACGCACATGATGCACCTACATCTGGGCATCGTGGTGATAAGATCACATATGAGATATTGCGTGATCATGCATATTGGCCACACATGTTAAGAGATGTTAAGACATACTGTCAGGGATGCTTGATTTGTCCACAATATCAACCCCATGGTCCAACCCATCGTGCACCACTTCAGAAGAGGGGGGTGTCATTACCCTGGTCTGATATCCAAATTGACTTTATAGGTCCTGTAACAAGATCTTCAAGAGGTAACAAATACATGTTAACCGTTACATGTATGTACACAAAGTGGATAGAATGTTTGCCTTGTAAAGAGAACACGAGTACCGTGTGCGCCACTTTGTTGATTAACCATGTCTTTTCCAGGTTCGGTCTGCCTCAAAGAATTGAGTCAGACAGAGGTAGTCATTTTACCAGTGAAGTAATGGCTAAGATGTGGAATATTCTAGGTGTTAAACGAAAGCTACATATTGCATACCGCGCTGCGTCTAGCGGGGGGGTAGAGCGATATAACCAGTCTATCGTTAATATTCTGAAAAAGTACGTTAAGGAGTCTGGTAAAGACTGGGACATTAAATTGCCCCTAGTTTTAATGGCGATTAGAGCTACACCTAGCACTGCTACCAAATTGTCACCTTTTGAATTGATGACAGGAAGAAAGATGGTTTTACCACAGCATTTACTATATCATACTTCAGATCATAATTTGATCAATGCTGCCACTACGCATCAGTATATCGAAGATTTGCGCAAGCATTTACAGCATGCGTTTGCTTTTGCCCAAAAGAATCTAGAAAAAGCAGCAACAGGGGTTAAGACCTATTACGATTAAAAACCACGAAAAAGGAATATGAGATAACAGATCAAGTCTATCTGTATAATTTTGCGCGAAATCAAGTCAAGGAAAAGAAATTTTTACCTTCTTGGAAAGGGCCATATGTCATCATTGACAAAATTTCCCCAGTAGCGTACAAAATAAAAATTCCTAAGGATGGTGATTTTATTGAAAAGTGGGTTCACATTAACCAGTTGCGTGCTTGTCATCCTAAATCTCAATTAAGGATTATAGGTGTGGATTCAGATGCAGAAGGGTGAACGACTAACCTGGATGAATGCTTGATTCACGTGGTATAGTATGATGTGAAATGTTGTGATGTGCCATGATCTCATGTACGTTCATGTCATTAACCATTTCCTTGCCATCCAATAACTACATTTTTAAGCAGGTTAATAGCTTGTTTAATTGCTATAGGCATATTGCTGAGGAGTCAGTAATAAATGTAGTGAGGGATGAAGTTATAAAAATAGAATTAAAGAGAATACATATATTGATGTATCGTAATAATGTGTTGTCCTAGGCCAAGTGATGTCATACTGTTATAAGTTTGTATACTTAACAAACCTTGAATCATTAGAAGATAAGTCTGAAACGAGTTCCTGATCCGTGACTGTTGAAAGATGTCCAAGAAGGATGTGGCGTGTTTCTGGATCGTACTGCTCCTGTGCCAAGAGCTACGGACCGACCCGATCGCAGAGATGGGACCATCCTCCGGCATCCTGATTCAAGAGACACCAGGGTTCATCTTGACAGAGAAGAGGATCCTTACCCGACGTGTGTTCGTCAGCTTGGACCCCAAGATTTCCATCGAGAAGGCGTACAACATTTCATCGATGCAGCTTCCTGAGTTACAGACTTGGTACCAGATGCACCTCCAAAGAGCACAGGACCGTGTGCGAAACATCTTGGAGCAAGCCCGGAAACCATTTGTATCCAGTTCTATTTCGATGAGTAACCGACCCAAAAGGTTCCTCACCGCTATAATTGTTGCATTAGTTTGTGCCACTGTTGGTGCAGTTGTCGCAACTGGAATGTCTGCAGCCAACTCTATTACTGTCCAAAAGCTGGATATGGAAATCTATGCGCTAAAGCAACACATTAACGATATTCATCAGGTGATAAAACAGCAAAGAACACTTCTCCAAGACGTGTTAACTATTGTGGAAGACACAGTTGTTACAACAAATTTGCATTCGGAGTTAATTGCTAAATCCACTGAGTTGCACCAAAGTCATGACTTATTTAAGCGTGAACTTCTATTTCTGCATGACCCAATATTGTTCCACACACTTGCTTTTCTCGACGAAGTGCAAACTGGAATGACCGAATTGGCAGGGGGACGCATACCTCTGTATTTTGTATCCAAGGATATTGTTCATGCGATGCTTGCCAATGTGGATGGAGAAACAATTGAGCCTATGCAATTAAATCTGGCCTTTGAGATGGGGAGCGCTATACCTCTCTTAATTGACCCGGAACGTATGGAGATTTGCTTTTTATTGGCCATACCATATGTAACTCCCAAAAACATTTTTCAAATGAAAACAATTTACAACGTTGGTACATGGAAGGAAAATATCCATGTAAAAGTCCAAACCCCAGATGTTTTGGCTTTTCAACCGTGGATACCAGATTGGTATTCAATACCCGTTTTGAATGACTGTGAAAAATTCAAAGACAATAATTTCCAATGTGATGGAAAACCTTTTGTGTACGATTCTACCAATGCTTTGTGTGGGATCAAGTACCTTAAACATGGCTCTGAAACATGTCAAGTGACTATGTCAAAAACCGACAGTAATGCGTTAGTGCATGCTATCTTAGTAAAAGATAAATGGTTGGTAAGCACGTGTCTTAAAAGCATGAGTGTTTTTCGCAGGGACCAGGTGACGAATAAAGTAACTGCCTTACCAGCACCTGTATCACTGATCAAGGTACCCCACGACTCTCGTATCACCATCGGTGACGTTACGCTATACCCAGTGTACACCGACGTCCTCGAAAGTGCTATTGAGATGGTGGATCCCTTCCAGAATCTAGATATCCCTCTAGATCCTAATCTAAAGTTCTTGCTGGACCATAAGCCCAACCACACTATCCAAATGTCGATCAAGAAAGATAACATTTCTGTGGACACATTTAAATACTCTGAGTTAGATACTGACCTTATTGATCGTGTTGACTGGTTCATCCATGTTAAGATTGTTATTGGGTGTGTTATGATAATGATGATATTATGGTTGATTGTACTAAGCATAAAGTTCAAAACACTTACAGGTACAAAAATATACAAAGATGTTCATCCCACGCATGAGCCTATGTTAGAAATGATGTGATTGCACAATATGTCTTGTGACTTCCATAGTGCCTACTCATAAGCTAAATTACTTGGCTATGATATCCACTAAAGGGGGGTTATGTCAGGGTATTTATATCGGCAGACATTTGTGCTATGATAGAAATACAAAGTGTATATTCTGAAGTCATTGCTAAACAGACCAGACTCCATTTTGTTATTCTCAAGTTAACAAAGACACAACATTTCTTTCCTTTCTCTATTGCTGACCGCTTAGCCAGAGCTGAATGGAATGTGTATATAAACAAACCAAATAGATAAGACATTGAGAATGGGGGTGGACAGACTGTCTAATTGCGAATGGAATAAGAATAAATTCTAAACCCAGACCTAGGTGACAGAGGATTAAATAATTAAATTTTACTTTCGATATTGTACAACGTCCCATTATAGTTTAAGGTGAAACTTAGTTCACAAACTATCAATTTTAGGAATTATAGCAGAATTTGCAGACGCATAGTCTGAAGAAATCCTCTTGATCTGACAGAAGATTTGAGTTAGGGCATACATAAAGATAACGTAAATGACGTCAAAAATAGCCACCAGGAAAAGTTAACTCTTTCCTGGATAGGTATGTCTAGTGGAACAATACTGCCATCTAGAGTCTGAATATTAAATTGGTTACCTAGAAGGGAACCACACCCCACATTTGTGATTGGCTATCACCTAAGGAATTTTTCCCTTTAAAAAGTTAAGACAAGGGAAGAGAGGGGGATTCGAGGAGATTCAAAGATTGAAGAGAGACACATTACAACACTCTGGAGATTCAGAGAGGTCCAGGCAGAACCGGGTGATCAGAGTAACCAAGAAACTCTTACACTCCATGCAGAGAACCACTTAGCTACCTAAGAATATCTGATGAGAAAATATCTACATAACTGGTAAATATACAGGCATTTAATTAATTAATTTAAATTAATTAAAATTAATAGAATGATATATGACTGGATAAATCATGTTTGATTTCATATTTAGAAATCTTAAAGGACCACTCTAGGCACCCAGACCACTTCAGCTTAATGAAGTGGTCTGGGTGCCAGGTCCTTCTAGGGTTAACTAATTTTTTTTATAAACATAGCAGTTTCAGAGAAACTGCTATGTTTATCAATTAGTTAAGCCTTCCCCTATTTCCTCTAGTGGCTGTCTCACTGACAGCCGCTAGAGGCGCTTGCGTGATTCTCACTGTGAAAATCACAGTGAGAGCACGCAAGCGTCCATAGGAAAGCATTATGAATGCTTTCCTATGTGACCGGCTGAATGCGCGCGCAGCTCTTGCCGCGCGTGCGCATTCAGCCGACGGGGAGGAACGGAGGCGGAGAGGAGGAGGAGAGCTCCCCGCCCAGCGCTGGAAAAAGGTAAGTTTTTACCCCTTTCCCCTTTCCAGAGCCGGGCGGGAGTGGGTCCCTGAGGGTGGGGGCACCCTCAGGGCACTCTAGTGCCAGGAAAACGAGTATGTTTTCCTGGCACTAGAGTGGTCCTTTAATTATTAAAGAATATATATATGGTTATAGCATCCCATCTGCAGCTGGGATCAATATAATCATTAATGTATTTGTGTGATTAATATCACGTTAGCATATCATGACCATTTATCCAGCTGTATTGATTGGCTCTAAAATAAGATAAAATATCTATTTAGACAAATTAATAAAATATCAGCTAATATAGCATAGTAGATTTCCCTCATTGGATAAAATCAAGGAAATGGTTACTGACTTTTAAATATTACATTTTTATTTAAAATCACACGAGAGTAGATCTTAACTACTTAGGAGGTCTAGCCAGCACTGAAAGGGTTATTTCTAACTGCTAGCTACGTTCTATTGCCCTACACTGCAGCTCTAAGGAATGCTCTGTCTCCATGTGAAACTTCCACATTCGCTGTAAAGAAAGGGTCGTAAATCAGTCTTGGCAGCTAATGGAGTCTATGCTGTACTAACCAGGGAGTAAATTGCCTATTGTATTGCATATTGTTTGTATACTGCATATTAATTATTATTGCCATATTGTATTACATATTCATGTTATACTCGAATTCCATTGATTATTATCATGCATGTTACTCATCATTATTATTTAAATTGTTAAGAAATAAATATCTATTTTTATAACAATTTGTGATTTTAATTAACGGTATATGGTTATAAATTTCATTTAACACGATAACGATTAGGGATCTGAGAATTGAAATCGTGGGCAATTCTCTCTGTTTACATTATTATCCCATAAATATCCCCACAGGAGTGAAAAGAATCCAAAACTAGTCATTATTGTTTTTCAAATATCAGATTTGAAAACTCACTGCTGCAGGTTACTGGAGACATAAAGTGGAGCTTGCTGGCCAAAGGCCATTCAAAATACTTCTGAAACTTCCTCAACACTCCTAGTCAAGCACTCTCTTAGCTATAGATGCATTGCAGGATTAGTGTACTGTTTGATTCCCAGCTGGATAAACACGGCTTTTCCTCCTTGTGAAGTCAATAAAGTGAGTATCAATAAGTTGGGTAACAAGATTAGCTATTGCTCAGGATAAGCTTGAAAACATTTTTTATTTAAAAAAATATATATATAATAAAAGGTAGTTTTTGATAATAGGTGAAAACCTCACTAATCGGAAGATATCGACCCATTCTCTTACCATAAACATCTTCGTCAGCCTCCGTGTCATCTGGAGAAACCTGAGGCTGTGCCTTCACCTCCAAATTCCTGCTCAGCCAGCTGGTCTGCTCCAGAGATGAGCCAGCAGCATTACCCACCGCTTCCAGGATTTTTTGAGTCACCTCCTAAAATAAAAAAAAGATTACATTTCAATTTATCAAATATATACAAATGCTCTGTTTTAGCTACAGAGAATACAATTTGGAATGAATGGTCTCTCGAGATAGTAAAAATGTAAACCTGTTCAGCATGGTTTAATTTATAAGACCACAACATTAAAAAATGTAAGACCCAATTAAACACGAGATGGTAGAAATAGCTAGAAATGTCAGCTGTGCAGTGATAATGAAGCAGACCTCAATAGTGATTAAAATGACTTTAGTTTTTTATTTCACATCATGTGAAACAACAGAAGTACAGAGCACATTTAAACGGCATCTGTGAATTTCAGTCAGGAGCAACCCAGTCAGAAAACCAAATTACTCTGATACAATATTTGGTGCAGGCCGCTTTAAAACATGTATAAGATAGACCAGGATGCTAATCACTAGCCATTGGAGAGTATTCATTTGCACATGAGGAGTGGAAATCCTGCTATGGCCACATAGCACTAGAGTGAAAGACATTTTAATCGTGTACTTTATAAAGCTAAACTGTATTTACATTTTATTTTTTTCTGACTGCCGTAGCAGTGAAGTCTACACATTTGTCAGACATCCTGTGACTCATATTGTGCACCCAAATGTTAGGAATGATTTGCTGTGCGAGTTATTTGGAGGCAGGGTGTCTGTGCATGAGCATACCCTGTTACGACACAGAAGGTTTATTTGATGAATAACATTTAGACCAGGATGTGTCTCCATGTTTCCTTCTTGCAGCTGTCGTGTGCTCTGTGTGTAGCGGTCAGTCATATCACAGAAACAGACAGTGTCCTGTCCCTCACTATATAATGTACCTTTGTCACTGTAATATACATGGAATGACAGGTTTCATGCTCCAGAACCGCAGATTAAGCAGAACATGAGGATGTATCATGGCATGTGTCAGAGATATTGTGTGATGAAAATTAATACATGCATAATAGCAAAAACACAATTTAGCTAATATGCCACGAGGTGCTAAAAGGAAGAAACTATATGTTTTTCTCAAAGTATGACCCTGTGAACTAAAAGAGACAGACAGTGGGTAAATGCATCTGTGTCAATAAAGATAAGAACACAGATAAGACAAATAGTGTTAATTAAAAAACAAAACAAAAAAAAACTTGTTCAGCAAACACATATATTGCTATAAGGTATATAAATTAAGTTTAATTATATACAAAAATAGTAATATAGTGTGATATATCTTCGTTATCAATCTATACATATGTATAGAAATATATGTAAACATATAAAGATGTAATCAATACAGATAGATTAAGTTAGACATCTGAAAAATCTTGAAATGCCATAACGCTTAGGTGAACAAGGACACATTGGTTGAACAAAAAAGCTTAGGGTTAAACATTCCTAAATTGTCCTGAACAAGGATTATCCCTATATGATAATAGCTGGTAATGCTCCTGACTGTTATAGAAATATATGTCAAACTGACGTCAACCCACATTAACATAAAGACTTGTCCCAAAATTTCATTGGACTAGGTCTAATGAATGGTGTTTACATTAAGAAAACAATCCACACATTGTAAATCATACTAAGAGGAAAAAAAAAACTAAGATTGTATTTATTTAAGATCCTGAACATCTGTCTTTAAATTATAATAATCCATTAAATTATAATAATCCATATGCTGATAAACTCATATGGTTCTTTATAATTAAACAAACAGTAACATTCTATTTGTGGATTGTCTCAATCAATTGTATATGAAGTAACATATTCCATATACTAACCCGGTTGATTGAAGGTGCCATGAACGAACAATCCCATCACTCTAAAGAGTTTGAAATTGCTACTGAGATTGTGATACTGTACTATGCCATATCTTGTTCAATATTATTGAAAAACTAGTCACTAATTACCATGTATATTTACAATTATTGACATAAATAAATATAATTTTTATAAAAAGTTGTGATATTAATGTATGAAATATTAAATTCGAACAACGTACTCAGGTCTAAAGAGTTAAAATAGTGAGTAACTCTTCGCTTTAAATAATAAATGGGAATAGCGCCAATAAAATATCAACCCCTGATTAATTTTTATGAAAATATTATTTTTAATTAATGGAAATTAATTAATAATAATGAATCCCCATAAATATCCTCACACATGTAATCTAGGACATGGGTTCAGAGTTTGTGGGCATTTACCTGGAGATCTTTCTGGTCCTTCTTGTGATCTAGATTTGGTGTCCTGGTTACAAAGTCATTCAGGATACTGTAAGATAAATCATGTGCAATACTTTACTGTCAATAGTACAAGAGCCATAACTTGAGATTAACAAACCAAGAACATTGTGACATTTTAACGATGGGCTCACCCTTGTGCGCACATGTTATAGAGACAGACTTAAAGGAACACTATAGAGTCATGAATACATGTTTTTAAGTGCTATAGGGTAAAAAAACCATTTAGGTGGATTGCTCCACCCTACGCCCCCTTAAAATGTAATAAAGCTCACCTTATTTCAAGCACCGCGCAATCCACAAGCACTGGCCCTGCCCACGATCCACCTTCTTACGGACATCAGAATTTATGGATTTCAGCCAATCCAATGCTTTTCACAGGGAAATCATTGGATTGGCTGGAATTGGCAAGGAGGTGGGATGGGGCGGTGCCAAACGCCAGCTTGGCCAATCAGCAGCTCCTTATAGAGATACATTGAACCACACTGTGCAGCACTGCCTCGGGAAGCACCTCCAGTGGCCATCTGAGGAGTGGCCACTGGAGGTGTTCCAAGGGGGCAATGTAAACACTGCCTTTTAAGCTGTAGTTGCTCTAGTGACTATGGTGTCCCTTTAAAAACTAGAACATTTTACATTAACCAATAGAGTGTAAAGACGTTTGTGTTAGCTATTGAGGTAGAGACAAGAAGTAGAGCAAAGGTTATAATTATATTGGATAAAAAGAAAGGAGGTTTTGCGCACACAAGGGACGTAAGTTCTGAAAGATAAACAACTTTCATAGGGCAATATATAAAGTCCCAATAATAATAAAAAAAGAGTAAAATGAAGTACTCACACTTTAGAGAGCCATATAAGTCAGCTCTCTACTTTGAAGGCACATAAAGTATTTCCAATAAAGTGCTCTTGTGCAGATTGGTCCCACCATCAGATTTCGTCTGGATATAATCAGGAACCAGGTTAAGTTGAAGGTAAAATACTTTATTCACATTTAAAAGATAAAAAATAAAAAAAACAGTAAGCACAACGCGTTTCGACCACTCTCTTGGTCTTCTTCAGGTGCAATGATAATACATCAGACAATTTCTGTTTATATACTGCATATTTCGTTAGAAAATTAATTAGAAAACACATACCTATAATCACAAAAACCCCACCCTCTATGCCCATATATGGTAATTCCGGTGCACTTGCCCTCCCAAAATGGTGTCCTTTCATCCTCCACACTATGGGGAATGACCTCCTCATCATGGCCGTGCGTTCCAAATACTTCCGTGCGCACACGTAACTTCCGGTTCTTCTGCCGATACGTCATTTCCGTCTGCTGCTTTCAGCATAGAGATTCCCTTGTCCTTTCGTATGCAGCATTTTCAGAATGACGCGCACCCGGCGTCACTTCCGTTCCGTTCGGATTCATAGGGAAGTGGGGAGGATCAGCTACCAGTCTTATTTGAAAGTCCCAAAACTATAGAAATCCAACATTTAGCTCAATAAAAATTGGAGACAGGGGAAGAGAGGGGTTATAGAAGGGAGAACAAAATGAGAATATTTTAGTAAGAGATAATATCTATAAACCCATAAATAATATCAGAAACATATACTAAAAATATATTTTAAAAAATTATGTCTATAAAAAATAGCAATAAAAAAGTAGTCATATAAGGTTATAAAAAGTTTGTACAACAGCTTCATAAAATAGGACCAATGTCAAAATCTAAATTCAAACCCCTGGGATGTAACGTTTGCATGTCAAAGATCCAGGAGCTTTCCTTTTTGCTAAGGTTTAAAGCACTATTCCCTCCTCTCCAGTTATTTGAGACTTTTTGGATAGCCATGAATTCTAAGTCTTGTGGATTTGACTGATGGACTTCTAGAAAATGCTTAGACACGCTGTGTTAAGCTATGGGGACCAAGTTTGCCCCAGGTTACGCTAACCTTTTCATGTCCTTCTGGGAGAACACGTTTGTGTACCAGGGACATGAATTTGGGGCAAACTTGGTCCTCTACAAAAGATATATAGATGATATCTTTATTATATGGAACGGAACGGAAAATAATTTTACCAATTTTTTTTTTTTAACTATTTAAATAATTGGGGGATCATATTGACTAAAAATATTAATCCGGTTTCTAAAGATTTTTTAGATCTTAACATTTTTATTAGCAATAATCAGGTTAAAACCAAAACTTTTTTTAAACAAGTTGATATTAACAGTTTTATTGATATTAAAAGTTGTCACCATGACCCCTGGTTGCAAAACATACCAAAGGGACAATTTTTACGTCTAAAACGCAATTGTACAGAACGAAAGGATTTTAAGGAACAATCGGAATTTTTAAAACAACAATTTTTACGAAAGGGCTATAATGAGGATGCACTTGAGAGAGATTTTAAAAATGTAGACATTATAGAGAGGTCTGATTTGCTTAAATATAAAGAGAAAAAAGAAAGCCAAAAATCGAACCAAATTCCGTTCATCTTTAATTATGCAAGCAATATTGGTGTTTTAAAAAAAGACCATCAGCAAAAACTGGCACATTCTTAACCAAGAACATGATATTAAAGAATTTTTAGGGGAAAAACCAAAATTCGTTTTTAGAGGTGCCAGAAATTTAAAACAAATTTTAACTTCAAGTTTTATAAATGCTGAAGAAAAGCATACATTTATAGAAGATTGATCTAAGAAGCAGAAAGGCTTCTTTCATTGCGGAAATTGTAACGCTTGTAAAAGCACTAAAGTCAGTAAAAGGAAAAAAGAAACTTTTTTATCATCTATAACTAAGAAACAGTATTCAGTTTGTTCCTTAATTTCCTGTGAATCAAAAAAATGTTATTTATTTATTACAATGTCCCTGTGGTCTACAATATGTAGGAAAAACGTCAAGGCTATTAAAAATCCGTGTGAGTGAACATATTAGGAATATAAAAAAAGGTTTCCTTAATCACAGCGTGTCTAAGCATTTTCTAGAAGTCCATCAGTCAAATCCACAAGACTTAGAATTCATAGCTATCCAAAAAGTCTCAAATAACTGGAGAGGAGGGAATAGTGCTTTAAACCTTAGCAAAAAGGAAAGCTCCTGGATCTTTGACATGCAAACGTTACATCCCAGGGATTTGAATTTAGATTTTGACATTGGTCCTATTTTATGAAGCTGTTGTACAAACTTTTTATAACCTTATATGACTACTTTTTTATTGCTATTTTTTATAGACATAATTTTTTAAAATATATTTTTAGTATATGTTTCTGATATTATTTATGGGTTTATAGATATTATCTCTTACTAAAATATTCTCCTTTTGTTCTCCCTTCTATAACCCCTCTCTTCCCCTGTCTCCAATTTTTATTGAGCTAAATGTTGGATTTCTATAGTTTTGGGACTTTCAAATAAGACTGGTAGCTGATCCTCCCCACTTCCCTATGAGTCCGAACGGAACGGAAGTGACGCCGGGTGCGCGCCATTCTGAAAATGCTGCATACGAAAGGACAAGGGAATCTCTATGCTGAAAGCAGCAGACGGAAATGACGTATCGGCAGAAGAACCGGAAGTCACGTGTGCGCACGGAAGTATTTGGAACGCACGGCCATGATGAAGAGGTCATTCCCCATAGTGTGGAGGATGAAAGGACACCATTTTGGGAGGGCAAGTGCACCGGAATTACCATATATGGGCATAGAGGGTGGGGTTTTTGTGATTATAGGTATGTGTTTTCTAATTAATTCATTTTCTAACGAAATATGCAGTATATAAACAGAAATTACCTTGGGTTACCACTTATTGACTCCACGCCCACTATATGGGCTTTATAAGCCAGGACCAGCTATACTAGGACGTGATCTGAGGAAGCCGATTGGGCGAAACGCGTCATCACGTTCACGACGTCATCACGCTATCACGTGACTGTACGGAGCTCCGAACCCGGAAGTGCCTTGCGAAGTGCCAAAAAACATTTTGGAGTGTTCATCTCTGCACAATATTTTACTGGACACTGGCCTTCTATGTGGGAGAGGGAGCCTTTTTTAATTGGAAGAAATAAAGTTCGTTTTATCTAGCTGGCGTCCTGCTGTTTTACTACTACCAAGTCCCATGATGTGGACTATATGCTGAAGAAGTTGGAGCAGACTTTTACTGCTCCTCCCTTGTGAGTTTTATTCCCCCTTTTTTTTTTTGTTTTATTACAGTCTTATGCTATGTGATTTTATATCTTTCCTTTTATGTACCACATCTCCTCATTGGAATAACCGAATATTATTGATTGTAAGTTATTATTCTTTCAATTTTGTGTTCACTTTTCACTTGCAATTTTGCACAATTGTCATATAGAGTGTAATTACATTGGACAGACACTCCCTATTTGCACTATTTTGATGCACTTATTTGCACTTTAAATTTTTAAAGGTACAGCGCACCTTTCTAGTTTTACTATTGGTGTCCCTCAGGGGTCTGTTCTGGGACCCCTTCTATTTAACATTTTTATAAATGATCTTGAAGACAGCATTGAAAGTCATGTTTCAGTGTTTGCAGATGACACAAAACTTTGTAAAATAATACAATGTGAGCAAGATATTACTTTGCTGCAGAAGGATTTAGATAGACTGGAGGACTGGGCACTCAAATGGCAGATGAAATTTAATGTTGAAAAATGCAAAGTTATGCACTTCGGCGTAAAGAATACACAAGCAACGTATACCCTTAATGGAAGCGAATTAGGGATAACAACACACGAAAAGGACTTGGGAATTGTTATAGACAACAAACTATGCAACAATGTGCAATGTCAATCAGCAGTGGCCAAGGCCAGTAAGGTATTGTCATGCATGAAAAAGGGCATTCATTCTCGGGACGAGAATATCATTTTGCCTCTCTATAAATCACTGGTAAGACCACATATTGAATATGCTGTGCAATTTTGGGCACCTGTTCTAAAGAAGGATATCATGGCACTAGAAAAAGTGCAGAGGCGGGCTACAAAATTAATAAAAGGAATGGAACATATCAGCTATGAAGAAAGGTTAACAAATTTAAACCTATTTAGTTTAGAAAAACGTCGCCTGAGAGGGGATATG
The DNA here is from genome assembly GCF_036172605.1 of Pelobates fuscus. Classification (NCBI taxonomy): domain Eukaryota; kingdom Metazoa; phylum Chordata; class Amphibia; order Anura; family Pelobatidae; genus Pelobates; species Pelobates fuscus. Next base: position 33,223,002 of record NC_086317.1, read on the forward strand.
ATAACATTATACAAATATATTCGGGGCCAATACAAACCATTGTGTGGAAATCTATTCACAAACCGGACTTTACATAGGACACGAGGCCATGCGTTTAGACTGGAAGAAAGAAGATTTCGTCTAAGGCAAAGGAAAGGTTTTTTTACTGTAAGAACAATCAGGATGTGGAATTCTCTGCCTGAAGAAGTGGTTTTATCAGAGTCCATACAGATGTTCAAACAGCTACTAGATGCATACTTGCAAAGACAGAATATTCAAGGATATAATCTTTCAATGTAGGGTAATAACTGCTTGATTCAAGGATAAATCTGACTGCCATTCTGGGGTCAATAAGGAATTTTTTGTCCTAGCTTGTTGCAAAATTGTGCTTCAAACTGGGGTTTTTTTTTTCTCTTTTGGATCAACAGCAAAAAACATATGTGAGGAAGGCTGAACTTGATGGACACAAGTCTCTTTTCAGCTATCTAACTATGTAACTATTTATAAACAGAAATTGTCTGATGTATTATCATTGCACCTGAGGAAGACCAAGAGAGTGGTCGAAATGCGTTGTGCTAGCCGTTTTTTTATTTTTTATCTTTTAAATGTGAATAAAGTATTTTACCTTCAACTTAACCTGGTTCCTGATTATATCCAGACGAAATCTGATGGTGGGACCAATCTGCACAAGAGCACTTTATTGGAAATACTTTATGTGCCTTCAAAGTAGAGAGCCGACTTATATGGCTCTCTAAAGTGTGAGTGCTTCATTTTACTCTTTTTATTATTATTGGGACTTTATATATTGCCGTATGAAAGTTGTTTATCTTTCAGAACTTACTATTCGTCCATTGTGTGCGCAAAACCTCCTTTCTTTTTATCCAATTCTGTACATGTAAGTGTTTTTTGGTGACAAAAACACGGGTTGGTTTGTTTGACGCACTGGGATTTTATGTACATATTTGTATAGCGCCATTTCACCTTTTGTCTGTGTTATAATTATATTGTCTATTGAAAAAACTTTGAGAATGTATTCACTGAACAGTTAACTGGAAACCAAAATTGTAGGCAACAATAGCTGATTTTGAAATAAAAATCTCGAATTCACCTTAAGATATTGTCATAGCTTTGTTATTTCCACCAACATATTGCAAACCATTTTTTAATGCTCTACCAGAGACTCTAGGTCTGACACCGTGTAGTTCAGTATTTGGGTCAAACTCCTGTTCTCCACAAGTGTGGAGGTTCCCGTGGGCTCTAGCCAAACCCATGAATAGGCCTGTGGATGTTTTCATAAACGTATGCCTACAGCCAAAGGTTTAAAGGACAATCTTGAATTTTTGCTTAAAAAAAACTATATAAGGACTGTGACAAAATGCCTTGGGGTTGGGGAGGAAAGAGCAAGAATCGGAATGTTTTGATAAATGTATCCATCATGTATCCTCGTCAAACCATAAGGTTTCTGGTGGGAGTATATGCATGGGGAGTGTTATCTAAAGGAATGTGCTTTTTCAACAATATTATGCAGTTTACCAAATGAGGTGTTCTTTCTGAGAAATGCTATGTAAATGGAAACACCAATCATTATACATATTATCCAGAGATACAAATTATACTTAGTTATGCATATTCAGTCATGTATAAAAGTGTGAGAAGGCCTGCCATTCATTTATTAAATCTCCCAAGTTATCACTCTCTTTGCGGTCAGTATACAGCCATGAGTTTAATAATCAAGCGTGGGGATGTAAAAAAAACGTTGTCTTATCCAGAAATCCTGCTAACACATATTAGGTAAGGTTGTGGTTTCCTACAGACTACATCACTTTCAGAGTGCCTGCATCTTTTACACACAAATCCGTGAGGGAATTTGGACCAGAACATGAGCCTCCTCCATGCTCTAAAAGAACACTTAAATAACAATAAATGTATTAAAAGGGTATTTCAAGCACCATGACCTGGACTTTATATATGTGCAGTGTTTCGCTATGACACGCTGTGTATATGGAGATTAATCCTTCTGCTATTGGAGGGGGTAACTTCACCTCTGGATGTGTATGGGGTGTAATTTGCCAGTCTTGTCTGGCTAATGTAATCCTGTGCAAATTTTGATCGGCTGAGAGTGGTCAGCTGACGCTCTCAGCCAGGTAATAAGCGATAGCTTCGGCAATACGCTTCTACAGCTTTGCAGAAGTCAGGTGTTGTAGATCTTCCTACAAAGTAGATCAGGAGCCCAGTGGTATCCAGATAAGAAGGTAAACTGTTACAAATGGTTTTCCCCATAACTGGGGAACGGGGCCACTGTACTCCTGGCATCAAACACTACAGAGCGCTACAGTGGTTATGGTGGTTGGGGTAACCCCTTAAATAAGATACATTGCTCTTCTCTGCAAACCAGTGTCTGTAGACAAAGCACACTCGCACTCAACCCTCGCTCAATCATTTTCTGACAGTAATGAGAATGACAAAACAGCATTCTATTACACATTTTATTTAAGGAGCACTATAGGGTCAGGAACACAAACATTTATTCCTGACCCTATGGGGTTAAAGCCACCATCTAGCTCCCCTGGGCCCCACATGCCTCCATAAATATAATAAAATCTTACTTTTATTCAAGTCTGCAGCTGCTTACTTTTGTCCCTGTTTCCTTAAGACCTGCACACTGCCTGCTGGCATCAGCAGAGGTGGTGGCCTGATCCAATTACAATGCTTGCCCATAGGATTGGCTGAGACTGACAAAGAGGCAGATCAGGGGAAGAGCCAGCATGATTCAAACACAGCCCTAACCAATCAGCATCTCCTCATAGAGATTAATTGAATCAATGAATCTCTATGAGGAAAGTTCAGCGTCTGCATGCAGAGGGAGGAGACACTGAATGTTTGGACGCATTTAGGCAGCAATGACCCAGGAAGGATTTCTAATAGCCATCTGAGGAGTGGCCAGTGAAGTTATCACTAGGCTGTAATGTAAACACTGCATTTTCTCTGAAAAGACAGTGTTTACAGCAAAAAGCCTGAAGGTAATGGTTCTACTCACCAGAACAAATTCAATAAGCTGTAGTTGTTCTGGTGACTATAGTGTCCCTTAAATTATTATTTTTCCAGCTGTATACTAGCAATCATACTACATACAAAGTGGATATCAGGATAGATAAATGATCAGTCACTTATCAGTATTCTGAATTGCCAGTATTAGACATGAATTGGTTTACATTGCTGCACCTAGAAATATCAGGTCATAGCTAAACCTAGTCCCGTAGTCCGGGCTGAATAATGCTGAATGATAGGACTACCATTAAATAAGAAGTTAATTTAACACTGTGCTTTGTAATCTTGTATACAATCGTTTAACCACATGCTTTTAGGAAACTTGCTTGTACACAACATTTTATGTGTGTGAGTTATGCATTTTATTTGTGCCTATTACGATTTCCAGTGATATTCATAAATACAATAAAAAGATCTTACCTTAAAAGCAGGAAAAATCCTGGCGGTGACAAATTCAGTGGCACGGACTCTTTCAGCAAACTGAGTAAGGGCTGGAAGTTTTCTTGCAAGTCTGAAGCCGAAAGCCTGCCAATAAACACATGAGCAATGTAACTGTGTGTGAAGCTCAGAATATATAGTCACCTCTCACAGGTACGAGGCTGGTGAGAGGGCCAATGGCATTCTCTGCGGTCATTTCAATATTTCCCCAGCTAAATAGTATCAGAAGAGACATGCAGAGCTGCTGATGTTAACTAGGGCATTCAGTGGTAGTGCAGGCAATATGACAGGAGTTAGGTACAACACAGCTAAAAATAAAAATATAAAGATTAGTTCTGTGTCTGGTCAGCCAGATATATAGAAACCAGTGACCCAGCGTACAGCAATATGTCATACCATACAATATTATTATTAAGCCATACACACAGCATCGTAACTTCAAGCACCATAACCACGTCAGTGATTTGAAGTGGTCATGGTGCCTGGAGTCTGTATATGCAGAGTTTCACTATTCAGTATTTACCCCTTTGCTGCCAGGAGCGCCCCCTCCAGTTAGGGTGAGAGACATTGGTGAAGGATCAGGGTAAGGGGAAAACGTGGCCTCGGCACTGAAACCGAGGTACATTTTAGCGTTCCGTTTTTAGTATGTTGTGGTGGGGTAGGACCCATAGATAGGAAGGGTTACCCTTTAAACTTATGGTCAATAGTTCAGAGATGTGCACAGACACTGACAATCATGTTATAACACACAGGAATTACACAAAGCACTTACAACTTATACACAGAGGCTCATAATCTCTGTTCATGTTTTAGCCATTAACGTTACTGAAGAGGTATACTAAGGGTGTGGTGCACAGCTGTTAAATACATTTTCTGTTGTGTTCTTAAATACACACAACTAATAACAGCACTGTCATTTGCATGTAAAGTATTCTGGGAATTAAACACAAAGGTCACGAGATAAAAATACAATTCACTACATCAGTACAACATCATCATATACAAATGATAGCTCTGTATTTGCTATACACAAGTATTTTCAATCATAAATAGCATTTTATTTATGATCTGCTAGCAATTTCTATAGGACAAGGCACAGATCGAAAACCTACTGACACAATAAATGTGTGTTTGACTTGAACCACATCTGATATTTTCAGAGGATGGTTGACTCATAGCAAATTTCCAAAAATAGAGTACAAAAATTAATTTTAAGCAGTAAACAGGTTTATTAAAACATATGTTTTACCTTTGAATGAAAGCGTAACTGAACTGCAGCATGGGAATATCAACTAGTGAAGCCTTCTGGAAAAAATACAGAATAAAAAGAAGATTTAGAATTAATACAGTTAACAGAAAAGCCAAAAATCACAGTGTATTTGGATAGATTTACAAGGTTTGATAGGACACACGCGCAAGGTCTACCAGGGCTGACAGCCAAACCACTGAAGGAAACAGGTTCAAGGTCTACTGGGAATCCCAGCCAAACCCATGAAGGACACAGGTCCAAGGTCCACCAGGAATCCCAACAAAACCACTGATGGACACAGGTCTGAGATCCACCAGGAATCTCAGCCAAACCATTGATGGACACAGGTCCAAAGTCCACTAGGAAGCTCAGCCAAACCACTGATGGGCACAGGTCCAAGGTCCACTTGGATTCCCAGCCAAACCACTGAAGGACCCCAGTCCAAGATTCACCAGGAATCCCAGCCAAACCACTGAAGGACACAGGTCCAAGATCCACCAGGAATCCCAGCCAAACCACTGAAGGACACAGGTCCAAGATCCACCATGAATTCCAGCCAAACCACTGATGGAAACAGGTCCAAGGTCCACCAGGAATCCCAGCCAAACCACTGAAGGACCCCAGTCCAAGATTCACCAGGAATCCCAGCCAAACCACTGAAGGACACAGGTCCAAGATCCACCAGGAATCCCAGCCAAACCACTGAAGGACACAGGTCCAAGATCCACCATAAATTCCAGCCAAACCACTGATGGAAACAGGTCCAAGGTCCACCAGGAATCCCAGTCAAACCACTGATGGAAACAGGTCCAAGGTCCACCAGGAATCCCAGCCATACCATTGATGGAAACAGGTCCAAGGTCAACCAGGAATCCCAGCCAAACCATTGATGGAAACAGGTCCAAGGTCCACGAGGAATCCCAGCCAAACCACTGAAGAACACAGGCCCAAGGTCCACGAGGAATCCCAAACAAATCCTCGATCCACCAGTAGGACAGTAATGTTCTATATAAAAGAATTCAATAAATATCCCCCCCCAATCCCCCTATTAAATGTATCTACAATGTTTGGACTAACTTAAGAGCAAGAAAAACGAATAATCTTTTGTTTTGTAGACTTAATCTAAATATAATTGATTGGTGATGTCTATTCTTTCCCACTAATTGCTTACAGTCAGACACTAAGCAGGGTTATTTTTAGGACTTTATATATGGGTATTTATAAAAAAAAATAAAAAAAAAATGGGCATGCACTTCTGTAGACAATATAATAAAATAATACCTCTTCTCCTTTCATCAACGGCGGCTTCTTAACAACTTCCTTCAACAACTGTAAAATGGTATCAATCTTCAGACTCTTCAGAGCCAAAACCAGGTCAACAAGTGTGAGCTGAGACTCACTGGGCACTGGAATAATCTATAAGAAAAAGACAAGACATTGGAATAATATTTTAGGATCACATATAGAATATTTCTAAAAAAAATTATACAAAACAGGATTTAATTTATAAAATGAGCAACATATGTTCTCCCCTATTCAAATTTTAAAGACAACAAAGCATGATATTTGTATGTATAAGGGTCTGCTTTTATTCCAGCTGTTTGGTGCAAAGGACGGAAGCATTGTATGTATTGCAACCAACAGTTGGAATAAAAGCAGATCATCAAATAAACTTTAAGTGAGGAAAAAAAAAAAATAGAACTGCCAGGGGAGAGCGAGAAATAATATTGGTATCGCTGGTGGAGGGGTAAATAGCAACCAATTAGGCTTGGCAATTCTAAAAATAAAACATAACTTTTAATATAGCGATTGAGAGGTGAAATAAGTCGCCACCACAAAAAGAAAAGGAAAATAAAATTCAAACAGAAATAATAATGTACATATTTACAAAACAATAATCCTGAGTGTAACTATAATGTCTATATATGAAAATCCGGTAGTTCTACCCAAATATAGGGATAATGAATACAGAGTCAGGTAGTATAGGCTGTAGCTTTGTGAGTTCAGAATAATAATTAAAAAAAAAAAAAAAAACATCTGTAGCAGACCAGCGGTATAAGGAGAATAGATAAAAAAATCTAAATCTAAACTCCAAACTAAGGGAGAAGGGGACGTCTCCATCCCTTTTAGAAAGAAAATAAAAAGTAGTATTTGATAATGTGCAGTGCTGCAATAGGAATACTAAGATACCAGAAAATGCTAGTAATACAGGCTAAATGGTCTGGCTGGAGATAGTGCAACTAAAAAGGTCCAGCAATGTAGTGGGAACAAAAAAGCACCATTGTATTAGCTAATAGTCGCTGCCAAACAATGTAGCCAATACATGTCTGTATCAATAGGGGTGATAGCAGGGAGAGGCAACATAAATACTAATTCTGTGCCTTCGAGGGCACCCCTTAATCCAAAATGCCTGTATAAGAAATGCCTCCCGCCCCTAGAATCAATATAATGAAAGAAATCTGGAGATTGTAACGATAGCCGTTTTTTCCCCTACTAATATATAATATAATATATAATAGTACAGGTGTAAACGCCATTATAAGCCAAACATGAGCTCACTCGTGATATAGTGGCTATGTAGTGTGCGTGTCAGAACCCCTGACGCAGATGAGCCAGATTGGTAAAACGTGCGTCAGGGTTTCTGACATGCCACTGTATCACGAATCCGCTTATGTTTGGCTTATAATGTTTACAGAAATTCACTAATACCTGTCCCCATATATTAGTGAAAAAAAAACAAAAACGGCTATCGTTACAATCTCCAGCTTTCTTTCATTATATTGAAACTAGGGGTGGGAGGCATTCCTTATACATCTATTTAGGAGTAACAGGCATTTTGGTTAAGGGGTGACCTGGAAGGCACAGAATTAGTATTTACTTTACCTCTCCCTGCTACGTGGGCCATTTCTTTATTATTATTTTTTTTTTTAATGTAGGTGAAGAACAAATAAAAGCAAGAGAAGGGGTAACTTGTACATGGTTTAAATGTCACAGAAAAAAAGACGCAAAAAAAAAAAAAATAGGTAAAATTAAATTTGCTAATACAATTCTATATTAGTAAGTAAGGCCAGACATAAAAAGTTCAATTAATTTTATTTTGTTCACAGTATGGGAATTAGTAAGATACTGTGTCTAATACCTTGGCTTTATTTTGGCTCTTGTTAATTCTCTTTCTCTTCCACACGGTGGCTACAGCAGCAATGAGCTGCACTCCCAGGTGTCCGGTCAGAGGATTCAGGAAATACAAGATTTTTTGCTTCAGAGTCTGCAGAGAAAAAACAAACAAACACCAGAAACATAATTAGATGACAATATGAACCTCATGTGGACCTTATGCCACACTAATGCAGTAAGAAAATAGGCCCAATGTCCCCTTACTTTAGTTGTCTTGAAATAAACGGAGGACGACCCTTTGATGCTTCCGAGGAGGTCAGAAGGCCTCTTGTCTCTTTCTTGTTTAGTTATGACACTCCAAAGAAGAGACAAGCTGTTAATAATGCGGGGAAGCTCCTCTAGAATAGCATTCCTTGCGTTCTTCAAGTTAGAAGGGTCAGTCGAGGAAGACTATATAATAAAAAGCAAAAGAAACTCAAAATAGAACTATAAATCAAAACATTATCAACTGTAATAAAATCACTACAAGGAAGTGACTGCCACCACAGGTATGGGGGATCAATGTCTTAAAACGGCATGGTCATCCGTTTTTGTTTTTTTTAACCCCCACTCCACTACATTTTAATGTCCCCCTGGTCTCCCCCCAAAACGCCCCTAGGCCCCACATTTTACCTCTTTCCTCACTCTTTATTTTATGCCCAGACCTAGGTCCTAGGCACGCCATATTTGTGTGGGTAGATGAATTCCCTGCGGGACACATCATCTGCCCACACAAGATAGCGATGTAAAATTCCCACTCATGCCCATTTGAACACTTGGGCATTCATTATAGTCTGAAATTCAGACTGAAATTTCGGCTATTCGTTCATTCAGAACAGTGCCACTTCCTAACCCCGACTCCACTCCACGCCACTCCACACTCTACGTGGGGTTAATATGACCCACATATTAGCCAAGAGATATTAAAATTTCATGTCAACTAAACAGTGAGCAGCCAGTGGCTATTCACGGTTGTAAAAAAAGACCCCACCGCAAACCAATAAAGGGGGACCTAGCACAGGTCCCCAATGACCCACACACACGCCACTCATGGGTGGGGGCTAGGCAGGTGATAGTAGCAACCTCCCTCGCTTGTCACTTAGGGTCCCCACTCACTGCTAATGGGTGAGGGCCAGAGAGAGGAGGCGGTGGGTCTCCTCATACCCTTTGTCACTTAGGGTCCCCACCCGCCGCTTGTAGGTGGTGGCAAGGGAGGGAGTGAAGACAGTAGGTTCCCCCTGTCACTTAGTGCCCCCACCTGCTGCTAATTGGTGAGGGCTGGAGGGGGACCCGGCTAGATCCCCTATTTAGTTGAATAGTTTAATTGCTATCTTTACTGGTGGGTTATGTCCACTAGATGTCAGTGTTGGTAAATAGTAAGTACTGAAACTCTTAGGAAAGTATATGATATATATTTAGGTTTTAGGAAAACAATCTGCAGAATCAAAGATAGGATGTTATTTGAGAACAACAGGAATGGAAAAAACTGTTCTGAGAGAGCCTTTTGTCATTTAGGATCTAGACTGGCCTTGTGGGTGGGTTGAGTCTCTATTGGCACAAGTGAGCTAAACTTGTATGAGATCAGAGCAGGCCCCCACAGAAGGGAAGGCTATATGAGTTGTTTGGTCTCATAAACTCTTGTTTTTGGACAATCTGCAGAAGACTGGTTGTACTACACATCATAACAATCAACATAAAAGACAAACAAAACATGCTTTCACTTTATAGGGAACTCAATACCATTAATGGTTTCCCTTTCAATATCTCTCTCTGCTAAGAAAAGGACAAAACGCAGAAGCATCATCATCAACCAAATGCATGTGACCATCCTGAACCTTGGGTATACACTTATCTTCAATACTGCTGGTGGGTTTGCTAATATAATGTACAGATCAAATTATATGTATCGCTCACCGAGGCTGCTGTGGTTATCCACTCATTTTGAAAAGGACACGTTCACATTAAATAAAACCGTGGCTTCAACCCCTTCTATTTATTTTTGTAGCTGTTGATTATAGAATACAAAAGGTATTTCTCCCACTCTCCTCCCAATTCTGAATATTCATATTATGCACAGGGATGTTTACAGGCCACGTATTATTATTATTGGTATTTATGGTCAGGAACGACACAGGGATCCAATACGCAGAATGCAAAATAGGAGAAAGTTTACCGGGCCTTAGAATGGCTGGACTAACATAGGAAAGGACAGAGAACAGTCAAGGACAAGCAGAGGTCGAGGGAGTCAGAAAACAGGTAAGCGAATATACAAGCCAAGTCAAAGGGAAGGACAATACAGAATAATCAAAATCAGAGCCAAGTCAAATACCAATAAACCAAACCAGAGTATGCACTATAGGAACAATCAAGCTAGAACCACAATAGGGAAAGGATTCATTGCAAATGAGTCCTTTATATAGTTTGGCTCTTTAAATGATGGCCACACCCCCAAAACAACCAAATTCAAAGTTCTTGGCAGGCCGCGAAGTCCATTGGCGCACATGCGCCGCGTCATAAAAAGGGGCGGAGCTACAGTGCCCGGCATCTGAACGGCCGAGATGAGGGAATGTGAGGAGTGTCCCCATCATGAGGAAGAAGACCCACAGACTGGATCCCTGCCTGGGAAGTTACAACAGGTACCCTGACATTTATATAGCGCCAACTAATTCTGCAGCGTTTACAATATTATGAAAGGGGGAAATTTACAATAAATTAGACAATTACACAGGAACAATAGGTAGATGAGGACCCTGCTCAAACGAGCTTACAGTCTAGAGGAGGATAGGTACAAATACACAACAGGGCAGCAAGGGTGACAGCCAACAACATGGCGGAAAAGTAGCATAACTGGAGGCGAGAGTGGAGTGTGGCTCTTTAGGAGGGCGAGAGACAGATATGGATAGGTAAAGATAACTTACAAGCATTTCTGAACAGATGTGTTTTGAGGGACTTCTTAAACAATTGAAGTCTAGGGGAGAGTCTGATGGGGATAGGCAGGCTTTTCCAAAGGAAGGGAGCCACCCATGAAAAGTCCTTCAAGCGTGAGTAAGCAGTCAGGGGGCGAGCAGAGGACAGGAGAAGATCACCGGAAGAGTTGAGAGACCGAGAAGGGGCATATCTATGAAAGAGGGGCTAGAGTTGGTCAGAGCTTTATAGGTAAAGGTTAGTATTTTGAATTGACACCTACCGTATATACTAGAGTATAAGCCGACCCGAATATAAGCCGAGGCCCCTAATTTTACCCCACAAAACTGGGAAAACTTATTGACTCGAGTATAAGACTAGGGTGGGAAATGCAGCAGCTACTAGTAAATTTCTAAAAAAAATTAGATCCTAAAAAAAATTATATTAATTGAATATTTATTTACAGTGTGTGTATATAATGAATGCAGTGTGTGTGTATGAGTGCAGCGTGTGTGTATGAGTGCAGCGTGTGTGTATGAGTGCAGCGTGTGTGTATGAGTGCAGCGTGTGTGTGTATGAGTGCAGCGTGTGTGTGTATGAGTGCAGCGTGTGTGTGTATGAGTGCAGCGTGTGTGTGTATGAGTGCAGCGTGTGTGTGTATGAGTGCAGCGTGTGTGTGTATGAGTGCAGCGTGTGTGTGTATGAGTGCAGCGTGTGTGTGTATGAGTGCAGCGTGTGTGTGTATGAGTGCAGCGTGTGTGTGTATGAGTGCAGCGTGTGTGTGTATGAGTGCAGCGTGTGTGTGTATGAGTGCAGCGTGTGTGTGTATGAGTGCAGTGTGTGTGTGTATGAGTGCAGTGTGTGTGTGTGTGTGTGTGTTGCAGAGCCTTGGTGGGGGGTGGGCAATTTTATTATTATTATTTTTTTTAAATTATTTTAATAATTTCTTTTTATTATTTTTTATTTTATTTAATTATTTTTTATAATTATTTTGTATTTTATTTTATTATTTAATTTTTTTTTGTCCCCCCTCCCTGCTTGATACATGGCAGGGAGGGGGGCTCTCACTCCCTGGTGGTCCAGTGGATGGGCACTGAGTAGGAGGGGGCTGGCAGAGCTCTTACTTACCTCTCCTGCAGCTCCTGTCAGCTCCCTCCTCCTCCGCGCCGGTCCGTGCAGCTCCCAGTGTAAGTCCCAGTGTAAGTCTCGCGGCCGCACTATGACCCCGCGGCTCTCGCGAGACTTACACTGGGAGCTGACAGAGGTGTTGAACGGACCGGCGCGGAGGAGGAGGGAGCTGACAGGAGCTGCAGGAGAGGTAAGTAAACGCTCTGCAGCCCCCACAGCCCCATTGTCTGTATTATGGCAATGTAAATTGCCATAATACAGACATTGACTCGAGTATAAGTCGAGTTGGGGTTTTTCAGCACAAAAAATGTGCTGAAAAACTCGGCTTATACTCGAGTATATACGGTATATGATACAGGAATCCAGTGTAAGGATCGACAGAGGGGTGAGGTATGGAAGGAGCAAAGGGTTAGAAAGATCAGCCTGGCAGCAGCATTCATTACGGATTGTAGCGGGACAGTTCGGCGTCTGGGGAGACCAGCTAGGAGAATTTAATGATGCAGAGACATGTCAGGCAGGGGACAAACCCCAACATTAATAAACAATGACTGGTTTTGGGTGTCAAATCTGCAACTGGGCTGTGTGTAAACAGAGCAGCTGGGGTATATCTGCTATCATCAGATATGTTATTTTACGAGTGGAACTGCTACAGGGATATAAACGACATATCCCATAAAATATCAGCTGAAAAGAAGTTTATGGGTTAAAAAAACAGACCCAGAAGATCAGTCTAAGAGGCTCCTGATTGGCGAGGAAGGAGTCTGCCTGAATCTGCAGTAATCTTCATTAAGCAATGCAACTTTAAGACCTTTCAAAGTGAGTATTTGTGCAGTTTATTTTTTGCATTTAAATTGCTTTAAAGCCTGGATTTCATTACAGAAACCACCTTATATTCATCTTCTCCCACAACGTAATTTAATCTGTGTGCGCATGTTTCCATATATAAATAAAATTACTTACCTTTTTTGTTGGTGAAGGATGATCCAAGAGGCAGAAGTGACCGATTGTGGTTAGACCTTCCAGAAGGGTGAGAGGGTAATCTGGTGAGATATTTTCTCTTTTAGATGTCATGTTCCTGCCAAAAAAAATAAATAAAAAAAAGTCAGTTATTTAGTTCTTCTAGGCTGGGTGCGCATAATGGGAAATGTATTTATAAAAAAAACATCTGCAGAGACCAGGTTAGCATCACAGCTTAAAATGGCTTTATAGAACCCATTTCTAAAGGCAGACCCATGTGGCACATTCTATAAATCTGATTTTACCGGTCCTTCACATAAATGGTTTTATTTTTCCTGGTAGAAAGATGGATAATATTGCTTTTTGAGAAGTGGTGGAGCAAGTTACCATGCTAATGTATCCTTTTCATGAAAAGAAACAGAAGGATTTTAAAATTAAAAACCTACATCTCTCCATTAAGATACCCGTCTCCTACCTCCATTGCACAAAAGCACTCATTGCATATTGTTAAACGAGCCTTTTAAAATGATTTCTGGAGGCACAGTGGATTCAGACATGACTGGACATATGTGACAATCATGGTCTGCCCATTACAGACATCCTTAAATTGGAATTCTGAAAATAGATTATGCTTGCCATGATGTAAAAACAATATGTATATCTTATTCTACAGAACACACAAAGCAGGTCTGAGACCTTTCATAAAACTACTACAGACTAAAGGGAAAAAATAAAGAAGTTTACTTAGCGGAAGAGATGATGCATCAAAATGTTCTCATCATGTATTGCAATCTCTGGCACGAGTGTCTTTCTCAGAAAAGAGATATTGAAAAATATATGAAACTTACCCGATCTTTACCGACTCTCTTTCATATTGCTTCACGAGTTCATCCAAATTTTTACAAATCTGCGCAATAAAAGGGGCAACTGTGAGCCCCAACGACTTTCCAAAATAAGGCAAAGATGAAGTCACTAAAGTAACCCATGGAGAATGCATCCCATATCCATACTCCGGGCGCAGAGCTCTCACCACTGCGGAGACAAACAATCCCTGGGAAGTTATTGCATGAGACTGTACGTATTGCATTGCATTAATAGACTGCTGAAAGTTGAGACCTCGTTGCCATTCCTTTGAGAGATCTGCACTAGAATCCTGATCTTCTGATAGTTGACGCAAATAGTGCTCCAGAAGAATTAAGACCTGCAGGAGTTTAAGGAGCTCAATCTGTAGAGGGTGCTCACTCCAAATTTGGTCTTGACCAAAATTAATGACGCTTTCCTCAAATAAACCTTCGTCAACATCTTTAACACCTGAGGACACCATCTCATACCTTTTTTGACTTGTGTACATGGAAGCGGATAATGAGAGAAGAACAAATTCCTGAACTTTACATCTGTCCAGCAAACTATGGATGAATTCAACGTTCTTGCTCTCTGAGGATTTAGCTATGGAGGCCAACTGAGACATCACTCTGATCAAGACTTCAACACTTTTCACTTGAACATCTCTGTTGCCCAGCACATCCTTGTGGGTGACCTTAATGTAACATGGGTAGTATGCACGTAGGAAGCTGAGGCAGAGATAAGTTAACAGCTCTATCAACAAAGAATGAGGACACATTGATGGTGACTGTGCCTGGAGTTTGCCATAAAAGCTTTGCCCAACAAGGGCTTCCTGATGACGGGCTAGGAGGTTGTATATTAAGTTCAGATGGGCTGTGGAGCTGGTGTCCATACTGGTGCTGGCTACCGCTTCAATAAATTCTTTAGGGTTGGTCTTTAAAATGGCTTCCAGCACAGAAAAGGCGTACAATACCCTTTTGGAATCATAGGGTTGTAGATACAGAAGAATATGTTTAAAAAGAGCCTCGATCAGCTCTTCTTTCTCTCTCTGCTGCTTCAGAAGTCTAGTGCTTCGGATGGCTTGAAGCTCCACATCCATTTCTTCGTCACTGGACAGCGATTCTGATGTCTGCGTTATATCAGATTCGGTTCGTACCAGATTTAACAACGTACTTTGTCTTGGGGCATCTACATAGCCCATGTTTGGGTGACCAATGTTCTTCAGATTGCTCTGCCCATCAGTATTGTCTCCGCAAGACTGGTCATTGCTAAGGTCAACAGAGCTGGGCGTAAAGGAGGACGTGTTTTCGCTGTCGTTATGGCCAGTACTAGTATCAGCAGATTCTGTGTGTTCACTGTCCTCTTCGCCACCATATCGAGAGTTGCTGTAATTGGATGATTGACTTTCTCTCCACTCATTTCTTATCCTCTCAGGATCTTTCTCCACTTCAGCCCATATAGCCTCTCGGTCAACTGTGTTAAACTGAGGGTAGATTTCATCCCCGTTACTTTCTGGGAATTCGTGAATCATTGAGGGGTCTTTCAAATAGTTTTTTTTACTTCGAAACCAGTAATTGAATTCTTCTAAAAAAAACAAACAAACAAAAAAAAAACAACAAAGCAAAACACAGACGTTACACAAAAACACAGGCATTGGTTCAACACAAAATATATAAAAAAAAGTTACACTGCAGACTGCAATGTCAGCAGATAATATTAGCATAATGCAATATTTGCATCTGATAAAGTGCAGAATTAATTTTAGAAGACATTAACAGTGCATGCAACCCATTATGACAGTAACATGGTAGATTAAAATCTCTACGTACATTTTTAAAGTTTTACCGATCATGAAACTGAATATATGATTTGCTACCAAGTTGTCTATCACAGTCTGTAGATTAGATTGCATCTTTTTTAAAGCGCTACCATCCAATGAATTTATTTAATGTGAGCAAGACAATAAAAAAATGCATCCACATTTACATGGTAAATATGAACATGGACGACTTATTAAAACGCCTCCTGACCTGATGCGTTGTTCTGCTTGATGCAATGAATGGAGGTACGTTGTGTCTTTGGGTGAAGTAGCAGCAGTAGTATAGGTTCCAAGATTCTTGCAACATCGTTTAAGGAGAGAGCTCGGATAAGCCATCCCTGCGCAGCTGCACCGATCGCTCCATCGGAGCAGTTGAGGCTATCAAGTACCACAAACAGGGATCTACAAAAAGGAACAGGGCACAAGGCGTATTTACTGGTTCTATATTCACATATGGAGAATCTGTAAAGACACCCAGGGTTATTCCCTAACATGAGAATTGCTCGGAATTCAAAGTGAGTTGAAAGTAAAAATCACAAGTTTATGCCCAAGTAGCCAAGTTTGAAAAATCTCCAAGTCAATTCTGTTTTCAGTTTAGTTGTTTTAGCCAGAATTTGATATTCACTTTGAATTCCCAGCAGTTCTCACTATTGTAAATAGCCCTGACTGTTTCTATAATTGTGTGAATCAAAGCTTTATTGAAAAGGCCAAAAATATAATCCAAAATCCATAATATCAAAAGTAACATCAAACAGAAGACAGAAATAAACTCATTGTATTCCCCGGAGCAAAAATCAATAAGTGAGAATAAAAATCAATATCATTTATTCACCTATCGAAAGAGCGGTTGTGAGATGTGACTCGGCTGCCTTGTATTTCCCTTGTCAGATGCCAAATCACCGAGAATCGGAACAGAGCCTCTAATCTGGTTACCTGTTAAAGAATAAAAACATATATATACACACAAACTTTGCCTCAGAATTATACAGCCCAGTATATCTAGAGTACGAGTTCTAAATATGGAGCAATCAGAAAACAGGGATATTCACCGTTAGCTAAAGCGACAGTTCAAATTTAAGGCCAAAGTAACGGAACTGGAAACACAAATGAATAAGAGAAATGTTCCTATCGGCTATTTGATATTCACTTTGATTCTCACTATAGTAAGTAATCCTGTAAACATAGCCAGTATACAGTGACAGAGAGTTGAAGACACCCACTGTGCCAGCTGCAGAGTTTAAAATCAGGCATAATATTCTACTATCTGTGATGCCCAGTAATAGATCATGGGATTCTAATGACTCTGCATGTTTAGTGCAATTAAAGAATTGCGGTTTAGTTGTGGTTTTATACAGAAGTCTAAAAATGAAGCAATCACTGTGGAAACCACATTAGTCTCTCTCTGATGCCCCACCATTAGAGAATGAACTTTAAATTGCTCTTGTGTGTTAGCCCTGTTGGTTTAGAAGATCACTTAAAAGGCACACACCGGGCAATGAAGTTGTTATGGTATGAGGAGGTCCCAGGTATGCCGGCATCTGCTCGCACTATAACAACCTCATCAATGGGCATCGTTGCATGCCTGCTGACCCCTTTAAGAAAAGAGAGAAAAAAAAAAAAAGCATCTTTTTCCCTCTATTTTTTTAATGGTGAGCTATTGATAGCCTGAGATCACCAGCTAATGCTCCCAGTGGCAAAAGGTCCAAAACTTCCTGATAGAAGTTTTGGACATTGAGAGAAAGAACAGGGGCAGAGCGATGGCTTTAAACCATTCCTTTATGGTTAACGCCTTCAGGAAAGCCAGTGACAAGGATTTCCTTCCACCATTACAACCTAATTGTAATTAAGTTGTTATGGTGCCTGTAGTGTTACTTTAAGATGAACCAACAATTCTACAAGCAGGTAATTCCTCAACAAAAAATAGACTTCACAATTGCAAGGTGCATGGGATTATGGAGCACGATTAACTGAGGAGTAGTAATGACACAATGTTAACACAATCACACAATCACATCAAACACAAAATGACTATACAGTTTGTTTCCTATGGAGAGGAACATACATTTTTTAACATTATTGTTTTCTGTGAAATTGTAGATTTCATCAGTTTGACCTAAAACACAACCAGATCGTCTTCATCACAATAGACAAGAAACGGCTGATAAAGTCATAGCAGTTGTTTAACCCAATATATGCCTGATTACACATTTTCTCATGTTGTGTTGTATAATATCTTAGGACCGATCTATACTAGGAATTCAAACTACCGTATCTCACCTTATCATTGTCCAGCAGAGTCTGGCAGATGATTTCTTCGCAAATATTAGCCGAAGGAGCCAAGCAGTGCAGTCTGTAGAACAGCTCGACACATGTAATGTGATGTTCTCTGGTTTCCATATTCAGTTGATTCCACAGGACGTGAGCCACTCTCTGATGGGAAATAGGGCTCAGTGTTAAAATACACAGAATAATCGCAAAATAACATTTCTAAAAGTGGGCCAACACGCAAAAACGTCCATTATTTTTATATATGGTGGCAAGCATGTTTAAAACTTAGAACCATTTTTACTCTTTATTTTGTATTATATTTATATACATATTATTTATAATTACTTTGAATCAAACCTAAAATGTATTGACTTGTTAACTTTATTTCTCATATGGAGAGTTGTCATGTTTGCAATGTTTTTAATGACATGCTCGTACCCTAGATATACTGGGCTGTATAAATCTGGGGCAAAGTTCTAAACATGGAGCAATCAGGAAAATGTTCCACTGGTTTCCATGGCAATTTCTCCACTAGTAATGCTTTTTATCTGTAACTCTCACTATCTCCACAACTGGAAACCATGTTAAAGAATACATTGCTAGGTCAGCCACTAATTTTATTGTAGTAAAAATGGATATTATATTAAATCAGACTGGGGGGGACACTGCCAGGACCTATCTTCTGCACAGTCCAACAGAAACTGACATACACAAGTGGGCCAAGACGTGCGTAAAGTTCCCTAAAATACAGGAACACAGGTGTTGACGGGAAACTATCTAAAGATGGGAACATCAATGGTATCAACGCTTTCAGTATGAAAGGCTAGAAGACAGACATTGGACACTAAACTCGTACCGGGTAGAAATCTGTTTTCTCTGCAATGAGTTTCAGGACGCCTGGTGAGACAGGCGGCACCGTGACCATTTGCAGTTTTCCAAACACCGCACCATATCCCGATGTTTTAGCCCGTTTCATTCGATCGTCCATGACAATAGATAAGGACTGGGAATGATTGATGACTTCAAGCAAGGTGGAAATGGCTACATTCTGGATATAACAATCCTTCACACAGCAACAGATGGTCATGAGGGATTTAAACCATAATGGGAACCCGGCATCACCAGATCCTTATAATGAACACACAAAAAAATAATAAAACAAAGAGAGAATTATTAGGATTTTCATTTAGAGTACTTGGAGCAAGTTTGGATGAAATGTTAAAAAGTAACACTATAGGGTCAGGAACACAAACATGTATTGCTCCCCCTGAGCCAACGTAGAAAATGTTAAAAAAAAACTCACATTATTCCCAGCGCAGCGCAGGTCCATCAATGCTGGCCGCGCCCCAATTTGCCTCCTTGGTGACATCAGAATTTCTCTTTTTTAGCCAATTCAATGCTTTCCCAAAGGGAAAGCATTGGATTGGCTGAAATCGTCAAGGAGGTGGGATGTGGGCGACATACACTGAATGGCACTGCTGCCTACTGTGCAGCACTGCCCCAGAAAGCACCTCAAGTGGCCATCTGACTGGCGGCCACTTGGAGGTGTCCCTAGAGGGCAATGTAAACACAGCCTTTTCTCTGAAGTGTTTGTATGAAAATGCCTGAAGGCGATGATTATACTCACCAGAACAAATACATTAAGCTGTAGTTGTTCTGGTGACTATAGTGTCCCTTTAACATTTCGGCTTTTCTTTATCTCAATTGCCTACCGTTCTCTGTTGTTTTGATAACAAACATACAGAATTAAGCCTCATGTAACAATGTGATTCATTGTTTACTGGATTGATGTTTCACAATAACTTATTTTCTAACTTGTTTTTTCCCCCCAGTACCCGTACAAACTTGTACTCTAAGAGATAAAGCTATTAAGGGAGCGAAATGTGAGTTTAGAGTGTTAAACTGGACAGTTTGGAAACAACTTGGTACAAACCAAGCTACCATCATTCAGACTGATGGATATTTATTACAGATAGCTACACTATTAGCAGCAAGCCAAACAAGCACTTGGTAGTAAGAAAGCCTATTTGTGCTGAATAAAATGAAATACTTGCTCAATGTCAAGTGAGTTTGCTTAGTGGATAGGTCACCGGCAGCTGTTTGATTGCCTGTAGCTGTTTGATTGCCAATGTTGTCCACACTTATCCCATAAATGTATCACACAAAGGTGATAAACTGAGTACTTTACGCACCATAATCATTACAGCTCATTGCTGGAGGGGCTTGACACAACTGTGGCTCTCCCTGGCATCTCTGATTGGGTCTATGTAGTGCCTAATATAAGTATTTGTCCTGAGCTAGGTATTTTTCCAGCTCTTTTAAATTTTGAATCTATTAAAAGTCACTGGACAGCTTAGATTCCTTTTGTTTGTCATTTAGTCCGATGGGTTAACCCCTACCATTTCTGTCCAGCCACCCTATACACTGCTTCATCAATTTTTCTTTATCCCCTAGATGCATAAATATTACTATTATCGGATGTACTCAATTCTGAGCCATTCTACGATGTGACGCTGTAACCTAACATGACTTTTACAGGTGTCCCCACGGTTCAGTTCTGAATACACTTTTCACAAGTATTGCATGTGAACACATTCATGCACGTTTGTCGTCCACGGGCATGAGTGCCCACTGATGCGGGTACTTGTGCCCTGGCATTTTCCCCCCATTATATATCCTTTCAATAACAGACTTGAAAGGAGTACGGCAGTACACACAATGCATTACTGTTCCCAAGTATACATACTTCTCCTTTAAAGGGACACTACAGGCACCCAGACCACTTCATCTCATTGAAATGGTCAGGGTGCAATGTCCCAATCTCACTTAGTCCTGCAATGTAACTCATTGCAGTTTTTGAGCAATTACAATGGTTACTTTGCAGGACTAAGACTGCCTCTAGTGGCTGTCAATCAGAGAGAAACTAGAAGCACTTCCTGGTTGCCAACAAACTTTTGGTCCCTTAACTGATGTTCTACATGGAGACATCCAGCATGAGTAAAATTCCCATAGGAAAGCACTGAAGCATTGGAACCAGACAGCTCTATAGTGTTGGGAATGAAGCTTTGTATTCCTATCACTATAAAATCTCTTGAAGTAAATACCGGCAATGAACAAGCCAGGAAACAGTTATAATAAAATGACCGTTATTGCTACCGTAAGCCGATGTCCCCTTACCAGGCACTTGAAAGAGGGTGGAATGTAACTGTTCAGTTTCTTCATCAGATAGATAGACTGGGAAGGTTGCACAATCCAATAAAAAGTGGCATGCAGCAGCAAAGGCTTCCCTGCAGTCCTCTGTCACCTCCCCCATGTTCTGAATAAAATGGTCAATGTCCCATTCATCTTCAGTACTTTTGGTTCCTTTCCTGCTGTGCGTGTACCCTGGGGAAGAGTCCAACTTCGCGCTTTTATGCTTCGTCCCTGGGGCTCGGGGAGTAAAAAAGTCTGTTAACATCTGCTTAAACTGGGGAACTGTGATTTGCTTTGTTTCCCATGAGCCCCTTTTTCTTGCATTCCCCTCCTTCTCTGGAGGCACTGCGATCACTGAGGAGCTTTGCCCATTATTCTGCAGATGAATACCAAACAGCTGCTTACTGGCAAACGAGGCTATCAGCTCCTGGATGCAGTGGAGGGTTTTTTGCACACTACCCCCCTTTTTCCAGACATCTCCCTTTTCTGGGCACACCCTGGGCACCCGCAGATGTTGAGACAGTTCAGGAGATGATGCGCTTAGTCCGATTCCACTGTCTTCTGACTTCAGTGGGGGATAAACAGGTTCCTCTTCTACAGAGTCCACTTCCGTTTCCCCAACGGGATTTAGGAGCACTGAAAGTTTTAATGGACTCTGGAATAAAACATGGAGTGGAGTCTGTCAAAACTGCCAAGACAAAGTTATATCACTAAAACAAACAGAATAACTATGGGACAGGGCTCTAGGGTAAGTGATATACAGGACAGAAGAGAAACAAAAGCAAAGGAAACTAAAATGAACTGGGGAGAGAGGCGCCCTTTAATCCACGTGAAATATATGATGAAAAAGAGGATCGGAGTTTAATCTGATATTTGGCAAGCACTTTTCTCCAGTCGATCAATACTCACAGAGTCCCCACTCAGACTCTCCATGTCCAGGTAGGCAGGAGGCATCTGAACTTTGCTAAGAATTTTGAAACATGTTTTGAGCGCCTGGGTCAGCTCTGATAGGCTTAGTACATCCAGGTTCTCAGACAGAGACTGGGTCATGTAACTCAACATCTGTGGCAGGTACTGGGTCTGAACTTCTGAATACAGCTCCTGCAAAAAAATGAATCAAACATGTTTGTTTATCTTTCTGCCATATAAACAAGCGTGCTCTCTATGGTTGCAGATATATATTATAACTACTGCAAGAGAAGCTTTTTAATTATCTTTGCTGGTACTCATTTCTAATCTACCCGTTAACATCAATAATTAGATTTCGGTCATCGTGTACTGCTGGCTAAACATAGGCTAGAGTTTCAGAGCTCTGTACTTATCATTGCTCAGAAAACTCACAATTTAGATCAGATACTTACATCAAACTAACAAGGCTTTATCTTACTGCACCGGGTCAAATAACATATTGCCTGCTTTAATCCAGGGATTCAACTAAGGAATAACATTACCCAGAAAAAAGGGATTTAACCCCTTAAGGACACACGACATGTGTGACATTTCATGATTCCCTTTTATTCCAGAAGTTTGGTCCTTAAGGGGTTAAAGTGGCACCGACAACTGAAATGTCTTTTCAAGACAAAGATTAAAACTAAAATGAAAATACAGGAATATTATCCCTTGTGCCACCAAGCTATAGTATGTTTAATTCTTGCTCCTTGAAGACTTACCAGGATTTCATTATGAATGCGGACATTTAATTGAATTACAATTTTCAACCCCTCCGTACCAGTTACTGGTTAAAAAAAAAAAACAGGGCTGAAGCAGCCAGAGTATGGGATTTACGGAGAAGCTCCCAGCATTCCACTGTCCAGGAAATCGAGAAATGGTTATATCATTTCTTTAAGATCAAGGCTAGCTGGTAACCTTTTTTTTGTTTTTATTATAAAACTGATGAACTGAACAGATATATATATTATTTATTTTTTCAGCTATATGGTTTCGGCCCAAAATATTCTATTTATCCCCACTTTAGTGAATAAATTCCAGCTACATTTGTATCACAGAGTTAATAACGATATTCTTTTCCATTTCACGGTTTGACTTAAAGGGACACTATAGTCACCTGAACAACTTTAGCTTAATGAAGCAGTTTTGGTGTATAGAACATGCCCCATGCAGCCTCACTGCTCAATCCTCTGCCATTTAGGAGTTAAATTCCTTTTGTTTATGAACCCTAGTCACACCTCCCTGCATGTGACTTGCACAGCCTTCCATAAACACTTCCTGTAAAGAGAGCCCTATTTAGGCTTTCTTTATTGCAAGTTCTGTTTAATTAAGATTTTCTTATCCCCTGCTATGTTAATAGCTTGCTAGGCCCTGCAAGAGCCTCCTGTATGTGATTAAAGTTCAATTTAGAGATCGAGATACAATTATTTAAGGTAAATTACATCTGTTTGAAAGTGAAACCGTTTTTTTTCATGCAGGCTCTGTCAATCATAGCCAGGGGAGGTGTGGCTAGGGCTGCATAAACAGAAAAAGTGATTTAACTCCTAAATGACAGTGAATTCGGCAGTGAAATTGCAGGGGAATGATCTATACACTAAAACTGCTTTATTTAGCTAAAGTAATTTAGGTGACTATAGTGTTCCTTTAAAGAAGGACTAATCATTGTAAAGTGATATTTATTTTATAGGATGAAGAATTTCCATACCAGAGGTATGACATCCAACAGGAAAACGAGCAGAGTGCAGATCTCAGACACAGAGGGTGCCCAGCCCACGTAACGACTACTCGTACTATCCAGAGACTTCTTCCTAGATGGACGAACATTCACCAAAGAAAAACATAGAAGAAAAAATATTAATTAAAAATCACCCATCACTGTGCTTATTATAAAACCAAAGTAATCAAAAGGCAGGATCAGGGTTTTCAGACAGTATGATGCATTCAGCTACATATTCAGAATATAACTGCGCTGTGTTTACTCAATGCCGAAAGAAAAATAAATGTTAAAAAAGGGGGGGGGGGGGGGGAAATTGAGTGCTTTAAAAAGGGAAAATCCTGGAGGGGAGAGAGAAATTCTAGTGAGAACGTGGAGAGGTGACACAGGATAGGACATATAGATTGAGGAGCTCAAATGACAACACTGCTGGGAAAAATATTTCTAAACTGCTGTTAATACGTAGTAGCTTAGTCCAATACGTGTCAGACATTCCATGATGAATATAGTAAAGTTTTTTTGCCCTATATTTGGCATTATAACTGAGAACAAGTTATTAAAAACGGTTTAACAAAAAGAACAAAAGAGTTGGACAATTAAACAGAATTATTCATTAAAATAAAAAAAAGAACAACAAATATATCCAATGTGCAAACAGGAAACCGTGACCATATTTCAAGGCTTAAGAGGGAGAAGAATACAGACAGCACAAGGATGTCAAACAGGTTTACTCTACCTGAAGCAATCTTCAAAGCACACAGTCATATAATCCCAAAGAAAGTCAGTGCTTAGAGAAGTGATTAGTAAATTGACTGTTTTAACGATCTCAGATGCATTCTTGTTTTCTTTAATTGCACTGCAAAGAGATTGGGGAAAAAACACAAGTCAAAGATCAGTATTAAAGGGGACCAATTGCAAGAAAAAGGGGTGCCCTAACCTGGCCTTCCAACTACATTTCCCATAATCCTTGTTATGAGACTCAAAAGAGTCTAAGGGTCAAGATTGGACACCTCTAGTCTATATGCAGTGTTATATTTTTGAAATGGATTTTAACTTTCTAGTATTAGATGGTTGTGGCAAATCCAGCCACTATACATTGTATTTTATGTATATATAATGTTATGCATACGTGTATACACCTTTAAGAACCAAGCGTATGTATTCTGTGTAACATGGTTCAAGGAAATCCTAGCGTTCATATGCTGCCGGCATACGAAAACCGCCAGCATTCATGTAATCGTTTCACGAACGGTGAATTTCAACACCATTCGTGAAACGACCAAACTACCGAATGGAGACCACACACAGGAGGTCGTGTGGCACCCATTAAGGATTGCAACATTGTTGCAATCAGGCAATTAAGAGGATTCAGGGTGGCCGTCGTTCGGCTACGGACCACGCGGCGGTCGGCCATCTTGGATCCTTTGTTAAGCCCAGCGGTATTTGGTCGTCGAGCGCCTGGAACTAAAATCGGCTACTCGACGGCACGAATACCGCTGGACTTCCAAGCCGTTCGGGAGCCCCGGTCCTTCGGTAATGTGATTCTATAGTCATTCGGTAGTTTGGAGGTAACTTAGAAATAATGTGTATTTCGTACGGAGTTCGGTTATTTAAGCTGGGATCTGAGCGGCACTTTCACGAAATGTGCGCTCAGACCCCATCTATCTACCGAACGTCCCTTCGTTTAAATCAGACGAATATTGTATGAGTTATGGATTTTTGTGTGAAATATTGGTTCTGCTGCACGAGGGGATAATCCACTTAACTGTATATTCTGGTGGGAGTGTCCCTCTCGTGCAGCAGTGTATTACGGGAGAAATGTCCAGGTTGCTAAGTTCCCCATGTAGTCCCCTACTGTACAACCCCTGCAATGTCAGTAGGGAAACCCCTTGCATGGGGAATTGCATAAATACTGTGACCTGTGAATAAAGCACTCAGTTGACTCCCAGCCTATGTTTCGTCTAGTTCTTGGGAGGGAAGGATTCTTACTACGCTACCTGGAATATTGTATGCTGTACCTGCCTATGCTGATTATTGCCTGTGTTCCTGTCTACCAGCGGAGATCTGTGGATTATACTGCCTCTCCGCTACAATGGTCATTTATAGCTATTGGACATATGAATAAAAATCCACACACTTTACACATCAGATTTTATACATTAGAGTGAGTTAAAATACAGTGGGACCTCGGTTTACAAACACCTCGGTTAATATAATTTTTGGTTTACAAATAAAATTTCCATTGAAAATAATGCCTCGGTTTACGTTTTTGTTCGCAATACGAAGCAAGTTTCCCCAGGATGCATTGCGCCTGGGAGAGTTATAGCGCCGCCCCCATGCGTGCTGGAGTCTGTGAGTAGCACGTGGCGTCGTGTGTGGAGGTGTTGGAGCGGTTTTTGCATCGAGTTTTGGAGCCATTCTGGAAATTATTTGCAGCGGTTTGGGGATTTTTTTTGAGCGTTTCTCAAGCGCTGGAAAAGTAGGGAGCTGAGCTACGTCGCTTGCATGCCTTTTACTGTGTGTTCTGCATTGTGGGTTGGTTTCCATGTCAGCTCATTTTGACTTTTTTCTGACCTCCAGAACGGATTAATTGGTTTTCAATGTATTCCTATGGGAAACCATGTTTCGGTTTCAAAAATGTTCGCAATGAAACTTCCTGGAGAACGCATTAAATTCATAAACCTAGGTACCACGGTATATTTGAGGTACAGTTTCACTTTTTGTAATGATTGGCTTCTTCTATAAAGAACAACTATCCGACTTAGCATTTTTGCTTTTTCCTACATAAATGTCTGTTATTTTATGTCCATGTCTTTGCCTTTATTTAATAAGTTTTTTTAAAATGATTTAATCTACAAAAATGTCACTATATGTTAATGGTGAATTCTGTAGTTAAATCATTTAGAATGTTTTTCTAACAGTATTGAATCATTTGGAAAGTGATTTAAATAGAGGCCATAATAAATTGATAAAACATGGCTTACAATAGATTGTTAAACAAGGTCTACAATAAATAGATAAAATATGACCTTTGTTACGTCTTTCGATTGCAAGTAGTTTCAAATTACATTGATCTATCTGCTAATAGAGTTAAGAGTGCATTTCTAAAGGTGATAGAATTGTCATTAGCTCTCTTTATAGTTTGTTTTTCTTTGAAATATGAAGCACCTTAGCACAGATATATGGGAATGTCTATGTTAGGGGGGGGGGGGGGGGGGGATGGCTTACAAAGATTGCAGACCTCAAATTTGCAGCTTTGGTGAGTTTTTTGTTTCCAGATACGCCCAGAGAAATAATGCATGAAAAATACATGTTCATTATATTCGGGGTGCATCTACTAAATTGTCACTGTAGTATCACTTACATCTGTGTAAAATACATCTGTGAATGCATTAATTTGTTGCACTATAGATCAGCATTTGTTATTCATTTCTATCCCAATCCATCTCTGCACCTAAATGGAGGAAAGCCTCCTGACGCCTTCAATACTGCAGTGACATGTTCTGGTACACTACAGGGATTGTATAATAAAAACGTAGTAATGTCCTTGACAATAAAGAAGCTTGACATAACATCCTGAAGCTATATACAAGAACCTGCATTCCTAGATATGCCATTTTGTTTCATACAAATGCTCAGAAGCAAGTTATTTGCCCAATTTTATTTTGCTTAACAGCTTTAGCTTAATGAAGCAGTTTTGGTGTATAGATCATGCCCCCGGAGTCTCACTGCTCAATTCTCTGCCATCTAGGAGTTAAATCACTTTGTGTATGCAGTTCTAGTCACACCTCCTTGCATGTGACCTACACAGCCTTTCTAAACACTTCCTGAAAGGAACCTAGATAGTCTAGGTTCCTGTATTGCACAGTTTTTCTAATCTAGAATTTCTTATCTCCTGCTCTAGATCCTGTAGGAGCCTCCTGTGTGTGATTAAAGTTCTATTTACAAAGCAAAGGAGGTAAAAACTTCTAAAGCACTTAACCTTTGATTGAAAATTAAACCATTTTTTTTCAAGCAGGCCATGTGTCTGAGTGAGGTGAGACTGTATATACAGAAACAAAAGTGATTTAACTCCTAAATGGTGAGACAGCAGGAGCATGTTCTATACACCAAAACTGCTTAATTAAGCTGAAGTTGTTTTGGTGCCTATAGTATTTTACACAGTTGGGCTTTCTAACCTTTAATTTTCTTGCCCAACCAAACCAACATTTTCATTAAAGATGAAAATATAAACGAATCACTAAATGTTTCATCATGTGTATATGTGCTAGCTACACATCCTGAGTTTCAAACAAATGTTATGCTATTTATTTTTAACAAAAACAGCCTGGTGGTAAAGGGTTAAATAGAACTTCAATTTACTCCTAATGAGATTTGGCCTCCCATTTATAGACGTTACAATGGACATAATGCAGATATACATAACCAACTGTTTGATCGCACGATAAACTTCAGTATCTACAGACCAGTTCTGCTTTTCCTTCCCCACAAGATATGAGCATATTAAATGTACAGAGGATAAGTTAACTGGAATGTTCTATTTGTGTTTTCAGCTCTGTAGATCTTAGTTTGTCTGTTTTGATGTGTTAAGATCGTAGAGAGACTGCTTGTGTGTACTGAATTTCAGTCACTGAACCGGCTATCTGGACATATTCACAATAAAGAAACCCATTTAATTACAGAGCATCAGTGAGCCAGGCAAACAAATTTGGGGAACACCCCTCCCTCGCTTTTTTTATTTATTATTATTTATTGAAGGAAATTGCAGACTTTATAATTTGTTGCAAGAAGCAGGTTGAAGAGGATCAGATTAACATGTAGAGGGTATGGATACGGATACGGATAAGTGTTACTCTGTATTAAACACACTGACTGATATCAATGATCGGCAGCAGTGGTAGGCAGAGCGTGCTCATCTGACACTCTTAGCCTACGTCTGCCAATGTCTGCACGGGTTAATGTGGAAGGATTAACCAGGGCTGCAAAGAGGGACCAGGCCTCACTCAGTGTAAAAATGTTTGAAAACATTTCGACACTGAACAAGTGGGACAGCATTCGGGGACTCCAGGCAGCATAAATGCGTCACATGAAGTGTTTATGGTTCCTAGCATGCCCCTATAAACAGGGAAACACGAAGAAAACCAGTAACATGTGGTTGTAAATGAGAGGTGTAAATGAGAGGAAGGAGTGTTGCCACTGAAACATTTTTGTGGCTTTTAGTGCTTTGCAAACACACATGATTTCACTTGTGAACCAAGTTAGTCACCTGTGTCAAATACTTATTTCTTTTTATTTAGTGCTTAACAGATGGCACTGTAGCATGATGGCAAGGGTGCAAGCAACCCCCTCCACTGAACATGGGACTATGCTACACCTTCTCGTTTTCTTTTGGGTAGATAGGAGAAACAATGCAAACATAGAAACACACAAAAACATACAATTTACAGGGTGTCCAAGTTTGTAGACGTACCTTATGAGCTGGATTCCAGTCTGACCATAGCTCAGCTTAATATCTGTCCCTAGAGCGTCTTTGCAATATGCGTAAAAGGCCCGTATCACCTCCAAAAATAAATCCCCCACCACTGGTGGACCTGGAATGGAAGTAGTGAGACTGTAATAGTAGCAATGTAGCATGTATAGACTGTAAGTTATTTGTAATTGTCCTATTTATAGTTAAATCCCCCCCTCATAATATTGTAAAGCGCTAAGGAATCTGTTGGCATTATATAAATGGCAATAATAATAATAATGGTAAAAGTAAAATAAAAATATAGTAAAAATATAAAAAAAACAAAAAAACATGCAATAATTATAGATTTATAAGACACAAATAGAACCTGGAACAATAAGTGATCACTGCTGGAAATAAGTGAAAAAACCTGCATCATTGTGATTTATAACCTGCAGCTGTGAAGTCCCTAGTCCCCACTGCAGCCTAATTTGCTCCATCGGTATTCATCAATATGTAGCAACTGCATGCCATCCACATTGCACCCCATACACATGAAACAGCCCTAATCTGCCTAACTGCGTAACATATACCAATCAATAGTAGCTTTTCTGCTTCGTAAAATGGCAAACTGCATGAAACTCTACCAGGACCACATTCTATACCGTCTCTGTAGCTTAGATTCTCCCTCAATTAGATTTGTGAGAACACGGATGTCTTCTCTATTTAGCC
Source organism: Pelobates fuscus (assembly GCF_036172605.1). NCBI lineage: Eukaryota > Metazoa > Chordata > Amphibia > Anura > Pelobatidae > Pelobates > Pelobates fuscus. The sequence goes on from NC_086317.1 coordinate 33,252,823, forward strand.
TTTTCTTTTATTAAATGCAATATCTCACTATAAGGGATAGCATTTTGTGTGCTCAGTCTGAGGAGAAAAGAGGAGACCTGAGCCTCTTACCTGTGATTAATGCGACACAATTAAAGCCCACATTGAGATACCTTCCTAAGGATTTTTATCCATTTTTAATTTGTGAACATTCTAAATGTATTCTGCCTAATTTATAAATTTACCAGATAACACGTATAGGGTTATTTACAAAACTCCTGATTGCTGTGAATTGAAATCTGAACTGCAAAACTAAAGTTAAAATAAAGCAAGCTGTCAATACAGCTAAACAAAGAATTTCTCCAAATACGTTGCTATAATTAAGTGTTGTTGTGAAATTATGCAGTAAATTATTGTAGTTTTAGGAAAGCCAAAATCCCAGCTTTTTTGTTTGATCAGCGGACACTGTCTTTACCTATCTCCGGCTTGTCCAGGAGACTGACCAGGATTCTGAAAGGCTTCAGGTAAAACTGCAGACCTTGCTCGGAGTCCGAGTGCGGGATGTTCTGATGCAATATCTGCATTAAAGCCTAGTGGAAGGACACAAAACCAAACCATCATTTCCAAAGATTACAAACCTATCCCAGACAGCATTAAAGGATACACCACTCTTCTACTTCCCCACAAACTACATATATGATTAATGTGTGTGATTAATCTATTGCTCAAATGTTACATCTCTACTTCATGAATGGAGTGGTGCACGCACTGACATACAGTCAAATAACCCTGCTGGGCTCTGTTAAAAACTGAAACTAATGATCTTGATTGGCTGAGGCACTTCCTGATTTAGTGAGACATAAGTGAACATGCGCCGAACAGCGGAATGTTCTGTATATCCAAAACTAGTAGAGTTTACAGCTGCAACAAAAAAATCCTACCTGATAATGAAAGTCGTAGCTTAAAGATGGCGCTATCTGAGTAGAGCCGCTGCACGCACTTACCTGAACCAGGAGATCTTTGGAGTACGTCACGAAAAAACTATTGAAATAGTCTTCGTCGTCCGCTGAAACTTTCAAATGTGGAGCCACAATTCCACCTTTTATGTCAGAGCCTGGAAAATGAAAACATGTTTGTTTCTGCACATTTAGACAAGGTGTAGACTTGAAGACGAGATCACTTGCAAGGCTTGTTGATTCAGGGAGCACACATTTCCTCCATTTGTGCTGTATTACACTCCTTCATTTGGAAGCTGGTACAGGTATATGTGAAAGGTTGATTTGATGGGCTTGAGTTTTTTTTTCCCCCAAGCTATATTATTGGGGTTTTTATATTGGGTTTTTTACAGAGTGGGTTTGAACATCAACCAATTTTATTAAAAGTTTGTTTAAAGTAAAAACATTAGCAGACTTCTAAAACATGCACTATAGGGATTTAGCCAGAGAACACACATACAAACCCCGGTTCCCATATTCTCAGAATCCCCAACTTTTGGAAGTGACCCCCTGCATTTTCACCTACCTAACAGCCAGGCGAATAACCTCCTGTTCAGAGACATGTCCCTTCTCAAGACAGTCTGGATGGACGCAGCTAGTATATTAATTTGATCAGCCCTCAGGAGAACGATGGGACAGACCTCGGGCTCCTACACAGAGAAGTATAGTTTGTTTAATCTGAAGGCCAGTCTGTTATTTTTACAAACATCAGTAAAGGGTCTCATTATTTCTTTAATCTTTCAGTGTGGATTTAACGACAATTTAAAACAGGCTGAATCAAGCCATTACAATGACAAGAGGAAACCGCTTTCCAACATTACTGGATCCATAAAAGGGACACTATAGTCACCAGAACAACTACAGCTTATTGAATTTGTTCTGTCTTTTTGCTGTAAACACTGTCTTTTCAGAGAAAATGCAGTGTTTACATTACAGCATAGTGATAACTTCACTGGTCACTCCTCAGGTGGCTGGTAGAGATCCTTCTTGGTCAGGGCTGCCTAAAATGCATCCAAACATTCAGTGTCTCCTCCCTCTGCATGCAGACACTGAACTTTCCTCATAGAGATTCATTGATTCAATTCATCTCTATGAGGAGATGCTGATTGGCCAGGGCTGTGTTTGCATTTTGCTGGCTCTGCCCTTGATCTGCCTCTTTGTCAGTCTCAGTCCATCCTATGGGGAAGCATTGTGATTGGATCAGGCTACCACTTCTGCTGATGTAAGCAGGCAGGTCTAAAGGAAACGGTGACAAAGTAAGCAGCTCCAGACTTGAATACAAGTAAGATTTCTATATTTATGGAGGCATGAGGGGCTCAGAGTGGCTAGATGGTGGTTTTAACCCTATAGGGTCAGGAATACATGTTTGTGTTCCTGACCCTATAGTGCTCCTTTAAAGTCCAGGCAAGGTGCTGATGCTGACACTATGTTGCCAGGATTCCAGTGGCAGTGCCGTGTAAGCTCCAGAAATTGCTGTCATTACTTTCGATCTTTTTACACATGAGCCAGAGTGAGGTGTAAACACTGGAGGACGTGGCTCTGTCACACTCCGTTATGTATGTAAAGTGTTTACATACAGTGCTAAGTAGATGAACAGTGTGACTTCCACTGCCTTATAAATGCACACGGTGCCAGTCAACCATCAAACACCAACATCACATTCAGAGCTTACCAGTGCAGTGTGAAACGGGAAGAAGAAAAGAAGGATTTCCAGTGTATTCCTTTGTACCAGAACATTTCCATCCACAACGGAGACACACAGAGATTTAATCTGCAAGGAGAAGTGCAACACACAGGTTTCATGGTTCTGCAGCTTACAGAGGATAATAATAGAATCTAACTCGAAGGCTTGTTATTCAATATTGCAGTTTTCATTATCAAATTAAATAAAAACCATACAAAACACCCGACAGCCTACTCCTCAAGTCGAATACAATGTTTGTGAACCCAACATTGCCATGAACTGTCACAGGACCTAAAGGGACTCTCTGGGCTTGAAAACACCCAAAGACAAAAACCAGAGTGTGTTTCCACACTACAAAAAGCTGCGTGCATCATGTTTATCCTTTTATAGAGCAGCTGTTATCCATAGATCACATGGAGCACTCGCTAACCTTCAGGCAAGTGATGTAAACCCCCCCCAAAAAACATGTTTTACAACAAGGATGTACACTTGTACTACTGCATAGGCTTTCTGTTATCACCCAGTATTTGTCAATCTCCCACAATTGTACCTTCTTTCATCTGTATTTTTTTCACACTATATTTCACAGATAAGATTTAAAGATCGACACAAAAGTTTTCTTACTCTTCAAGATGGCAACTACCCCTATTATTGAGCATTTTGGAAGTGATGTGAGTACCCTTAAAGGACCACTATAGGCACCCAGACCACTTACGCTTACTGAGGTGGTCTGGGTGCCAGGTACAGCTAGGATTAACCATTTTTTTCTATAAACATAGCAGTTTCAGAGAAACTGCTATGTTTATTAATGGGTTAATCCAGCCTCTAGTGGCTGTCTCATTGACAGCCGCTAGAGAGCTTCCGCGCTTCTCATAGGAAAGCATTGATAATCAGGGCACTATAGTGGTCCTTTAATGCTTTCCATTGGCCTCCACAGTTGTACTCATAACCAGCAGCAATCCACATAAAATTATACTATGGAATATATTGTCACGTATACATTGGCTTGTAGTTTGATTAAAACGTTTACGAACATACAACATCAATTGTTCCGTCCCAGCCATAATACACTTTTATCACTAATTAAAATTTTTTATTTTTTTTTTTAACGCCAGTTACTCTCCAATCAGAGATTTTCCAGAACGGCATCAGATACTGCTCCACATCAGATTAGCCATCAGGTTGACAAATGCACGTCAAGGAGAAATCCTATGTCATTTAATCTCTATGCAAAGGGTACTATTAAAACATTTTTCAGTGCCAATGCTAGCTAGCACTGAGAGGAATTAACTCCTATTACAATTTGTGTTTGACCAGTATAATCTGTAATTATGTTAAGCTATTTTTATTACTTAGCTAAGCGTATTATGGTTTAATCACCACAGTGCTTATAATCAGTGCTTATAATCATCTAGATTTTTTTATGTCGGAAATTATGTTCCCATTTAAGCCAGAGTATATTTATTTTGTTCCCCATGTTCTAGAGCATTAATAGGCAACCTTTTAGTAGTACTGGGCCAAAACAAGATTTTGAAATCTTTTGCCAAGCCGAACCTCTTTTTCTTTTTTATTGAGGTTTGTATGTTGCCGTATTGTGCTAGTTTATGGGTGCTGCAGTTGCTTTGCAGCCTAGTACTTGTGTATATGTGAACGGTTATATTGTACATTATCAGTGGCGTACACATGACCCATGGGGCCCCGGTGCGAAAATGGATCCGTGGGGCCCCCCCCCCCCTCGCGCTTACTCTGCGCGGGCCGGGGCAGCAACACATGGCGGCGGGCACCTGGTCGCAGGGGTTGCGACCGCGGTATGTACGCCACTGCATGCAGATGCACACACACTTAAAGGACCACTACAGACACCCAGATCACATCAGCTCAATGAAGTGGTCTGGGTGTCAGGTCCCTCTAGTTTTAACCCTGCAGCTGAAAACATAGCAGTTTCAGAGAAACTGCTATGTTTCACTGAGGGTTAATCCAGCCTCTAGTGGCTGTCTCACTGACAGCCGCTAGAGGCGCTTCCGCCATTTTAAGACACTGAACGTCCATAGGAAAGCATTGAGTAATGCTTTCCTATGGGCGGTTTGAATGCGTGCGCGGCTCTTGCCGTGCATGCGCATTCGGAGCTGAGAGGTGGAGGGATCCCCAGCGCCATGGGAGTCCGGCGCTGGAGAAAGGTAAGTGCTGAAGACACACACACACTCTCACGAACAAATGCATACACACTAGCTAACAGACACACACATTTACTGACAAAGACACACTCAGCGGCAGACATACATACACACTCACTTACAAAACATACACTCTCACTGACAAACACACACTCACTAACAGACATCAAACAGACTCACTAACACACACACACACACTAACACACTCAGTAACAGACACACACAGTAACACACTCACTGACACTCACTAGCACACACTCTAACACAAACACTCACACTAACACACACACACACACACTAACGCTCACACACACACACACTAACACACACACACACACACACTAACTCACTCACACACACACACACACACACACACTAACACTAACACACACTCACACACTAACACTCACACACACTTACACTTACACATGTTTTTTTTTTTTTATTTAATCCCCCCAGCCTCCTTACCTTTTGGAGTGCTGAGGGGATTCCCTGGGGTCCAGTGGTGCTGCTGGGCTCCTGGGGGGGCCGGTCACCCGGCGGGCTGGCTGGTCCTGCGGGCGTGCGAGGGAGCACTCTCCCCTGAGTGCTTCCTCTTCAGCTCCCTCGCGCGCCGCGTACTGATACCGGCGCCGGAAGATGACGTCATCTTCCGGCTCCGGTATCAGTGCGGTGCGCGAGGGAGCTGAAGAGGAAGCACTCAGGGGAGAGTGCTCCCTCGCGCACCATCTGGCCGCGGGTGTAAGCAGGGCCAGCCTCGGGGGGCCCGGAGGTGGCCGGCTCCTGGGCCCCCCAGGAGAAGAGGCTGGCCCAGAGCGTACATACCGGGTCGCAGGGGCGGCCGGGCCCCCTGGTGGGCCGGGCCCGGTCGCAGCCGCGACCCCGGTATGTACGCCACTGTACATTATACATTCCATGAGTAGTTTGTGGGATTGTGTAGGATACCTGTGACTGTTGTCTGCATTTGGGAACTGCTTGTGGAATTGTGTGTGTGGATGATATGTCCCATTGTGTTTTTGGTGTGTGTATGTGTGGGGCTGCTTGGGGTATTGCTTGTGAGATGGTGCTTGTGGGGTTGTGTGCATGTATGTAGATTGTCAGTGGTATTGTGGAGACTGTCTTTGTGTGTTTTTTTGTTTGTACTATTTGTATGAGGGGGAGGCTCAAGGGCTACAGGTCAAGGGCAGCAGTTGTGAAAGCTGCTGCAGGTTGCTCTACTCAAGAGCGCATTACAGTACACAAGTTCTGCGATGAAGTGATCGGAGATTACTTACTCTAAGTGCTGCAATGAGTAAATTGAGGAACGGCTCTCACCACTCAGTTTGCACTAAGGACTCCTGATAGGCCAGAGTCTGTTTGGCTGTGGCAGCCGTGAGTGCCATGCACGGTAAATGTACCATAGGTTGCCTGACCCTGTTCTAGAGAAACATTGTAGCTGTATCACCTTGGATTTTGGGGTCTCTAAGGATCTATAGATGTTCCTAATATGGATATATGGCTGCCATACTTACCGCCAGCTGGCTGTCATTGCCCAACAAGTAGCTTTGGGCTTTGGCTGGCAGATCCCTATTGATGTGACTGACCACAAACAGAGAAGCTGGCAGTCTGATACAACTGCTGACCAGAACGCTGCCCCAGAGAGCTGCATAAAACACCTCCTGACCTTCCACCACGGCCAGCCTCAGAAGCAACTGGTCCGTCCTAGATGAAAAAGACATAAGCAAGGTCACATTTCCATTCTGTAAACAGACCAAAACAAATAGAAGACTAACTATTTTTATTATGCTAGTATAGAGATCTAAAACAGCCTTCTCCTCTTGGAATGAAAGACCTTTTGCGTAATTTAATTTTTTAACTTTGATCTCCTCTGTCTCCTCAGGAAATCCCTTTACCTGCTCTATGGTATCAGCTAATAAAAGAGTCTCTACGTATGGTGCTTAAAGTATTCGAAAAAATCTGATTGGGATTTTTTATGTTTGTTTCCAGAAGAAGCAGCATTCAAGTGATAAAAACCACTGGTGGGTCATATTACAAACGTATTCTTAAAAAGTGTGTATTCGAATAAAACTTTATTTGTAGAAATTTTTATCAGTTAGAAAGAATAGGTAGGCTTCTCCTGTCTGCAATATGCCTGGAGAATAGATAGGTACCTACTATGTGCCTATCTGCAATGTGCCTGGAGAATATATAGGCTCCTCCTGTCTGCAATATGCCTGGAGAATAGATAGGTACCTACTATGTGCCTATATGCAATGTGCCTGGAGAATAGATAGGCTCCTCCTGTGTGCAATATGCCTGGAGAATAGATAGGCTCCTCCTGTGTGCAATGTGCCTGGAGAATAGATAGGCTCCTCCTGTGTGCAATATGTGGGACAGGGACTGAGTAAAGGGACAGGGACTGAGGAAGGGTACCAGGGACTGAGGAAGGGTACCAGGGACTGAGTAAGGGGACCAGGGACTGAGTAAGGGGACCAGGGACTGAGTAAGGGGACCAGGGACTGAGTAAGGGGACCAGGGACTGAGTAAGGGGACCAGGGACTGAGTAAGGGGACCAGGGACTGAGTAAGGGGACCAGGGACTGAGTAAGGGGACCAGGGACTGAGTAAGGGGACCAGGGACTGAGTAAGGGGACCAGGGACTGAGTAAGGGGACCAGGGACTGAGTAAGGGGACCAGGGACTGAGTAAGGGGACCAGGGACTGAGTAAGGGGACAGGGACTGAGTAAGGGGACAGGGACTGAGTAAGGGGACAGGGACTGAGTAAGGGGACAGGGACTGAGTAAGGGGACAGGGACTGAGTAAGGGGACAGGGACTGAGTAAGGGGACAGGGACTGAGTAAGGGGACAGGGACTGAGTAAGGGGACAGGGACTGAGTAAGGGGACAGGGACTGAGTAAGGGGACAGGGACTGAGTAAGGGGACAGGGACTGAGTAAGGGGACAGGGCCTCATAGAGGGGGACTGAGGAGGGGTAAAAAAAAATGCATCCCCCCCCTCCCTGAGGCTTACATTGGGCCAGGAGGGGTGGGATGTGATCTGGAGCCAGTGGAGTCAGCCGGCCTCTCCTGATGAGAGCGGTCCTGGGAGAAGAGCAGTGAAAGTCACGCCCCCTCCTCCTGATATCATCAGGAGAGGTCAGCAGACTCCACTGGCTGCAGGGAGAGAGGCGAATTTAAAAATCCAACTCCCCAGCCAGAGGAGAATAGATAGGCTCCAAAATAAAGCTTGGACCTATTGCAATGTGAGAGTCTGGAGCATCAGCCCCTATATTAATCTGGCCCTTGTAGTTAATATGGCTCTATGGCTTTAACCACACAGAGATGCATGCTGGAATATACTGAGACTGTACCTTTCATAGACTTCTGATCCTTCTTCCAGTCCTGGTAGCAAGCCGGTGATAAAAGCTTGAAGACTAGGCAGTAAGGACTTCTGAAGAGGAAGGAAGTAGGTCTCATACAGACCAAGCAGTACGGGCCTCACTGACATGGCTGCGTGGGACAGCAGCGGAAACAAGCCAGAACTTGACCAAAAGAAGAACACAGACAACAAGTCAAGAACGGTAGATACAGCTATAAATTCAGATAATCACCACAATAATCTGAATTTACTATAAGAAAATAAACAATGTGCAATTATGTTTATTTGATTTTTTTATATAAGTTATAATAATACAGAGGCTATAGAGCTACAGAGGCTTTAATGTTAACATTGTACACCCCATGGTCAGGATCTGCATCCACTCAAATAATCAGATACCTTGGGAGCTATGCACCAGTAAAGACACTCCAGCTGTGTCTGCAGGGCTTAACCCTACAATATATGAATAGAAGGAAACAGAAAAAAAGTCACTCAAACCACAACAAAGTGGATGCATGAAAGCTGCATAGTAGGCACGTATCTTGTTTAAATACCTGTTTAGTTTAGCCGGACCAGTACTAACTAACACACACACTAACACACACACACACACAGCAAAACTAGAAACAAAGTAAGAAAATGACTAGCCTTATAAGGCTTCTCCACTAACTCATAATGAGAATATGGGGTCATCCAGTAAATTGCTAAAACTAATGGTGGCTTTATTAGACTGGTTGTTTTAGCTCACGATTTGCCCTCTCCCCAATCTAGATGAACATAAATATACCAGGGTGAGAGTAAATACCTTATTGGCGGGGGTATCTGAGACCAATAGACACCATATCTAAGGAGTAATATACAGTCCTAACAAAGGTTAATTAGAAAGTTTGTAGGACAGCAAGATAAAAAGCCTCTCTCCCTGGTAAGCTAGCTAGATAGTTAGCAGATACAGAATAAAAAGAGTGAGAGAATAATTAAATCAGTGAAAATGCTGCATGTCTATATTAAATAGACATCCCAAGTGCATTGGTAATAGGTGCCCAACACCCACTCAGAACATAACACCCGACGCGTGTTTCGGTGCACTAGCGTGTCACCTATGCACTTGGGGTGTCTATTTAATACAGACATGCAGCGTTTTCACTGATTTTTGTGTCCCTTTATAACTAGAACAGTAAGAAGCTAAAAGGCCAAGGAAAAGTAATTAAACTCTCAGTAATTATTAACATACTGACTGGTCACAAAAAGATCACTGTTGAAGTCAAATCAAATCCTAGCCCATACAGAATATATGCTTTAGTAATTATCATTTAAAATCAGATACAGTTGGGACAATCACGTCAAATTATGGATACTCTGTGCCAAATAACGGGCAAATTAAAAAGTGAGAAACATACTTCATTTCAATAAAAAACAGTGTGTGCTGTAATTTGTAAAAGGGAGGAATTACACCCAAAGACAACCCTTTTTCATAAAATGCCTATTTCTTTCTAGCAGACAGATATTCGGGAAGTCATTAGAGGAATTGATACGTTTAGTTCCATAAATATAGGGGTTTGTGTAATTTTATACATTTTTTTAAGTGAGTTGTAGCAAAATGAAATTACATTGTTGCTAAAATCTTTGCAACATATTTAAGACTTATAATATAGCCCAAGGGGATACATATGTGTTTAGCTCATACAGATGAAAAAGGAGCAGATTTAAGTATACGATTGCTAGTCCATATATCCCCATGTTGGCCTATTTCCTACAGTTGGTTAATAACGTTTCAAAGACTGATATATTCATAGGAAGGAAAACAATACAAAACTTCACTGTCATATATATATATTTAGTGACTAGGTCCCTATTTACGGTGCTGACTTACTGCATGTAGGAAAAAACTAGCATCTATCAAAGGCAAGATATCTTATTTAATCTGGTTTAACTCTATCAAGCCTGCTTTAGTGTGGCAGGATCTTATTGCAATGTTACTGCACAGCTCGCAATGGAGTTAACAAATTCTGGCACATTGTCCAAACGTTATCTCTATGTCACCTTCTCAGCCTGTTACCTGTAGTATCGAGTAAAGAAATGTACATTCAGAATAAATGTTTGCACGCGGTGTAGTTAATTAAGTTTCAGAGACTAGTATATTTATAGGAAGAAACCATATAAATCTTCACGGTCATATAGACATTTAGTAAATAAGTCCCTTTTTGTGTTACTGACTTACTACAAGCATGAGAGACTGATGTCTAAATGTTCAAAGGCAGATATACTCTACAATTAAGGAAAAGTTCCTGGCACATTGTCCAAAATAATCCTTAGAGGGAGAGATCCATTTCTGAATGAATCACGAGTGTCTAGCTGTTCATTCTCAACGTTTACCAAAGTGTTCGGTGGGAAGAAAACTAGCAGAAAACGCAATTCAATACCTATACGGATATATACCCATACAGATGTGTGTATACATGTTGATTCACTCCTCCTTAGTCATAGTTCTCAATGAGGGCTCACAACGTGATAAGGAAACAAAACTCAAAGTAGGCTGATGTAAATCCTATCCCTGGGGCCATGACATAGACCGGCTTGCACGCGTCAGACCTGGATTCTAGCTAATTGTACTAGCAGTCCTTTTCTGTTCCTATGAATACACTAGTCTCTGAAACTTTATTAACTACACAGCGTGCAAACATTTATTCTGAATGTAGGTTTCTTTACTCGATACTACAGGTAACAGGCTGAGAAGGTGACAGAGATCATGTTTGGACAATGTGCCAGGATTTGTTAACTCCATTGCGAGCTGTGCAGCAACATTGTAATAAGATCCTGCCACACTAAAGCAGGCTTGAAAGAGTTAAACCAGGTCAAATAAGATATAATCTTGCCTTTGAACACCTAGATAGTAGTTTTTCCTACCTGCAGTAAGTCAGCAACATATAAAGGTACCTACTCACTAAATGTCTATATGACAGTGAAGAATTTTTCTCTTGTTATGAATATTTTAGTGTCTGAAACTTTATTAACCAACTGCAGGAAATAGGCCAATACAGATAATATATAGACTAGCAATAGTATACTTAAAAGGAACAGTATGGTGTCAGGAATACAAACATGTATTCTTGACATTATAGTTCAGGAATCTATGTTTAGGTGACCCAACCCTCTCCGTGGAGATGACAATGGTTAAAACGTGCCTTTTTTTTTTTTCTATGTCGCGCCGGTCTCGCCCGCCTTTGTAGTTGAGATACAAACCCATGCTTTCCCATAGAAAAGCATTGAGAGGTTATTGCGCATGCACGGCTAAACACTGCAGTGCGCCAATCAGCATCTCTTTATAAAGATGCATTAAATAAATGCATCTCCATGCAGTGCATGTGCGGCACTGGACTAGGAAGCACCTCTTGTGTCCATCTGAGCGACTGCCAATAGGAGTGATACTAGGCAGCAATGTGATACTGCCTTTTGTATGAAAAGGCAACATTTACATTGAAAAGCCTGCAGGAACATGCTATAGACACCAGAACCACTACAATAAGCTGTAATGGTTCTGGTGCCTATAGTGTCCCTTTAAACCTGCTCTTTTTTTCCGGAATGAGTTATACACATATGTAACCCTTTGGGCTATATAACAAGTCTTAAATATGTTGCAAAACGTTTAGCAGCACTGTGATTTAATTTTGCTACAACTCACTTAAAATATAGGATTGCATTAGGCAGACACCTGTATTCCTGAACCTGTATGCTAGAAAGAAAAAGGTATTTTATGAAGGGTTATACTTACTAAATGTTGCACATTACGTTTTGACTTTGAGTATAATTTGTTCCCTTCACAAATTACAAAACTCTTTCTGTGTAAGTTTCTCACCATTTGGTTTGCCCTTTATTTGGGACAGAGTATCCATATTTTGCCGGAATTGTCCCAATTGTTTCTGTTGCAGGACTGCAGGCACCATCCCAATTTCAATAAGATGGATTTGTTAAAGTGCCTACAGTGTTCCTTTAATTTTGATGTAAACATATAAATCCTTATAACAACCATAAAAGACTCCCCTGTTGAGCACAAATAGAAGATCAAAATAAGAGGTTATTTAATAAACAATGAAAAGCACAAATTTAATTTTGGCTTTTAAACATACATTTAAAAAAGTGGTTATTAAAAAAAAAAAAAAAAAAAATCTAATATAATACATATATTTTGACAGTGGATATGGGTATACGGTTGGTTCACTTACTCAAGTCATTCTTTATCAAAAACCATCTAGCTTGCTAATTTCTTCTGTAAAAGGATTTTGTTTCATGTGATCAGCATTTTGTCTATATTACTGTGTGGGCATAACGCTATATGAATCATTGCATGTGCAAATATGCAGTCATTTTATTGTCCTTACCTGTATAGGAAGAGGTCTCTGGCTAACCATTTTGTCCCAATTATTTTGAATATTATCTCGTAGGTCTCTAGAGCTTTTAAATGCACGCCGCTGGGGAGAGCTGGGTGCAGGCATTGTGCCAATCTCTTGCTAATGATCAGACGTCGGGGCAGCAAGCAGTACTTTAAATTGCTTTGCAAGGCCTGAAAAGACATTAAAGACATTGACTTGAAATTGAAATGAAAGGCATTGAAAAAGCAGGAAATAATAAAATATAAAGAATATTTATATCTACAGTACAATTAGCACCACAACAACTATGAATTAGATATTCCCATTATTCCATAACTCCGATTTGGGTCACCCCTGTAGGTTGGCTGTGCATCATCAGAATTATAGTCCAATGGACACATCTTATTTATTAAGAGTTTGAGGTCTGGCATTTAAGTTCCCCTGACTGGGAGTTATTGTGGAGCCATCATTTGTCTCTTGTATTAATTTTGTGGGTTTAATGTTGAGAAACTATACTGGGAGTTGGAAGTTATTTGCACCCAGTCATTTTATCTGGGCTTTTTTAAACGAGAGCTGTTCTTGCTGTGCAAGTTTCAGTACACACAGCAGCAGAAATCAACACCACTCACAATGCAGTGAATGTACAAATAAGTAATCAATATACCGGGATCCTTCCATTAGACTAGACATTGCTATTTGTCTGGCATGCCATCAGCAGTAATATACCAAGAAACACAAAGTGTACCAGAAGACACACTATGCCAATAATTAGACCCCACTGTACACATTTTAGGCAAAACACAGCCACTATATACAATGAAAAACAACAGACAAAATGGTACATACACTGCTTGTGATGAAACAGCCAACCATGTACCACTGAGCAATGTGTTAACGGTTTTCCACAACAATCTATTACACGCGGAGGCTTCTCACATGACAACATACCGGTTTAACCTGTACGACTTACCTAAAATAATTGCAGGTTCACATTAAGTGTCCCGTGTCAAACACAGAAAGCACCGGAACAAGTCAACGACAAATAAATCTCTTGCACAAAAAATTAATTGTGGATATTTTGCACAATTCTAAAGCAATATGCAGTTCTTATTTTTATTCAGATTTTAAGGTCAGAAAAGGGGCAATGAACCATCTCGGGGGTTGCTGATTGCTTTCTTAAACATACAATAAAAAAAATGAAATAAAAAAAAACTGGACAACTCTGTCCTCAGACAAAAAAAAAAAAAGCATCACCCACAGAGTCACCGATATAGAATTCCACATTACACTGCTGCCCAACGCCTCCTCTTGTGGCTTTTCCTCAGAGAGACACTACGGGACATCCTGGATGCAGTCCTGCAAAGATTGCGCATGGAGACGCTGAGCACTCCCCATAGGGATGTTTCCCGGAGTCAATGCATCTTTATGAGGACATGCTGACTGGCGCAGTGATTGTCACACACGCGCACATGCCTCCAAATGCTCTCTATGGGGAAGCATTGAATTGGCTGAGATCATCAGTATCGGGGAAAGGGGAGGATTGGCAGCTATGGTGAGACCAGTACACCGGGGAAGTACTGCAAGTAAACAGCTTTATTTTATAACTTCTTGGGAGGGGGCTGAATCTACCAAGCTAGTATAGGAGTCCGCAACCTGTGGCACGTGCGCCATACATGGCATTTAAGGCTGCCAGAGCCAAAAAGACTCTAGTCTATCAGCAGTCCCAGTGGGACTTCAGATATCTGCCAGTGAAACTCGAGCGGTTATTGCAGGTGTGATGGACAATCCTCAATTTACGCTTTGCAGCACTTCGAGGAAGTGATCTCAGATCAGCAGCCTGCTGAAGCTATCACAGCTCCTGTCTATGACCTGTGCCTGGCCAGTCCGGTCCCCACTGGACCCCCAAGGAAGCCACCCATACTTCTAGATATACACAGAGCTGCAGAATCAGCCTCCCCTCATACAAATAATACAAACAGCCAACACATCAACACACACAGTCCCCACAAACACAACACCACTGACAATCCCACAAGCAGCCTCTTGCATACACATACCACAAAACACACTATATCATCCAGACACATTTCCACAAGCAGCTCCCATACACCGCCCACATCCATAAGTACCATACACAATATCTCAAACTACTCATGAACATAAACGATAAAACAGCCCACATACACACAAACACAACACAATAAAGCAACTACAGCACCTATAAATAACACAAGCACAATAAGACAACATACCCACCTCAATTAAAAAAAATAAAAATTAAAAAAAAAATAGGACCGGCACTCCAAAAGCTTGTTCTGGCATAGTACTACCAAAAGGTTGCCTACTCTCCAGCTAGCATTAGGAATACATATTTAAATACCCAATGCCTGAGTGGCCAAGTGCAGTTTGAATGCAAAATACAAAAGGAGCCATTTCTCTCAGTCAGTGACTAGGGGTTACTGACACAAATAGGTTCATCATTGAATCTGTCGTCCAGGGTTAGCATGTAAAGTGGTATATGTGACATGTAGTGCAGGTTGCCAACATTCTTTTTACACAATACTACATATATAGAATACACATGGTTTTCCCCACATATGTGCGTTCATAAAATTCAGCCAGGTCTAGGGCTTCAAACATTAAAATACAGCACTCTATGTCGGCACATCCTACTAAATACCAATGACGTGTGTACACAAATAAAGCAGTATATTCTGGGCAAGTCAAAATGACACTGTAGCGCTGGGATAAATGTTGAGAAACAGAGTTTTAATTTGTGTGTTGTACCAAAAGGAAACTAAATGCTAAATTCACGTTAAATTTGACATTCTTATTACAGTGGAACCTCATAACACGAACGGTCTCTTACCCGAACAATTCAGTAGTCAAATAAAAAATGTAGGGACATTTTTTTTCTCTCCTCGGTACATGAACGATCCTCGGTACTCGAACAAATCATGCCACCAACATGTTTAATGATAATGCTATGTCTCGCTTCAGACACATTTTAAACGCCAGAAGAACAGTTACCTATCCCCATCCAAACCATCATATCTCTTTTCCTTTCCACTTACGTCATCAACTCTCATCATTACAGGTAAAGTGAAGTAAAATTTTTCATTTTATTTACTGTACATTGTGTTTATTCATTTTTTTCTATATATAAATTTTATGCATGATAAGTATTATTGAACTGTAAAATTTGTGTTAAAATGCTGTAATTTTGGGGGTCTGGAACGGATTAATCAAATTTACATTTATTCTTATGGGAAATGTTGATTCGGTTCTCGAACAGCCTTCTGGAATGGATTAAGTTCGAGTTCCAAGGTTCCACTGTATTTATAAAGCACCAACAAATTCCATAGCACTGTACAATAAGTGGACAGACATGTATTCATCAGCGTTATTAAAACTGGTCTTCTAACGATCTAATAATCTCACACAACCATGGTTCATCAACCCTGTGATATGTTTTTCTGTGTAATATTTTCATCGCTCCCCCTCCATAGTCTCTAAACAATCATTACAGTCAATTAACAGGCACAACAAATAATTACAAGCTGTAAATGTAATTACTGTACTTGTGACTGCATTGAAATCACTACTAGAGAAAGCTTTTATTTGACTTAAATTACACGTAGTCCCACACCCTCAAGACACACTGAAAGGGTTTGTTTAGCCAAGAATAAACAGATATGAAATGAAACACATACAAGGACAAATGTTTTAAATCTGCCATATGCCCAACAATCAGACTCCTTTCTTTCTTGGCACCAGAGATATATCCCATCATGAGACAGACACACACAAAGACACACACCCCACACCCCCCCCCCCCCCCCCCACACATGCAAAGACACACCACGCTATTGAGAAGTTCTTTAGATATTATAATAAAGCATTATTCCTAATGCACAGTACATTTCCCCTTAACATATTCTTCATGGTTATGCATCTTTTATATTATGTGAGAAGAGTTAGGGTTATGGATAAGTTAAAGGGACACTACATTCACCATAACCACTTCAATGATGTTACGGTGACCGGAGTCCCCTGGCGCTCCCCTAATGTTCAGTGTTAAAGGAATTATTTTAAGGAAAACAGTGACCTCAAATTTTTTTTAAAATAATACTCCCTTACTAAGTTTACTAAGATATAGAGGTTATACTTTTACATTAGCAATAGCATTTGTATCCATATTTGGCTGAACATGGCTGACATGCTCAAACATTGCTCTCCATTGGGTATATTGTTATAATGTGGAAGTGGAACTTCTCAATTATTAATAATGGCACAGTCACAGGTCCGTCAAGCTGCATAAAAACAGCTTGACCCAGAACTGGAGTATAGCGCCTAACAACATCCTTACAATAGTGGTTATAGTACTTAGTCTGCCGCTATAATTAGCTAGTAAACTTTTTCTTCAAATAGAAAATCTACCCACTGTCCATTCTTCAATTGCAATATTTCAATTCTACAAAATATTTTCATTAGACTCTTTCCGACATTAAAGGGTTCTACATTGTACGGATGACCACAGTATCCCGGCAATAAATCTTTTTTGTGGGATGTTATCTGGGGTCTGACGAATATAATGTGCCTGTTCCACTGAACGTGAAACCGTGGAAATCAGCACAGGGATCCAGTTTTGGGTTACGTTCCAGGGCCTTAGACTGGTCTATAGCTATAAAATGCCATTTGTGCACTCTCATAAATAATTTAATTAGTTGAGCTGAAAACCCACAGGTAAGGCAATTATCATTCCACAGACACAACTATCACGGACAGGAAGCATATTAACTCACTGCGCGAACACTCCAGACTGGAGTGTGTATTAGAAAGCTTTCTTGAATTTCCGACATACCTCACATGGGATCTAAAATACACAGGCACGTGTGAGAAAACAGATCAGTGGACACACAGAAATCCCAACTCATGAAGACAGAAGACGTTGCAAATGTAATGAACCATTTTAGCTGCATAATTTTGTGGAAATCAAGGGGTTAAACCCATATTACTATACAAAGACCACCAATTTTACAGTCTGCTTTGCATCTAATCAATTACCAAGTCAATAAAAATGGTCTGAAAGACTTTGTATGAGCTCATTCACCTCTAATCTAAAGCATAGCTTGTTTTCGGCCTGGTGCATCACATCATTTATTTTTTATGAATGCGCGCTTTGTTTAAAAAAAAAAAAAAAAAAAATTCCCCCAAAAAATCAATAAAAGAATACTTAAACTGAGGTAGGGCCATTACCACAGATATATTTTTATATCCAAATATAAATTCTCCATGATGTGGGCCGGTAAACAAAAAGTGTTGCCCAGTACGTAACCTTCATATTCGGACATTTGGTAATTGTGCAATTAAAACAAGCAGGGATTCCAGACGGATAACAGTCAATTCGTTAACACAGTATATGAAGTCTATATAGTAACAGGCTGTAGCTTCTATGTGGAATCTGTGTGTATTTGGTTAAAATAAAAACATGACTGCTAATTAACACCCTTCGTTACTGCAGATTTTATTGCTACTTTTCCAGTCTAGTACAATTTTCTAATTAATTACATGACGGAGCAAATGTTCCACTCGCCCCCTAACTATTGGTAAGTGGAAAAGCAGCCCTGCTGAGTGTACCCATGACTCTCTAAAGCGGGTAAACTGGCATGCAACAAATTAGCAGACGCCAGGCTAGAGAAAGCTTGCAGTGATGATTTTGTAGCCCAGGATTTGAGATTTTGAGCCCTGATGTAAGAAATCAAAACTCCACGGCTTATGTGTCATTGAATAAGGCGGTATAACTAATTAAGCCGTTTGTAAAGGAAAAGGCACCACACTTAAGCCTTTTGCTGCAGAAAAATCTGTGTTTGAATTATTTCATCCCCTTCCGTTTAGTTGGTTATAGGGACGATTATTCTTACTGAACGCATGAAATAGCCAAATGAAGATTTCTCTAGGCTTTGCAAGGTAGTGTGGGTGCTGCTCGGCGATCTGTTTGTCATTGTCACTGGAGCTGCGGAGAACCTACTGGCTTCATTCTGTACCTGAAAGATGAAACAATGTATTCTACATCCTGTTCCAGAATGTTTACTTTGCAGTCCACACCCTGTGTAAGAGCCAAAGCAGTTATTGTGCATCTGAGAATACAGCAGCTAGCTGGTCATTTCAATGGGAAACGACGGGAATGTTCCATAGACAGACATGTACTGATACTGTGTTACCTGCATCCAAATCACACAGGGCCTTAATGGTTAGACACAGCACCCATTGCGTCTCATTGAAACATTCCCTAAAAAGGAACACGGAAAATGTTTAGTCCAATTAAATGCTGTGCTATATTCAAATCGGTAATTAAAATGTGCATATGCAGAAACATTACAAATCTGAGATGTATTATGGGAAAAGAACGCATTGGGGTAAGGTGACCTGGTTTGATCAACGCATTATGGAAAGGCGAATCTATAAAGCAATTTTATATAGAGATTAGATAATGATGGGGATCAAAGTAGGTTTGATATACAGCCCATAAAGTATTATTTGATTCATTTTATTAGATAGCATACATAATAACGCAGGTTTATAATCACTATGGCGGGTAGGCGGCCGTCAGTAACACTGCTGATGTACATCCACACCATGAAATGGGTTTCTCATCCCAAGCAGAGCAGTTTGTAGGCAAACTCCATTGGAAACCAAGTTAAAACCAGTTGAAACTAAGTAAATAGATGATGCCTGGAAAATCGTGCACTAAATTAAATAAATCATAAAAATTTAAAATAAAAACAATATTGCTTTCTCATACAAAGTAGTACTTTGTGTCTTGATACAGATATTCAAAGTAATACGTGTTCCTACAAATAAAATGGGATTGACAATACTGGGCAGAAAACCGGAAATTAGAATGATAGTATATCAGAAAATGCCTTGTAAGAATTGTATTTGAGGCGAACTGGATATGGAGATCTTCTAGACGATTTACAAGAGAGAGAGAAAGATAAGAGGGATCAGGTAATATTGAACATTAATATAACATGGGGGATGAGGGCAGAGCTTGGCAAAACACCTTCATATTACGGACAAACAGAAGACATGTTTTGATAACTCAGGATACAGGTTTAAGTGGCTTCTAAATCTGTCATTGAGTGGAAACACTGAATTATCCCTGAAGCAGATATCATGTTCTGCGTGTTAGCAGAATCCAATTCTATAACAAGGTTTTCATTCAAGTATTGCCAGAGTCTGTTCCTCCGGTTATTGCCATCACGAAGGAGGGACTAATAGAATTTAAAGAGAATTCTTTTGAAGCCTAGATCCCAATGAGAAAATGAAAAAGTTTTAAGATGGGTCAACTAAGTTTTGTCTGACCTATAATAACGACCGATCCCATAGAAGGGAAAGCCAAATAACTGTCAGGAAACATATCCCTTGATTTTAAATACACATTATAAGCCATTATTTCTACTTGTTTATGTCGCAATTCATATCCTCCTCCTGTCTATATTAGCGCGGCAGCAAATGCTATATACATGCTGCGACTATAAAAACACTAGTGTGGTTGTTTACCAGGCTGGAAATTTAGGAGAATGGATATTTTACATTTTATTACCTTAAAATCCTGATAGGGGGGAAAAAAATACTGCAACGCTACTTTCTCTGTTCATGCATGGCCGCAGAGTCCTTGCACCATAATCACTACAATAAACTGTAGAAATGACTGTGCTTTCAGAGTCCCTTTAAGGGCCAGAGGATTGTATTTTCTACACAAGAATCCGATATGATTTCTGTAAATATGTGAACGCTCAGTATTTGTACTGAACGTTGACAGGTGACTGTTAGTTTGCCTGTTAGTTGGAGACCAGTGTGACTTAGCGGGTCAACAGAACAAATTCTCGGCAAACGTAAAAAGAGAATCTAATTACCTTCCGCAAGCAATTGGTTTTAAATGGCAGTCTGCGTGTAACTGGGGAATAAAAGGGATATTTACTTCTCAGAAATTCCCTGTCCCATGACCCACGCGCTGTTTGTCAATAAATCGCTGTCTTGTCGCAGTTTACACAAATAAAAGATAGGAGTCCATCTAGAAAAATAACATTTCCCCTTTGCACAGTGTGTAATCTTATAGAAACAGAGTTTATCTTTTCGCTGGCATATAAAAGCACTATTAGTGGGAAGGTAAACCGAGAAATTTAAAATAATAAAAAGGACATATAAAGTATTTAAATCAGATACATCTAAGGCATCCTATATAAGATATAAGGAAGCCAATAATACATTCAGAAAGGCGATTAAATGCGCTAAACTAATTCAAGGCTCATGGGTGTGATACATACGGGTAGAAATGGCTTTCATATAAATAATTTGCGTTGGAAATCATTCGCTAAGCCAAGAATTGTTGAAAATTGACTTGAGTTGAAAAGTTGCAGATAAGTAAAAACCAAAAATATTGCACGATTTAGGTCAATTTAGGTCAAATTGTCTGGTTTAGTCCCAGCCTAAATTTTGAAAAATGGTTTCCCATTTACCAAAATCCATCTAGTGAAACCACTTATTCTGAGGAATTATACGACACCAATAGTAATTGATTGTTTTTGCTTTGTTCTTGTGAGTGAACACAGAGCTGTTCCATTAGGTTGAGATTTTTGTTGTATCCATTAAGCCACGATGAGCTTGTGACCGGTGTAAGATGCAGTCTAATGCTGGGAATTGGCACCAATAGTTGCCTCGCCCAACATTCGGGAAGCAGTCATGCAAAACTCACTGTGCATTGTACATAAATAACACCAAACAACTGATTCAACAAGGAATTCCAGGCTGTGCAGAGCTCTGCCCAGAACAGAACTTTAAAATATTTTGAAATATATAAATAAAAAAAATACAAGGAACAGCAAATCTTTCTTAGCACCCTGCTGCATTAGCACGGTTCTCCTGTAATGGGGCGGACAGTTTAGCAACAGTCTGCCCCCATATCAGAGTCCCAGCAGGACTCCGATGTTCTTTGGTGGACCAGCGGCATGCTTACAGATTCTGCAAAGATGCATAGATCAACAATTATTGTCTGAGACTGTCAAAGTTGCACAGAATTGACATTAGCCAGCGTGGAACTCTAGCTCCGCGCTGGCTTATGACACCGCTGGCCAAAGAGGGTCAATCTCTGCATACAGACTCCAGGCACAATGACCACTTCATATCACTGAAGTGGTCATGGTGCTTGGAGTAACCCTAATCTAATCCACATATCACCATGATTATTTATAAGGTACCAAATCATGGAACCCAACTGTGTGTAATTCTGAAAGACATTCCCAGTTGTGCCTCACCGTCTTGAGTTTGAACGGGACACCAGAGATAAATTCACTGGATGTGCTCGCACTGCGCAGGATTAACACAAGAATGTTTCTACCCATACAGAGTGTATCAACCATAACAGAGGCTGACCATGCCAGACTGACACACATACTTTGTCATTAGTGCCACAGCCCCACAACGTCATTGGTGACAATGTGTCACTGGCATGTCAGTTCTAGCCCTGCTTTCCTGTTGGGAGATATACCACAACACTCACATTTATTTACAGCCCCTCCAGTATATTTTACAGCTATACCATGTTTTGTGGCGCCAACAATAAAATAAAAGCAGGGGTTTTTCAGTAATCAAACCCCAGATAATAGGGATGTTCACTAAGCCGCCCACACAGCCAGACGCCACTGTCCAAATTTGGCCAAATAACAAGGAAGTGAAAAATGGCTTGTTGCCGGGGTTTTGTTTTAAGGAGGCTATGGGTGCAGTCACTTTTTTTGTGTCAAAACCAAAGCACAGCTTCTCTGTTGCAGACATGATTATGAGAGAGTTTCACTTCCTTATTATCCAAATTATTTTTACTACATATGAAAACCGTGATGCAGAAACTAAGCAAATGCAGCAAATATCCAAACAAATTACAGAGTAAGATAATGGCATATCTGTAATGGACACAACTTGCCACGTACATTGGAATATAGATAAATTGTGTAGATAATGCAAAGCATGAAATGGGTTGGGATGGTAGACGAAAGGGGTCAGGAGCCAATATGGTCAAACAATGGGGCTTGCTATGGGTGGGAGAGGTGGACAGGGGTTAAGGGGTTCCGTTTCTCAGATGGCGCTTATCTTCTTGTACTCTGTGGACATGAGATACAGGTGTAAAAAAAAAATAAAAGGATAACCTTAATGCTCAACAAGCAGAACTTAAGTAACAATAAATAAAATAAAGAAACCCTAAAACGTATTACCGGACCTTAGAATGGACGGATTTAACGTTTTATAAAGAATTGTACAGGACAGGCCGAGGTCAGGAAAATAGAGTGTACAAAAACGGTAGACAAGTCAAAGGTCAGGGGAAGTAAGAATAGTCAAATAATAAGCCACGGTCAAAATACACAGGAATCTCTATCGAACGTAAAATAGTCTCCAACAAAATGGCTCAAATAGTGTAAAACTACATTTCACATCCCCTACATTTTTCAGGGGCCCGAATCCTTTGGCAGGATGTATGTAGTGCAGGTCTGGTATAGATCCTTACCAACTCCATTCTACAGACACACACTACATAACTGCTAGTTGTAAATGGAGTGGACCTTTTAGCAAATCAAAGGTGGTCTCTCTTTAAATCCCCAAACTATAAGAGAATTGATCATCAGATTTTGCAATTAAAGACTTAAGGAAAACAAACATAAACCTTTTCTTTTATTTTCTTTGTAATAATGGCTGTTCAAAATGAACATATTTACACATGCATGTATTATTAACTAGACTTTTTTTTTGTTGCAACCTGTTATTTAACAGATGTGTCTTAGCACTGCAATGTCATTATTGCAGTTTCCCAAAAACTACAATGTTTTACATTGCAGGACTAAGTGGGACAGGGACACTGCACCCAGACCACTTTAATGAGCTGGCGTGGGCTTGGTGCCTATAGTGTCCCTTTAAATCACCTTTGTTTCTGTTCATGCAGCCTTGTCTGATTCACACAGCCTGCATGAAATAATGGTTTCATTTTCAATCAGATGTGACAGCACAGTGTGTTTAATTTAGTGTCCCTTTAAGGAAACATTCCCATTAATAACAGAAGATCCTAATATTTTAACACATTATTAATTGCACCTATCTGCAGTATTTACTTTGCTACCTTACATTTAGTTAAATATTCTCCTTGAACCAGCTCTCTATACATTTATCAGGTTTTAGAGATATTTTATTTTCTGCAAAGAATGACAAGGGATTGAGAGAAAAAAACATTTGACTTAAAGATTTTCAAGGAGGTCCAATGTACGTCATGACCGCAAATGGAAACACAAACAGGACTTACTAGGAAATCCCAGGAGGCTAACAGGATATGGCTGTAGACAGACAATGGGTCAGGACACGGCTGAAAGCACTATGAGATGTGGATACACTTTATAACTTGCATTTTCTTTGACTAAAGAGAATTATGTACGGTGTAATCATTAAGAGTAGTAGAATTGGAGTTTGGGCTCTTTTGGTCTAAAACAAGCATGTCAATGAAGATCTTTGCGACCAAGCGAGCCGTGAGTTTGCTCTCCCCACATTGCAGGTGCCTACTATGCTCAAATTTACCCGGCCGGAGAGGAGAGGTCCTCAGCAAGGGAGCTCAGTCTTCCTGCTCCTCACTGCTCCCTCGAGCGCGCCCTCTGTGGTGATGCCGGAATATGACGCCATTCTGGCACCCGGCATCATTTTTTTTTTTTGCGGCCCACACAAACTTAAACCTTGTTTATTTGGCCCATACTAGCCTTTGAGCTTGACATGCTTGGTCTAAACAAGCAGTTCCATTGTCAAATCTCCCCAATTCCTTGTTAAGTGAATTAATTTGTTTGATACCAGTGCTTAGATTTATTAGTCAGTGACTCGTCAGGTTTCCATTTATTGCTGATCAGAAATAAGTAAAAAATAAAAATTAAACGTTTTTTTTTAGTTATTCCCCTCCCCAGTGGTTTTGCACTCATATAGATTAGAGGAAATTACCTTCCTCTGTTAAAGGTACAGTAGTCCTTTAAGTTTTCGGCCATTCTTCACAAAAATATTAAATTAAAAATGACAACAACAAAAAACACCCCAATACAACTGCTTACAAGACACTAAAAAATGCATAAAAGAAAGAATGGAGTATCATACAATTCACTTTGTCTGTCACAGTTGCTCCATCATCCCAATGATGTCACTGACACATTTTGACAATTCCCGTTAGGAAGCCCTGGGTATGACGTATTTTGATGTCAGATGCAGCTGAGCTAACCAGATTCTCCTGCATGGAGGTTTTGGCTATTGTATTACCTTAAGGGGTTAAACTGTTCATGAAAGTTTTAACTCGAAAGTTGTGAAGACAGCGTCCATCAGCTAATCCCCTCGTCTTCAATGAGGAAGCCTCACGCTGGGCTCTAGTGATAGGCAGAGAGTGTCACTAGCTTCCTATTCAGAAAGCAGAGAGAAAGCTACGCCTCAGACTTGGCTGGAAAAAGAGGGGTGCCATTTTCCCAACTCTGGGATAAAAAATTAGTAAACGGTTTAACACCTTAAGGTGAGACGGTGCTCAGGACATCCAGTCCTAGATACCATAATAACTTCATTGGGATAAAGCTGTTATGCCTGGAGTCTTTCTTTAAAGCAAACATGTTCCCATAATCTCAGAATATTGCTGAAACTGGCGAAAATAAAATATTTACTTCTCCAAGATGAAATTTTATTTATTATTTTTACGGACGTCAGCAAGGAGGAAAAAAATAAGTAAAAAAAAAAAATCTTCCCAGGAGCACTATAACAAATAATAGATATTATCTCACAGGTCACAATCTCTAAGGAATAGAGCAGGCAGACATTACAGAAACACCACGTGAATAAGGACAGCACTGCTAATTAAATCACGATTACAAAGGGGAGTCATGTCAGGTTTATCATACCTCAGCGGTATGCGTCGAATTTAAAAGAAGTCTAATAATTAAAGGGTTACTCCAACCCTTATAAAAACATATACCGTATATAATATTTTTTTTTTTTTTTTTTTTTTTTATTTACAATGCCCCATGGGACGTTAATATTAGGTCGCCCCTTCTCATAGAGAAGCCTGTACTTGGACTGATTCCCTGGCTGAGAGCACATGCACCCAATCTGAGTTGGCAAGGGAGACTTTAATTGTTTATTTTAAACCTATTCATGTAGCAGAGGGAGATACGGAGGAGCAGATTATTATGTCTGTTGCCAGCATGTTGACAACATATGTCAAATATGCACAGAATTGACATTAGGCAGCCCGCAACAGAGTTCTGGGCTGCCTAAGTTACGTGTTCCGACGTGCAACTTGCCCCCAACACACAATTAAAAATAACTGCACATACAGACTCCTACTACCATGACCACTTCAAATTACTGAAGTGGTCATGGTGGTTGAAATAACCCTTTAACGCAGTGGTTCCCAACCTTGTTTTCACTTGAGTACCCCTTGGTAGCCCATTTCCATAAATTGTACCCTTCACTTTAGCAAAATTAATATAGTTGCATTTATTTCACATTTATAAAATTTTCTCTGTTCAATCTCCACCTAGGCTCAGCCCTGCTTCTCCTCTGCCCCATGCTCTCCCTAATTCTCCTCCGCCCCTGACCCTCCATGCCTCTTCTCTGCCCCAGACACACAAACTGTCACACATGCAGAAACAAACACTGACACACATATAGATACAGATACACAGACACAATGATACACAAACATGCTGATGGAAACACTGACACACATACAGATAAAGACAGAATAAAACACTGACACACATGCATATACACAGACACACACACACATACAGGTACACAGACACACAGATACATACCCTGACACATATGCAGATACAGTGAAATACAGATGCATACACTGGCACACAAACAGACAAAGATACCCACACTGACATGCAGATATGAACACCGACACACAGATACAGTGACACACATGCAGATACAGACACTGACACATATATAGGCACTGACACACATACAGATACATATCCTGACACACATGCATATACATACACATAGATACATACCCTGACACACACACGCACATATACTGACAAAACAAACATGCAGAAAAACAGACACATATATACATAGCCTGACACACAGATAGAAAGACTGACATAGAAAAACAAACTGACACACATGCAGATACATACACACGCAAATACACAGACACACATCATGACATACAGATACATACCCTGACACACATAGATACACAAACACACTGACACATACACACCCTGACACACAGATACATACACTGATACACACCTACACACATGCAAATACACCACGGCTTGACAAATTTGCTTGGAATTTAGGAGCCAGCTAAAAATAAGTTATGAGCCAGTATTGTTTTTAACTAAAAAAAACTCGATTTTCAGCGACAAAAAATGAATTCTTGAAGTCACCAGAACCAGTGCAGCTTAATATAGTGGTTCTGGTGTCTACAGCTATTCCCTTCAGGCTTTTCAATGTTAACACTGCATTGCTGCTTAGTAACACCTCTAGTGGTCATCACTCAAACCACGCTCGGCATGGAGGCGCTGAATGTTCCCCATAGTGATGCATTGATTCAATGCATTTCTTTGAGGAGATGCAGATTATTGCATGAACAATAGCCTCCTAATGCTTTCCTATGGGAACGCATTGTTTGGCTGAGATTATCAAGATTGATTATGGCCACCCGATAGACTCAGCCAGCGATTCCCAGCTTGTGCGGCGGCCATTACTCAAATTTTTTCGCGTACCCCCAGGGGCACTGAATTGTACCCCTTGGGGTACGCGTACCATGGGTTGGGAACCGCTGCAATAAAGAAACATTGCCCATGTCTTAATATCATCTTTATAATAAGCCACCTTTTTTTCTTAAAGGAACACTCTAGGGTCAGGAACACAAACTTGTATTCCTGACCCTATAGTGTTAAAACCACCATCTTGCCTCACAGCCCCTCTAAATATAGTAAAATCTTACTTCTATTCAAGTCTGCAGCTGCTGGCTCTGCCCCTGATCTGACTGATTGGCTGACATCTTCAGAAGTGATTCTCCAAGCCATCTCTAATGCTATCCATAGGACTGGCTGAGACCGTCAAAGATGCATATCAGGGGCAGATCCAGCACAAGCCAAACACTGCTCTGGCCAACCAGCAACTCCTCATAGAGATGCATTGAATCAATGCATCTCTATGAGGAAAGTTCAGTGTCTGCATGCAGAGGGTGGAGACACTGAATGACAGTGCTGCTCACTGTGCAGCACTGCCCCAAGAAGCACCTGTAGTAGCCATATGAGGAGTTGCCAGAGGAGGTATCCCTAGGCTGTAAACACTGCATTTTCTCTCAAAATACAGTGCTTACTGCAAAAAAAAGCCTGAAGGGACTGATTATACTCACCAGAACAAATACAATAAGCTGTAGTTGTTCTGGTGACTATAGTGTCCCCTTAATTCATGTACATTTAAACGTTAGAAAGAAAGAGGGAGGTATGTAAGTGATTTCTTCAGACAGCCATCTTTATGCATGTTTGGTCAGATTGTCAGGTTTATAACTCAATGCTTAGCATTTTGCAAATGTCCATTGCTTTTCAAAATCGCCTGACAGAAAATGTCACAAGAAAGCAAGAGCACACCGTTTTAAAAAGCAATGCACAGTAACAAAATAGTGAGCTTTGGGTCTGATACCTGGCAATCTGACAGAAGGTGCATAACAATGGCTGTCAAAAAGTGTTAGCAGGAAGGTAGACTAGAGAAGTCTTTAATAATTTCAAAACAAACAAATTGAAAATAAATAAATTTATGAGATGGTATAACATAACTTTATTCATTATCTCAAGGTAAACATGTAAAAAAAGGACAGCGTCTGCCATACATTGACAAACTGTACCTAGAGCAGAATTTCGCAAGTGGTGTTCCGTAGACACCGGATGGGTAGCTTCCTGTAGTATCAGATGCTGGGAGGAAGTGACAGCCTGTCACTTCCTCTCAGACACAGAGAGGCCGAAACGGGGAGTGTGCTGCTGCAAACTCCACACATCAGCCTCAGCCAGCAGCACTCCAAGCAAGTCACCCTCTTGTAAAAAAAAAAAAAACAAAAAAAAAAAAAACAGGAGGCTGGCTGCATATATGAACATTAGGACCTTTGTGTATGGATCTGTGTATGTGTTTCTGTGTGTCAAGGTGTGTCTGTGCATGTGTGCATCTGTCAGTGTGTACCTGTGTCACTGTATATGTGCCAGTGAGCGTATGTGTGCCAAGGTGTGTGTATCTGTGTGTCAGTATATATGTGTGTATGTGTGTACGTGTATGTCAGTGTGTATATCTGAGTGTTTGTATATTTGTGTGTCAGTGTGTATATGATTGTGTTTGTTTCAGTGTGTTTCTGTTTGTTAATGTGTACGTATATTTTTGAAAGTGCATGTGCAGACATCCCAGCAATCAAACACCAACACAACATGCAAAAACAAACCTGCAAACACAAACATGACATAGAAAGACACCCCTGAACTCCAAAATTATATACAACACTCAAACACACCCTTCACTCAAACACCAGTATGACACATAAATGTACATCTGCATTTAAAATCCAACCCTACATTAAAACACAGCACTGCGCATAAAGGTAAACATTACATTCAAACATATCCCTGTATTAAAATGCTAAAACTATATAACAGCACCAGCTCTACACGCAGAAGCACACCTGCTCCTAAGTACTACAATCTGTTGGCAATCTGTTGTACAATCTATACAAATAAGTGTTTTATACCAAAAAAATTAAAAGTAAAAACAACAACAACAACCTTTGTCCAAAAAGAAACCATTACGCTCTGCTAATTAAAAGGTTTGAGCTACAGCGCAAACTTTTTGGGGGGAGTTCCACGATATTGGTACACTATGTTAAAGGGTTCCACGGGAAAAATGAATTTGGAACCCGTGACCTAGAGCAAGCATGAATGAGCTGTAAAACAGGCCTAAGGGAGAGGTCAGCAGGATGCAGAATAGCACTGTTAAAATCTCATTGAAACATTGCTTGTGTACTGACAGCCCTGCATTCGCTGATGTTACTTGCGTTACTTGCTCAGTGACCGTATTAGCCGCAAGCAGAAAATTAGGACAGTGCATTAAGGGTGGGAGGGTGAATGGAGAATTCTTATATGGGAAAATGGGTTTAAAAAAAAAAAAAAAAAAAATGAGTATTTCCTATTCCTATGTACATATATTTGCCGTCTAACTTTATCAATCAGAAATAATAACAGGGTTATATGTTAAAGTGAGAATCCAAAGTGAATTTCACATTTTCGGCCAAGTAGCTGGGAAAGTCTCTAAGCCAGCTAGGCTTCCAGTTTCGTTACTGTGGCCTACAATTTTAAATTCTATGTGAATTATCAGTTTAGTGAATAACACTCTAAATATTTTCAGAAGTATTAACTTGGTCAATGGAATAACAAGAGAAAACCGGCTACTGGATAGAACAAAAAAGAAATTCTGCATTATTGCAATTCATATCTAAAATGTAATTTATTTTTTCAATATTTTGGAATAGATAAAACTGAGAGAAATAGAATAGGTGGTGATATTGTTAAAAAGGTTTGCCAAAAGGAAGCCTTTTGGCAAACATCAATTAAAAATATATGGAATGTTTGCATTTCGTATGAAGGTTGACTTTTATGGAACATGTTTATGTTTTGATATGTTTTGATAGAGTGTTATTAACACTAATTTCTTCTTTTTTTTTTTTAGTTTATACGTGCCATTTAGTGCAATTTTTAAATAAAACACTGTAGATTAAATTTTAATCTTTACATTTCTAAAACATGTAAAAAAAAAAAAAATACTCATTATAAATAATAAATTCAGTATTTTTTTCTGTTTGTTTCAAAGCATTTTTATTCGTTTTAGGACAAGTGACCACAATGTATAAATGTATACTATCCATCATTTCAAGGATCTCAAGCATTTGTACATGAACACATACATACCTTTAGATACCGTACTCATTGTATTAAAGCTTCACGTTCCAGCCAATTTCAAATTCATTTGCCATCATTCATACATGTCGGGCTCATTCATGATAATCCCCGTTCCATTTTCAGTTGAAAAACTATTTCATTTTTATGCTGTGACCACAGAAAATTACTACACTGTGCCAAGGTAGGGACAACTGGGTCCTTGTGAGTAAATGAATGGGCTTACTTCTTCTCGAATGGGTGAGCAACATTAATAGTAGATCAGGCCAGGGAACGGGTAGCTATGGGGGAAAGAACTTTAAGGTAAATAAAGATCATTTGAGGTGTCATTAGTGGCATTTCAAGGCATTGTTTCAAGGCTCTTCACAGCATAGGGCATCAGCACACAGCAGTGTTAACAGCAGATTAAATGGGACAAAACCACTCTCCTGCTGTACGTATTATTTGGCTGACTGTTGATGCTGTGGCATTATTTATTCACTTAACCCCTTAAGGACCAAACTGCTGGAATAAAAGGGAATCATGACATGTCACACATGTCATGTGTCCTTAAGGGGTTAAAGGGACACTATAGTCACCTGAACAACTTTAGCTTAATGAAGCAGTTTTGGTGTATAGAACATGCCCCATGCAGCCTCACTGCTCAATCCTCTGCCATTTAGGAGTTAAATCCCTTTGTTTATGAACCCTAGTCACACCTCCCTGCATGTGACTTGCACAGCCTTCCATAAACACTTCCTGTAAAGAGAGCCCTATTTAGGCTTTCTTTATTGCAAGTTCTGTTTAATTAAGATTTTCTTATCCCCTGCTATGTTAATAGCTTGCTAGATCCTGCAAGAGCCTCCTGTATGTGATTAAAGTTCAATTTAGAGATTGAGGTACAATTATTTAAAGCGGCACTGTCATGCCGAACTTACCTTTCCTCAATATCTTCCTCTTCTCTCCCCCTCTCTCGGGATCTGTTATTCTTTTCTTCCTGTCTTCTTTAAAATCATAAGACAAAGTAGGAAGCTTTTCTAAATCTTCTATTGTATTGCACAAATATACTAAATAAAAACAATTTCTATAACTATTCAAAAAAATAAAAACAATAATTGCTGGCAGCCGTGCCACTTATTTCCTCTTTTAGTGTCCAAAAACACAGCGGCACAACAAAAAGGGAAGAAAAATTCTGCATTTTGGAAGTGAGATGCAAAAGATATATTTCAACAGGTTTTTTTTCTGAAAATCAGCAGATTGCTTTGATTAATAGGATAAAAAAAAACCACAAAAACAAACAACATACAAAATAAAAAAAGAAAAGTGACTTTATTTTAGCTCACTAAAATATCTCTGCCTGACGTTGTAATGGAAAAATAAACAGAAACCGTTTGCCAGGATCATAACATTTCCATGTGAATAGTCAGGACTCCGGACACATTCTAGATTCGAAAAGTTGGAGTATGCGGAGGGAGTTCCCAAAGCGTATACAAACACAAGTACATGAGCTTTTATTCACTGTATTGCAGTGTTTTACAGGTAGAACAACATTAAATGAGAGAAACCATTAGATTACTTGAAACAAAAGCTGTTCTGGTTTAGATCATCGGTTCTCAGAATTTAACCATTTCAGATTGATTTAGGTATTAATGCACAGTACCAGATCAGCATCTCGGGGGGCGGGGCCGGGCCGCTGGGCCGACTGGACGCCATCCACATGGGCTCCAGAGCCAAACGAACAAAAAGGCACAAAAATAGCCCCAGACCACGCAAAAAATATACATCCCAGAACGGAGACCGGCATTAGCTCACTCCAGATACCCGCACAATACTTACTGCACGACAGGCAAGCAAAGAGGACCGGGCCCGGCCTCCATGCGGCCGAGAATCGGAACACCAGCGGCCAGCACACGCAGCATGGCGCCGCGGAGACACCACGCGGTATGGAGATGCCCTCGGCCCGGGGCACGGCCCCGCCTCCCCCCCACTTGGCCGCGTGAGTTGGATGCCGACCGCCTACACTGGCGAAGGCCGTGTGAAGGTCAGCCAGCAATAGCAGACACAGCCGCAGAGGGGAAGTTATACCCTCCAGAGGCAACACCCTGGCTGGGATTAACAGAAGCCCGAGCTTCCACAGAGGTCACTGAAGCCAAGTGCCGGACAGGGCTGAGCCCCACAACCTACAGGGATACTCCTTAAGGGCCATATAATGAGGAATCCTACCTCATGAAGAGCAAAGATGGCCGCCGAATGTGCAAGCTGCAGGGAGGTACGCGGGGTCGCCTGGGCCCTCGGTGTGGCGGGTCCCACGGATGGACCCCCCGAGGCGGCAGAATGGTCGGCGCGGAGCCGGCCCTTACCCCAGGATTTGGTGGTGGTCCAGGGAAGGATGCCCCCAACTTTGTGAGCCCTGTGTCGTCGGGGTGAGCTGGACCCCCGGCGGACCGGTGGCCGGGGAGGCGAGCACCGGCGACATGCATGAGACCGGAGAAGGGTAAGGCACCATGGGGCTGGAGCTCCGACGGAGAACTGCAGGAGTTGGGGAGGTGCAGGGGACAAGGGGCCGAGGACTTTTCAGGGGTGGGAGTCTGCCGGACTACCGACATCCCTGAGTGCCCACAGCACCGCAGTGTTCCCGGTTGCACGGCCGGAGCAGGCCTGGAGGGGAAAAGAGGGGGACAGATGCACCAGGGGTGCTAGAGAGACCTTGCAATGACCGACCGACTGGACAAATAGGGGCACACTTGGCATTAGCGTACCAGAGGCCACGGTAGAGAGCAGCCTGCACAGCTACAACTTATCTTGCCAAGCACTGCTCTGCCACCTCCAGCGGAGAGACTCAATTAATGCCGCTATACAGATCCTCTTCGCCAGAGCACTGTCCCAAGCAAAGGATAAATAAAACAACGAAGGACAGATAAGGCTAATGGGACTGTTTCATGATAATTCGTTTGTGAAACCGTTCTTTATGCAATTTTAGTTTTTACTTGCTTTGATTATTTGATACTAGTTGGTCGTTGTTAAGTTAGCTTAAAATGCTACAGGAATTCATAGTTTATGCTATCATACCCATAGGGGTCAATGATTGATGCTGTTTATAGCTGTGTATATAATAGCTGCCAGCTACATGATAAGCTGTGAAGTAGCCTCTTATTACATACCTGACAACCAGATAACTTTATTATATATTAAGCCAGGCTATTACAATGCGTTCTACATGGGGCCAAACATGCCACTTCTCTTAAATGAGGGAGCCCTTATGCAATATATATATATATATAAAATTTGTTTGCTTACCTATGCTTATCCTTCTGAAAATCCTGCATACGAAGGATTATTTTTTATTATTCTATTTACCAAGTGCATTTCCAGGCACTATTTGAAGTTAAATAACGGTTGAGTCTTTTTTCTGAAATGTCCATACTGGTAATAATACACTGTATACAGTGTACAATGTCCTATTCGGTTATATATCAGCAAGGATGTAATGATTTAATACAGCACAATAACTGCATTGTACGTTCCAACGTCTCAGCACTCTCGCATCCTACCTAACCCAAAGCACTGACACAAGCCAGTGGTCACGACACTCTTGCATACAGCCTGCAGACACAGACCACAGGCATACACTTACTTAGGGTTAGACATAAGTATGGCTCAGATGACTAAACAGCCTGCATAATGCGTTAATATACCTGTTGAATATGCCCTTGATATAATTAATTTAAATTTAGAATACGCAAAGTTTATGTACACTTAATTTACTTAAATACATGTTTATTTAACAAAGTATAAGGCAACCCATGCGGAAAGCGCCATCGCACGCATAGCTGGACATAGGTATGGCTCGGACGACTAAACAGCCTGCATAATGCGTTAGTATGCCGATTGAATGCCCTTGATGTACCAAATTTCGCTAATCTATGTATATTCAGTTTCCTATATTACTTGTTTGCTCTGACTTATATGCCTCTGCGCAGGCACCCTTATGTTACTTTTACCGATTCATAAAATGCCTGCCCACGCTCTATGGCGACTCTAATAAACATATTTAAAACAGATCAGCATCTCCAAAATCAGTTCTGATGCAAAGCATGCACCAATCGTCCAGGCTTGAACAATATACAGAACAATGTACACGAAAAGGCATTTGTTGGGAATGCATGTTGAATGGATTCACGGAAAATTGCTACATAGAAGCCTTTAAGTGATGAAACAGACCAATACAATTTAGGTTTCACGTACCTTGTTGAGTTTCCCAAGGGACGATATAAGATCTGCCCATTCGCTTGAAGACTCAAAGTTTCGCAAGGCTTTCTCAATGACAGACGAATAATTCCTATATCGGTAATCCCCCTGCAACTCCTGTTCTTCTGGGTCCATCTTTCATTCTGGCTTACAGTCCTGCAATTAGAAGATGGAGATTGTGTTTACATTTACATAGCATCATTTATCAGAAGAAAAGAGAAAGAAAGACTTGGGACATGACCTACCTACCTAGAAGGTAGGTAGGTCATGTCCCAAGTCTTTCTTTCTCTGGAAATCTGGCTGACCTCTTTTACATGTACACAATGTGTCTCCTGTGTCGGATACCCATCTTATGTGATGAACTACATATACCATGAACTCTTGCTAAACAGGCAAGAAAACTCCCGTAAAATTCCTAATGGTGGTCGTTGTACCACTTTCCCTAGCAAGTACTGCAGTTCTAAGACCTGTAATTTTTTTTATCTATTTATTGCATTTAAACTTTGTGTTCCATTCCTGCCTATTGTATCACTTTCTATCTTTGGGTATTATTGTCTAATGCCTAATTATTCTCTTTTCATGGCATCTCTTGGCTTTCCCTCAAACCGAGTGGTCAGCTATCTTTCAGGCCTCGTTCTTCAGAAGCAAAGCTTGTCCCCCTGAATACAAAGCACGATTTGGCCAATTCTGTTCAAGAATTGAGAACTAAACATTGGTTATTTACACTATCTTGGGCCGGGTAAGTGGTGTTTACAAACAGTGCAGTATTTACTTACATGTATGTATTGCAAATCAATACACACACACACACACACACACACAAACGGTATGGGGGGGTGGAGGGGGACCAAAATAATTAACATTACATCTACAGTAATTTTCTTAATTTAACCGTCCAAAGCCAAGTTAGGGAATATAATTGTGCTACCGAGATACACAGTGAATACAAATACATTTGGTGAATATAGCTTGCACAAAATAGCATGTCACAAATTACTGTATATTTTCAAGGTGTGATCAGCCAACACTCTAGAATAATTTTCATTTCTTATGTACAATGCATTTGTTCAGTTTTGAAATTTAACAAGAACTTTGTATTTGATTAGTAAATAAGTACTAGTGAAGTATGCACATTTTTTTTAAATATGTCTCCTTTAAAGGGACACTATAGTCACCTGAACAACTTTAGCTTAATTAAGCAGTTTTGGTGTATAGAACATGCCCCTGCAGCCTCACTGCTCAATCCTCTGCCATTTAGGAGTTAAATCCCTTTGTTTATGAACCCTAGTCACACCTCCCTGCATGTGACTTGCACAGCCTTCCATAAACACTTCCTGTAAAGAGAGCCCTATTTAGGCTTTCTTTATTGCAAGTTCTGTTTAATTAAGATGTTCTTATCCCCTGCTATGTTAATAGATAGCTAGACCCTGCAAGAGCCTCCTGTATGTGATTAAAGTTCAATTTAGAGATTGAGATACAATTATTTAAGGTAAATTACATCTGTTTGAAAGTGAAACCAGTTTTTTTTTCATGCAGGCTCTGTCAATCATAGCCAGGGGAGGTGTGGCTAGGGCAGCATAAACAGAAACAAAGTGATTTAACTCCTAAATGACAGTGAATTGAGCAGTGAAATTGCAGGGGAATGATATATACACTAAAACGGCTTTATTTAGCTAAAGTAATTTAGGTGACTATAGTGTTCCTTTAATCTTATAATGGACAATTATTTCCAATCAGTGGTTCTCAACCTGTCCTCTTGCGGTCTCTTGTAGGTCTCAGTAATTTTCCTACGCCTGACACTTATAGACACTGGGTGGAGTTACCACCGTCAAGAATTTTTGATCCCCCAGCGAAGGATGCATGGAATTGGTTCTATCTATGAAGGATTCCGTGGGATACCCAATAGTGACTTTGGCACCTGGCATCTCAAGTGCCAAGAGGAAAAAGGGGCAAGCACGAAAAGAATGGTGGCGCCTGCGAGGGACAGGTTGAGGATAGTAGGACTCACCTTTGCCTGTCCCCGCTGGCCATCAGACCCACAGCAGCGATGTCACCGCATGTTTTTCTTTGCAAATTATGCAAAGTGACAGTGCCGCTTTAAAATTCAACTCTCGATTACATCAGAGAAAACCTTCAGTTAAAACACCCAATATGTAAACAGTCCGTTACAAGCAGTGGCAGAACAAGTAATATAACCTTTTTATCATCACTCGGTCATGTGTTTATACTTGTTACAGTACAGGAAATAGAATGGCTGCTCGTACTATAGATCGTCCAAAAGGAGACTACCCCTCAGCCACTATAAGATGAGCACAATGTAGCTTTCAAATAAAAAGTATATATTTAAATGCCCCCTGCAATGCAAAATGTATCCAGACAGGCCGAGCATAACACAAAATATAGCTTTATTAGATAGACAGAGACAAAAAAAAACTAACAAACCAAGAAAGTTAGGGTGGGGAAAAAAGTGATTGAAAAGCCCTTCCACCTAAAGTCAGTGGGTAGTCAATACATTGTTAAACACAGATTTGCACACAACAGTCAAACACACACACACACACAATTTTTTTTTCCAGCACCACTAGAGATGACCTTTTATCATGTTGTATTCAATATTTGCCCGAAGGATAACCTTTCCATCTTACAGTGTATTTTTTAGTAATACTAAATATAGAGTTACAAAAAGTTAAACTAATATCAGCTTTTACAAGCCATGAATTTTCCGTGGGCACATAAATACAGATTGAAAGTCATACTTCAACCAAGCAGACTCAAAGATGATAACTAAACCACACAGTGAACTCAAATTATACAACATTCAATGGATGGGAAGGGTGGACGCAGCACAAAGCAAATCAGCTACTTATCACTTACCTGCTTTAGGGTTACTCACTTAGCGCGTAGTTAAATATGAAATGGCTAAATTGAGGACAAAATACCCCAGTTAAAGAATTAGTTCACATCAACTATTCTAGTCTCAATTTTGCAATATGCTTTTTATTTGCCCCCTTAAGGGGTTAAACATGCTACGTAAGCAAGGCCATTCACCCTGTTGCTCCAAGTGTCAGATTAACAGTGGTAAACACCAGATTACAGTAATAGAGGCTGAGTGACTGCAGATTGTTGGTGCCCTAGATAGACGCAGAAGTCCCATGCAGCTCACTTTGAGCCAATGGGTCATGGATTCTGAATATTGCAGTATCAGAGTAAAGGATCATGGGTCACTAACTGAACCCAAATGGAATTTGGATTTTTCTCACAGTCCTTCACCCACTCCCAGTGATGTACTGCCCAGTGTGCAAGTGCACTATGTTGGTTTAAGGAGAAATAATGCTATAAAGAGAAAATATGCCAGGAAGCAGAAAAGTAAATCATAATTAAACGCTCCCTTGGGAATTTACAAATAAGACAAGTTTCTCAATCAAGAACACATATCCACTTCCCTGCTTTCAATGGCCAAGTGACCGCATAAGGGGACACAATATGACGGGATGTGGAGAGGGATCTTATAGTCAATAAGTAAAAAAAAAAATAATAAAAAAATAACTGCAAAGATCAGACAAAAAGACGAGAGGGATGGCGTATGAAAGGACAGCCTATAGTACCTCACGGACAATAACAGGCATTCCCACCCCGGCTGGTGACCAATCACTCCCTCTATTCGCAGACGACATATTGCTGTTAACGGACCCTATTCGTTCACTCTGGGGTGTGATGTCCTTGTTAGCTGCATATGGCTCTGTTTCATACTACAAAATTACCCCGACCAAAACCCAATTCTTTTCAATATGGATTCCAAAAGTGGATCCCATGAAGCTCAGAACTACATTCCCCTTTGATTGGCACACAATCTCTTATTTGGGAGTGAAACTCTAACCGCACCAACATACTCTCTACACAAGGGGTTCCCAAAAGGTAAATCCCCAGATGCTTTAAAACTACAGTTTCCATGATGTGGTCATTTTAAAAGGCATGCAAAGCATCATGGGAGTTTTAGTTCCACAACATCTGGGGATCTAGCATTTAAGCACCCCTGCTCTACACTAATAACTAAATGGGCCTTGCATTAAACCTTCTTGGATAGGAAGGATACAGACAATTAAAATGAGTTCTCCCACTCATCTTGTACCTTTTTCGAAAACTACCAATCCAAATCCCGAAAACTCTATTCCAATGCACCACCACATATTATATTGGAGTCTATGAGAATTCAGCCTAGTGAGGGCGGACTGGGAGTCCCAGACATAGGAATGTACTATGAAGCCTCTCTTACTGTCCATGCCTCAATTATGCTAGCACTAGTAGATACTACTCTCTGGATGGCATTTGAACAAGCGTACAAGCTCACCTTAGCCCCCCACTGAACGCTATTCTACCCACAACACGGCTGGCGCAATAAATTTGGAGAACTAAAGTTTCCAAACTTCTCCCTGTTCCAACTGTACACAATTGGATAAAAGCAGATATAACTTCTGTTAAAAAAAAAACTTAATCCAGGACAACTCAGTAATAGCTTTTTCAGACTTGACCTCTCTGACTTCCCTGACTTCATATGTCCTCATTCTACAAACTGCGTGATAATCCCCTCTGCATTAGATCAAACTATTCTCCACATATAACTGTACTCTCTAATACATCTTATTAAAAAGCATCCTTCATTAAACAATGGGAAGTTGACCTTAAAAGATTGTTTCCTAGACTAGACTAAAAAAAAGAGCACTGGTAGCCATGAAAGGTTTATTGTTCCCCATTGAGAAACTAGACGCAAGCTTAGGTTCCGATGGTATCTGAAACAAGAATGTGTAGCCCATATCTATCCCAACACAACAGACATTTGTGGGAGATGTAGGACTGGAAAAGGCTCACTAATCCATGTATTCTGGGACTGTTCGTCCATCAAAACCAGCTGGTAGGACATACAAGCCCTCATTCTCAATCTTACACAAATCGGACATCCCCGAGAGCCGAAATGCTTTCTTCTAGATATGCTCCCCCAGACAATTCCAAGGTATCAACAAGCTTCAATCCTCCACATTCTCACCACAGCCAAAAACTCTATAGTCAGATATTGGAAGTCACATACAGCCCCAACCATTCAACTGGTAACTCAATCATTACATACAACGCGAATCTACGAAGAGATAGTTCCCCGGAATCTAAACATGCTACCGATAGTCAGGACAATCTGGTCTGACTGGGCACTCTCTGTGCCTTAACAATCTAGCACCTCATAATGCTCATTGAGCTACTCAAGCAGCACCTCTAACTATCCCCCCTTGCTCTACGTTAACCTCCCCCTTTCTTCTCTAAGCTCACAGCGTTCACCTCTACTTTGATTACATAATATCAGCGCACAAAATGTTTCAAAAACACGCTCTTTACCGTCTCTGTAAAAGTTATTTGTGCGGTTCTATTTAGGTTGTACGCTTCTAGAAAATCTTTATTAAGATTATGCATAAAAAAAAAATAAAAAAAAATTAGAGAGCCATAAAATAAGCATTAAACCCTCACATAGGAGGAGAAAATGCCAGAAAATTTCCACATTAACATTCCAGAAAATAACCTACCATCCCTTTGGAGGTCAGAATTAAGGGGTCATGCAATCAGCTGCTAACCAGTGCTTATCAAACTACAATTCCCATGATCATAGTGATTGGTGCTAGACGTATATAGATGTTTATCCAGTAAACACAGAATTGCAGTTGAAAACAGAACTGCTAATATGAGGCAAACAGCCCAAGCTGTTTTTCTTGCAATCCAGCGATTTCAGTGTAATTCTGCAATTTGGTCTCCGATTCCCCATTATCAAGTGAATAAATCCCATTGTATTTCTGTCTAGTAACAGGTGATTTCAGATCACAATCTCTTAGCTCACCTGTTGTTTTTTTTGTTTTTTTTCAAAGATAAGGCTTACAGAGAGTCTGCTGTCCTGAAATAATCATTAACCACTTTTTATTAGATATTTCCTATAGTTCAGCTGTCCGCTCAATCATTTCCCATATTATCAATAGTTTAGGAATGCCAACTGTAACACCTGACACAGACTTATCTCAAGCATTATAGCATACACCTTGTATGGACATTAAGCAACACAACTATTGCATCTCACTGTATCACTTAGCTTGCCTACAGTGTCCAAGGGATCTTTTAATTATACATTATAATTGGGCCAAGCCGATGGTGATTTCCTCATGCCAACGAGAAACCCATTATTGTTAAATTTCCCAAATATTATTTGATATTAAATAGTGGGAAGGTGCCCAGAGACTCTACTCAACATAACCACTACACCACAACATTGCTTAGAGTGCCCCATTAACCCCTTAAGGACACATGACATGTGTAACATGTCATGATTCCCTTTTATTCCAGAAGTTTGGTCTTTAAGGGGTTAATGCCACAATGTTTAGTAAGCGGCACAGACAGTGTAGTCATTCCTATTCTACACAAACATAACCAACTATAACATTCACACACAAAGGATTGAACACCTGTCACTTTGTTCCTATTTATTACAAAACTGCAAAGTTTAACACACATTCTTGCTGGGATGGAACAATGCCACTGTGAATATTCTGCCACTTCTTCCCATGCCATGTCCCTAAGACTAGAATTTATCAGTACCAGCATTTAAAAGAATAGGGCAAACTCCAACGTGATTTAAAATTTATTTCAGAATTTAAGTTAAGTTCTCATAAACACAACAGTGATGACAATTCTGTTTTTGGTTTGAAATGCATTATCATCGATTTATAAAATGAAGATAGACCAAACCTATATGAGGCTGCGTAGGTTACCTCTGAAAGGGACACTGTAGGCATAACAATTTAACCCCTTCCTGACTGCGGACGTACTAGGTACGTCAGACAAAAACGGTCCTTAAGGTATTCGCGGTATTCTTACTTACTCAATTGCAGCTGTTTCCCTGCCGGCGATCGGTGTTCCTCTCCGTCTGGAGGAGTCTTCCCTCTGCAAATTAGGACCCCACTATGGGCCTCCATAGTGCTGCCTGCAGGGGGACTGCTTGAATTGACAGGCAGTCTCCCTGCAGGTGTAAAATAAAAAAAAGATTATAATATATAGACACGTCATACTAAGTGTATTGTTTTTATTAAAATATATAATATAAAAATACACTTAGAGTAAAATTACACACGTCTATATATTATAACTATATAAGTATTATAATAAATGAAAATAAATGTAATTTATTCGAACTGTATTTTAATAGTAATATATACACTTATATCAAAATACACTTAGTATTAAATTATATATCTACCGTATATACTCGAGTATAAGTCGACCCGAATATAAGTCGAGACCCCTAATTTTACCCCAAAAAACTGGGAAAACTTATTGACTAGGGTGGGAAATGCAGCAGCTACTGGTAAATTTCTAAAAAAAAATTATATCCCCAAAAAATTATATTAATTGAATATTTATTTACAGTGTGTGTATATAATGAATGCTGTGTGTGTGTTGATGAATGCGTGCAGTGTGTGTATGAATGCGTGCAGTGTGTGTGAGATGCAGAGTGTGTGTGTGTGTGATGCAGAGTGTGTGTGTGTGTGATGCAGAGTGTGTGTGTGTGTGATGCAGAGTGTGTGTGTGTGTGTGTGAGTGTGATGCAGAGTGTGTGTGCGTGTGTGATGCAGAGTGTGTGTGTGTGTGTGTGATGCAGAGT
This sequence comes from Pelobates fuscus, assembly GCF_036172605.1. Taxonomy (NCBI): domain Eukaryota; kingdom Metazoa; phylum Chordata; class Amphibia; order Anura; family Pelobatidae; genus Pelobates; species Pelobates fuscus. The sequence continues at coordinate 33,295,296 of NC_086317.1, forward strand.
GTGTGTGTGTGTGTGATGCAGAGTGTGTGTGTGTGTGTGATGCAGAGTGTGTGTGTGTGTGTGATGCAGAGTGTGTGTGTGTGTGTGATGCAGAGTGTGTGTGTGTGTGTGATGCAGAGTGTGTGTGTGTGATGCAGAGTGTGTGTGTGTGTGTGATGCAGAGTGTGTGTGTGTGTGTGTGATGCAGAGTGTGTGCGTGTGATGCAGAGTGTGTGCGTGTGATGCAGAGTGTGTGCGTGTGATGCAGAGTGTGTGCGTGTGTAATGCAGAGTGTGTGTGTGTGATGCAGAGTGTGTGTGTGTGTGATGCAGAGTGTGTGTGTGTGTGATGCAGAGTGTGTGTGTGTGTGATGCAGAGTGTGTGTGTGTGTGATGCAGAGTGTGTGTGTGTGTGATGCAGAGTGTGTGTGTGTGTGATGCAGAGTGTGTGTGTGTGTGATGCAGAGTGTGTGTGTGTGTGATGCAGAGTGTGTGTGTGTGTGTGTGATGCAGAGTGTGTGTGTGTGATGCAGAGTGTGTGTGTGTGATGCAGAGTGTGTGTGTGTGATGCAGAGTGTGTGTGTGTGAGATGCAGAGTGTGTGTGTGTGAGATGCAGAGTGTGTGTGTGTGAGATGCAGAGTGTGTGTGTGTGAGATGCAGAGTGTGTGTGTGTGAGATGCAGAGTGTGTGTGTGTGAGATGCAGAGTGTGTGTGTGTGAGATGCAGAGTGTGTGTGTGTGAGATGCAGAGTGTGTGTGTGTGAGATGCAGAGTGTGTGTGTGTGAGATGCAGAGTGTGTGTGTGTGAGATGCAGAGTGTGTGTGTGTGAGATGCAGAGTGTGTGTGTGAGAGATGCAGAGTGTGTGTGTGAGAGATGCAGAGTGTGTGTGTGAGAGATGCAGAGTGTGTGTGTGTGAGATGCAGAGTGTGTGTGTGTGATGCAGAGTGTGTGTGTGATGCAGAGTGTGTGTGTGATGCAGAGTGTGTGTGTGATGCAGAGTGTGTTTGTGTGTGTGTGATGCAGAGTGTGTTTGTGTGTGTGTGATGCAGAGTGTGTTTGTGTGTGTGTGATGCAGAGTGTGTTTGTGTGTGTGTGATGCAGAGTGTGTTTGTGTGTGTGTGATGCAGAGTGTGTTTGTGTGTGTGTGATGCAGAGTGTGTTTGTGTGTGTGTGATGCAGAGTGTGTTTGTGTGTGTGTGATGCAGAGTGTGTTTGTGTGTGTGTGATGCAGAGTGTGTTTGTGTGTGTGATGCAGAGTGTGTTTGTGTGTGTGTGATGCAGAGTGTGTTTGTGTGTGTGTGATGCAGAGTGTGTTTGTGTGTGTGTGATGCAGAGTGTGTTTGTGTGTGTGTGATGCAGAGTGTGTTTGTGTGTGTGTGATGCAGAGTGTGTTTGTGTGTGTGTGATGCAGAGTGTGTTTGTGTGTGTGTGATGCAGAGTGTGTTTGTGTGTGTGTGATGCAGAGTGTGTTTGTGTGTATGTGATGCAGAGTGTGTTTGTGTGTATGTGATGCAGAGTGTGTTTGTGTGTATGTGATGCAGAGTGTGTTTGTGTGTATGTGATGCAGAGTGTGTTTGTGTGTATGTGATGCAGAGTGTGTTTGTGTGTATGTGATGCAGAGTGTGTTTGTGTGTATGTGATGCAGAGTGTGTTTGTGTGTATGTGATGCAGAGTGTGTTTGTGTGTATGTGATGCAGAGTGTGTTTGTGTGTATGTGATGCAGAGTGTGTTTGTGTGTATGTGATGCAGAGTGTGTTTGTGTATGTGATGCAGAGTGTGTTTGTGTATGTGATGCAGAGCCTTGGTGGGGGGTGGGCATTTTTATTATTTTAATATAAAAAAAATGTGTTATATTATTAATATATATATTTTTTTATTATTATTATTTTATTTTATTATTATTTACATTTGTATTTATATATTTTTTGTCCCCCCTCCCTGCTTGATACATGGCTAGGGAGGGGGCTCTCATTCCCTGGTGGTCCAGTGGATGGGCTGTGTAGGAGGGGGCTGGCAGTGAGCTGTAACGTACCTTCACAGCAGTTCCTGTCAGCTCCCTTCTCTCTCCTGCGTTCCGGTCAGCTCCCACTGTAAGTCTTGCGGCCATGCGGACCCGTGGCAACGCTCTGATCCCGCGGCTCTTGCGAGACTTCCACTGGAGGAGAAGGGAGCTGACCAGTCTCGCGAGAGCCGCGGGGTCAGAGCGTTGCCACGGGTTACCGTGGCAACGCTACGCGCGGCCGCAAGACTTACAGTGGGAGCTGACCGGAACGCAGGAGAGAGAAGGGAGTTGACAGGAGCTGCTGTGAAGGTAAGTAACAGTTCACTGCCAGCCCCAAACAGGACCGCCGGTCTTTTAATGAGCCCGGCGGTCCTGGTCTGTATTATGGCAATGTAAGTTGCCATAATACAGACATTGACTCGAGTATAAGTCGAGTTGGGGTTTTTCAGCAGAAAAAATGTGCTGAAAAACTCTACTTATACTCGAGTATATAAGGTATGTATATAAATCAATGAAAATAATACGACATATATCATTTCCAATGTGTGTGTGTGTGTGTGTGTGTGTGTGTGTGTGTGTGTGTGTGTGTGTGTGTGTGTGTGTATATACACACACACACACACAGTTACATAAATAATTTCATAAATATACACATAGACTTCAAATATATAAATGTGTGTGTATATATATTTAAATTCTATATGCATATTTATGTAATATTTTTACATAAGTAAGTCATTTTATTGATTGCAATTTGAGGGACCTGCCTGGCAACCCAGGCCGAAAGTCCAGAGAATTTAATTTGTTAGCACTGTATTTAGCCCTATAACTTTCCATGACACCCTAAAACCTGTACATGGGAGGTACGGTTTTACTCGGGAGACTTCGCTAAACACAAATATTTAGTGTTTCAAAACAGTAAAATATATAACAGCAATGATATTGTCAGTGAAAGTGACGTTTTTTACATTTGTCACACACAAACGGCACTTTCACACATGATAACATTGTTGTGATACATTTTACTGTTTTCAAACACTAATATTTGTGTTCAGCGAAGTCTTCCGAGTATAACAGTACCCCCCATGTACAGGTTTTACGGTGTTTTTGAAAGTTACATGGTCAAATATAAGGCTTGGTTTTCTGTTTTTTCACATTAAAATTTGCTAGATTGCTTATGTTCCCTTTAAGAGTGTATGGTAGCCCATGAATGAGAATTACCTCCATGATGGCATATCATTTGCAAAAGAAGACAACCCAAAGTATTGCAAATGGGGTGTGTCCAGTCTTTTTTAGTAGCCACTTAGTCACAAACACTGGCCAAAGTTTGCACTCATAATAGTTTTTTTTGTATTTTTAAGACACAAACAAATATGAACGCTAACTTTGGCCAGTGTTTGTGACTAAGTGGCTACTAAAAAAAAATACTGCATATACCCCATATTGAATACCCTGGGTTGTCTACTTTAACCCCTTAAGGACACCTGACGTGTGTGACACGTCATTATTCAATTTTATTCCAGAAGTTTGGTCCTTAAGGGGTTAAAAAATAAATATGTACATGTGAGGTGTGACTCAGATTTATGACAGAGAGTGTTACAATGTCCCTGTTGATATAATTTAAAAATATATATTTTGAAACAGCATGTCCTACTTGTACTTATAGCCCTATAACTTGCAAAAAATCATGTAAACACTGGGTGTTTTTAAACTAAGGACAAAATTTAGAATCTATTACGGGTGCATAACAGATTTTGAGGGTCAAAGTTCGAAAAAGTGTGTTTTTAAAAAAAAATGTTCATCATATTTTTTAAAAATTTTTATAGTATATTATATGATATGATGAAAATAACGGTATCTTTAGAAAAAACATTTAATGGTGATAAAAACTGTATACAATATGTGTGGGTACAGCAAATGAGTAAGAGGAAAATTACAGCTAAACACAAACACAGCAGAAATGTCAAAACAGCACCGGTCCTTAACGTTAAGAAAATTTAAAAACGGTCTGGTCACTAAGGGGTTAATCTCATTAAAATGGTTACAGTGCCTGGACTCCCCTGGCATTGTCCGTCCGTTCAGTGTTAAACCATTTTTGAGTCATTTAAAGGAGCACTCCTTTTCCCACATGGTAGAAAATAAATAAATCATTATTTAGTAGATATGCCTCCAGTGAATACATGCATGAATGCTTCATGTATGTTTTCATTGAGGGTATATCTTAAAAGAGCTTGCAAAGGCTGCAGATCTTATGAACTGCAGTCTTAGCAAGCTCTCCCTTTTTTCCCCCGGAAGAGACTTTCAGTCCCTTCACAGAGCAATAACCAATCAGAGCAGCCGACTTGGTGCCCACGCCCACCTCTGGTCTGCGGTCTGGAGCTGGTCTGAGATCTGTGAGGAAGGCAGGCACCCTCAAGTAACGTGCCTGCCACTTCCGATATCTCATGGTAGCTAACGGACTGAAACCTATTACAAAATTAAAGAAACACTCATTTCTCTCTCTCTCCCTCTCTCCCCCCCCCCCCATATTTTTTTGGCTTACCACCCAACCCTCTAGAAAAAGAATCTCAGTGTTTCTAAACTACTGCAAATCACTTTTTCCCCCCACATAAAAACGGATGCCACTACGGCTAAGCATCCAGTGTGCCAACGTGATAATGCAGGAGTGTAATTGTGTTTAGTGTATGTGTGTAAATGCAGGAATGTATTTGATTTACACAGCAGCTACTATCTTTCCCCTAGCTTGCTGTGAGGGGGTATGAGCTAATTTTGAGTCTTGGTCAAAATTTTTTTTAAAAATAACTCTTTGTATCCTTTAGCATTAAGATGATCCTTTACTGTAAGCAAGAAGCATAGCCCAAACCCTGAAAATCAGCTCCCGACCACTAGCCCTTCTTCACCTAAACTTTACAGTAAACTATGGTTTCTGGTAGCGTTCTCATGGCATCCACCATACCCATAAACTTCCATGAGACTGCGAGATAGTAAAGCACGATTAATCACTCCAGAGTCCACTGAAGATGGCTTTACATGGATGCAGACATTTGGCATTACGCGTAGTGACAGGAGGCCTACACACATCCTATGACAGTGCCACAATTAAAGTCACAGTATGACCCATTGTAATGCCAATATTTGTCTATGGAGGTTGCGTGGCTATGTGCTGGGTTTTATGCACCTGTTAGCAATGGGTGAGGCTGTAACACCTGAATTCAGCCATTAGCAGGAGTGTCCACAGACGGTAAGCCATATAGTATAGATACAGACTAAGAGCATTGAAAGCATTGCACGGTGTTGTAATAATGTCATGTTTTGGAAAAGGCTGTAGCTTGAATCATGTGACACACACACACACACACACACAAACACCACAATGTCCTATTAGCAGAATGGCTTAGTTGTTGTTCAAATGAAAGGCATGTGATTTACAGATAGAACATACGTGACTTTCTAAAAGGTAAACTCATGCAAAACTACAATGTGTTCAAACGATGCAGTAAAAAAAAAAAAAAGACAAAAAAAATAACCTAGTGACATAGAATCCAGCAGCCATTAAGTTAACACTCCCATGATGCTTAGCCGAAGAACGAACACCCCACTAGAAGCCATATGGGTCAGGGTAACTACTGCTGTTGTGACACAAACACTTCCACAATGCAAAGCATCATGGGATCGTGAGATCTAACATTTAGTGCCAACCTTTGTATGGATTGTACTTTGAAAGGGTTTTTTTTTTTTTTAATTACATCATGACATAATATAGTTTGCATTGCGCATGCAATTTCTGTCACCACAAGTACAAACTCCAATTTTGATAATGATTTTGGCACGGTTTAAAATTATCACACTGCACTGCATGCAGTGCATTGCATCCAATTTATCACTTTATTGTTTTTTATTTTTATTTTTACGGAGACCTTCTCATTCAACTTTTAGATTCCAACCCACCACCCACACATGCACGCACCCTCTCCCTTTCGGAGGTAAACATGGATAATCATTGGCACTCTGATCGTCTGTGACTACACAGCCCCATAAGCAGCGAAACTCTGACACCCTTCTTTCATGGCCAGCATTAAAGGGACACTCCAGGCACCCAGACCACTTCTGCCCATTGGAGTGGTCTGGGTGCCAACTCCCACTACCCTTAACCCTGCAACTGTAAATATTGCAGTTTTCATAAACTGCATTGCAGGGTTAACTCCTCATCTAGTGGCTGTCTACTAGACAGCCACTAGAGGGCACTTCCTGGTTTATAGCACAGATTGTGCTATAGCGTCGCTGGACGTTCTCACGCTGTGTGAGGACCTCCAGCGTCGCTGAAATCCCCATAGGAAAGCATTGAAAGCATCTTTCAATGCTTTCCTATGGGAAGGTCTAATGCACGTGCGCGGATGATGTTGGTGGGGGAGGAGCGTGGGCAGACCCTGAACCAGCACCGAGGGACATCGGCGCTGTACTCAGGAAAGTCACCGAAGGGTAGAAAAGAAGGAAACAGCGCTAAAATAGACAAATCCTATAAATAGATAACGTAAGAGGCAGCAACCTAAAAATAGGGTTCCCTCTAAGCCCTATGAACAAAGGTAATATACAAGATAAAATAGAAGAAGGTTGCGCCAAAGCTGGCTATAGTGCAGCTGAAATGAACAAAGTCCAAAGTGTAAGTGGTGCCAAAACAAAGTCTTAAGTTGGGCCTGATGAGGCACCGACGGCCTATGTGGAGGAGTATTCTCTCTAAGGGTCACTTTAACCCCTTAAGGACCAAACTTCTGGAATAAAAGGGAATCATGACGTGTGACACACGTCATGTGTCCTTAAGGGGTTAAGATGGTTTTACAGGATCCGTATGTAAAGAAAGAAACAAACAATAGTGCAAATACGTCTGATACGAGGGTTGGTATGCAAGAAGAAGAGATCTATAGTAATCCTACTCACGTGTAGTAGAGCTGAACTAGCTCTAGTGTGGATGGCATACAGCGGTACAATCCCCGCTTATAGGATACATAGAGAAGTATTGGTCTTTTAGTTTAGTATGAATAGCGCACAGCGGTATAATCCCCGCTTGTAGGATGCGTGTAGAGGGTTAAGTCTTTTGCCGATATGTAGATCATAAGGGAGAAGAGAGACAACTAATAGTGCTCGCTGTATAAAAACTCATATAAGGAGTATAAATAATAAAATGTGTACTCACATAGGATTGAGCAGGCGGACTGCTCAATGACTTAGGCGTGTGTGGTATAAGCCCCACCTCGGATGTCTTTGGAGTAATACTCAGCAGGAGAGATAAAATCAGGATACCAAGCAAAATTAAAAATAATAAATAAAAGAGTAAAATGGCACAATCAGAGTGATTTCAAAGTAGCCAAAAAACCTTTATTTGGAATACAGAATAAAATATTTAAAATATCCACAACGCGTTTCACCTATAGTGGCTTTAACAAGTGGAGACAAAATAAACATGCTTGGTAGGGTAGGGTTTATATAGGGGGACTGATTTTAAACGGTAAATGAGGTTTGGCGCCTAAATTATGTCATCATGTAAGGTGCATTTTCAAAATACAAAATAAACTATATGTATATATACAGTAGAAGTCAGGGAAGCTTCCCCTAAAGTTTGAAGTTAAAAAGAGGGTTATAAATAGGGTAAAAATTGTATTTTAGTTAGTCACGTGATCGGCTTCCATTTTTGAAAACGCACCAATCGCGTGACGTGCCGCTAAGGATATAAGGAAATGTAGTGTGCAGGAGGGACTGCTACAGATGGCATACTGGTGGGAGGGAGTAAGCAGGGATAGACAGGATGGGCGTGGCGATCGGCCGGGGGCGTGGTTATAATGCCGACGGCCAGGAGGTGTATACAGCTGATGTTGCTGTAGGGGAAGGAGGGGAAATGAATGTGTGGGCGTGAACTATGCCCAAAGATTATTCTAAACCAGGGATAGGCAACCTTCGGCTCTCCAGATTTTGTGGACTACATCCCCCATAATGCTCTTACACACATAATGCTGGCAAAGCATCATGGGAGGTGTAGTCCAAAACATCTGGAGAGCCGAAGGTTCCCGACCCCCTGTTCTAAACAGTTCAAAGGCTGTGCTTGAGATGTCTTAAGCAAAATGAGAAGCCTCTGATTGGTTTATTCTCCGGCACAGAATAAGAGTCTGTGTTGGGGAAAGAGGTCTGCATTTTCGCAAGCTACTTTTTTGTATACCCCCAAAGAAACCACGCAGGAAAACATATTTGCATATTGGGTATCGACTAAATGGTTTTAAAAGAAGGAAAGATTTTTCACTGGAATGTTCCTTTAAAATCCTGTGGGGATTATTCAATAAACTAGTTCATTATTGGAACCAAAGTGAATCTGAAATTTTAGCCAATCTGAAAAATGCAAAGGACTTGAATTACATTTTTTCCATTTTGGTCTAAAATGTAAAATTCCGTTTTAGTTCCGGACAATTTATACTTAAGTAAATAATGCTGTCAATTTCCCACAAGATGTATCCACATGTCTAAAAAAAAACTTAATTTGGTGATTTTTGAGGAACCCCATCCATATTACAGAACTGATGTTGTGAAACTCATGTTTTGACAGAACTGGGGTGTAAAATGTGTCATATAAGGACACGTTTCGTAAACTAATTTACAGTTTCAAAACATTCTCCATAAAGTAAACTGAATATGACAAACTGACATGCACAATGTACAATACAGTAGGCACTCTGAAAATGTAGCACATATAATTTGGTTGCCCATTCAATAGTAATATGAGATCCATTAGAATTTAGCAGGGATCCATGCGGCTCAATTTGGCTGTTAGTGAATACGATTTACTACAGAGGGATTTTAACAGCCGAATGCAGGAGAATTGAGCTGAATGTAACAATCGAAGTCGTTTAGGGAATAAGCCCCATTATTGGTACTTATTCAGAGGTCAGTGTAATTTAGCATTAAATCTTCAGACCTCTCGGGCAGCTTATTTCTCCTTTGCAGTGTGGTGAAGTGACAGTGACACGCAAAAAATAAATATCAAACTGAAATGAAAAATAAATAAATCACAGTTTATTAAAAGGATTATTCGCTAAACGGCGAATTGTGCTTGACTGAGAAATACATTTAAAAAATAAATAAATAATCCAATTCACTAATATTGCAAACCAATTAATGTAAAGTGCATATCTCTGGAATAACTCACTACAATCCATTCTCCCCATAGAAACTCAATGTACTTTTAAATTAGCAGTCAAGGAACCACAACCACAACATGTAGATGTAGTGGTTATGGTGTTGTTAGGCTGTGTGCACCATCATAACACATATGATAAATTGGAATGAAATAAACTAGAAAGTGTTATAAAATAATAAAAAGGATAGCACAATAGGGATCGACCGATATTGATTTTTTTAGAGCCGATACCGATATTCAGTGAACTTTCAGGCCGATAGCCGATATAATTTGCCGATATTCTGTACATTTACCATTTTGGAAAATAAAAACAATTTCTAAAGGTAAATGCACAAAATATACATGCCACATGTAGTGGATGCAGTGTGTTTAGACAGGGGAGCTGTTTGTGTTTGTGTAGTGTGTGTGTGTAGTGGATGCAGTGTGTGTTTGTGTAGTGTGTGTGTAGTGGATGCAGTGTGTGTTTGTGTAGTGTGAGTGTTGTGGATGCAGTGTGTGTTTGTGTAGTGTGAGTGTTGTGGATGCAGTGTGTGTTTGTGTAGTGTGTGTGTTGTGGATGCAGTGTGTGTTTGTGTAGTGGATGCAGTGTGTATTTGTCTAGTGTGTGTAGTGGATGCTGTGTGTATATAATGAAAGCAGAGTGTTTGTGTAGTGTGTGGGTAGTGTGCGTAAAGTTAATGCAGTGTGTGTGTAAAGTGAATTCTGTATATACTAAATGCAAAGTGTGTGTGTGTTTGTGTAGTGTGTGTATATAAGGAATGCAGAGTGTGTATATAATGCAGTGTGTTTGTGTAGTGTGCATTATATAAACACACTACACAAACACACACTGAATTATATAAACACAATGATTATATAAACACACTACACAAACACACTGTGTATATAATGCAGTGTTTGTATCATGCAGTGTGTTTGTATAGTGTGTATATAATGCAGTGTGTTTGTATAGTGTGTATATAATGCAGTGTGTTTGTATAGTGTGTATATAATGCAGTGTGTTTGTATAGTGTGTGTGTATATAATGCAGTGTGTGTATATAATGCAGTGTGTGTTACACACACACACTGCATTATATACACACACTATACAAACACTGCATTATATACACACACACACACTGCATTATATACACACACACACACTATACAAACACACTGCATTATATACACCGTGTGTGTGTATGTGTATAATAATGGAGTGTGTGTGTGTGTGTGAGGGGTTATTTTTTATGAATTTTTTTTTTATATATTAAATTATTAAAATACCGAATATCGGCCGATTATATCGGTAAAAACGATAATCGGTCGATCCCTATAGCACAACCAGCAGCTATCTCTTAAAAGAACACAGAGTAGCAGCTATCTATCTCTTAAAAGAATCCGTGGGTTTTACAGTGCTTGGGGATACTTGATCTATTTATATGAAATAGTCAGAAACATTGCCATGACATGGGCAGTTTAATTAACCCCTTAAGGACTGAGCCAAATGTACTTGTTGTGATCATATTCATATTATGTGCACTCACACTTATTATATATCATTTTATTCAAGGGAAACAGGGCTTTCATTTAACATCAAATATCTAGGTATGAAACACAATTTAATATGAATAAAATATTTTAAAAATGGGAGAAAATAAGAATAAAAAAAAAAAATTCTTTAGTTCTACGTGACATTTTAACTGTGAATATCATACTGTTACTGTTTGCTTTTACTGCAAAAAAATACACATTTATATTCAATGATGTCTCACGTGTAAAATAGTACCCCCTATGTACAGGTTTTATGGTGTTTTGGGAAGTTACAGGGTCAAATATAGCATGCTACATTTTTCGTTTTTTTTCACATTGAAATTCGCCAGATTGATTACGTTGCCTTTGAGACCGTATGGTAGCCCAGGAATAAGAATTACCCCCATGATGGCATACCATTTGCAAAAGTAGACAACCCAAGGTATTGCAAATGTCCAGTCTTTTTTAGTAGCCACTTAGTCACAAACACTGGCCAAAGTTAGTGTTAATATTTGTTTGTGTGTGAAAAATGCAAAAAACTAATTTGAACTCCAAATAGACCTCGCGATCACATGGCCCAGGGGGGTCGAAGTGGGCGGAGGGGGACTCCCTGGGCTCCCAGGTAAGTCCACATACCACGATAACGGGTAAGTACCCTGGACGGCGGGGACGTTCTATGCCGCCCTCTGGTGTTTAGAGCTGGTTCCCTAAGGATCCCATAGAATGCCCGCCGTCCTTAAGGCGTTAAAGGGATGTTATAGGTATTAAAACAACTTCGCTTAATGAAGCAGTTTTAGTGTATGATCACGCCCCTGAATTTGCCATTTACAAGTTAAATCACTTTGTTTATACAGCCCTAGCCACACCTCCCTGCATGTGACTTACACAGCCTTCCTAAACACTTCCTGAATCAAGTTTAACCCCTTAGGGACCAAGGCTTTTTTGAGATTCGATAAATTTGTGCCAGTGGCCTTTTGGCACTATTGCCATGCATTAAATTCTACCATATTGTAATCCTGTTTAAGCGCACCCATACATATTATCAATTATTTGAAGAAAAAGTTGGGCTTTCTTGTGATTCTCTATATGTATACATAACACAGGGCTTGACAAATCCCAGATGCCAGATCGCCACAGCAACTAGAAATGTCGCCCTGGCGTCTGGGATTTGCCAGCTCTCTAGTCATGGGACATCTTGGAGGCGGCCGCCCACCCGCGGGAACATGGAGACGGCCGTCCGCTGGCAGAAGCATTGTGCACGGCCGCCTGTGGGAGCATTGTGGGCGGTGCGCGAGGGAGCAATACTCCGTTTGCGGTTTGAATGCGCACGCGGCTCTTGCCATGCATGCGCATACGGAGCTGACAGGCAGATCGGGGCGGAGAGATCCCCAGCGCCAAGGGAGTTCGGCGCTGGAGAAAGGTAAGTGCTTAAGACACACACACACTCTCTCACGAACAGGCGCATACACACTAGCTAACAGACACACACATTTACTGACAGACACACTCAGTGACAGACATACATACACACTCTCTTACAAAACACACTCACACAAACTAACGCACACAAACTAACACGAACACACACACGTTTTTTTAAAACATTTAATCCCCCAGCCTCCTTACCTGTGGGAGTGCTGAGGGGATTCCCTGGGGTCCAGTGGTGTCACCCGGCGGGCAGGTCATATTCCGGTTCCGGTATCAGTGCGATGCGCGAGGGAGCTGAAGAGGAAGCATTCAAGGGAGATTCAAGGTGCGCCAGCCTGCCCGCTGGGTGACACCAGGGCCAGCCTCGGAGGGCCCTGACGTGGCCGGCTCCTGGACCCCCAGGAGAAGAGGCTGGCCGCAGTAGCATACATACCGGGTCGCAGGGCGGCCGGGCCCCCTGGTGGGCCGGGCCCGGTCGCAGCCGCGACCCCTGTGACCCCGGTATGTACGCCACTGAGGAGGGTGTTTACTCACCTTTCTTCCCATTTTCCCACGCAGTGCCAGTTTCACCATGGCTGAGATGATCAATCTTTATGATCTCAGCTAAGCCAACGCTTTTCCTTAGGAAAGCATTGGGAGGATTTAATGCATGCGCAGCAAATGTACCAATCCGGATCTCTTTATAGAGATGCATTACATTAATCAATCTCTATGAGGAACATTCAGCGGCTGCATGCAGAGCTTGGAGACACTGAACCTGGGTGCTGCACATGGTGCAGCAGTGACCCGGGACTCTCTAGCGGCCATTTGAGTAACGGTCACTAGAGGTGTTAGTAAGCAGCAATGTAAACTCTGCCTTTTCACGGAAAAGGCAGTGTTTACACTGAAACGCCTGCAGGCACAGGCTATAGACACCAGAACAACTACATCAAGCTGTAGTGGTTCTGGTGACTATAGTGTACCTTTAAGAATTGCACTTTCTCGTTAAAAATGACTGGCTCCTAACTTTTTTAGCTGGCTCCTATATTCCAAATAAATTTGTCAAGCACTGACATAACAATATTAAATAGGAATAAAAATATTTTTTTTAAAATTGAAAACAAATATTCTCAGTTTTACTTTTAATAATGTATACACACCAAGTGCAACAACAACAAAAAACTAACTCAAAATAGATTCACTAATTGGTCAAGATAGTCCAAATGTCAAATATGTCTAGGATTTAAATTAATTTTCATAGTGATAAAGCATTTGCTGCAAGCCGTGAACGTTATTAAAGCCAAAACCATGCAAAATTTGGCATTCTGAGATTACAACTTTTACAGTAGTCACAAAACCCACAAACTTCTCCACAAAAGGATATATTTGTAGAAAGTACATCCCCCAGGCTATGCAACAAAGAGCATTTTGACACTTTTAATTTATCGGTTTTATCACAGTCAAGTTAGTTACTTTTTTCACCAACACGTTTATTTTGGAGAAATTCACATGCCACGCTTGTTGCACTACTGCAACTACACCCCATATTGGTATTCTGCTACTGTTCTCAATTATGATCAACCGCATGCATACATTTTCCTTAATCTTGCCCCTAAAACCAACCCATAATTCTATTTTAGAGGGATTCCCTCTGTTGATGTCAGCAGAGGGATTTCCCAGTTCACACAGTATAGAGGGCTCCCTCTCATGCTCAGCTCTTACACAGTGTTTGGTGCTAGACAGCTGGAAAAGCCCAGCACCTATCCGAGAGCAGGGGGCAAGCAGTGAGACCTCACTAGGGTCTTTTGAGAGCTTGGGGTTCTCCATGACAATGCGGGGGGGGGGGGGGGGAGAGGGAAAAAAGCTGCTAGTTTTAAACTTACCACGACTGAACGCAGTCACTCAGGCATGGTATTTAATTCAGTTTAAAAGGGCTCTTCTGTCAGTCTCTGCCCAATAACTTTGGCCAACTGACGAAGAGGAAATAAAGCTACCAAAAGCTACCTGAAGACCCCCTTTGGTTTTGTGGTTTAAGTGGCAAGGTTGGGGACAGAGTCAGAAATACTGCGGCTGAGAGATCAGTTAGCCATGGCATTTAAAATTATTTAAAGGGCTATGCACATAACTCACTATGAGCACAGCACATATATTATTACAGTCTACAGCCACTGTGGTCCCGGCTGACAGAGTGCACCTTGAACTAACAAAAGACAGCCTGGGGTTCCTTGGTACCAGTATGGATTTAACCTCTGCTGGCACCTTTACTACATAATGACCTATGCAGTCAAAAGGCATTAAACCCCTCCACTGCATGGCTGCATAGACTGTTGTGGTAAATTAAGTGGTTAAAATTCCTTTATTGCACATTCTATTTAATTTAGAATTTCTTCTCTCCTGCTTTGTTAGTAGCCTTCAGGACTCTGCATGAGCATCGTGCGTATGATCAAAGGTCAACTTACAGAGCAGGGGATAAAAACTTCTAAAGCAAGTCAACATCTGATTGAAAATGAAACCATGTTTGCATGCAGGCTGTATCAGTCAAAACCAGGGGAGGTGTGTCCATGGCTGCATAAACTAAACTAAAGTGATTTGTCTCCTAAATGGAAGTAAATTGAGCCTTCAGGGGCATGATCTGTACAGCAAAACTGCTTAATTAAGCTAAAGTGTTTTTTATGCCTATAGTGTCCCTTTAATTAAGCAAAAGTTAAGCGTACTATCAAACCTAGCCCAAGTCAGAGATTAGAGCTAACTGTTAATTGTTTCCCTCACTAAATATTAAGCACCAATTAAAGGGTGCGGGGCTAGAACCCACAGAGAACGCACAGAAGTCAATAGAAGTCCAATACCTGAGCAAATTAATGTCACCTGTTAAGGATCATAAACAGCCTGTGCCATCATAACAAACTGTTATCGGTCATATTCCAAGATGGAATGACTCATTCTACTAACTGCAACAACATAAAAAGCAGGATATTGTGATATGGGAAAATATAGGATTTACAGAAATACATATGGCAAGGCTGCCCATACAATTCTATGTCTTATATTGTGAGACATGTCCCAAAAACAGCTAGGTACATCGATAAATACGCATTGCTGCAGTTCCAGAGAATTATTACTCGTGGGGGTTGCAGTGGTGACCAGTAGTTCGGTGGTGTTAGGGTGATAATGCCCAGTAGTGCTGATAGGGAAGAGGGGTGTTATGGTGAGAATTTCCCATAGTGCTGGGGGGAGAGGGTTATGGCAACCATGCCCTGTAAGTCTGGGGGGGAGGGTTATGGTGACCATGCTCCATAGTGCTAGGCAGGAGGGGGCTATGGTGGTAGTGCTCGGGAGGTAAGATTCTTCCCTAGTCTTAAGTCTTTTAAACAAACACTACAGTATAGTGTCATGAATACAAAACACTATAGTGTTAAAAACTCATTTTAGGTGGCCGGACCCCCCTTATAAAAAGGTATAAAACTTACCTTTATTCCAGTACCACGCAGACTTTGCCCCACATGGATCTGTCCCTGCTCCGCCTTCTTGGCTGAGATCATCAAAATTGACAATCTCAGCCAATCCAATGCTTTCCCAAAGCATTGGGAGCCTTCTGCGCATGCGCAGCCAAATATTGTGCTGCACCAATCAGCATCTCCTCATAAAGATGCATTGAATCAATGGGGAGCATTCAGGAAGCACCTCTAGTGGCCATCTACGTGACTGCCACTAGAGGTTTAACTAGTCAGTAATGTAAGCACTTCTCTGAAAAGGCAGTGCTTACGTTAAAAAGCCTGCAGGGACATACTAAACTCACCATAACTACATTAAGCGGTAGTTATTTTGGTGACTAGTGTCCCTTTAAGAAGTCCCTCAAAACTCTGCTTACAGCTTCCCAGAGTAACTTCTATTTTACAAACCTGTCTCTTGCTCTCTCTTAAAGGGCTACACTCCACACGCTCACCTCCAGTTCTCAACAACCTATTGTTCCTGTAACATTTTGGAATTGTCTAATTTGTTACATTTCTCCCTTTATAAGATTGTAAAGTGCTGCAGAATAAGTTAACGCTATAGAGATGCCAATAATAATAATAATAAGAGTTATGATGATGACATATTGGGCTGGGGGTAATAATGATGTCCTGTGGCGCTGGCGTCTACGGTGATGTCCTGTAGTGATGGGAGTTATGATGATGACATATTGTGCTGAGGTTTATGGCGAGATCATGTAGTCATTGGAGTTATGGTTATGTCCTGTAGTGACGGCATTTATGGTGATGACATATTGTGCTGAGGGTTATGGCGAGATCATGTAGTCATGGGAGTTATGGCATTTATGGTGATGACATATTGTGCTGAGGGTTATGGAGAGATCATGTAGTGATGGGAGTTATGGTGATAAAATGTTATGCTGGTGATGCCTTGTAGTAAAGGAGGTTATGGTGATGCCCTGCAGTAATGGGAGTTACTGTGATGACACGTTGTGTTAGGAGTAATGGGGATGTCCTGCAGTGATGGGAGTTGAGGTGATGCCCTGCATTGATGGGAGTTGAGGTGATGCTCTGCATTGATGGGAGTTGAGGTGATGCCCTGCATTGATGGGAGTTGAGGTGATGCCCTGCAGTGATGGGAGTTGAGGTGATGCCCTGTAATGCGGTGCAATAAGACTAATGTCCAGTGAAGTTATGGTGCTGAGCTCAGGCTGCCCAGTATAAGGAGTGATACAGCCCAGGTACACACCTTGAGTACACCTACCTGCCCAGCCAGCCACTCTCAGCACATCCTGCTCCCAGCCTCTCACTGCCCGGACACTACCGGTCTGCCTGACACCCAGAGCCTGACAGCCAGAGGCCGAGCCGGGTCATGCCAACACCAACAGGAGGGAGGCCGCCAGGGGAATACTGGGACAGGAACACCCCGCACTAACCAAGACCTGCCTACTGCAGCTATTACACGGAGATATTATATACACTCCGACTATAACTCTCATACAATACCGGGAAACCCACACGGCAAACCTTTACATAGAATTACCTTTACACGGCACCCCTATTTAACACATGGTACATCCCAGCTGCTGTCTGGCTGGTTAGTCTAGTTCGTGCTGGTGATGTCACTCCATTCACCCCCTCCTCCCTGGACAGATTTACACAGATTCTATTCTATAATAAAACACCAATCAGATGTATAGGAGGCAGGTTATCAGAGATACAATAATTACATTGCTTCATGTATGATAATAACATACAGGTGGCAGAACATTGTAAATTATTTTATTTTATAAATGGTAAAAATTGATTTATTATTATTATGATGATGATGATGATGATGTTGATGTTTGGAAGGCCTATATTTTTAATGCGTATAATTAAACTACTTAAAATGTGAAATCTACATTTAATTCCACCCCCAGCCCAACCAAATAAATAAATAAATAAATAAATATATATATATATATATATATATATATATATATATATATTTATTTATAAATATTACTTTGGTGAACAACCTTGTGAACAGTGAAGGGAAACAGAATTTAGATAATATTATTATAGGAGTGTTGGGAAATTGTACAATCAGCTGTTTGGTTTGTTTTTTAAGTATGGAGTATTTTTGCTGCATTTTAGCAAACATTAGTAAATCAGTTGTTTATTGAATAAACCCACTGGATCCTCTCACTTAACCCCTTAAGGACACATGACATGTGTGACATGTCATGATTCCCTTTTATTCCAGAAGTTTGGTCCTTAAGGGGTTAAAGAAAAATAAAGGCTAAAATAAACATTATGTAAAGGAATTTATTCCAAAATATTCTAAAGTCCAAATAAAATTATTCAAATGAACCTGTCATGACAAGTTCACTATAGGTGCTAACACCACCTTAAGCAAAGTACGTGCAATTTGTCATAAATAAAATATATTGTATAGCTAAAATAGCTGTTAAGTTAATAATGACTTCCTTTCCAGAACTGATTCCATTATGTGGCTTTGTGGATGTTACACTAATGCAACACTCCCTCCTCTCCTGTCTTACTTATTAACAGTGATTCTAATGAATGCCCACCCCTATCCAACAATATCAGCAATATCCTTGTCCCGTGGTCTGTAGGTGTTTAGTGATGTCCCGAACAGGTTGCTGGCGAATAGTTCCTGGTGAACATAGCTTGTTCGCGTTCGCCATGGACGGCGAACATATGCGATGTTCGGTCCGCCCCCTATTCGTCATCATTGAGTAAACTTTGACCCTGTACCTCACAGTCAGCAGACACATTCCAGCCAATCAGCAGCAGACCAGCCCTCCCAGACCCTCCCACCTCCTGGACAGCATCCATTTTAGATTCATTCTGAAGCTGCATTCTTAGATAGAGGATGGAAAGTGTAGCTGCTGCCGATTTAATAGGGAAATTGATAGCTAGGCTAGTGTATTCAGTGGCCACTACAGTCCTGAAGGACTCATCTGATCTCTGCTGTAAGGACAGCACCCCAAAAAGCCCTTTCAGACATCAGTCTGTTTTTTTTTTTTTTTCTGTTTAATGTAATTGCAGTTGCCTGCCTGCCAGCGTGTGTGTCAGGCTCACAGTGTATACTGTGCCCACTTGCCCAGTGCCACCACTCATATCTGGTGTCACAATAGCTTGCATTTAAAAACAAAACAAAACACTTTTTTAACTATGAAATAATAGCAGTCAGTTTCCTTCACGCGTGTGCGTTTCAGGGCCTGCCAGGGCACAGTGTCACACCAGTGCAACTCATATCTGGTGTAACAGTAGTGTACATTTAAAAATTTTTTTTAATTTTGACTGTAATAGATTGAATAGCAGTTAGATGTCTGCAAGCGTGTGTGTCAGGCCTACAGCGTTTACTCTGCCAACTTCTGCCAGTGCACAGTGCCACTCATATCTGTTGTCACAGTAGCTTGCACGCATAGTACCACTAATAAAAAAAAAATGACAGGCAGAGGCAGGCCACCCCGCAGGGGCCGTCGTGGTCGTGGTGCTGTGATTCCCTTTGGCCCTAGAATAATGCCCAGTGTTCAAAGGCCACGTACCCTGAACTCGAAAAGTTCTGAGGACATAGTTGACTGGCTAACACAGGACACCCAATCTTCTACAGCTTCCGCTCGGAACCTTGACGCACCATCCTCCTTCAGCTTAGCTTCGGGCACCTCTCAAGTTACCACTCGCCCGCCTGCCGCCACCATCAACACTAGCACCACAGCCGCTTCACTTGATATGTCAGAGGAGTTATTTACACATCAGTTGGTAGAAATGAGTGATGCGCAAGCATTGTTGCCAGAGGATGTAGATAACAGGGATATGTCTCAGTCAGGCAGCATTACACACATGGACGTACGGTGTGATGATATTGTTGTACCCGCTGCTGCTTCCTTTGCTGAGTTTCAGATACAAGTGAAGCGGTTGATGATGACGATGCGTCCGTGGATGTCACGTGGGTGCCCGCTAGAAGAGAAGAAGAACAGGGGGAAAGTTCAGATGGGGAGACAGAGAGGAGGAGGAGACGAGTTGGAAGCAGGGGGAGGTTGTCGCAAGGAGCTAGTGGCACAGTCAGACAGCATGCATCGGCACCCGGGGTCAGCCTGACAGCACGCCAATCAACGCATGCTGTTGCCACCACCAGAATGCCGTCATTGCAGAGCTCAGCAGTGTGGCATTTTTTTTGTGTGTCTGCCTCTGACAACAGCGATGCCATTTGCAACCTGTGCCAAAAGAAACTGAGTCGTGGGAAGTCCAACACCCACCTAGGTACAACTGCTTTGCGAAGGCACATGATCGCACATCACAAACGCCTATGGGATCAACACATGAGTACAAGCAGCACACAAACTCAAAGCCGTCATCCTCCTCCTGGTCCAGCATCTTCAGCCACGTCAACCACTGCTGTCCTCCTTGCCCCTCTCAACCATCCGCCACTCCGTCTCTCGCCTTGAGCAGTTCCTGCTCATCTGCCCACAGTCAGGTGTCTGTCAAGGACATGTTTGAGAGTAAGAAGCCAATGTCACAAAGTCACCCCCTTGCCCAGCGTCTGACAGCTGGCTTGTCTGAACTCTTAGCCTGCCAGTTTTTACCATACAAGCTGGTGGAGTCTGAGGCGTTCCAAAAATTTGTAGCTATTGGGACACCGCAGTGGAAGGTACCCGGCCAAAATTTCTTTGCACAAAAGGCAATCCCCAACCTGTACTCGATTATGCAAAAGGAAGTAATGGAATGTCTGGCACACAGTGTTGTGGCAAGTGTCCATCTGACCACTGATACCTGGTCTGCAAAGCATGGTCAGGGCAGGTATATCACCTACACTGCGTATTGGGTAAACCTGCTGACGGCTGCCAAGCATGGAATGCGTGGCTCTGCAGAGGAGTTGGTGACACCGCCACGACTTGCAGGCAGGCCTGCTGCCACCTCCTCTACTCCTCCTACTCCATCCTCTTCCATAACCTCCTCGGCTGAGTCCTCTTCTGCTGCTGCGTCTTGCTCCACATCAACGGCACCCCCCAGCTCCGCAGGTACTATTCCACATCCCGGATACGGCAGTGTCACGCCGTCTTGGGGTTGACTTGCCTGAAAGCAGAGAGTCACACCGGACCAGCACTCCTGTCCGCCCTGAACGCACAGGTGGATCAGTGGCTGACTCCGCACCAACTGGAGATCAGCAAAGTGGTTTGTGACAACGGAAGAAATTTGTTGGCGGCATTGAATTTGGGCAAGTTGACACATGTGCCGTGCATGGCACGTGTGTAATCTGATCGTACAACGCTTTGTGCATAAGTACCCAGGCTTACAGGACGTCCTGAAGCAGGCCAGGAAGGTGTGTGGCCATTTCAGTTCCTACACAGCCATGGCGCACTTTTCAGATATCCAGAGGCGAAACAACATGCCAGTGAGGTGCTTGATTTGCGACAGCCCGACACATTGGAATTCAACACTCCTAATGTTCGACCGCCTGCTCCAACAAGAAAAAGCCGTTAACGAGTATTTGTATGACCGGGGTGCTAGGACAGCCTCTGCGGAGCTGGGAATTTTTTTGCCACATTACTGGACGCTCATGCGCAATGCCTGTAGGCTCATGCGTCCTTTTGAGGAGGTGACTGTTGCGGAGTGCAATATTAGAATCCACGATCTCCGCTGGTATAACAGGTAAATCCACAGTCAGCGCTGAAAAGTAAGGCAATATCCCAATCCTCCCAATAACCGGACGAAACACAGTTTGGGAGTCAACTAACTGGCTTTATTCACAAGCTTGCATATTTATACAGTTCCCCATGCAAGGGGTTTCCGTACAGATGTTTCAGGGGATTTCTCCCATCATGCAGTGTAATTCTCCCAACAGGCTTTGCTGCACGAGAAGGATACTCCCACTAAAATGGACGATTAAGTGGATTATCCCCTCGTGCAGCAGAACTGACAATTTACATTAAAATACAGTTTCTGAGTTTTATTCGGTAGATTAACGTGACCGAACGTTCGGTAGATAACTGGGGTCTGAGCGCATCTTTTGTGAGAATACCGCTCAGCTCCCAGCTGAACTGACCAAACGCTGCAACAAATAAGGTATGACATTAAAGTTCTTCTCAATCTGTCGATCGTACTTAGGTGAACGATCTTACCGAACACCGGGCTCCAGAACGGTCTGGAAGTCCAGCGGTGTTCGTGTTGTCGAGTAGCCGATTTCGGTTCCAGGCGCTCGACGACAAAACACCGCTGAAGAATAGAGGATCCAAGATGGCCGACCGCCGCATGGTCGGTAGTCGAACGACGGCCACCTAGGAGAGCCTCTAATTACCGATTGCAACAATGTTAACAAGCGCCACACGACTCTAAATGTGTGTGGTCGACCAGGGGGGCCCTTATTCATTTGACGAACAGCCCGGATAGTTGCTGTTCATTGAACGAAGTACCTGCAGGCTGGTAGCTTAGGGCTGCCAGCATGCGAACTACCTTAGCGTAATACACAGCACAAATATACATAGCATACCATACAGCCTATAGACAACCTTCCATACATTATAGTCCAGAAGTGGCTAGGTTTGCCACAATGCTCCCCCAGAACCAAGCCGGCATACACAGTCTGATCCCAACGGATCGGCTTGGGGATGTCCGGGGAAGTACTCACAGATCACTTCTCAAGTTCAGTTTGTCTAGATAGCCCGTCGGCGTTACCGTTTTGTTTCCCTGGGCGGTAATGAATAGTAAAGTCGAAGGGCTGCAGCGCCAAGCTCCAGCACAGCAGCCTGGCATTGTCTCCAGCTACACGGTTTAGCCACACCAACGGGTTGTGATCTGTGAGTAATGAAAAAGGTTGTCCATACAGATACGGCTGCAACTTTTTGAGGGCCCACACCACGGCCAGGCATTCTTTTTCGATGGCGGCGTAGCTTACTTCACGGGGTAACAACTTTCGGCTCAAGTAAGCTACGGGGTGTTCTCCGCCATCTGCTCCAACTTGGCTCAGCACTGCCCCCAATCCAAACATCGAAGCGTCTGTGTGAACAAGAAATCTTTTAGTTGGATCGGGTGCAGCGAGTACAGGAGCATTAGTTAGAGCAGTCTTTAGCTGTTGGAATGCCTGATCACACTCTGGGGCCCAAGTAACCTGTCGGGGAAGGTTCTTACGTGTCAAGTCAGTCAGGGGTTTCGCTAGGGCACTATAATTGGGCACGATCTTTCGGTAGTACCCCGCTGTACCTAGAAATGCCAGTACTTGGGTCTTGGTCCTAGGGGTGGGCCACTTGGCAACAGCTTCAATTTTGGCCGGTTCGGGTTTCTGGTGCCCGCTCCCCACCCGGTGACCTAAATACTGCACCTCTGCCATCCCGATATGGCACTTACTAGGTTTCAGGGTCAGCCCTGCCTCCCCTATATGGTCAATAACTGCTCCTACATGCCGTAGGTGCTCTGCCCAGCTCTGGCTATATATGGCAATGTCGTCCAGGTATGCACATGCATACTCCTGGAACCCGTCCAGTAACCGATCTACCATCCATTGAAAGGTCGCCGGAGCGTTTTTCATCCCGAAAGGCATGACCCAAAATTGGTACAGGCCAAATGGGGTGACAAACGCCAACTTGGGGATGGCGTCATCGGCTAGCGGAATTTGCCAGTATCCCTTACATAAGTCTATGGTCGTAAGATACTGCCCCCTAGCCATTTTATCTAGCAACTCGTCTATCCGGGGCATCGGATAGGCATCAGACACCGTTTTGTCATTTAGCCTCCGGTAGTCAACGCAGAAGCGTGTGGTGCCGTCTTTCTTGGGCACCAAAACTACCAGCGATGCCCAGGGGCTGTCTGACGGTTCGATAACCCCTAGTTGCAACATCTCGTCAATTTCTGCCTTAATATGTGCCTTGACTGCTTCAGGGACACGATATGGGGTCTGCCGCATAGGTAGCTATCCTGGGGTTTCCACTCGGTGAGTGGCCAGCGGAGTGTACCCAGGTAAGTTGGAGAAGATAGCCCCTTTAGCTATGATCAACTCTTGTACCTGGGCACGCTCTGAAGGGATTAGCCGCTCCCCCAGTTGAACACCCTTTGAGGGCTCCATCTGGTCCTCTGATTCTAATAGGTCAGGTAGAGGCAGATTCTCCTGATCCTCAGAGGCCGAGGCGCATATTGCCGCCACGTCCTCCATCCTCTCATGGTAGGGTTTGAGCATGTTCACATGAAGCATGCGTCGCTTCCCTACCCCTGAGCAGGGGCCAATCACATAGGTAGTGTCGCATCGCTGCTCTACTACCTGGTATGGGCCTTGCCAGATGGCCTGCAGCTTGTCTGTGCGGACAGGTTTTAAAATTAAAACTTTCTGCCCCACTTGAAAGCTACGGTCTCTGGCTCCCCTATCGTACCAGCGGCGCTGGCGTTGTTGAGCCGCCTGGAGGTTGGTGCGTACAGCCTGGGTCAATGCCTCCAGTCGGTCCCTGAACTCCAGCACGTAAGATACAATGGGGTTACCATCGGGGCTACTCTCCCCCTCCCAATGCTCTCTAATGAGGTTTAATGGCCCACGCACCCTTCTCCCAAATAGCAATTCGAAGGGGGAAAAGCCTGTCGACTCTTGGGGTACCTGCCTATATGCGAAAAGTAGATGGGGTAGGTAGCGCTCCCAGTCCTTATGAGTCTCGCCAAATGTACGGAGCATCTGTTTTAGTGTCCCATTAAATCTCTCACATAACCCATTGGACTGGGGATGGTAGGCTGAGTTAACTATGGGTTTAATACCACATACCCTCCAAAGTTGTTGGGTAACCTCGGCGGTGAACTGGGTGCCCCTATCCGATATTATCTCTTGGGGAAACCCTACCCGGGAAAATATTTTTATTAATGCTTCAGCTACCGTCTCTGCATGGATGTTGGAGAGAGCAATGGCCTCGGGGTACTGAGTGGCGTAGACCACTACGGTTAAAATGTACCTCTTCCCGGAGGGACTGGGCTTGGGTAGAGGCCCTACGATATCTACAGCTACTCTGCTAAAGGGTTCCTCAATAATGGGTAATGGGCAAAATTTAGCCTTATGGCGGTCACCTCATTTGCCTACTCGTTGGCACACGTCACAGGAGGTGCAATATTGCCTTACATCCTTAGAGATCCCAGGCCAGAAAAAGGCGTGGGTCAATCGGTAGCGGGTGCGTGTCATTCCCAGGTGACCTGACAGGGGAATGTTATGAGCTATCCTAAGCAGCTCCTGCCTATACTTCTGGGGTACTACTAGCTGCTTAGTGGTCACAGTGACTGCTCCGCCTACCCCCCGCTCTGCTATGCGGTACAATAACCCTTTCTCCCAGATGTACCGCTCCCCCTCTAACCCAGCCTGATCAGTGTTCACTTTATCCTGGTACACCTGCAGCGTGGGGTCAGCTTTTACCTCTGCCTCAAATTGGGTGGGGGTGTCCCAGGTCATACGTGTCAAGGTGTTGTCATGGTCTCTTACCTGAGCCTCGGTGTGAGCTGGTGGAGCCGTGGTGCGTGCCTGCTGCCGGGTGGTTACTGGGTGGGCCTCCTGATGTGGGGCCTGAGGTACAAAAGCAGAGGTCATCTGACCCAGGTCATTTCCCAGTACCACATCCGCTGGTAGGTTTTGCATCAAGCCTACCTCTACCATGCCCTCCCCTGCACCCCAATCCAAATGAATCTTAGCAGTGGGCAATCGGTATTCTGCTCCCCCTGCCACTCGTACTGCCACAGATCCGCCAGTGTGTGCTGTATCGGGAACCAAATGGGGGACGATCAGGGTTAAGGTAGCTCCCGAATCCCGAAGTCCCTGGACTTCCTTCCCCTCTACGGTCACTAGCTGGCGGTGATGTTGCCGGTTATCCGTGGCTCGGACCGACATCACCTCATGTAGCATCCCCAGGGGTTCCTCGGCTTGGGTGCTCAACACCTCATGAGCGGCTGGCTCTATTTGGTAATGGTGAGCAGCCGCCCTTGGGGCCAGGTTCTGTCTGAACTGGTTCCAAGCTTGTCTGCTCCGATTTTGGGTGCACTCACGTGCCATGTGTCCCCACTGCTTGCAGGTGTGGCATTGTATATTCGCCCGTCCGTTGTATCGTGAGGGGGGTGGTGGATTCCCTGGTGCTGGGCGAAAAGGAGTCGCTGTGGGGTTGGTAGGTTGTAGCGGACTGGGTTGTCCTGTGGGTCGGGTGTACGTTTTATGCAGTAGCCCATGGTGCCTCCTGGCATCAAAATGCTGATCTGCTAATCTGGCTGCTTCGGTTAGGGTGAGAGGTTTCCGATCTCTCACCCATTCTTGGGCTTCTGGGGACAAACCGTTAAAGAATTGCTCCAACAGCATCAGTTGTCGCAATTCTTCCATGGTGGTAGCTTGGCTGGCCTGTATCCACCCCTGAGATGCTTGATCCAGCTTGTGGGCCCACTCTGCATGTGAATCTCTTTCTGGCTTGCGCAGGCCCCTAAACTTGCGCCGGTATGCCTCTGGGGTAATTGCATATCTTTCCAATATCGCTCTCTTTACTTTAGCGTAATCCTTGCTGTCCTCTCTGGGTACAGCCCGATACGCTTCCGCTGCCCTACCGGCTAGCTTGCCTGCTATTACCGGCACCCATACCGTCTGTTCCAAATCGTGCAACTCACACAGCCTCTCAAAATCCTGCAAATACCCATCGATCTCATCCTTCTCTTCACAAAACATTTTAAAGGCATGGTATGGGATTTTGGGTTTAACTGGATTGCTGAGTGACTCCGAAATGGATTCTGCTCGGGAAGATGCATTCCGCGGACTGTGTGCCATCACGTACTCCTGCACATCTGCCATCACCACGGATAGCATGTCCTGTGGTACAGGTTGGGGTAAAAATTCCAGCCTGGTCCTCATTTCCCTCTGGTATAGGGTCTCCTCCATGGCTGCTGGAGGTGTAGCGCTGCGGGCTCTGTCTCCCTCCATCAGTTCGGCAATTAGTGTAGCCTTGGGTTTGCTGCTGGCTATCTTTCCTCTGGCTTCCAGCAGTTCCTTTAACGTTTGTCTCTTTAGCTTAGAATAATCCGTCTCCATTCACTTCGGTAGTTGGTTCTTTCGCTGTATTCTGCTTGCCATTCCCTTTTCTTATTCGGCAGTTACAATTGCACGAATTGCGCTTTTCGGCTGTAAGGTCGGATCCCGTCGCTTGCCACCAATTGTAGCGGAGTGCAATATTAGAATCCACGATCTCCGCTGGTATAACAGGTAAATCCACAGTCAGCGCTGAAAAGTAAGGCAATATCCCAATCCTCCCAATAACCGGACGAAACACAGTTTGGGAGTCAACTAACTGGCTTTATTCACAAGCTTGCATATTTATACAGTTCCCCATGCAAGGGGTTTCCGTACAGATGTTTCAGGGGATTTCTCCCATCATGCAGTGTAATTCTCCCAACAGGCTTTGCTGCACGAGAAGGATACTCCCACTAAAATGGACGATTAAGTGGATTATCCCCTCGTGCAGCAGAACTGACAATTTACATTAAAATACAGTTTCTGAGTTTTATTCGGTAGATTAACGTGACCGAACGTTCGGTAGATAACTGGGGTCTGAGCGCATCTTTTGTGAGAATACCGCTCAGCTCCCAGGTGAACTGACCAAACGCTGCAACAAATAAGGTATGACATTAAAGTTCTTCTCAATCTGTCGATCGTACTTAGGTGAACGATCTTACCGAACACCGGGCTCCAGAACGGTCTGGAAGTCCAGCGGTGTTCGTGTCGTCGAGTAGCCGATTTCGGTTCCAGGCGCTCGACGACAAAACACCGCTGAAGAATAGAGGATCCAAGATGGCCGACCGCCGCATGGTCGGTAGTCGAACGACGGCCACCTAGGAGAGCCTCTAATTACCGATTGCAACAATGTTAACAAGCGCCACACGACTCTAAATGTGTGTGGTCGACCAGGGGGGCCCTTATTCATTTGACGAACAGCCCGGATAGTTGCTGTTCATTGAACGAAGTACCTGCAGGCTGGTAGCTTAGGGCTGCCAGCATGTGAACTACCTTAGCGTAATACACAGCACAAATATACATAGCATACCATACAGCCTATAGACAACCTTCCATACATTATAGTCCAGAAGTGGCTAGGTTTGCCACAGTGACAAACCTAGTCAGTCGCACCGAAGGCACCATCAGCGACATCATAACATTTGTTTTCTTCCTGGAGCGTGCCCTGCGAAGAGTGCTGGATCAGGCCGTAGATGAGCGTGAAGAGGAAGAGTTGTGGTCACCATCACCACCAGAAACTGCCTTATCAGCATCGCTTTATGGACCTGCGGCAACGCTGGAAGAGGATTGTGAGGAAGAGGAGTCAGAGGAGGAATGTGGCTTTAAGGAGGAGGAGGAAGACCAACCACAACAGGCATCCCAGGGTGCTCGTTGTCACCCTGTTACCCGTGGTGTTGTACGTGGCTGGGGGGAAGAACATACCTTCAGTGAGATCACTGAGGACGAGGACATGAGTAGCTCGGCATCCAACCTTGTGCAAATGGGGTCTTTCATGCTGTCGTGCCTGTTGAGGGACCCTCGTATAAAAAGGCTGAAGGAGAACTACCTGTACTGGGTGTCCATGCTACTAGACCCCCGGTATAAGCAGAAAGTGCCTGAAATGTTACTGAATTACCGCAAGTCGGAAAGGATGCAGCAGTTCCAAAATAAATTAAAAAGTATGCTTTACACAGCGTATAAGGGTGATGTCACAGCACAACGGGAATCTAACAGGGGAAGAGGTGAAAGTAATCCTCCTCCTCCCACGACCACGCTGGCAAGGACATGACGCTTTACAGACGTGTTGTTGATGGAGGACATGCAGAGCTTTTTAAGTCCTACGCATCGCCACAGCCCTTCGGGGTCCACCCTCAGAGAACGACTCGACCGACAGGTAGCAGACTACCTCGCCTTAACTGCAGATATCGACACTCTGAGGAGCGATGAACCCCTTGACTACTGGGTGTGCAGGCTCGACCTGTGGCCTGAGCTATCCCAATTTGCGATAGAACTTCTGGCCTGCCCCGCTGCAAGTGTCCTGTCAGAAAGGACCTTCAGTGCAGCAGGAGGTATTGTCACTGAGAAGAGAAGTCGCCTAGGTCAAAAAAGTCTAGATTACCTCACCTTTATTAAGATGAATGAGGGATGGATCCCGAAGGGACTGACAGTGGGCGATACATTCGACTAAAAAAGGCCTGATGAGGGGGACTACTTAACACACCACTCCTATCTGGTGGCACATTAGATGCACGCGCAGTGCCCCAAATTTGAAGTAGGAGGACCAACCAAGCATCTTTTTCCATCTCCCGGTTCCTAAAATCGATGCCATATACACGTCCCCTGATAGGGGACGTAACAGGGATTAAACTGATAGGAATAGTACTACTTAACACACCTTATAATAACGCAGAGAGAGGCAACGCAGAGAGAGGAGTCTGAAGAAGAGGAGTCAGAGGAGGAAGGTGGCTTTGAGGAGGTGGAAGACCAAACACAGCAGGCGTCCCAAGGGGCTTGTTGTCACCTTTCGGGGACCCTTGGTGTTGTACGTGGCTGTGTGGAGGAAGAGACCTTCAATGACATCAGTGAGGACAAGAAACGGGACATGGCTAGCTTGGTATCCAACCTTGAGCAAATGGGGAGTTTGCGGTTGTGCAAATGGACTGTTTGCGGTGCGTTAAACGGGGAGTTTGGTCTGTCACTGTGAAGCGGGCGTAACCCTTACACTACCTGATCAATACAACATCATACCTGATGTTTTAAAGCACGTTATTCCAAACAATTTAGGAATGTTAGGTGATTTATGCCCTTTATGGATTAAAACCAGACTCTGCATCAACTATGTAATTTTCCATGGGAGTTTTGCCATTCATCCCCCTCCAGCATGCCACAGTCCAGGTGTTAGTCCCCTTGAAACAACGTTTCCATCACTATTGTGGCCAGAAAGAGTCCCTGTGGGTTTTAAAATTCACCTGCCTATTGAAGTCTATGGCGGTTCGCCCGGTTCGCCCGTTCGCGAACATTTGCGGAAGTTCGCGTTCGCCGTTCGTGAACGGAAAATGTTATGTTCGCGACATCACTATAGGTGTTACCCAATCAAACATTTGCTCTCTGCCTTTGCCATCTCCTGGTCCTCCCAATGTGATTGACCCTCCTTAAGGCAATCCTCCCAATGACACTAACAGATCTGGCTTCATTGCCAGAGCTTTTCGTATCAGATTGGAGTGACCTTTCTCTCTGTTCTTATCACAGCAAATTAAGCGAATGCTCTGAGATTGTAAAGATAGAGAGCAGAAGAACCATCCATAGGAGGGTTCTCCTGCTCCCCCTTGCCACTAATAACTCAAAATAGAACTTTATTGCCAACTCTATAAAAAAATATTGCTCCTGGTGCATCATGGATGATCATTCTCCCCATCCCGAACATCGAAGAGCTGCGCTAGTAAATCCAGGGCCAGATTTACATGCAGGTTCCTGTAGGCAGAGGATTCTAAGTTGCACATTTATCCCCCAAAAGAGCCAATTTCTACGTTACCTGCTCCATAATTTGGGGGCACAGAAGAGAGAAATTCATTACATTAGGAAACTTGATTCCTTGCAGTCTGAGATTAAGTAAAGGGTGGGATTTGTCTCTTTATTATAGCAATCAATTATGGGATTAATGTAAATATTTAATATGTAAAAAAAAAAAAATGATTACAGCATCTGTGCTATTTGTAAATCAAACATTAGAATATATAGTGATTCATTTGTCAGCAGTTGTACAACTGCGAAACACTCTTCCCAATGCATTCTTAGCTCCGGCCTATGGCAGCGGTTCCCAAGCCAGTCCTTAAGGGACAGCAATGGTCCAGGTTTTGTCAGTATCCGGATTGGAACTGGGGACATATTCCCATATCAAAAAGTACCATTGCAGCCCCTCCAGTTGGCATAGAAATAGCAACATGCCTTAACTCTTCCAAGCTTTGAGAGAATTCAGACCCAAGATAGCATGGCAGTGGTGACAGTAAACACGGGGTTAAAAAACAAGAAACCTCCAGGCCCAGCAGACTGCATCTCCCATCATCCCTTTGGTTGTTAGCATGTGATAAGAACTTGGTCTAGAAACATCTGAAATGTCAGAGGATAGATAAATACTCTGTATCTCTGTCTTTTGGAATTCTCATCCCTGCCCTATGTTAGCTCTCTGGCCCGTGTGGCAGGACTCTTCTCTGTTACCCTCCTCGCTGGTAGACATTTCCGTGTAGCCACTACATTTTCCAAGTAGAAATAATAAATTCTAGCTGTCTCTCTCTCTAAACACACCAGTCCTTATTCTTTGTCCATTACCATCTCGGCTGGAATGCTTCTCAATGTACCTACCACAGCTGGAGCAGTGCGATTGTTGGATTCGTAGGAAGGTGTATATTGTATCCGCTGGTTTTAATTTTTCTAGAATAGGAAACATGACCCTTTGTAATATAATGCTGTAAGTATGTATTTTTAAGATACATAATGTGTGCAATAACGAGGATGTTATATAACTAGATTATACTGTATCCGCTTGTTGCTCAGTATTAACAATGCTTTATTATGGCCTCGATGGTGACATTTACAGAGCAAACAAACCAGGTCTGTATGATTTTTATTAACAGTGTTATCTACTAACGTGAAAATTCAAAGTGAATTCTAAGAGAATTTCAAATTCAAGGCCAGAGTAGCTGAATTTAAATCATAGCTGACTTAGACAATTAGTCCAGTTAAGCTATTTTGGTCTTAGATTTGACATAAACCTTGAATTCACCTTGAATTCTCACTTTAGTAAATAGCCCTGTATGATTTAGGGGGGGGCTGAAGCTAAGTAAAGAGGAGAACACTATAATGTCAGGAATCCAGGTACGTATTCGCTGTAGGGTTCCGTTAATGAACACATGTATTTGGGATAGTGCGCAGATACCATTTTGGTCTTGTATTGTTTATGTATTTTGGCTGATAATCATCAATGTTCCAACTGAAAAATATTTTCCTGTATACAGGTTCGGATGGACAAAAACTCTGCACCACACCACAATCAGCTCACTCTACACACAAGCAATCCAACAAGCAGGCTCCAAACACATGCACAATACTCTTTCCTGGCCCTTTTGTCTCCTGGTATCCATTTATAGAGACACCAGAGACAAGTTGCAAGGAAACACAGCGCAGCATGTTATTAAATTTGCTTGCACTGAGAACTGCAATTGATCTCTCTCAGCTAAGCCTTAGGAACGTCCGACTCTCCAGCATTAGTTGTAGAGGTGGGAGCGAGCTGTGATGGTTATGTAACTTGGACTATTACTTTAAATGGATTTAGAGAAAAATATTCTGAATTTACATCTCACAGAGCAGGTTTGCTCAGATCACTGTACATATATATAAAAAATATATAATTATTGTTATATGTATATTTATATATAATATAAAAAAATATGTAAATACGTAAAAAAATAAAATAAAAAAAATATAAAGATGTGTGTTATTTCGTTCTAACTGTATTTTAAAATTAATATATATATATATATTGATATCAAAATACATGTAGAACGAAATAATATATATATATCTATATACATAAATATATACGTATATATCACTATATATATACCTATATATAAATAAAAATATTTTTAAAAAATGATATATATACATATACATTTATATACACATACGTATATATATATATATATATATATATATATATATACACATACATATATACACATGTATTAATTCTACACATATATTTATGTAATATTTTTACATAATTAGGTATCTTAATTAATTACAATTAGCGGGGCCTGCCTGACAACCCATGCCGAAAGTTCAGGGAATTTAATTTGCTAGCACTATATTTAACCCTATAACTTTCCAAGACACCATAAAACCTGTACATGCGGGGTACTGTTTTACTCGGGAGACTTTGCTAAACACAAATATTAGTGTTTCAAAACAGTAAAGTGTATTACAACGATGATATCGCCAGTAAAAGTTACGTTTTTTGCATTTTTTTTACGCACAAACAGCACTTACACGGACAATATTATTGCTGCGATACTTTTTACTGTTTTGAAACACAAATATTTGTGTTCAGCGAAGTCTCCCGAGTACAACAGTACCCCACATGTACAGGTTTTATGGTGTTTTCAAAAATTACAGCGTCAAATATAAGGCTTGTGTTTAATTTTTTTCACATTAAAATTCGCCAGATTGGTTACGTTGCCTTTCAGACCCTATGGTAGCCCAAGAATGAAAATTACCCCTATGATGGCATACCATTTGCAATAGTAGACAACCCAAGGTATTGCAAACGGGGTATGTCCAGTCTTTTTTAGTAGCCACTGGCCAAAATTGGCGTTTTTTGCATTTTTCACACACAAACAAATACTAGCGCTAACTTTGGCCAGTGTTTGTGACCAAATGGCTACTAAGAAAGACTGGACATACCCCATTTGCAATACCTTGGGTTGTCTACTATTGCAAATGGTATGCCATTATGGGTGTAAATATTATTCCTGGGCTACTATACAGTCCCAAAGGCAACGTAACCAATCTGGCAAGTTTCAATTTCAAATGTAATGTGCTATATTTGACCCTGTAACTTCCCAAAACACCATAAAACCTGTACATAGGGGGTACTGTTTTACACATGAGACTTTGCTGAATACAAATATGTGTATTTTATTGCAGTAAAAGCAAACAGTATTATGACATTGACAGTTAAAATGTCATGTAGAACTAAAAAAATAACAACATTTCTTATTTTCTCCCATTTTTTTCATATTAAATTATGTTCCATACCTAAATATTTTATGTTAAATGAAAGCCATGTTCCCCCTGAATTAAATGATATATAAGAGGTGTGGGTGCATTTAATATGAAAGAGGTGAATTACGGTTGGACAGACATATAGCGCAAATGCCAGGTTTTGTTTACGTTTTGTTTTGTTCACAACGTGTACATTTGGCTCAGTCCTTAAGGGGTTAAAGGATTTGGGGGGTCTCCATCGTTTGGGTTGCTGACCATTTACATATTGTCTGTTAATTAGCGCTGACTTCCTGGTGTATTTTATTGTAGTGAAATGAAAACCAGATTACAAAATGAAACAGTGATCCAACCTGGCTATTGTCCCAGTTTGGTTTCTTTTGCCTAGGCGCAATTTTTAGTTATCAATTCAATATTAGTGAATAAGCCAGCATGCAACATTATTGGTTATTTTTGTAATCAGTGATCTACTGCCATCTTGTGGTATTTAAATTTAACTACAAGACTTGGTTTTCACACAGATTTTCACTATATTTAAATTTTTCTTTAACGTTTTCTTTGAGATTACAAAGCTGTCAGAAGATGTATATGAGACAAAGTAGGGATTATTCTGTATTGTTTAAGACCCAATATACAGCACAATGTGGCAAACTGCTGCTAATATTCGCCATATCCGTGGATCTTATTCTTTGTACATAAGGGCTATAGACGAAATCTTATTGTACACGCAGGAGAAGATCTATCTAGAAGATCCCACAGGCTCCACAGCTGAATCTGTCAGTAGCTACTAGCTGAAGAGACATGGCAATGTCGAGGAATGACAATGTCAAGTATATATCGCCTTATTTATGTATTATGAAATAGATTATATCCTTAATGGGATTTTTTACAGTGAATCTTTCTTTCCAATTATGGATTTTGTCTCACAGAAGATAATAATGACAGTCATTCACAAGCCTTTTGAGCACCAATTATGATATAGTCATGATATAGTTTGCATAAAGTGTTTAAAGGGAGTTTAATGTAGTTGTTCTGGTGTCTACAGCCTGTCCCTGCAGGTGTTTTAATGTAAACACTGTTTTTTTTCAGAGAAAGGTCAATGTTTACAGTACCGCCTAGTAGCACCTCTAGTGGCTGACATTCCGTGTCTCCATGCTCGGCATGGTGGCGCTGAATGTTCCTCATAGAGATGCATTGATTCAATGCATCTCTACGAGGAGATGCTGATTGGTGCAGCGTTGTGTTTTTCTGTGCATGCGCAATAGCCTCCCAATAATTTCCTATGGGAGAGAATTGGATTGGCTGAGATCATCAAGTTTGATTATCTCAGCCAAGGAGGTGGAGCCAGCTATGAGGAGCCCAGCGCTGCGCTGGAAAAAGGTGAGTGAAATCATTGTTTTTTACAGGGGACAAGGGAGGGCCGGGTACCTAAATGGTGATATTAAAGCTATAGTGTTCCTTAAATGTGCACAAAATCTTTTCCCTAAATGTTCACTTGCCTCCTAGACCTTTATCTGTTTGCAAAAGAGTCAGACTGGATGATTTACTGAAGTGAAAATCTCGGGAATTTAATGTCAATTCAAAGTGAATTACAAATTTTAGACCAAAATAATCGAGCTGGAAGCATAGCCAATTCAGATAATTATTCCAGTTCAGATATCTTGGGCTTAAATTTGAAATTTACTTTGAATTTAATTTGAATTCCCAACAATTCTCACAGGAATTGTAAATATAGCTGCAAATAGGTGAACTGGACAGGTTTTTTTCCCAATTCACATTCACACTCACACCCCATGTGAAATATATCCTGGCTTAAAGATAAGTAATCCCTTTCACGGTTATTTACTAAGTGAGAATTCAAAGTGAATTTCAAATCTAAGGTCAAAATAGCGAAATATTTTAAAATCTCTCAGTCATTAAAATCTCTCAGTCAGTTAGGCTTAGTTTGGCTACTCTGGTCTTAACCCCTTAAGGACACATGACGTGTGTGACACGTCATGATTCCTTTTTATTCCAGAAGTTTGGTCCTTAAGGGGTTAAAGGGATAGTTTAGTCACCAAAACAACTTTAGCTTAATGAAGCAGTTTTGGTGTATAGATCATGCCTCTGTAGTCTCACTGCTTAATTCTATGCCATTTAGGAGTTAAATCACTTTGTTTATGCAGCCCTGATCATACTTCTCTGCAAGTAACATGCACAGCCTTCCTAACCATTTCCTTTAAAGTGGGGTCTAATGTTTACACTTCCTTTATAGCACAGTCTGTTTAATTTAGAATTGTGCATCTCCTGCTCTGTTAATAGCTTGTTAGACCTTGCAGGAGCCTCCTGTATGTAATTAAAGTTCAATTTATAGAGCAGGTGATTAAAACCTCTAAAGCAAGTTTACATCTGGTTGCAAATAAAACCATTGCTGTGAATTCAAAGTGAATTTCAAAATTAAGGCTGTAGCAGCTCAGTTACAAAAATTCTCCTTTTCAATTCCATTTTAATTTTTGGCTATACAGGTAACACACAGGTAACACACAGGTAAAATTACAGCAAGTAGTGTATATATTTACTGTGAGAACAGTTGGTGATTTATTTCAGTATCGGTGACCTTGATATCAGAGATCTGACCTTCTATACTTAAAGGTGTATTCACTAAACTGAAATTGTTGGGAAGTTAAAAATGTTGGTTTAACCCCTTAAGGACGGAGGACGGTTCAGGACCGTCATCGGCATTTTTGCGTTGCCGACCGGTGACGGTCCTGAACCGTCCTAACCGTCCTATGTACTTACCCGATCGCCGTCGTTCCACCGGCGGCGATCGGCGGTGCTCCCGGTGTGGGGAGACTGCCTGCAGCCCAGACAGTCTCCCCATGGCGGTTTACGACCCCTGTGGCCATGTGATCGCCCAACAGGGCGACCACATGGTCACAATAGGTGTCCTAGTCTCTGCCTGCAGGGGGACTGTCTGTGCTGACAGGCAGTCTCCCTGCAACTGTAAAATCAAAAAAAATTTAAAGTTATAGTTAATAAAAAAAATATTATTATATATGTGTATATATATGATATATAGACATATATTATACCTATATAATATATGTCTATATATCATATATATAATGTCATGCTAAGTGTATTTTTATATTAATATGTACATATATTAATATAAAAACACACTTATAATTAATTTACACACGTATATATATATAATATATATAATAACTATATATATTGTATATATATATTATTATAAAATACGAATAATAAATAATTTAAATTCAATTAAAAAAATTAAAAATAATAATAAAAATTAAAAAAAAATTATATATCTATACGAAATTTTATTCTAACTGTATTTTGATATTAATATATATATATTTATATCAAAATACACTTAGAATGAAATTGTATATATATATCTATGTATATATAAATAAATAAAAAGAATGCGAACTATTCATATGTCCATATACAAAATTACATGAATAATTATATAAATATACACGTAGACTTCAAATATATAAATATGCATATATATTTAAATTCTACGTGCGTATTTATGTAATATTTTTACATAATTAAGTTATTTTATTGATTGCAATTTAAGGGACCTGCCTGCCAACCCAGGCCGAAAGTACAGAGAATTTAATTTGCTATCACTGTATTTTACCCTGTAACGTTCTACGACACCCTAAAACCTGTACATGGGGGGTACTGTTTTACTCAGGAGACTTCGCTGAACACAAATATTAGTGATTCAAAACAGTAAAACATATCACAGCGATGATATTGTCAGTGAAAGTGACTTTTTTTGCATTTTTCACACACAAACAGCACTTTTACTGATGATATAATTGTTGTGATACATTTTCCAGTTTTGAAACACTAATATTTGTGTTCAGCAAAGTCTCCTGAGTAGAACAGGACCCCCCATGTACAGATTTTATAGCGTTTTTGAAAGTTACAGGGTCAAATATATGGGTCAAATATTTTTACATTGAAAATGGCCAGGTTGGTTACGTTGCCTTTGAGAGCGTATGGTAGCCCAGGAATGAGAATTACCCCCATGATGGCATACCATTTGCAAAAGAAGACAACCCAAGGTATTGCAAATGGGGTATGTCCAGTCTTTTTTAGTAACCACTTAGTCACAAACACTGGCCAAAATTAGCGTTCAATTTAGTTTTTTACTTTTTTCACACACAAACAAATATGAACGCTAACTTTGGCCAGTGTTTACGACTAAGTGGCTACTAAAAAAGTCTGGACATACCCCATATTGAATACCCTGGGTTGTCTACTTTTAAAAAAATATGTACACGTGGGGTGTTATTTAGCAATTTATGACAGATAATAGTGTTACAATGTCACTATTGATACATTTTAAAAATGTATGTTTTGAAACCGCAATATCCTACTTGTACTTATAGCCCTATAACATGCAAAAAAATAGCAAAAAGCATGTAAACACTGGGTATTTTTGAACTCAGGACAACATTTTGAATCTATTTAGCAGTTTTTTTCATTCGCTTTTGTAGATGAGTAAAAGATTTTTCACATAAAATTCAAAAAAACGTGTATTTTTTTCAATTTTTCATCATATTTTTTCATTTTTTTTAAATTAAATTACATGAGATTATATAAATAATGGTATGTAAAGAAAGCCCCTTTTGTCCTGAAAAAAACAATATATAATTTGTAATGGAACAGTAAATGAGAGAGCGGAAAATTACAGCTAAACACAAACACCACAAAAGTGTCAAAAAGATGCCTGGTCGCAAATGTACAACATCGCAA
This sequence comes from Pelobates fuscus, assembly GCF_036172605.1. Lineage (NCBI taxonomy): Eukaryota > Metazoa > Chordata > Amphibia > Anura > Pelobatidae > Pelobates > Pelobates fuscus. The sequence goes on from NC_086317.1 coordinate 33,333,398, forward strand.
AAAAAGTCCGGTCCTTAACCCCTTAAGACCGGAGGGCGTACTATTACGTCCTTTTAAAAGCGGCTCTAAACGCCGCCGGACGTAATAGTACGCCCTCCGGTTTTTAGTAACTTACCCGGTCGCTGGCGGTCCCACGCCGGCGATCGCGGTTCGGGGGACTCCCAGGGAGCCCCTTGCGGCACGTCCGCCCTCCAGGAGCCCTCCCGGCCATGTGAGAGTGAGGTCCTTGCGAGGACCTCACAATCACATGGCCGGTATAGCTGCCTGCTGCATTGCCAGCAGGGGGACCAACTGTAATGACAGTTGGTCCCCCTGCTGGCTGAAAATAAAATAAAAATGTTTTAAAACAGTGTAAAAATAAATAAATTATATACTTAGATCATATATATATATTATATATATATGATCTAAGTATATATATACACATATACACACATACACATACACCGTCTAGGTGTATTTTAATATTAATATATATATAATTATATATATATATTTATATCAAATTACACGTAGACTGATACTGATTAAATATATATATAATTATTGTTATATATATATTTATAAATAATATAAAAAAAATTAATATGTAAATACGTAAAAAAATTAAATAAAAAAAATAATTAAAAATAAAATATTAAAAAATATATAGATGTGTTTTATTTCGTTCTAACTGTATTCTGATATTAATATATATATATTTATATCAAAATACACTTATAACGAAATAATATATATATCTATATACATAAATATATACGTATATATCACTATATATATACCTATATATAAATAAAAATATAAAAAAAAATATATATATATATATACGTATATATACACATATGTATATATATACATATATTAATTCTACACATATATTTATGTAATAATTTTACATAATTAGGTATCCTAATTAATTACAATTAGCGGGACCTGCCTGACCACCCATGCCGAAAGTATAGGGAATTTAATTTGCTAGCACTATATTTAACCCTATAACTTTCCAAGACACCATAAAACCTGTACATGGGGGGTACTGTTTTACTCGGGAGACTTCGCTGAACACAAATATTAGTGTTTCAAAACAGTAAAATGTATTACAACCATGATATCGCCAGTAAAAGTGACGTTTTTTGCATTTTTCACGCACAAACAGCACTTACAGGGACGATATTATTGCTGCAATACTTTTTACTGTTTTGAAACACAAATATTTGTGTTCAGCGAAGTCTCCCGAGTACAACAGTACCCCTCATGTACAGGTTTTATGGTGTTTTCAAAAATTACAGCGTCAAATATAAGGCTTGTGTTTAATTTTTTTCACATTAAAATTCGCCAGATTGCTTACGTTGCCTTTATGACCCTATGGTAGCCCAAGAATGAAAATTACCCCTATGATGGCATACCATTTGCAATAGTAGACAACCAAAGGTATTGCAAATGGGGTATGTCCAGTCTTTTTTAGTAGCCACTTAGTCACAAACACTGGCCAAAATTGGCGTTTTTTGCATTTTTCACACACAAACAAATACAAACGCTAACTTTGGCCAGTGTTTGTGACCAAATGGCTACTAAAAAAGACTGGACATCGCTTATTTGCAATACCTTGGGTCGTCTACTATTGCAAATGGTATGCCATTATGGGTGTAAATTTATTTCCTGGGCTACTATACAGTCTCAAAGGCAACGTAACCAATCTGGCGAATTTCAATTTCAAATGTAACACGCTATATTTGACCCTGTAACTTCCCAAAACACCATAAAACCTGTACATAGGGGGTACTGTTTTACACGTGAGACTTTGCTGAATACAAATATGTGTATTTTATTGCAGTAAAAGCAAACAGTATTATGACATTGACAGTTAAAATGTCATGAAGAACAAAAAAAATCAAAAAAAATCTTATTTTCTCCCATTTTTTTCATATTAAATTATGTTTCATAGCTAAATATTTGATATTAAATGAAAGCCCTGTTTCCCCTGAATAAAATGATATATAATAAGGGGGGGTGCATTTAATATGAAAGAGGTGAATTACGGTTGGACAGACATATAGCGCAAATGCCAGGTTTTGTTTACGTTTTGTTTCGTTCACAACTTGTACATTTGGCTGCGGTGTTAAGGGGTTAAGGGGTTAAGACCGCAGCCAAATGTACAAGTTGTGATCAAAACAAAACGTAAACAAAACCTGGCATTTGCGCTATATGTCTGTCCAACCGTAATTCACCTCTTTCATATTAAATGCACCCATACCTATTATATATCATTTTATTCAGGGGAAACAGGGCTTTCGTTTAACATAAAATATTTAGGTATGGAACATAATTTAATATGAATAAAATATAAAACAATGGGAGAAAATAAGATTTTATTTAAATTTTCTTAGTTATACGTGACATTATAACTGTGAATGTCAAAATACTGTTTGCTGTTACTGCAATAAAATACACATATTTGTATTCAGCGATGTCTAACGTGTAAAACAGTACCCCCCATTAACAGGTTTTATGGTGTTTTGGGAAGTTACAGGGTCAAATATAGCGCATTACATTTTTCATTTTTTTCACATTGAAATTCGCCAGGTTGGTTCCGTTGCCCTTAAGACCGTATGGTAGCCCAGGAATGAGAATTACCACCATGATGGCATACCATTTGCAAAAGTAGACAACCCAAGGTATTGCAAATGGGGTATGTCCAGTCTTTTTTAGTAGTCACTTGGTCACAAACACTGGCCAAAGTTAGTGTTAATATTTGAAAATGCAAAAAACTAATTTGAACGCCAATATTGGCCCGTGTTTGTGACTAATTGGCTACTAAAAAAGACTGAACATACCCCATTTGCAATACCTTGGGTTGTCTACTATTGCAAATGGTATGCCATAATGGGGGTAATTTCCATTCCTGGGCTACCGTACGGTCTGAAAACCTGGCGAATTTCAATGTGAAAAAACTGAAATGCAAGCCTTATATTTGACTCTGTAATTTTTGAAAACACCATAAAACCTGTACATGAGGGGTACTGTTATACTCAGGAGACTTCGCTGAACACAAATATTAGTGTTTCAAAACAGCAAAACGTATCACAACAATTATATTGTCAGTGTAAGTGCCGTTTGGTGTGAAAAATGCAAAAAATGTCTCTTCCACTGATGATATCGTCGTTGTAAAACATTTTACTGTTTTGAAACACTAATATTTGTGTTCAGCGAAGTCGTCCGAGTAAAACAGTACCCCCCCCATCTACAGGTTTTATTGTGTCTTGGAAAGTTACAGGGCTAAATATAGTGCTAGCAAATTAAATTCCCTGAACTTTCGGCCTGGGTTGTCAGGCAGGTCCTGCAAATTGTAATTAATAAAATGACCTAATTATGTAAAATTATTACATAAATATATACGTAGAATTATTATATATATATATATATATACACACGTGTGTATATATATATGTGTATATATATATAATTTTTTTAAATTATTTTTATTTATATATAGTGATATATACGTATATACTTATGTATATAGAGATATATATTATTTTGTTCTACATGTATTTTGATATCATTATATATATAATTTTAAAATACAGTTAGAACGAAATTACACATGTATATATATTTTTTATTTATTTATTTTTTATTAGTTTTTTAATGTTATTTTTTTACGTATTTACATATTTATTTAATTTATATTATATATAAATATATATATATAATGATATTATATATATATTTAGTCAATATCATTGTATGTGTACTTTGAGATATATATATATATATATATGTAATTAGATATATTAATATTAAAATACACTTAGACAGTGTATGTGTATTTATGTGTATGCGTGTATATGTGTATATATATATATCTATATATATATATATATATATATAGATATATATATATATATACTTAGATCATATATATAAGAAATATATATATGATCCAAGTATATATTATTTAATTTACACTGTTTTAACATGTTTTAACATTTTTTTTTCCAGACAGCAGGGGGAGTACCTCTCATTACAAGCACTCCCCCTGCTGGCAATGCCTTGGACAGCTATGCCGTCCATGTGATCGAGAGGTCCTCGCAAAGACCTCGCGATCACATGGCCCAGAGGGGCCGAAGAGGAAAGAGGGGGATCGCCGGCGACCGGGTAAGTACATAAGATCGCAGGGCGTTCTATGCCACCCTGCGGCGTTTAGAGCTGCTTCCTTAAGGACGGCATAGAACGCCCTGCGGTCTTAAAGGGTTAATAGCCAAATTAAAAACAATTCTCCATTTCAATTCTGTTTTCAGTTTGGATATTTTTTACCTTAAATTTTAAATTCACTTTGAATTCCTGGCAAATCTCACTTTACAGAATAACCCTGTAAACGTAAATACTGTAACAGGATAAACCTGTCCATGTCTGAACACACAATGACTATTCACAGTGACTTTCTCAAATCTGTTTCCTAGCAGCGACCTTGCTGTCACAGTGACTAAGCCGTTTTCAAATTGTTTGATGAAAACACAAATCCCCATGTGATTGGTCCAGATAGAGGGCTGACCACGTGTTACAAGATCTCTAGGAAAATAAAAATAACCAAAGACTGGCACTAACGCTTCATGTTTGATTAACCCCTTCAGGACCGGACAGTTTTGGCCATGTTGTACGTTAAGGATCAGAGCTGTTTTAACACTTTTGTGGTGTTTGTGTTTAGCTGCAATTCTCCTCTCTCTCATTTACTGTTCCCATACAAGTTATATATTGGGGGTTTTTTTCAGGATAAGAAGGTTTTTTTTTTACATACCATTATTTGTTTCATGTCATTTAATTTTATTAAAAAATAAAAATAAAATATGGTGAAAAAGTTAAAAAAGTTTTTTGACTTTTACTTGAAAAATCTTTTACTTATCTACAAAAGCTAATGAAAAAAACTGCTAAATAGATTCAAAATTTTGTCCTGCGTTTAAAAATACCCAGTGTTTACATGCTTTTTGCTTTTTTTTTGCACGTTATAGGTTTATAAGTACAAGTAGGACATTGCTGTTTCAAAATATATATTTTTGACACTTTTAACACTGTTATCTGTCATAAATCTCTGAATCACACCTCACATGTACATATTTTTTTTAAAGTAGACAACCCAGGGTATTCAATATGGGGTATGTCCAGTCTTTTTTAGTAGCCACTTAGTCACAAACACTGGCCAAAGTTAGCATTTATATTTGTTTGTGTGTTGCAAATGCAAAAAACAATTATTATTATTATTATTATGATATTTATAGAGCACCGTCAAAATCCGCAGCGCTTTACAATGGGTGGACGAACAGACATGTAGTTGTAACCAGACAAGTTGGACACACAGGAACAGAGGGGTTGTGGGCCCTGCTCAATGAGCTTACATGCTAGAGGGAGTAGGGTAAAATGACACAAAAAGGTAAGGATAGTATTAGACTAGTGACAGTTGCAGAAGAGGAATCAGTCGGGAGCTATTAACAGTTTAATTGATACGCTTTTATGAAGAAGTGAGTTTTCAACGATTTTCTGAAGGAGTGGAGACTGGGTGAGCATCTAACGGAGGAGGGAAGCGAGTTCCACAGGAACGGTGCAGCCCTCGAGAAATCTTGAAGGCGAACATCAGAGGTGGAAGTACGGACAGAAGATAGACGTAAGTCTTCAGCAGATCGTAAGGTCCTAGACGGGACATACTTTTGTATAAGGGAGGATAGATAGGTGGGAGCAGCATTATGTAGAGATTTGAAAGCAAGAACCAGAATTTTAAATTGAGCTCTATATTTTATAGGGAGCCAATGTAGGGACTGGCAAAAGGGTGAGGCATGGAAGGTGCGGGCGCACAGGAAGATGAGCCTCGCCGCGGCATTCATTATAGACTGTAACGGCGCAAGTTGGGAGCACATAAGACCACTGAGAAGCGGATTACAGTAGTCAAGGCGAGAAAGGACAGTGGAATGGACCAACACCGTAGTCGCATCTGGCGTTAAGTAGGGGCGGATGCACGCAATGTTTTTGAGATGGAAATGACAGGATTTGGCGATAGATTGAACATGAGGCTTGAAGGAGAGGTCGCAGTCAAAGAGAACACCTAGGCAGCGAGGCTGCGTGGTGGAGCTGATGGTAGCACCGTTGACTTGGAGGGAGACAGACACAGGAGTAACAACACTTGAGGGAGGAAAGACCAGAATTTCAGTTTTGGTCAAGTTTAGTTTAAGGAAGTGGGCAGCCATCCAGTTAGAAACAGCAGAGAGGCAGTCAGAGACACTAGTCACGAGGGACGGGGAGAGATCAGGAGAGGACAGGTAGATTTGCGTGTCATCTGCATAGAAATGAAATTGGAAGCCAAAGGAGCTAATGAGTTTACCAAGGGAGGCAGTATAGATGGAGAACAGTAGGGGACCAAGGACTGAACCTTGGGGGACACCAACATAGAGGAGTTGGGGAGAAGAAGCAGAGGCAGAGAAATAAACACTGAAAGAGCGCTGGGAGAGGTAGGAGGAGCACCATGAGAGAGCAATATCTTGTATACCGATATTGCGGAGGATGAGAAGAAGCTGTTGATGATCAACAGTGTCAAAAGCCGCAGACAGGTCAAGGAGAATTAGGATAGAGTAGTGACCATGAGATTTTGCAGCGAGTAGATCATTGGATACTTTGGTCAGTGCCGTTTCCACTGAGTGCTTAGCGCGGAAACCAGATTGAAGCGGGTCTAGCAGAGAGTTGGACTTGAGGAAGTCTGTCAATCTCGCATGCACAATTCTTTCAAGGATCTTGGATGCAAAAGGCAGTAGCGAGATAGGACAATAGTTGGATGGGGAGTTAGGGTCAAGATTGGGCTTCTTTAGAATTGGGGTTACAGTTATGAACGCTAACTTTGGCCAGTGTTTGTGACTAAGTAGCTACTAAAAAAAGACTGAACATACCCCATTTGCAATACCTTGGGTTGTCTTCTTTTGCAAATGGTATGCCATCTTGGGGCTACCATACGGTCTCAAAAGCAACATAACCAACCTGGACATTTTCAATGTAAAAAAATGTGAACCTTATATTTGAGCCTGTAACTTTCAAAAACACTATGAAACCTGTACATGGGGGTACTGTTATACTCGGGAGACTTTGCTAAATTTGAATTCCCAACAATTCTCACAGGAATTGTAAATATAGCTGCAAATAGGTGAACTGGAAAGGTTTACAGTTTTTTTCCCAGTTTGGCAAAAATTTGCAATTCACATTCACACTCACACCCGTTGTGAAATATATTCAGGCTTAAAGATTAATAATCCCTTTCAAGGTTATTTACTAAGTGAGAATTCCAAGTGAATGTCAAATCTAAGGTCAAAATAGCAAAAATTTAAATCTCTCAGTCAGTTAGGCTTAGTTTGGCTACTCTGGTCTTAAAGGGATAGTATAGTCACCAAAACAACTTTAGCTTAATGAAGCAGTTTTGGTGTATAGGTCATGCCTCTGCGGTCTCACTGCTCAATTCTATGCCATTTAGGAGTTAAATCACTTTGTTTATGCAGCCCTGATCATACTTCTCTGCAAGTAACACGCACAGCCTTCCTAACCATTTCCTGTAAAGTGGGGTCTAATGTTTACACTTCCTTTATAGCACAGTCTGTTTAATTTTGAATTGTGCATCTCCTGCTCTGTTAATAGCTTGTTAGACCTTGCAGGAGCCTCCTGTATGTAATTAAAGTTCAATTTATAGAGCAGGTGATTAAAACCTCTAAAGCAAGTTTCTATAATAAGCCTGATTGTTAAAAACCGTGCATACAGCTCTGGCGTACATTTGTGGTGAACTTAGCTAACCAGACCTACACCACTACCAGTCAGTCACGCCTGCACCACGGCTCTCAGTAGCCAGATTAAGCTAATAGAGGTGAACCTTCTACACTTGGCACAAGTATTCATACACTCAGACAATCTAAAGCAGGCAATTCAAGCCATTTAACCTGGGTGATCCCCAGTTCTACCAGGAGTCTAGCACCCTCCAACACTACTCCCACTGACTGCCACTATCTCCCAACAGGACGAGAACTAGTCATGGAGGACACACTCAACCTTCCCAAGATTTCCAGGCAATAATAAACGCCGGAGTAGCGGCCTCAGTGGAGAAGGTTCTGTTAAGAGCTCTGCCCCAAACTGCTTGATGGAGGCCTCAGGCCCAAAAATATCCAAGTCAAAACGGCAAGGGAAGAGCTCCAGCCCCCCTGCCACTAAGGTCAAGGGCAAGACGCCCATCAAACAGACCAAGTGGACGAAGCACCGGGAATCCAAACCCCGTCCACCACAATCTTCTGACAAAGAAGACTATTACCCACCACGCACTTTGGACATGGTAGATGAGTGGCACGAAGACGACTCGCCATCTGAGGAAGAGGAATGGCAAGACCTACCTCACACTTCCTCGAAGTACGTTAGGGAAACCTTGCTTGGTGACGACGGCTGAGGCAGAGATAGCAGTAGGGGCACTAAACCAGAGTAGCCAAGGCGGAACGTTCCTGGACGAACAAGGGGCCTCACTCTTTGACCCCTGCAACATCCTGCATCCCCAGTCTTCACAGGGGGGCCTCCCGGACCACCCAGCACATTTCGTGCACTATTGGCTGCGCAACCGTCTGGAGATGGAAGTACGCGCACGCCTCAAGGCCGAATACCTCAGACCACTGCTACCAGACAAAGTGGCAGTTACGCCCGAGTTCAACAACACCGTGGTAGTCTTCATTGCACGCTCGGGACAAAACCCCCGCAATGGTGGGGAGAAAGGGAGAAAGGCCTGAGATCGACACACTATAAAGTACTTGATTTACCAGGCCTAATTGCAAAGATGCTCTATTTTTGCGGATCTGGCGCTCAACCAAGGTACACAACTCAACCTTAACACCATCAGAGAATGGGCTCAATGCTCGATATGCCTCCTGGGCAACGCAAATGACGCACTATGCGCCAAAAGATGCAAATCTGCACTGGTCCGCATCGACAACACACTCTTGGACTTAGGAACGAAAGAATTCGGTCCAAAAGCACAAGGCCTACTATTTCACGAACCGTTCATTGCAGAACTCAAGAAACACGTCAATTAATTCACCACACTAAATTAAGACCAAACCTCGCTAAAACAAGTCTTCCACCCCTACGGGGAGAGGTGTTTTTGGGAGGACTGGTCAGTAGTGGAATTGAGCCACCAGCCGCTTCTCGGCGACAGGTTCCAGATCGTGTACACAGTCCTCATATTTTTCCCATCTACTACACAAAGGACCTCATCCTACAGAGGCGCAGATAGAACCAGAGGCTTCAGAGGTTGGGGCCGCGGCTGCTTCTCTACTAGTGAGTCCACCCACTCCACCTTGTGTGCGTGAGGCTTCATGGTTATGTATCTTATAACCGCGCTTTGCGGGCTTAAGCACATGTATGCCTTAATAATAATTTAAAGAAAACTAGTAGCGCAAAAAACTGTATGCATGGTATACAAGCTTAGATTAAGGTATCAGTTCAAAAGGGGCAATGCAGAATATCACCTGCGCTTAGGCGAGTTAGGCAGTACATATAAACATATATAAACTTTGCAGGAATGCATTGGTACATATTTCAGCACGGACTGCGCATAAGGAACAGATTTATTATGTTACGCTAGCTGCTCGTGAGCGTGAGGCTTCATGGTTATGTATCTTGTAGCCGCGCTTTGTGGGCTTAAACATATATATGCCTTAATAATAATTTAAAGAAATCTAATAGCGCAGGGAAACTGTAAGTAATCTCTAGTCTTATACGTAGTTAACATGTAGCATAGAAATTAAACCAACACTAATGCAGCATGTGTATAAAAAGTAATTGTAGTTGGCCTGCGAGATAGGTGGCAGCCATCTAGTGGAGCTTATGCAATACTGGGTACTTTGATGCAGATAACGCTCCCATACCATCCTTGCATATTTATATCGAAAATATACAGGGCAATCATAATGAATGGCAAAAAGAGAAGAGAAAAGAGAAAGGAAATAAAAACTAAACAACCAAGATGACTATAGCCTAGGACTCTGTGGTGATCAGATTAGGGCCGTCCATGACACAGCTACCGTGTGACCCCAGTGTGCCGGGTCTCCATCCGTTCTCCCCGTTCCGGACTCAGTCCACCGGCAAGGCTTTTCGTGGCCCTGTGGGCACTCAGAGGCAGAGGCTGTTCGCAGGACCCCCACACCTAGAGTCCGAGAAACATCCGCCTCCTGCACCTCCCCAGCACCTCTCAAGCCTCAGCGGAGTGTGGGCCCCCCCATCCCTTCTGGCACCGGCCACATACTTGGGGGGGGGGTGCGTGCCTCCCCAGGCCACCGGTCCGCCGGAAAGGCCCACACACCCCCGGTCCACCGGGCTCGCAGCACCCGAGGCAGGTCCAGCCGAGGACCACCACAGACTCGGCCAGTCGGGGCTCCCACTCCTCCAGTGGCCCGTCAGTCGGGGGAGTCCATCAGGGTGCCAGCAGCATCTTTGGCCACCCACGCTGTTCAGGTTAGCGCCTCCTCTTTACCCGGGAGTAGGCAAATGTGCGGTTGTGGTGAGTTTGTAGTCGGTAGAGTGCGGCTGCACCTAAGTCCTTATCCCCTGTCATCATAGTCTCTGTCCGGGGGCTTCCTCATACCTCTTCCGCCCCGTTAGCTGGCAGGCTCCTTGTCGGCAGCCTTTGCCAGTCCAGGAGGTTGATCTGGGCCCAGCACAGAACTTCCGTCTCGGCCGTGTCCCCTCCATGAGGCCGGGATTACCCCCACCGGTCGGGGGGGGGAGCGGGGCCGCGCCCCGAGCCAGCAGCAGCTGCCGCCAGGGTAGTGTTCACCTTTGTGGCTATTTCTTGACGCGGGGGATCGGCATGCGTATTGACCGACTCGTGGTCGTCCGAGTCTGGGCTTGCGGCCGTGGGTAGGCCTTAAAGGTCGTTTGCGGTGCTTCCAGCCTGCTTTCGGGTTCTGTTTGGTAGCATCTTAAAGCTGGTGGTGTCCTCCGCCCTGTTTCAGCAGGTAATCAGATCTTTGTGCCTTCTGTGGGCATTATAAAGCCTTTTTTTGTTTGTTGAGGCCTGGAGCCACTGTAGTTTGCTTCCAGGCAGCTCGGCGGCCGGCCCCGCCCCCCCTGTTTTACAGAATTGGGAGACAATTACCAAAGATGCCTGGGTTCTCCAGACAGTACAAGACTACGTCATAGTAGTTTTTTATCACAGCCGTTCAGGTCGCCCCTTCACCTCCAATACGCATGCTGGCGGAACAGGAACACTTCGTGGACAAGGAAATCCGCACCCTCTTCAAGAAGGGCGCAATTCAATATGCACCGGAGGGGAAGGCTTCCTCAGCAATATTTTCCTGATCAAGAAGAAGCCAGGAGACTACATCAATTGAACTCCTACGTGGTATACAGCCACTTCAAGATGGAGGAAATTCATCTTCTAAAAGACCTCCTAAGCAATAATGACTGGTTTACACATCTGGACCTCAAGGACGCATACTTGTCAGTATCCATTGCCCTAGACTGCCGACGTTTCCTCCGATTTCAGTGCAGAGGACAAACAGGGCAGTTTACGACTCCGTGGTGCTCACGAAGCTACTGAAACCAGTGAGGGCACGCATCCGAAAATTTGGGCGTGCAATGTCTCGTATACCTGGAAGACTTGCTGATCCTTTGCGAATCCAGGCTACGGTTGCAGACAAAATTTGTTGTTCACTTCCTGGAATCCATGGGTTTTTGTAGTACACAGACAAAGATCGCTTCTCCCTCCGAGTCGGGCCAGTTCCTCGGTTTCGACATCGACTTGGAGAACTGCGTTCTGCGTCTGTCTACTGCAAAGATCGCCTCTATAAGGAAAGATATCAGACGCGCTCTAAGGTTGGATACGATTCCTCTCAGGATACTCGCCCGGATTGTGGGACTCCTCTCTTCCTCCATACAAGTGATATTCCCGGGCCCAATACACTACAGGGCCATGCAACCACTGAAGGCGAGATACCTACGCACCGGTCACTCATACGACCACTGGATCCCACTGTCAGCAGAAGTGAGGACGACATTTCGATGGTGGTTACTTCACATACAAGCTTGGATTGGCAAAGCGATCTTTGGCTCTTCCTCCGGATCCGAACTGCGAAGCGGTGGATGAATCCCTGCAAACGTGGCACCCACAAGATATCGCTCCTGCTCATAACACTCCTCTGGCAGAGCCAACCGTGGTTCCCTGATCTCCTGGAGATGTCTCACAAAAACCCCCTACTACTCCCTACCTTCCCTCTACTTCTGACGGGACCTCGAGGGGAAGCCCATTCCCTTGTTCTGGAAGGACAACTGGCGCTAGTGGCCTGGTGATTTCAGAGGATCCTGGTCAGTCCACGGCCTATCACAATCAACTACGACCTCCTATGGGACTCATGGGCTCCCGGCACCAGGAAATGCTATATTTCCGCCTGGTCGACCTGGAGTGATTGGTGTGTGGAAAGGGATTCCGATCCCTTTACTGCCTCTGTCTCACTGATCCTTAACTACCTATCTCATCTGTTCTCACTGGGACGATCATATCGATCCCTCAATGTGATCAGATCTGCCATATCGGCGGCACACGTTCCGGTACAAGGCAGACCAGTAGGTCAAGATCCACTGGTTTGTCGGCTACTGCAGGGTGCCAAATTAACGAGACCCCCAACACCCAAGTATTCACGCCTCTGGCAGGTGGATGTGGTGCTGAAATTCCTTAGGGAATGGCCGGACAACCCCTATCTGTCGCTGAAACAACTATTAGCCAAACTGGCCCTCTGGTTATGCCTCGACGAGTGGCAGATGTTAGAGCTTTCGATGTGGACGGTTTCTCTCTCACACCGGAAGGAGTTACCTTTTCCATATCGAGACAAACTGAGTCAGATTCATCTTCAGTGTCATACCCGTATTTTGGGTCAGACCCCAAACTATGTGTTGTCAGGACACAATGAGGTATACAGAAATCACAGCTCCCCTTCGAACTAATTCGACGGGTCAACTCCTGATTTCTTATGTAAGGCCTCACGGACCGGTGTCTATGACAACACTGGCTAGATGAGTCCGCTGGCTATTCTCGTTAGCGGGCATTGAACCTTGCTTCGGAGCACACTCAGTCATAGGGGCGGCAGCCTCCCAAGCCTTAACGGCAGGCGCCTCCCTAACCGACATTATGCGGTGCCCGGATTGGACGTTTTACTTTCGTCAAACATCTCATGCTTCCTTCACATTAGTCAATTAGAAACTTTAAAAATGCAAATATGAAGCCTCCTGTCATGTGGTAAAATTGAAGATTATATTAGCTTTAGTGTACTAATAATCTTAATTTTAGTAATGACAGGAGGCGAATATTTCCCGCCCTATAGGATCCCTCCCATGTCTTAATCAAGTTGAACAGAATACGTCTTTTATGTTCAGGAAGACACGTACGATATATGGTTGTAAGTTTAATACTTAGACATGTATCTTGAGAGGATTGTATATGGTGAATAATTAGACATGTATCTTGGAATATGTTGTGTATATATTTATTAAATAACATTAATTTAGAATTATATATTGATTTATTACCCATTCAGGCATCCATTGTTATGTCAGATTCTTAATGTTTATTGTATGCGGACAAAGTATCATGCCAGAGACCTTTCACCTTTTTCTTTTCTTGCAGTGTGAACGTCTTCTCAACAAGACAAAGATTCACCTTCCATACCTCTACATCACGGAACTACTGGAGTTGGATCTTATGTTATTGAACTGTTGGCGTTTAACCCCTTAAGACCGCAGGACGTACCATGCCGTCCTTATTTGGGCGGCTCTAAACGCCGCAGGACGGCATGGTACGTCCTGGGCGGTCTTTAGCCCCACGTGGCCGGCGGCACATGGCCGCTGCAGATCGCGGTCGGGGGGCATGCCTGGCCCCCCAGGCAGCTCCCCTGTGCCTGGGGACCGCGGTCTGCAGCTTCCGATCGCAGTGACAGCCTGTCACTGCGATCGGTATTTACCATGTGTCAGCCGATTTTAAAATCGGCTGACACATGGAGCCGGCCGCGTTTTCACTGTGCAGATCGCGGTCGGGGGACATGCCTGGCCCCCCAGGCAGTCCCCCTGCGGTCAGTGACCGCGATCTGCAGAGTCTGATATCAAAATACACGTAGAAGGATATTGATTAAATATATACATAATTATAATTATATATATATATATTATAATAAAAAATATGTAAATACGTAAAAAAAAAAAATAATTATTAAAAATATATATATGTGTGTAATTTCGTTCTAACTGTATTTTGATATTAATATATATATATATATATATATATATCAAAATACACGTAGAACGAAATAATATATATATGTATATACCTAAGTATATACGTATACATCACTATATGTATAACTATATATAAATAAAAAATAATAGTAAAAAAATTATATACATATATATACATATATATATACACACACACGTGTATATATAATAATTTTACATATATATTTATGTAATAATTTTACATAATTAGGTCCTTTTATTAATTACAATTTGCAGGACCTGCCTAACAACCCAGGCCGAAAGTATAGGGAATTTAATTTGCTAGCACTATATTTAACCCTATAACTTTCCAAGACACTATAAAACCTGTACATGGGGGGTACTGTTTTACTCGGGAGACATCGCTGAATACAAATATTTGTGTTTCAAAACCGTAAAATTTATTACAACAATGATATCGTCAGGGAAAGTGAAATTTATTGCCTTTTTCGCACACAAACGGCACTTACACTGACGATATTTTTGCTGTCATACTTTTTACTGTTTTGAAACACAAATATTTGTGTTCAGCAAAGTCTCCTGAGTATAACAGTACCCCTCATGTACATGTTTTATGGTGTTATGGTGTTTTCTGGTGTTACAGAGTCAAATATAAGGCTTGCGTTTCATTTTTTTCATAATGAAATTCGCCAGATTGGTTACGTTGGCTTTGAGACCGTATAGTAGCCCAGAAATAAGAATTACCTCCATAATGGCATACCATTTGCAAAAGTAGACAACCCAAGGTATTGCAAATGGGGTATGTTCAGTCTTTTTTAGTAGCCACTTAGTCACAAACACTGGCCAAAATTGGCTTTCAAATTAGTTTTTTGCATTTTTCACACACAAACAAATATTAACGTTAACTTTGGCTAGTGTTTGTGACCAAGTGGCTACTAAAAAAGACTGGACATACCCCATTTGCAATACCTTGGGTTGTCTACTTTTGCAAATGGTATGCCATCATGGGAGTAATTTTCATTCCTGGGCTACCATACAGTCTCAAAGGCAACGTAACCAAACTGGCACATTTCAATGTGAAAAAACTGAAAAGTGTAACATGCTATATTTGACCCTGTAACTTCCCAAAACACCATAAAACCTGTACATAGGGGGTACTGTTTTACACGTGAGACATCGCTGAATACAAATATGTGTATTTTATTGCAGTAAAAGCAAACAGTATTATGACATTCACAGTTAGAATGTCACATAGAACTAAGAAAATTTTTAAAAAATCATATTTTCTCTCATTTTTTTACATTTTATTCATATTACGTTATGTTCCATACCTAAATATTTGATGTTAAATGAAAGCCCTGTTTCCCCTGAACAAAATGATATATAATAAGTGTGGGTGCATTTAATATGAAAGAGGTAAATTATTGTTGAACAGACATATAGTCAAAATCTGTGGTTTGTTTACATTTTTTTTGGTTCACAACTTGTACATTTGGCTGCGGTCTTAAGGGGTTAATATGATTATGTTTTATAGTTGTTATTTGTTGTTTCGCTTCAAAGAAAGAGGAAGTGATGTCATAGACAGGGCCTCTTATGGGCATCATAACTTTTTTTCTGATTGGTTGTTATGTTTCTATGCTGCTGGAGTTTTCAGTAAAGAAAGATATGCAAATATTCGCCTCCTGTCATTACTAAAATTAAGATTATTAGTACACTAAAGCTAATATAATCTTCAATTAAAGTTCAATTTATAGAGCAGGTGATTAAAAACTCTAAAGCAAGTTTACATCTGGTTGCAAATAAAACCATTCCTGTGAATTCAAAGTGAATTTCAAAATTAAGGCCATAGCAGCTCAGTTACAAAAATTCTCCTTTTCAATTCCATTTTGAGTTTTGGCTATTTTGCCCTTAAATATTAAATTCTCATTGATTCCCTAGCAATTCTCACTTTATTGAATAGCCAGATGCACGGTTTTATGAGTCTTATAATTGTTTTGGTCCTGACTAACAATGACCACCAGGTGATGCTATTACACTATTTCGTTATTGAAGCACTTCACATTTATAGAACGTTGTTTATTCATAGAATATGAATGGAAGTTGATTAAAAAGCTAATTTTAACATCCATGCAAAAAAAAAAAAAATGTCAGGGAAAACAAAACTAAGCTATAGTCACTGTTTGGTAGTTTCAATCTTAATTTTGCACTGAATCCATTTGTTGGAATTTACTGTAACAAATAAACTGTGATGAATCTGGCCTACAGAAGGGACAACTTGCACCATTGTTTATAATGATATTAAACTTCAATCACCACCACCGCCACCACCTATTACCTCGTCAGTCTGACTATTTTGACTTGGAGTGTGATTTACAATTTTAATTCACTTTGTGCTGAAAATTCACACTGTAACCCCCTCATTCCAACACATGCTGTCGATAATCACTGGGGCATCTAAAGAGAATCAAGTCAAAATTAATCTGGGATCTTTGGCTTGTCCTTTGATATGGACCCTTCACCTCCTAGCATTGGGATGACAGGATGAAGAACAACCAAAAAGAGGTAAAAGCGCACACACACACCAACCAGGAGTGATTACCTTAAATCGGACAGATAGGTATCTCCTCCTTTATATACAACAATAAGTTTCTCTATTGGAAAATCCCTATACAAAAAATATAAACACAGAGAAGAACATAGTGCAACCTGTATATTATATATAAAACAAAGGGAAATTCTGAGATGAAATCACTCACACTTTTATGAGCCGTTTAGAAGTAGGCTCAGGACTTATGCAACTTTCATGTCACTTAAATGGGACATGTGCATTTCCTTGAATCCTCAGGCCAGTTCCCCTTAGGTCTCAATGATCATCTAGTTTGGAGTCAGGAGTCAGGAGCCAGGAGCCAGGAGCCAGGAGTATCAGGATAAGTAGTTTTATTTTAACAAAATTGTTAAAAAGATAAATAATAAAAAGCAATACTGCTTTTTATTATTTATCTTTTTAACAATTTTGTTAAAATAAAACTACTTATCCTGATACTCCTGGCTCCTGGCTCCTGGCTCCTGACTCCTGACTCCAAACTAGATGATCATTGAGACCTACGGGGAACTGGCCTGAGGATTCAAGGAAATGCACATGTCCCATTTAAGTGACATGAAAGTTGCATAAGTCCTGAGCCTACTTCTAAACGGCTCATAAAAGTGTGAGTGATTTCATCTCAGAATTTCCCTTTGTTTTATATATAATATACAGGTTGCACTATGTTCTTCTCTGTGTTTATATTTTTTGTATAGGGATTTTCCAATAGAGAAACTTATTGTTGTATATAAAGGAGGAGATACCTATCTGTCCGATTTAAGGTAATCACTCCTGGTTGGTGTGTGTGTGCGCTTTTACCTCTTTTTGGTTGTGCATGTTTCTTTAAGTATATATAGTGGTGATATACTTGGTTTTGGCTGCACCATCCACCTATTTGACCCTTGAGCGCCACATCTATACTGTTTTCTGTTACTTGTGCATTATTTACCACTGTATAGAGAAGGCTGCTTAGGAAAATGTCTATATTTGAGCAAAGACAAAACTGGTGCAAATTGGCACATGAAAAGTTTGGGGCAGATACTCAGATGACTGAACCTATGATTATTCTGAGTGATAACCTGGATGAAAGTATGTTTCAATTAGAGAAACTACTTATTCGTGAATTAAAAATAAAATGGGAAATATTCACTTTAGAAAAATATCTTGAGAGGGAAATCACCCCTAGGGGGCTGAGGTTTACCAAGTTTCCCACATTCAACAGGGAAAAAGAGAGTTTTATTAAGATATGGACCACTGCCTTAGAATCATTCTCTATTACCATGATTAATATCATTATCACAGAGAGAAAAGATAATTTACGAGAAATTGATGATCTAATCAAGTGAATTAAAGTCAGATTAGAACCCTTTGTAGAGACCAAAGATTTTAAAAGTCTCTCAGAAAAAATTAGTATTAAAATAAGTAAAATTGAGAAAAGTCTCATTTTCAACAAAAAGAAAAAATTTAATAGGGATCTGGATGATTATGCTAATAATGAGGTCAGGGTGTTACCCAAACCTAGAAAAGAGAATAATCATCAGAGACAAAAGGAGAGTTTAAGGACCCCAGGAGCCAGGGGGAAACCCTCCTTTCAACATCGGCATAACGATACCCAACAGCATTCTAGGCCTTATGGGAATTATAGATCCAGAAACGAGGTTCCTCATTCTCCAATTGAGGACACTCGTAGGCCTTATAAAAACAAGCCCCATTTTCGGGAAAATACATCCCTGAAACCTAGGAGGACCTCACAATCTGAAAGATTGAGATCCGACTTCCCTGAGCATGCGCCACTCCCACAGAGATGGAACAGGTTCAGGGAGAGGAAGACCTCTCTCAATAGGAGGAGAAGTCCACCTAGAGATATTTCTCCATACATACCTCTGAAAAATCGCTTTGAGGCCCTTAGAACAGAACCTAGGGAGGATGTTTTTTTAGGGAACAGAACGGGGAGAGAAACCCTGATAAAAGAAACCCCAAGAAAACGAACCAGAAAATCAGAAGAGGAAAGAGAGGAGGGAGAGATTATGCCGGGAAAAAGGAGGCAGAGGGATGTGAGATAAAGATTTTTAATTTATCTAATAGAGTCCTTTCTAAAGTTGAAGAAAGGATTTTATCTAAAAGTTTTAAATTTGTACCCAGCTGTCCAGCAAATAAATTTGAAGTATTTCTTGACCTCAACCGGTACACCAGAAAATTATGTCTTAAAAAAATTTTTAACAGACAAAATTCCATCACACCAGAAGTAATGATTGATTCTGCTTCAGTGAGTGTGAATTCGGGAATTATCCACACTGATCTGAAGAAAAAATCAGATTTTTTTCCCACTTTTCTCAAAACAGATACCATTAAGGTTTTTGAGAACTCATGTCTTGCAGATATACATAACATCAAGCCCCTCACCAAATTTGAACAAAATATCTCTTTTCAAGAGAGAACCGCTATAGATTCAATTAAAAAAGATAAATCGATAGTTGTCAAACCGGCAGACAAGGGGGGAGGAGTAGTCATCCTTGAAAAAAGTTGGTACATACAGGAAATATATAGGCAATTAAACGATATAACGACATACGTGAAACTCAAGAAAGACCCCCTAGAAGGAATTAAAAATAATTTGAGAATATTCTTGGAGAAGGGTTTAGAGGATAGTATTTTAGATCAAAAAGAATTTTCCTTCCTTCTCCCTGAACATCCGAGAGTCCCGGTTATATATATATTGCCCAAAATTCACAAGGATGTGTCCAACCCCCCAGGACGCCCTATTGTCTCCGGGATCGACTCAGTTTTATCAGCATTATCCCAATATATTGATTACCACCTTCAACCTCTAGTGAAAAAAACTCCAGCCTTTTTACAAGACTCTATGAGTCTACTTAACATCCTAAAAGACTTTAGCTGGCAAGATGACTATTTACTTGCAACGTGTGACGTAGCTAGTCTTTATACAATCATTCAACATGATATAGGATGTAAAGCTGTTGAATTTTATCTTGAGGCTGCAGAGATATATGGAGAACTTCAGAAAACTTTTATCTTAGAGGGAATAGGTATGATTTTGCACAATAACTATTTTTGGTTTGAGGAGGAGTTTTTTATGCAAATCAAGGGTACTGCCATGGGGACCAAGTTTGCGCCAAGTTACGCGAATCTATTTATGTCCTTTTGGGAACGTACTTTCGTCTTCGGGGGACATGATTTTGGCGCAAACTTGGTCCTCTATAAGAGGTATATTGACGACATTTTTATTATTTGGAAAGGACCTGAAAATTCTTTTTCAGAGTTTTTTACTTATCTTAATGACAATGAGTGGGGGATCTCTCTTACTCAGAACGTGAGTAGAAAGAGTGTGGATTTTTTAGATCTTAACATTTTTATTCAAGACCAGGTCTTAATGACCAAAACTTTTTTTAAAAAGGTAGACGTGAACAGTTTTATTGAACTTGATAGCTGCCACCATCGTCCCTGGTTGGACAATATACCGAAAGGACAGTTCCTCCGGATACGCAGGAACTGTACCAAAAAAGAAGACTATACCAGTCAAGCTATGTCACTGAAAAACCAATTAACACAAAAAGGGTATGATGGTGACGATCTACAAGAAAAAATAGATCAAGTTGGTGATATGGATAGGTCCCCTCTGTTACAATACAAAAGGAAAAATAATTTAGGAGAACAGGACAAACAGATTCCTTTTATTTTTAACTTTTCTAGTAACATAGGTGCAATTAAGAAAATTATTAACAAGAACTGGCATATCCTACAACATGAAGAAGACATTAAACAATATGTAGGGAATAAGCCGAAATTTATATTCAGGGGTGCGAGAAACCTCAAACAAATGGTTA
The DNA here is from genome assembly GCF_036172605.1 of Pelobates fuscus. Lineage (NCBI taxonomy): Eukaryota > Metazoa > Chordata > Amphibia > Anura > Pelobatidae > Pelobates > Pelobates fuscus. The sequence continues at coordinate 33,354,107 of NC_086317.1, forward strand.
CATCTAGTTTTATTAAAACAGAAGTACCGAGAAACTTTCTGAGTGACTGGACACAAGAACAGAAAGGGTTTTTCCACTGTGGATCTTGCAGAGCTTGCTGCAACACCCAAAGACGTAATAATAAGAAAGTGGAAAAATTCCATTCTGCAGTCACTAAAAAAGAGTATCGGATTAAAACTCTAATTACCTGCCACTCCACCTATGTAATTTATCTCCTACAATGTAGTTGTGGATACCAGTATGTGGGGAAGACGTCCCGCCAACTTAAGATAAGGATTAGCGAACATCTTAGAAATATTCAGAAAGGGTTTCCGAACCATAGTGTATCTAGACACTTCTCACAACACCATAACTCGGATCCCAAGTTTCTAAGTTTTTTCGCTATTGAAAAAGTAGTAGGGCACTGGAGAGGTGGGGACATATCCAAAGCCCTTAGTTTAAAGGAATCAAAATGGATTTTTGAATTGCGTTCCCTGGCTCCAAAAGGTCTAAATATCGATTTTGAGATCAACAAGCTGCTATAACTGACGTCATCTAATATTTTTATTATTTTTTATATAGTTCTTATCTCTATGGCCCTTTTTACTTTTTTATTGGGTTTTATAGTTTTTATCTATTTATTGGAGACAATTCGATTTTCTGTTCTGTCTAGTTGGGGATCAAGAATCTGCTGGACAGCTGTTTTTATATATATATATAGGATTGAAGTTGCCCTTGCATAGTGATTTTGCATTGGGTTTATGTACCATTTTTGAGTTTATATTGGAGTTTCCCTATTATTTACATTAATGAGTATCATTAGGGATATAGTTATTTATGTTTAATTATGTAACTAATATGTGTTTTTTATTTTGCTTTTTCTTTGTATGCAATACTTGCCACTTGCAATGCATATATTTGCATGAGGACTGTTTGCCCACTCTTAAGATGGCCACCTTATCCTCAATTTAAGAATGGACATGACTATACCCTTAGAGGAAGAAAGAGAGCTCCTTTCGCTATTGAATTGTGAAACCGGAAGTGACACGGACGGTTTCAGCTGCTATACACGTCACCGGAAGTGACGCGACGGACGGACTCCATCTTTGGACACGTGACCGGAAGTGGGGCAACGAAATACCGATATGACTCCCAATACCTCCCTTTTCGTAGTCACACATGATTTTACTATATCATGGATGTTGATTACGATGGGAGATGGCTTTTACTATGAATACTGTGCTTTATTGCTACTTATGCATTATTGTATTTGATTTTGTGTGTTCCTCCGAACCGGATGTGCAGCCATATTGGAGGTGGCAGACCACATCCGGTCCGGACCATATATGGGTAATTACCTATACATATGTTTCTGATTTAACAATTAAGCATGTAATATTACCCCCTATATAAACTGTGATACATCCATTGTGATTTGGAAGAGCACCTGAGGAAGACCACAAACAGTTGGTTGAAACGCGTTGTGTTGCAATACTGCTTTTTATTATTTATCTTTTTAACAATTTTGTTAAAATAAAACTACTTATCCTGATACTCCTGGCTCCTGGCTCCTGGCTCCTGACTCCTGACTCCAAACTAGATGATCATTGAGACCTAAGGGGAACTGGCCTGAGGATTCAAGGAAATGCACATGTCCCATTTAAGTGACATGAAAGTTGCATAAGTCCTGAGCCTACTTCTAAACGGCTCATAAAAGTGTGAGTGATTTCATCTCAGAATTTCCCTTTGTTTTATATATAATATACAGGTTGCACTATGTTCTTCTCTGTGTTTATATTTTTTGTATAGGGATTTTCCAATAGAGAAACTTATTGTTGTATATAAAGGAGGAGATACCTATCTGTCCGATTTAAGGTAATCACTCCTGGTTGGTGTGTGTGTGCGCTTTTACCTCTTTTTGGTTGTGCATGTTTCTTTAAGTATATATAGTGGTGATATACTTGGTTTTGGCTGCACCATCCACCTATTTGACCCTTGAGCGCCACATCTATACTGTTTTCTGTTACATGACAGGATGAAGGTCTGAAATATCAGTTTAAATGCTGAAACCTTTGGATCTATTTATCTCTATCCCTGAACTGAATGTCTCCATTTGGCTCCTTGTCAATTATCCTTATAAGGAACGGATTTCGACATTTATTTTTATATTTCAGATCTTAAAACACATTTGTTGATGCACAGGAAGGGAGAGGCAGAATTCATTAAGGCAGGTGCTGTTTCTGGTGTAAAATGCTGAATAAGGAGCAATCACCATACAATCCAGTAAAATGACCCTCAGTCATGACCCTCAGCCTTTCTAAGTTTTCACCATAGGCGGAACTGATAGACCATAGGGTATCCCATAATCTTAGGGCAAACCCAATAGGTAAGCTCGACTCTTTAATATCTGCAGACATTGCTGGGAGGAAGTGATTACAGGACACTTCCTCCCAGCTTAAAGACTGCCCGGACTTACTGACCGCCTCAGACTCCCATCAGCATTAGCCAGCCCAGGAAAGCCACCCACTGCACTCAAAAGGTATGGAAGCAGGGTGGTACTTAACAATAATGTAAATTGCGACTTGTGTGTGTGCCAGTGTGCGTGTGTGTGTATATTTATAAGGCTGTGTGTGTATCTGAGTCTGCCAGTGTTGTATATCTATATGTGTGTGTGTGTGTGTGTGTGTGTAGGTATGTGTGTGTCAGTGTGTATATATGGGTATGTGTGTGTCAGTGTGTATATCTGTGTATATGTAGGTATGTGTGTCAGTGGGTATATCTGTGTATGTATGTGTGTGTGTGTATATCTGTGTATGTATGTGTGTGTATATATCTGTTTATGTATGTGTGTGTGTGTCAGTGTGTATATCTGTGTATGTGTGTCTAGGTATCTGTGTCAGTGTGTATATCTGTGTAATTTCCAATTAATAATAATATATCAACATGATTTCATAAAACACACAGGTAAAATTACAGCAAGTAGTGTATATATTTACTTAGTGAGAACAGTTGGTGATTTATTTCGGTGACCTTGATATGAGAGATCTGACCTTCTATACTTAAAGGTGTATTCACTAAACTGAAATTCTTGGGAATTTCAAAATGTTGATTTAACCCCTTAAGACCGCAGCTAAATGTACAAGTTGTGATCAAAACAAAACGTAAACAAAATCTGGCATTTTTGTTTAGGGTTTCCCGGAACATTCTTTATAGGCCCAAAGATGGGGGAGGACTGGGCCTGCCCCATCTACACAACTACTACCTCACGGCCCAGATAGCTCAGATAGCCATGTGGCACTCGACATCGGGAGACCGCAGATGGGCAGACCTGGAGGCCGGCATTATGGGAGCAGACCTACCCCAATTTTATATATGGCTACCGAAAGAACACAGGGCCCTACTACGCACCCAATGTCCAGCAATCCTAAACTCTATACGGGCCTGGGACGCCACAGCTCTAAAATATAAACTGACAACCTCACCCTCCCCAATGATGCCAGTCCTGAGAAACAGGGCATTCCCACCAGGAATGCGAGCCAGAGACTTCAAAAACATAGAGGGGGCGGGCCTACAGAGAGCGATCCACCTGGGCGACCAGATACTAACATTCGAAACCCTGGCAGAAAGGACCAGGCTAACACCCTCAGATTTCTTTCGATACATCCAGATCAGGGTTTTCGCACAACACAACCTAGCAAAAACTTCAGCACAAACTAAACCAACGGGCTTTGAGAAAATGTGTTTCAAGGAAAAAAAACCAAAAGGGCTCATCACTACTCTTTACGCACACCTTAGCTCCAATAACACCGACTGGGGGGAATTACATTACACGACTCAATGGGAATCAGATCTGGGAGAGGTCTTGGAGGGCACAGACTGGAGAGACATCTGGGATGCAAATAAGGCCACCTCAATATGTGTTACACAACAGGAGCAGGCATACAAAACCATGTTCAGATGGTATACCACCTCAGTGAAGGTATATCATATGCGCAAAATCCCTGACGATCTGTGCTGGAGGGGCTGCGGAGTGCGGACACAAAGGGACGTATAAGCACATGTGGTGGGACTGCCTGAAGGCACATGCCTTTTGGGGAGAAGTAGGGAGCCTATTAGACAAAGTGTTCCAGATAAGTTTGGGCATAGATCCATGGGTGTGCCTGCTATTCAGGCCACTCGATGAATGGTCAGGAAGGGACCAAAAACTCCTACGTAAAATCACCCTAGCAGCTAGACTCACCATGGCACAGGCATGGCTTAAACCCGAAATCCCCCAGATCCATATGGTGATACACAAAATAAGAGATATCCATGTCATGGACCACCTCACGGCACTGGTGAGAGGCACCACGAAAGCATATGAAAAGGTCTGGGAACCTTGGAAGGTCAGCGATAGAAAGAACTGAGGCTAGATCAGGAAAGGGGGCACTGCCAACACTAACCAACCCCAAACGTAATCCAGACGAAACTCTGATCTCTGCCTGAGGGGCTCCCCCCCCCCCCCCTTCTCTCTTCTCTATCCGTTACTCATTTTTCTTATGTGTTATTGGGAGAATTGGAGATCATGAATTGATGCTACCCGCCATGAGCGGAGGGCGACCAAAACAGACAAAGCACTATACTAAGGTCTCCATTCTTCTAACTGGTTAATTGTTCACTGTTTATTTGTTAACATGTGTCGCCAACAAAAGTACACTTAAGCTTGAGACAACGAACATAATACTGTAAGAATCGCATTACACCTTGTATATATGTACTCGACAGTATAAATGTATGTACTATGTTATGCATATTTAAAAGCCAAAGTGCAATGTAACACGAAAAAGAGAGGACCATAGGCACTCCAAATTGAAACCGTATGCAGATTTATTAGGAAAAAATGCAACGCCAAGCAACGTTTCGACCAACAAAGGTCTTTTTCAAGCTCCATTTTTTAGTTCTACATGACATTTTAACTGTGAATGTCAAAATACTGTTTGCTTTTACTGGAATAAAATACACATATTTGTATTCAGCGATGTCTCACGTGTAAAACGGTACCCCCTATGTACAGGTTTTATGGTGTTTTGGGAAGTTACAGGGTCAAATATTTTTCAGTTTTTCACATTGAAATTCGCCAGATTGGTTACGTTGCCTTTAAGACCGTATAGTAGCCCAGGAATGAGAATTACCACCATGATGGCATACCATTTGCAAAAGTAGACAACCCAAGGTATTGCAAATGGGGTATGTCCAGTCTTTTTTAGTAGTCACTTGGTCACAAACACTGGCCAAAGTTAGTGTTAATATTTGAAAATGCAAAAAAACTATTTGAACGCCAATTTTGGCCTGTGTTTGTGACTAAGTGGCTACTAAAAAAGACTGAACATACCCCATTTGCAATACCTTGGGTTGTCTACTATTGCAAATGGTATACCATCATGGGGGTAATTTCCATTCCTGGGCTACCATACGGTCTCAAAGGCAACCTAACCAACCTGGTGAATTTCAATGTGAAAAAACTGAAATGCAAGCCTTATATTTGACTCTGTAACTTTTGAAAACACCTTAAAACCTGTACATGAGGGGGCGGAGTCTAGCTGGGGAGCTGAATGGACGTACTATGCAAGAGCTCCTAGGCCTGATAAGGCAAATGGAGACCTAATCAAGGGGCACCCTATCGAATTGAACCCAAACCGACAGACCCTTGCAGAGTGCACAACGGAGCACCGGGGGATACCCCACATGAGCGTCTCGGACACCGGATAGCCCGAACGGAGGCCTGGGGCCTGCACCACGCCGAGCTGCAGAGAGACGGCCGCTCTCCCAGCTCTCAGAGCCCTTAAGCGACTGCAGCACGCAGCTACTCCCCCCCCCCCTTGGACCGGTGGGGGTCATCCCGGTCCACTACGGTGAGAATCCTCGCCCAGCTTCAGACCCTGGGGGCATACGCGGACAGCACAGTGCCACACTACTTACCTAAGATGGCGGCTGCCTGCAGGGAAACAGCACAAGCGACACACGCTGACGCACCACTGATTTGCGACAGCCTAATGGCCCGAATCGACCAGCACTTTGCAGACCTGTGGAGGAGATTGCAGGAGACGCTGAAAGCCGGGGTCAGAATGACAGCGACACCACAGCTGCCTACCTCTCCCCATGACAGCACCACCCTCACGGCTCAGAGACCGGGCCTGACCAGGCGCCGTCGGACCCGGCGGAGACTGAGCACCTGGGGACGCCATACACGCCTGACACAGAGGCGCGGTACAAACCCACCCACCCGGCTGAACAGCAGAGACAACGAGACCAAAGGGCGGCAAAAAGTAGCCATCAGCGGGAAATACTTTAAACCCAGCAACCACATGAAGGAAACAAGCAGACATACCGTGACAACACAGTCAAAGCCAGAAAGCACCCATCACGAGTCACATAAGACGACATACAAGAGGGCACCAAGGGTGCCCAGCATTGGAACTCTCACAAGGTTAGAGGTACCGGGAGAAACCCCCTTATGCTACATAACTACTGCTGCACTTGATGGCCTGCCACTAAGCCTCCCGGGGCACGACTTGGCAAGGACTGTGACTGGTGTAGGATGATCTGGGCTCTCAAATTCGGGGCCTTCATACCTGACTACCCTATGCTATATAGCTGTGGGAAAGTGATGCCCTGAACTAATGATCTATTGTTTTGCTATGTAGATCTCACAGATTATCTCCTGTCTTATTTTATGATTTAAGCTTGGATTGCTAGCTTGCTTATGTGCTTCACAAGACATTAATAGAAAATGTTTAGCCTTCACCATGTCTATCTTATCTCCTCCTCCTAACTTGCAAATGCAGAGTTAAGTATTTAGACCTGAAGATATAGCCTGGCAAGAGTGAAAGGTTTCCTTTCATAAGCATCAGTGTGACCATAGCCCATGTTTTGTGCATACACTTACTACTGGTTTTATCCCTTTGCCCTCTATCTAAAGCTACTGTTCCATCCTGTTAACTACGTTAAGTCACAAAATTAATCTTGTTGGCATGTGACCCCAGAGGTAACCAACTTGTGGCTTGGTTAGCTCTTGACACAGCAAATAATCACTTGTCTGACAATTTCAGCGGAACCACTATGTTATGCTATGCAAATGTTTAAACAAAGTAAAGCTATTCTGTTTGAATCCTTATCTATATAAAAATGTGCCTGATCTACCATGTACCTTTATGTTCAACTGTTGGTAATCTGCTAGAGGAATGCCTTTGGGGTACCTCATAAGCAAATGTTATATGCTTAAGCACTATAAAAATAAAGAATTTAAAAATAAATAAATAAAAAAAAAAACCTGTACATGAGGGGTACTGTTATACTCGGGAGACTTTGCTGAACACAAATATTAGTGTTTCAAAACAGCAAAACATATCACAACAATTATATTGTCAGTGTAAGTGCCATTTGTGTGTGAAAAATGCAAAAAATGTCACTGTCACTGACGATATCGTCGTTGTAATATATTTTACTGTTTTGAGACACTAATATTTGTGTTCAGCGAAGTCGTCCGAGTAAAACAGTACCCCCCATGTACAGGTTTTATGGTGTCTTGGAAAGTTACAGGGCTAAATATAGTGCTAGAAAATTTAATTCCCTGAACTTTCGGCCTGGGTTGTCAGGCAGGTCCTGCAAATTGTAATTAATAAAATGACCTAATTATGTAAAATTATTATATAAATATATACGTAGAATTATTCTATATATATATATATATATATATATATATATATAAACATATATACATATATATATACAATACCAGTAGAGAGCACTGGAGCAATAAAAGACCGGGAGCATTGAGTGCTGGGACCTGGGACATATATGTATAGAATTTTTTAAAATTATTTTTATTTATATATAGGTATATATATAGTGATATATACGTATATACTTATCTATATAGATATATATATTATTTTGTTCTACATGTATTTTGATATCAATATATATATTAAAATTAAATACAGTTAGAACGAAATTACACATGTATATATATTTTTTATTTATTTATTTTTTATTAGTTTTTTTATTTTATTTTTTAACGTAATTACATATTTATTTATTTTATATTATATATAAATATATATATAATGATAATTTTATATATATATATATATATATATATATTTAGTCAATGTCATTGTACGTGCACTTAGTATATTTATGTGTATGTGTGTGTGTATATATATATATATATATATATATATACTTAGATCATATATATTATAAATATATATATGATCTAAGTATATATTATTTAATTTTACACTCCCCCTGCTGGCAATGCCTTGGAAGGCTATGCTGTCCATGTGATCGCAAAGTCCTCCCAAGGACCTCGCGATCACATGGCCCAGAGGGGCCGAAGAGGAAGGAAGGGAACTCCCTGGGCTCCCAGGTGAGTCCCCATACCGCGACTGCTGGCGTGGGATCGCCGGCGACCAGGTAAGTACATAAGATCGCAGGGCGTTCTATGCCGCCCTGCGGCGTTTAGAGCTGCTTCCTTAAGGACGGCATAGAACGCCCTGCGGTCTTAAGGGGTTAATAGCCAAATTAAAAACAATTCTCCATTTCAATTCTGTTTTCAGTTTGGATATTTTTTACCTTAAATTTGAAATTCACTTTGAATTTCTGGCAAATCTCACTTTACAGAATAACCCTGTAAACGTAAAGACTGTAACAGGATAAACCTGTCCATGTCTGAACACACAATGACTATTCACAGTGACTTTCTCAAATCTGTTTCCTAGCAGCGACCTTGCTGTCACAGTGACTAAGCCGTTTTCAAATTTTTTGATGAAAACACAAATCCCCCTGTGATTGGTCCAGATAGAGGGCTGACCACGTGTTACAAGATCTCTAGGAAAATAAAAATAACCAAAGACTGGACAGTTTTGGCCATGTTGTACGTTAAGGATCAGAGCTGTTTTAACACTTTTGTGGTGTTTGTGTTTAGCTGCAATTTTCCTCTCTCTCATTTACTGTTCCCATACAAGTTATATATTGGGGTTTTTTTCAGGATAAGAAGGTTTTTTTTTCATACCATTATTTGTTTCATGTCATATAATTTTATTAAAAAATAAAAATAAAATATGGTGAAAAATTGAAAAAGGTTTTTTGACTTTTACTTGAAAAATCTTTTACTTATCTACAAAAGCTAATGAAAAAAACTGCTAAATAGATTCAAAATTTGGTCCTGAGTTTAAAAATACCCAGTGTTTACATGCTTTTTGCTTTTTTTTGCAAGTTATAGGTTTATAAGTACAAGTAGGACATTGCTGTTTCAAAATATATATTTTTGACATTGTAACACTGTTATCTGTCATAAATCTCTGAATCACCAGCCAAAGTTTATAACACCGGGTTTCTCTCAAGGCCGTTCCCAATAACCAATGGCACAAGACAAGGCTGCCCCCTCTCCCCGTTGATCTTTATATTATGCTTGGAACCGCTGATCACACACATAAAACGAATGAACGACATCAAAGGGATCCATACCCCCTTAGGACCCATGAAAATTGCACTGTTTGCAGATGACATTTTACTGTTTATTACTGAACCATCTCACTCCCTCCCTCATCTCCTAAACTTATTAGACAACTACGGCAAAGTGTCATACTACAAAAACAACGCAAAGAAATCGCAGGCTTTAGCGATTCGTATGCCACACAACGAACTGCTATCCCTCAGAGCCAAATACCCCTTCGACTGGCGTAAATCCTCAATCTCATACCTGGGCATCCAGTTGCCCACTTCACTCTCCTTAGTCACTAAAGTAAATCACAACCCCCTTATGCAAAAATTGGACCTCCAACTCAAACAGTGGGACGACAAAGGAGCCTCATGGCTGGGTCGCATAAGCACAGTTAAAATGATGATATTACCACATATCCTATACCTCTTCCGCACCCTCCCAATAGCGATCCCAAACATGATCATAAAAAGACTCCAATCCACAATTAACGCTCACATATGGAAGAGGAAACCTCCACGAATTACACAAAGATTAACATGGAGGCCATTCTCAGACGGGGGTCTTGGCATACCAAACATACAGCTATACTATAGGGCAGCAATCCTGGCACAGGGCATATCGATTCTAGAAAATAAAACACCTCCCTTATGGTTAGCATTGGAAAACGCCTGCATGCCAAGAAAAACGGTGGCCGATGCCCTATGGGCGCGCCAAGAACAACAAATGAAAAACACCTCTATACTACCCCCAACGGCGAATTTACTCCGCATATGGGATCAGGCACTGCTCCACCTAGACATCAGGAAAGACCTTCTGTACGTAGCGCCCCTAAAGATACTCACTCACCACACACCAGACTTGAATCTTGATTTGTGGACAAGGCACGGCATCTACCGTATCAGCACCCTTTTTAACAAGAAGGGCATAATACCATATCCAATACTACAGCAATCCTTTAACCTACCATCTAGGGAACTATTTACATTCCTTCGCATAAAGAATATCCTACAACTTCACAAATTGCATAGAGTCAGGTCCACACAAACACCACCATTTGTTCTCAAATGCCTAGGCAAACTACAAAACGCCAAAACACTTTCCCTATGTTATAACTCCCTCATGAACGCAGGGACTAAAGGTACGCCCTCCTACATGAAAGCTTGGGAGAAAGACCTGAACATACAGGTAGACCAAGCCGCTTGGACGACAACACTGGGCCAGGTAAAGAGAGCTACACATAGCATAAGCCACAGGGAAGCATTCTGCAAACTAGCGATGAGGTGGTATCTAGTGCCCGCACGCTTAGCACATATCTACCAGAGTGCCTCCCCAACTTGTTGGAGGTGTCACACTGAAATAGGCACGCTCCTCCATATGTTCTGGTCCTGCTCGATCATAGAGAAATTCTGGTCAGAGGTGGAAATACTTCTAGTACAGAAGTTGCACATAACTGTCCCAAAGTCACCGGAAAGCTACCTCCTACATATCCTCCCTCACTCTCTTAGGGAAGACGAAATACACATATTCACCCATTGCCTCATAGCGAAAATAGCGGTAGCCTATAGATGGAAAACACCACAAAGCCCTAACCTCTCAGAGGTCATCACTCGCATTGATACGACGAGTAGGTATGAACAGATGGCCAGCCGCCTTGACAATAGGGAACATACATACTCTGCACGTTGGCACAGATGGGTTCAATTCAGAGCTCAACAGGAGCCTTCCGAGGGCATACCACCACACACCAGTAGCTAGTCGCTCTACAGGTGGATCTCTACCCCGAACTGGGCAGACGAATCTCCTTCACTTACAGAATATGTTGTTTAAGTCTTAACTGCATGTATTGATCTGCCCACAGATTTAAGGATTAATGTCACAATATCTGTTACTGTTACAATATTTGTCTTGTAATATATTTACATGTTTTGGACTCGATTGGTGCCTCCTGCAACGGTTCGCACACACTCTGAATACTTGATCTGCGTTATCAAGAATCAATGTTGGTCTTAATATATGGCTGTATCCCCTCCCCCCCCCCTTCTTTCTTTCTGTACCCCAATATCTCCCATTTTATGTTGAATGTGAGGAAAAATGTCAATAAAAATCTAGACATTGAAAAAAAAAAAAAATCTCTGAATCACACCTCACATGTACATATTTTATTAAAGTAGACAACCCAGGGTATTCAATATGGGGTATGTCCAGTCTTTTTTAGTAGCCACTTAGTCACAAACACTGGCCAGATTAGCATTTATATTTGATTGTGTGTTAAAAATGCAAAAAACGGGGGCGGAGCCTAACACAGCACCGGAGCAGACGCCATTACTCGGAGCTCCGAGAAAAATCAATCAAAATCCGCCAACATCGAGACCATACGGCGGAACCTGTGGTCTAAAAAGGCACCGCTAGAAACAGTACACCTCCCCAATAAGGCTGATGCAGTTTTTTTTAACGCCCGGCACGAAAACTCGAAAACAAGGCGGTAAGGCCTACCGCACGGGCAGACAGCCCGGGAATCGAGTGGAGAGGGGCTGGCCGTGGTACATACCTGCCTCAGGAGACCAGCAGAGAAGCCAGCACAGTGCAGGTGAGATGGGACGGAAAACCCCAAAACCGAACCTAGCCACCTCGAAACGACGGCAGGACATTAGTCAAATGCTGCAAACACCCAGAGTGTCGCAGGCACCCACCCCCCGTGAGGCTTCACCTGCACCCTCGGAAGAGGAATACACATATGACCCCCACCAGACCCCCATTAACCAGAACTCTCACTGGCACCAAATGGCTGTGCCCCAGCCACGAAAGGGGACATTCAAACCATGCTGGCAGGCCTCCAACACAACCTTAAACAAATGTGGGAAGCAGACTTTGCAGCGCTTACCACAAAAGTGCAGGCAGTGACCGCACGCACTCAAGCCACAGAGGGGGACATAACAGATCTGAAACACAGCATCCATACAATGGACGACAAGATCCGACAAATACAAACCTCCCAGGAGAACCTTTCCAACCAAGTCCACCTACTGGACGACAGGAGCCGACGCAAAAATATTAAGATGAGAGGAGTACTAGAGACCGTGCCGCTAGAGGAACTACCACACTACATTCGGCGTCTAGTGACAGAGATACTGCCGATGAGACAGGCTAAATCATTCCTATTTGATGGAGTATACAGAATTTCCAAATCGCCACAGGCCCCCAACGCAGCTCCACGGGACATTATACTCAGGTGTCAAACAATGTCAGACAAGCTAGGGCTATTGGCTGCACTACGGGGGAAGACCCCCTTGGAGTTTGAATCATGCCGACTCTCATTTTTCCAAGACTTAAGCAGGGCCACACTCCTATGGTGTAGGGACATACAAACGGTTACCAAACCACTTCACGAAGCAGGAATAACCTACAAATGGGCGACTCCCAGAACCTTATGGGTGACTGTAAATGGAAAACAACACAAGGCAACGACCCCCCAGGATGGCCAAACTATACTGGACATATTTGCACTCACCAGCTAGAGTAACACGACAGCTACACAACCTCACCCTCAATCGTGGAAAGCAGACAAGGCTACAGTCTTCCAGCCCAGAGAGGCGAGACCTGCAAAGACATGAACTGGGCCCCATCATCAGCTCCCTCCGCTTGATCTATCGGTCCCGTACCAACCGTACAGATCGTTCTACCTTACAATATTGTTTAACTAGTTTATTTTATGTTTAGTTGTGCTTTAGAAACTACAAACACACTCACTCCCCAAAGGCAGAGACCTTAACTGATCCGGTGATGACTCCCCCCCCTCCCCCCTCACCACTAGGATATGGGGACAGGCACACAGAGAGCCACCAATATTTAACCCACACCGGGTCCTGACTAGCGTTATAGCTCTACACTAAATAGGCTCTACACTAAATAGGTCTAAAATAGATATGTCTCTTAACCCCTTAAGGACCAAACTTCTGGAATAAAAGGGATTTATGACATGTCACGCACGTCATGTGTCCTTAATGGGTTAAACGGCGACGAACAGTGCCAACAAATAGCCCTAGTATATCACGAGGATACATTTAGCCCTCAATGCCATCACTCGCTATGACATCCCAGAATGTTGTGTTATGTTCTCTTTTCGGTTTTATCTTTTTGTTACATGACATGTCTCACAAGTAGAGAAGTTTCTCACTCTAACTAGCCTCACTTCTAGGCAGCACACATACACTCCCTATTGTAACACAAAACCGATAACACTAGGCTACTTCACCATGACACGGCTTCTCCTGTTTACATGTACAAGTTTCCGAATCAGTACACTGAAGCGTACCAGGTTTAAAGTTGACACAAATGCTATGCTGTACCTCTAACCAGTATATAACAAAAAAGTGTAATTTTACTCATGCTACACCAATGTTTTATTCTGATGTACACGAATGCGTCTGTTAAAGCTGTTGTGGCTATGCAGGCTCTGATGTATTTACATGCACGACAAAAATGAAAAATGTATTAAAAAAAATGCAAAAAACAATTATGAACGCTAAGTTTGGCCAGTATTTGTGACTAAGTGGCTACTAAAAAAAGACTGAACATACCCCATTTGCAATACCTTGGGTTGTCTTCTTTTGCAAATAGTATGCCATCATGGGGGTAATTTTCATTCCTGGGCTACTATACGCTCTCAAAGGCAACATAACCAACCTTGAAATTTTCAATGTAAAAAATGTAACCCTTATATTTGACCCTATAACTTTCAAAAAACACTATAAAACCTGTACATGAGGGGTACTGTTTTACTCTGGAGAATTTGCTGAACACAAATATTAGTGTTTCAAAAAAGTAAAACGTATCACAACAATATCATCAGTGAAAGTGCCATTTGTGTCTGAAAAATGCAAAAAATTTCACTTTCACTGAGATCATCGCTGTGATATGTTTTACTGTTTTGAAACACTAATATTTGTGTTCAGCGAACAAGGATTCAAGGAATACAATATAAATAAATACTATTACTGAGACATTGGTAATACAACACATACACGTCAACGGTACCCAAAATGTCTAATATGAACATGCTTTAAAAATTAACTCCAAGCACTATAACCACTTCAGTGATTTGAAGTGACCATGGTACCTGGATCCTGTACGTGCAGTGTTTCACTTTGGAACGACGCACATACAGAGTTCAACCACTCTGCTGCCAGATATGTAACTTCACCTCTTGCAGCATCATTGGGGTGTCATTAGCCTACCCTGGGCTACAGTTCCAGGCTTGTTAAAGTGATACTATAGTCACTAGAACAACTACTGCTTAATGTAGTTGTTCTGGTGAGTATAGTCAATACCTTTAGGCTTTTTCATGCAAACACTGCCTTTTCAGAGAAAAGTCAGTGTTTACATTGCCCCCTAGATGGCAACTAGAGGTGTTTCCTGGGGCAGTGCTGCACAGTGTGACTGGCATTCAGTGTCTCCTCCCTCTGCATGGAGATGCTGAACTTTTCTCATAGAGATGCATTGATTTAATGCATCTCTATGAGGAGGTGCTGATTGGCCAAGCCAGTGTTTTGCCCCGCCCCCATTCCACCTCCTTGCCTATTTCAGCCAATCCAATGTTTTCGCTATGGGAAAGCATTGTATTGGTTGAAATCATAAATTCTGATGATGTCGGATCACAGTCGGGGCCAGCACTGGAGGACCCGCGTGGTGCTGGCCCCTAGATGCTAATGTTTCGCATAGAACAGTGGTTCCCAACCCAGTCCTCAAGTAACCCCTACCAGTCCTGGATTTAAGGATTAGCCTGTTGTGTCTAAAGTGTTTTTTTTTTCTTTCTAAAAACACCTTTGACACAACAGAGTAATCCCTAAATCCTGGACTGTTAAGGGGAACCACTGGCATAGAGTATCTAAATCTCTTCTGCGATGTCCATGGTTTTAAGAAGCTGGGCATGAGTGTAGGTGCTATGGGCAGGAGCACTGCTCATAACCTCCTATTGTTTTGGGGTAGGTTGCAGAAATGTTGGCCAGGGTTCCAACACTTTGCAGGCTTCCTCAAACTCCGGCCCTCCAGATGTTGTTGAACTACAACTCCCATGATTCTCAGCCTAGCTATTTCATTCATAGAATCGTGGGAGTTGTAGTTCAGCAACATCTGGAGGGCTTTTCTTTTTCTATGATTTAATTTAAAGTCAATTTGTGCTAAAATACATGATGGGTTGTTTAGTCTAATCTAATAAAACTTAGATTAACAATATACCATATTACAATTTACAGTGCATTGTGAAATGGCCCTTGTTTCGATATCTGACTGCGATCGCTAGGTGTCTTAGTATTTCCTTCCTAGCACAATCTCATTTGTTTTCTATCAACAGAATTTTTGGTTTTTTTTTTTTAGTCAGCATGAATCAGCATTATCTGGCTGCATGACATGCAGTTTGCTGGCTTTCCACTAGAGGACCTAGTGTGTAAATTGAAATTTGTATGGCATCCAGTGAAAACCACAATGAAAAACCTAGCTTACATTTTTACCTTTTTTTTTTTTTGCTATATTCCTTTTTTAAGATTCTATGTAGTAGTTTTATCTATCTTGCTTGCTATGGGCATAATTAATTACAGTATGTTTTGTAAAAGATGAACCAAAACAGCTTATTATTTATTATTATTACTACTACGATTAATGTTAGCTGTGGAATATTTTATGCTATTTTTAATTATCGTTTCATCTATGGAATATCCTAATACGTTATATTATTGGGTTTACAGTGACACTCTTTACCCCTGCCCTATAGTATCTGTGTCAAAATGTGTGCCTCGATTTGAAAAACATGCCTATGGATGTTCAACAATTCCTTTTTAGAATAGCAGAACACTCCAAGCACTATGACTTTTTTTTTCTTTCTAAAAACACCTTAGACACAACAGAGTAATTCCTAAATCCTGGACTGTTAAGGGGAACCACTGGCATAGAGTATCTAAATCTCTTCTGCGATGTCCATGGTTTTAAGAAGCTGGGCATGAGTGTAGGTGCTATGGGCAGGAGCAGTGGCGACCCGGTATGTACGCTCTGGGCCAGCCTCTTCTCCGGGGGGGGGCCCAGGAGCCGGCCACCTCCGGGCCCCCCGAGGCTGGCCCTGCTTACACCCGGCGGACAGACAGGCTGGCCGGTGCGCGAGGGAGCACTCTCCCCTGAGTGCTTCCTCTTCAGCTCCCTTGCGCACCGCACTGATACCGGAGCTGGAAGATGACGTCATCTTCCGGCGCCGGTATCAGTATGCGGCGCGCGAGGGAGCTGAAGAGGAAGCACTCAGGGGAGAGTTCTCCCTCGCGCGCGCCCCAACAGCCTGACTGCCCGCCGGGTGACCGGCCTCCCAGGAGCCCAGCAGCACCACTGGACCCCAGGGAATCCCCTCAGCACTCCAAAAGGTAAGGAGGCTGGGGGGATTACATTTTTTAAAAAAAATGCGTTAGTGTGTGTGTGTGTATTAGTGTTAGTGTGTGTGTGTATTAGTGTTAGTGTGTGTGTGTGTGTGTGTGTTAGTGTGTGTGTGTGTTAGTGTGTGTGTGTTAGTGTTACTTTGAGTGTTAGTGTGTGTGTGTGTGTGTGTGTGTGTGTGTTAGTGTTACTGTGAGTGTTAGTGTGTGTGTGTGTGTGTTAGTGTTACTGTGAGTGTTAGTGTTACTGTGAGTGTTAGTGTGTGTGTGTGTGTTAGTGTTAATGTGAGTGTTAGTGTTACTGTGAGTGTTAGTGTGTGTGTTAGTGTTACTGTGAGTGTTAGTGTTACTGTGAGTGTTAGTGTTACTGTGAGTGTTAATGTGTGTGTGTTAGTGTTACTGTGAGTGTTAGTGTTAGTGTGTGTGTTAGTGTTACTGTGAGTGTTAGTGTGTGTGTTACTGTGAGTGTTAGTGTGTGTTAGTGTGAGTGTCAGTGAGTGTGTCTGTTGAGTGTGTGTCTGCTAGTGAGTGTCAGTGAGTGTGTTACTGTGTGTGTCTGTTACTAAGTGTGTTTGTGTTTGTGAGTCTGTTTGATGTCTGTTAGTGAGTGTGTGTTTGTCAGTGAGAGTGTATGTTTTGTAAGTGAGTGTGTATGTATGTCTGTCGCTGAGTGTGTCTCTGTCAGTAAATGTGTGTGTCTGTTAGCTAGTGTGTATGCATCTGTTCGTGAGAGTGTGTGTGTGTCTTCAGCACTTACCTTTCTCCAGCGCCGGACTCCCTTGGCGCTGGGGATCCCTCCGCCGCTCAGCTCCGAATGCTTATGCACGGCAAGAGCCATGCGCGCATTCAAACCGCCCATAGGAAAGCATTACTCAATGCTTTCCTATGGACGTTCAGTGTCTTAAAATCGCGGAAGCTCCTCTAGCGGCTGTCAGTGAGACAGCCACTAGAGGCTGGATTAACCCTCAGTGAAACATAGCAGTTTCTCTGAAACTGCTATGCTTTCAGCTGCAGGGTTAAAACTAGAGAGACCTGACACCCAGACCACTTCATTGAGCTGATGTGATCTGGGTGTCTGTAGTGGTCCTTTAAGTGTGTGTGCATCTGCATGCAATGGTGTACATACCGCGGTCGCAGCCCTGCAACCCCTGCGACCAGGTGCCCGCCGCCATCCATGTGTTGCGGCCCCGGCCTGCGCAGAGTAAGTGTGCGGGGGGCTGGGGGGGGGGGGGCCCACGGATCAATTTTCGCACCGGGGCCCCATAGGTCATGTGTACGCCACTGGGCAGGAGCACTGCTCATAACCTCCTATTGTTTTGGGGTAGGTTGCAGAAATGTTGGCCAGGGTTCCAACACTTTGCAGGCTTCCTCAAACTCCGGCCCTCCAGATGTTGCTGAACTACAACTCCCATGATTCTCAGCCTAGCTATTTCATTCATAGAATCGTGGGAGTTGTAGTTCAGCAACATCTGGAGGGCCGGAGTTTGGGGAAGCTTGCTAGAGTGTAACCAGTATTTGTTTGTGAGTTCTTCAATCACTCTCATTGCTTCGATTCTTTGTAACCATTCTCTAATGGTTGGAGAAAACTTTTCTTTTTCTATGATTTAATTTAAAGTCAATTTGTGCTAAAATACATGATGGGTTGTTTAGTCTAATCTAATAAAACTTAGATTAACAATATACCATATTACAATTTTCAGTGCATTGTGAAACGGCCCTTGTTTCGATATCTGACTGGGATCGCTAGGTGTCTTAGTATTTCCTTCCTAGCACAATCTCATTTGTTTTCTATCAACAGAATTTTTTTTTATTTATTTTTTTAGTCAGCATGAATCAGCATTATCTGGCTGCATGACATGCAGTTTGCTGGTTCTCCACTAGAGGACCTAGTGTGTAAATTGAAATTTGTATGGCATCCAGTGAAAACCACAATGAAAAACCTAGCTTACATTTTTACCTTTTTTTTATTTTGCTATATTCCTTTTTTAAGATTTTATGTAGTAGTTTATCTATCTTGCTTGCTATGGGCATAATTAATTACAGTATGTTTTGTAAAAGATGAACCAAAACAGCTTATTATTTATTATTATTACTACTACGATTAATGTTAGCTGTTAGCCCTCCTATTGGAAGTAGTTAAGCTGATATTAAAAAATATGACTGTCCACTGGGCACCACTCCCTGCCTCCATGTCTTCCATCACCATACTTGCAATCGGCAGGGGGGGAGGATGGCACCAGACACCATAATCACTACATCACACTAGTTAATGGTGCATTGCGTGTTCCTTTAAATTTTGGCTATTGGGAAATTTGAGCACAGGACTAATTTCTGTGTTTTTTTCATTGTACAGACAAATGATAGTGGAGCTGCACAAACAATGTTTGCTGCATATGGGGTTAATTTGTTTGGATGACTACTTCTGTCTCATTAGAGATTGTGCCTTTTAACATAAAGCAGCAAGGTTAATTATTAGAGTAGCACTCAAAGTCTTGCCTTGAAGTTGGCAAGTGAGCTTACACTTTTATGACCACTTCAGTGGTAAAAAAAAAAAAAACCTCTGTTCTTTAGAAGGGTACTGTACGCACCATAGCCACTTCAATAAATGTTTCTTTTTAATTTGAAAATTAGTTCATGTGATGCTCCTTATATTTATTCACTTTTTGTGAAAACTATGATGAAAATATGTAAGAACACAACAATAACAATAATGAAAGTCTAAAGGTGTTGTTGATGGTGTGTGTTGTCAGAGGATTGTCGTGTGCACAAGGTATAGTTTAATTTGGATTAAAATACTTTTTCATCCAATGAGGAATTTGATAGAACTGGATAGACCAGAGGACGCAGATATGAATAAAAAAATGGAACAAATTCAGACCATGATAAGTTTACTTTAAATATAGCGGGTGTAAAAATGATAGAAAGGACCACAAATATTATTTTAGAATTCAGGCAAAGGGTTGGTTAAACAGCTGTTGAGAAAATCAGATCCTTGTTTTGAACACATTATATGTAGTTTTTTTTTAGGTTTTTCTGACTCATGTTTTACGTGGTAACTTAAACTTAAAACGTTTCGGCACCTCCTGGTTGCCTTAAAGGCAACCTTAAAGGCAACCAGGAGGTGCCGAAACGTTGGGGGGTTACTTTTTGTGTCCTGTTTCTGCCCTGTTAGGCTTGTGAAAACTTTTGGTAATTATCATTGATTTTTTTAAATTTATTTTTTGTGCCTAATTTTGTCACTTTAATTATAATTGTTTGCTTTTGCCTGTATCTGATATTGGCTTATTAACCCCTTAAGGACACATGACGTGTGTGACACGTCATGATTCCCTTTTATTCCAGAAGTTTGGTCCTTAAGGGGTTAAACCAGGTTAAGTGACTATTGTGGCTTTTTTTGGTGTGCATTCTCTTTCTTGTTAGATTACTATTTATATGGGTATTTGAGGGAATACCAGTGAGGATTAGCACCCAGATGGTTATGATTTTTGTTAATTAATCTCTCCATACTTTGTTTATTGTATTATAAAATATATTATACCATAAGGCATTGACATCGTTTTTATATTACCTTGTTGACATTTTCTGCTCATCCTTCGCCAGTTTTCCATTGTTTAACCAGTGATCCAGGCTTTACCATTAATTACCAAGCAGTAAATTCTGAATCGTTTTCTAGACTATCATAGTTATTAATTAAAGTAAGAATCAATGTTACTGCATAATGTTACCCCCCCTAGTTTGGCTTTTTTGACTTTGAAATTCACTTTAATTTCACACATCAGTGAATAGCCCTGGAGATGTTTCAGGGTGCAGAAAGTCTTGGACTGACACAGTATACAAAATGATTGTTCAAACCAGAATCACCGTTTTACGTATTCTTTATTTCCATACAAAATGTAATACAGAAAAAAAACGACACATTCATCCGTAAATGGACTGCAGCTCCCATAAACCATTGTCAAATACACAGGTTGTGGTTGATAGAGCTTGACGAATCCCTCTTGAGAAAAGCTATTGGTTGAAACAGGATTCCAGGATCGAGGACTTAGTGGCCACCTGTCATAACCCAAGCTATTTATGCTCATTAGATTAAGCAAATGTTTAGATTAGGAGAAAAAAACTATTTTAAAATGTTTTTTTACTTCCAGCTGTCAGTAATGCCTCGGCAAAAAAATTCTTCCCACAGGAGATCCCTCTGCTCTAAACCCATAATAACCGGTGCTACAATGTATCACTCGATTCTGATGCGGGCAAGCTGGCAACAAAGCCAGCGTGCCAACATCATTGAGGAGATTTTCCCTGTAGGGGATTCGAACCAAGCAGACCCCAGACGGAGCACTTTCGGGTAAGTTAATTTTTCCATAACAGGTTCACTTTAATTGCAGAATTAATACACAAGTAGTACATTTTTTGTCACCATTTCCTCAGTGCTTTATCTACGTTATGTTACTATGCTTTATTTATTGCATTGATGATGGATGTTTGACACATTTTCTTTCCCTCTATGATTGTTGTGCCATTTGTGTATCTATTTGCATTATAATTGGCTTTATATATTTATAACTTTTAGGTGTGCTTTATATGATTGTTGTTTAGATGTGACTGGATGGGTCATGGGCATTGGATGCACCCCTCTCTATAAATGTAAGGTCAGAACATTTGAAGTTTTATGGGAATGGTAATCAATTAACAGTTTTAATTCTATATCTGCGCCTACACTATCCAGTTGGAAGTTACTGGATCTGGTTACCACTTCACCACCTTCTTTTCGCTAACCAGCTCCCCGTGAGGCTCCGTTGCATCAGACGGCAGAAGAGCCAGATAAACGGGGGTCTCGGCACCTTCATCTGGGGACTTTGTAGCATTTGGACCCGCCATATCGGTCCTCACCCACCCCGGACAACACGCATTAAGTAGGATTCCATCCCCTTTCCTCGCTGCGGCTATCTCTCTTGCTTGGATCTTGGAGAGCACAGTCACTCCTATTTTAGATGTTCCGTAAGCAGTGTTTGGCCAGCCTTCTTTTTGATGTACATCTTGCTTGGCATCTTCTACAAACTTTTCCATAAGTTTGACCAGTTCCTCCTCTGTGATCGACTCACTACGAAAGACCTTCTGTAACTCTGGGCTGCAACGTCCCAAAGAACTGGAGCTAACCATGCTGGACACATTGACCACTCTCCCTAAGGGAATAGAAACATCAACTATTACTTGGGGTCTTTCAGTTTTCTGCAAATGACACCTTTAAATTAAACACTCAAAATCCCCTATAACTTGTGTTAAAATCTTTTCATATATATCAAATATTTTACAATTTACAACATAATCAAATTCAGTCCTGGCACAGTCATGGCCTTATTGCTTGCCGACATACGACTTTCAGAGTGTCTGAGAAAGGAGGAGGTATTTATCTCGCACACCAACCTGATTGGCTAAGATACAGAAAAACGGACATGTACGTGAGCAGTCAATAGGCTCTCAGGTGTACTTTACAGGCAGCAAATGACATGCATACATTTCCTGCAGCAGTTACATTGCTAAATTCATCAAAATAATGATAAAATAAAGTCACCATAATAATAACTGGAACTTCACTTCAATAATATTCTCACCGTGTGGTTTAATTAGTGGCAGAAGCTCTTTGCATATATCCCTGGTGCCATAGAAGTTGGTTTTCATCGTAACCTCAGCCTGGATACCAAACGGGGTTGTGTCAGCACCTGGCAACAAGACAAACAGAATGTGTTATATTTAAGTGACTCTGTTACTTACGTTATTTTTATATAGATAGAATTTGAATTGAAAAATAGCATACTGTGTTGTAATCTCAAAACTCAAATGCGCACACAAAAAAACCCCAAAGCAAATATTTTATTTTTTATTAACTTGACGGAACGCTCCAAACATTAAAATCACTACAGTGCGCTGTAGCGGTTACAATGCCAAGAGTGCACTCCCTCCATCCATTGTAAAAAGACAAATGATATTAAAAACAACAGCCAGAAAGTTAACTCAGCAGAGACAGAATCTCCTGCTCCGGAGATTCTGTCGGTTCTCTTAAAGGAACACTATAGGGTCAGGAACACAAATGTATTCCTTACCCTATAGTGTTTAAACCAGCCCTCTGTCCCCCCTTACCATCCTAAAT